>NC_083229.1:22556709-23230459 GCF_032191835.1 Heteronotia binoei | reverse complement strand
GAACTTTGACTTTTGAAAGTTTACACTCTGAAAATCTTGTTGGTCTCTAAGCTTCTACTGGACTCCAATCTAACTGTTCTAGTAGAGTAAGTGTGAGGCATATGTGCCAGGTCATTTCTATCTAGGCTAAGCTGGTGACACATAGATGTTAAATATTTTTTTCCCCTTTTGCTGTTATCCAAGACAAATCAAAACACTAGGTTATTGTACACTTAATATAACATATATGTTTACCGTTCCTTCCTCAAAAAGCAATGTGGTTGTAGGTTAAGTTTACTGAAATTCACATAAATGCTAGAGAGGTAACAGATCAAAGTTCCACAAGGCCTGTAAGATGCAGCTCTTCCACCAGGCTTTTACTTAATCCAGCGGGCGCCCTATGAAGCCATTGCTCCTCCAGCATCCAGCACCCTACCATCAAGGTGCACAAGCTGTATTGAAAACTTCCAGCCTGCATAGTGCTGTATGGTTTGTTGTACTGACTACTGCTCTCGAATCTGATCAACATTTTTGTGGTGATGATGTTTTGAAGTGATTCATTTTAATGTTGTTTTAATTGTTGTTTTAATATTGTAAGGCACCCTGAGCCCGCCAGCAGTATAGGGTGGGGTATAAGTTGAAAAAGTAAAATAAAAGCCGGCAGCTTTACTTTTAATTGCTAAATGAACACTCCAAATATGTCATTTGTCCATGACAGCTATCAAGTGCTCCTGGTTATGGTTAAAAAGAGGGGATGGAATTCTAGGTAAATGTACACTTTGCCTATTATAGTCAATTAAAGCAGCACTTCCCAAAGTTGTCACAGTTAAGGAGCAGAGGTCCATCAGTGGCTATTAGCCACTCTGTGTGTGTGTGTGTGTGTGTGTATTTGGCCACTGGGTGATACAGAGTGTTGGACTGGATGGGCCATTGGCCTGATCCAACATGGCTTCTCTTATGTTCTTATGTTCTAAGCATGCACACTATTCCTAAATTAACTAATACTAAATTAACTAAATAAACTGGAGGCATGCCACACCTTTATACTCTGAATTTACATTTAGAGCAAGCAGAACTACCCACTCTTCAGTGGAGCCACCCCATGCATTTTTGGAAGCTACTGTTACGGCCCTACTTGCTACCCAGAAGTGCAAGATTCAAGAGGAGATACAATGGGAACATCTCCTAAGGACGAGCAATTCTGCTGAGTCTCTATTCCAGAAGGGACTCATCAATTATCAGTTATATCCAATGCAGGCCTTGTCAGATCTTAGCAGCTAAGCAGGGTCAACCCTGGTCAGTATATGGATGAGAGAGAAGATCAAGGAGTATCAGGATCACTATGAAGAGACAGGCAATGGCAAAATAACCTCTATCTCGTGACCTGAAAACCCATAGTTCTGCTAAAATTTGACAACAAAAACAAAAAACAATCCAAAGAAGAGAGAGATGCAGCAAATTCACACATACCCCTGACAGAAGCTGACTGGAAGAAGGGATGCACTGAACAGGGACTTGTGTTGTGATGCATCAGGGAGCCTCCTCTGTGGGTAGATTTTGGGGGCTCAACAGATTATCTCATGCAGCATTTAATTTCTCATGGTACATCACTGGCTCTCTCCCAGCACAAAGCCTTGGGACTTGCTGGCTCATGTGAATAAGATGATTTTGACACAGAAAAAACCTAGAAGAGTAATAATTTGTCCACATTGCCAATCCTCATTTCAGATCGTACTTTAGCCTTCTTGCCTCTGAATATATCCCCCCAGGGCTCTTTTTCTAGCAGGAGCTCCTCTGCATATTAGGCCACGTCCCCCTGATGTAGCCAATCCTCCAAGAGCTTACACGGCTCTTAGTACAGGGCCTACTGTAAACTCCAGGAGGATTGGCCACATCAGGGGTGTGTGGCCTAATATGCAGAGCAGCTCCTGCTAGAAAAACAGCCCGCCCCATCCCTTCTCTTCAGTATACCCTGAACTGTGCATATGCACATGTGCATGCAAAGAAAAAAGGAGGAAGACGAATTAGGAGCATGGTGGAAGAAGCTGAGCTGTTACAGTAAAACGATTCCCTACTGTCATTTTATTTATGAAAACATTCTGTAAAGCCTCATTGCCTCAGCTATATCCACCCGCAAAGACAGTAAGGCCGAATAAACCTCTTATTTATAATCCGCATTTCTTGAGCTTATGTTTTTTTTTCTCTTTCCAACAGCTCTGTAGAACCTGACCATTTTTGCTTTTCCTTTATACTTTTCTGCAAGCACAATTAAATGCTTTCTTCCTCTATGCCAAAGCAAACTTTACAAGTCATAGATTGAATGGTGGTGTTTAGAACACAACACCTTTAGATTCTAACTCCTTGTCAACTATTCATGCTGGCTCGCTTTTTCTCAGATAGCTTTGCTCAAGCTTGTAATTTGTAATTTCACTGGCCACCTATAATTACTCAGAAAAAAGGTGACAAAGAAGGGAAGCTGTTTAAGTGTGAGATAGTTGATAAGAGCATTGGACTATGAGGTAGAGGATCCCTATTCAAATCTACATTCATTCATAAAGCACAGTGGGAACTCAGGAGTGGACACACCCTTAAATTAACCTGACCTCCTTGGAGAAAGGGTAGGATAAAAATGCAATAGGTAGAAAGATGCTGATTCCTCTCTTAGATCACACATTATTAACACAGGGACACCTGTCTGTCTGTGATTGGACCAGTAAGAAATGCATATAACTAATTTACTTTGTAGACTTCATTCCAAGGCTGGATTTGTTCATGGGAGAGCCACACCAAGGAATGACAAAATAAATTTGCACTGTAGATAATTCAAGCTGTGCTCTGCTCTTAAGCTTAAATTTAAGAATCAAACTCACAAAAGTCTGCATCGTTAAGGTCTACATGGCAGAATGGATCTGGACTGGAAGCAGGAAGACCTCAGTTCAAACTGCTGCTCAGCCACGAAGTTTGTGAGGGGGCCTCAGGGAAGTCACCATTAACCTCAGCTTAACCAACCTCATAGAGATGTTGCAAGGTCGAAAACAGAACAGCTCCATGTGAAAAGGAAAGCCAAAACGAAATACAATAATTTACTTGTGTGAATCATTTTAATGCAACTGATCTGAAGTGGTTGGGTTTTTTCAGCAGACAGTGCTATGGTCTTATCTGGTGGTGCCAAACAGGAAAAGGAAAAACAATCTTAAGTTTAGACTCTATCTCTCATACTCACCCATCTTGATATTGGCAGGAATCGCATTTCCGTTGCTTCCAATTTAAAACAGTTCTTTGTGCATAAGGCTGCCTGTTGCTGAAATAATCTTTGTATCACTGACATGACTACCACCCATCAGCTCTAATGGATCACAGCACTGTGGGAGCTGTTCCATCTTAGCAAGCTTTTTGGTTAAATGGTGCAGTGCTTTGTTAAATGCACAATGGGGAAAATGAACTTTTATCAGTTACGATCGTGAACTTGTGTGCATGTCTGCTTAAATGAGGCCAAAGGCAAGTTAAGATGAGAAGGGGCTTGGAAATGGATGGGGGGACTTTAATGAAATCTTTCAGGCATAGGGATGCTCAACGTTATCTGGCAGTTCCCAGAAAGCCACCTCCCTCCCCCTAAAAAAACACCCTACCTCACTTGTATTAGGATGCTTCAATGTTGTTAAAACACTTTGTATCAGCCAGTCCTCCACATGGAGGCTGAACCACCAGCCACCAAAATTTGTGTAGTCTCAGTGGACTGAAGGAGGACCACCATGATCTCATACAACCATGGAGCACAGTAGAGTCTGTACCACTGTCACCCTCTACAAGCACTTCCAAGCAATAGGGTTGCTAGTGCCTTGTTCCATCCAGATGTTTTGTTGCAACTGTATGGCCCAAATAGATGAAATCCTTGGAGGCAACAGGGAGAGTTCTTGACCTCTGAAGCTCCAATCACAGACAACTACAATTCATTAAATGGGCTGTCATCTATAAAAAGACAGGGCAGGCGATTAAAGGGAGGGGGAAATGAAGAGCACACAGTGTATAAATCCTAGGGTCAGCAAATATTCCGTATTACTTCCCAGTTCTGACTCAATAAATGTTAACAGGGTTTGCAGCCTACAGTTCCTCTTAAAGGCATTCGGTTTGACATGATCATTCCGACAGCTGTGACAAATTAGGTTCAGACTGCCTAAGAGACAGCCAGCCATGTTCATTTAGCTACAATTACTGACACATCATGATCCCCCAATTCTGGAGAGAATTCACCCAGCAAGCAAAAATAAAAACGTATCAACATATTTAAATTATTTCTCCATTACCACATCACAAAGATTGGGGCTGGGGGGGGGAGAGGATACAGAGAAATCCATTCCATTAATACCCCTCAAGGTGTTCTGCAAATTCTCTTCCATTTTATACTATGGTAAACAAAAGATCTATTTTTGAGGCTTTGAATTAACTAGCCATTCATCTGGCTACAGAAATTTATATCCTTCTTTTCTGCCCTCCTCAGGGCCACCAAGGTGCTTGGGATTGTGGGATATTCGTAGCCTCCCTGCCCAAAACATAACATCCCTATGAGGTATGTAAGGCTTTATAACATCCCTATGAGGTATGTAAGGCTGAAAGTGTTGGACTGGACCAAAGTCATCCAGCAAACTGAGTGTAAGGAAAAGCCCCCTACTTTTCATACACATGGACATCGTGATCACCAGTATGGTTGCCAGGGTGCCTGGAGTTTTGACTCGCACACATCTGCTCTAAGAAGTGGACTTTGCCCATGGTTGCTAAGGCTTATGTAGATACTATAAGCCTCAGCTTGGCAGCAGCATTTTACATTTCTGGTGGTGTTAGCCTTTGGCTCATGGAAACAGGCTGGAAACTGTTTGCCTGTACAGTTCATGGTGGTGTGGCTTCTTCCACTGCAGCGGCCAAGACTGGGCACACAAGGAAGCTTGTCTGTATTGGAATTTTAACCTGGATTTCCCAGGTCTTATCCTAGGAGCCCCATGGCGCAGAGTGGTAAAGATGCAGTACTGCAGTCCAAACTCTCTGTTCACAACCTGAGTTCAATCCCAGCGGAAGCTGGGTTCAGGTAGCCGGCTCAAGCCTTCCATCCTTCCGAGGTTGGTAAAATGAGTACCCAGCTTGCTGGAGGGGGGGGGGGGGTGGAAAGTGTAGATGACTGGGGAAGACAATGGCAAACCACCCCATAAAAAAGACTGCAGTGAAAACGCTGTGATGCGATGTCACCCCAGAGTCGGAAACGACTGGTGCTTCCACAGGGGACTATCCTGCCACTCTAACCACACTATCACACTGCCTGAATTTAAGACTGTCATTCCCTTCTCTGCCTAATCTCCCTTCACAAACTTGTGCTGATGAAAAAAATGGAGGAGAGAATTATGTGTGCTGGTGTCATGATCCTAGGCCTACTATGGCCTACAGGCTCCAGAGAAGCCTGTGTTGGAGTGGCTAGTGGTTCTACATCTCCCAGGATACCTTCAGTCCCTCTGATTGGGCAGCAGAGTTTCAGAGGGAAAACTGTCCCAGAGGGGGTGGGACCTGAGAGGAAAGTATAAAAGGCCAAGCCACAGACAGGGTGTGTTCTCTCTCCTGAGGCTGACGTGGAGGAAGTTGCAGCTGTAGAGAGACCCCTCATCCAGGGAGCGTGAATGAATTGGTTTGACTTAGAGAAGGGAACATCTAGTCCAGGGGTGTCAAACATGAGGCCTAGTACCAAATCAAGCCCCAAGAGGGCTCCTATCAGGCCCCCGAGGAAATGGCTGTCATTTGCTTCCTTCTCCCTCTCTCTTGCTTCCTTCTGCATCACAGCTTGCATTGCCAGGCTTGCTCAATCACAAAAGAACTACAGAACAAAACCTATTTTCTCCACTGGCTGAGGCTCCTTCCTTGGGGAGAAGGGTAGCTTGCTTTGCCAGGCTCTCTCAGTCACACAGCAGAGCTACTAAGCCAAGCCTCTCTACCTTCTATTGGCTGAGGCTCCTCCCCCTCCTCATTCCCTGGGGAAGGAAGCAACGAGCCAGAGCTTCCTTTGCCCAATTCCCTGGATCCCATGGGAGAGCTACAAAGAAAGCACCTTTAAGATGAATGAGTGCTAATGTTTTAAGGGGGGTTTTTTTGGGGGGGAGGGGGGGGTTCTAAAAAAAAAAAACCCTCTTTAATTGTATTTGTCTGTGTTCTTTATAAAGTTTATGTCTCTGCTACCTAATCTTTAATAGGTACACACGGACCAGTTCGACATGGCCTGGCCCAACAAGGTCTCATTGGCAGATTTGACCCTCATAACAAATAAATTTGACACCCCTGATCGAGTCAGACGCATCAGGGCTTTTTATTTATTTACACCAACCTTTACTGTTTCTTATTTCACGGTTGCACTAAATGTTTTACTACCCACTTGTTCTTCTAGAGCACTTATATTAAACTTTTTTTGTTGTTAAACTGCCTGGGTCCTCATGTCTCTTCGGTCATGGTTGAAAAGTACTTGGTGATAGGGAAGATACAGGGGTTGGGTGGATGATCTGAGCCCGCCCAGACAGACCCTTACCAGAGTGGTGATGGTCAGTAGAAGGCCCTTTCTGGTCTCCAGCTGTGTGACAGCTGGTCTGAGTTTCCTCAATAAATACAAGAAAGTCTGAGTCCAGTGGCACCTTTAAGACCAACTAAGTTTAATTCTGGGTATAGGCTTTCATGTGCACGCACAAAAGCTTATACCTTGAACTAAACTTTGTTGGTCTTAAAAGGTCCCACTGGACTCAAACTTTCTTCTGTTGCTTCAGACCTACACAGCTACCCACCTGAGTCTCCTTCAAGGAAAGGAGAGAAAGAAATGCATAAAACTGACTGACTACTGTGCCAAGCAAGCACAATTTCCCCTGAAACATTCAGCTCAGAAAACTAGTATGAACTGCAGACAGCATTAGAGAAATGATCTGCAGTGAAAGAGCACCTGAGGGACTAGGGAGGACCAAGGTGGGGAATGATCCAGTGGCCATAAAAATGAACATTTAAGAGAAATTTTGGCAGACCCTTCATGCCATTTCACCAAAAATCACCAAAGCTGACACCAGCAAACTCCATCACCAACATATACGTTCAAGCAAAAATTACGTGGAGCAATCCTTCTCAGCCATTCAGACTGCAGGTGAAGCGATGCACTTTTCACCATGTGCTCTTTCCAGGGAACGGAAAACATCTCGGAACACTATGTTGTTGTCAAACCACATACAAAGACATAACACTGCTGCACTGGACACAGTTGGCTAACAGAATCCACACGAGGAGGTGGTGGTGGCGGCCACAAGCATAGCCACCTTCAAGAGGGGGTTAGAGAAAAATATGGAGCAGAGGTCCATCAGTGGCTATTAGCCACAGTGTGTGTGTGTGTGTATGTGTGTGTGTGTAATTTTTTTGGCCACTGTGTGACACAGAGTGTTGGACTGGATGGGCCATTGGCCTGATCTAACATGGCTTCTCTTATGTTCTTATGAGCCTCTTGAGATTAGAATGTCACCCTTACCAGTCAATGCCATTTAGGTCAGCTTGACACCACCCCATGATGCTCTTACAAGCCAGTGAAAATTTCAGTCCTTACAGTACCCCCACACATGGCAGCTGCTGCAGTGCCTCCCTCTACACACACACACACACACACACACACACACACACACACCAAGGTAACAGGAAAAACTCAAGCATGGAAACAGGTTATGTGGAGGATCCCACACAGTCTGGCACTTTCTTTGTTATTGTAGCAGAGTAAAAACACTAACCAAAAAAGAAGCACCAGTAAGCAATGCCTCTTCTACTCTGACAGAATTTCAGGACGGTTGTGAGAAAAGGGTTTTTTTGGGGGGAGTGGGAGGAAGACAAATGGCATTTTGGATGAGATCAAATACATGAAGGATGAAACTAAATGAGACAGGTGTCTCTGGGTTTGCTTGAGGGGTGTGCCACCACTTTAAAATGCAATTTCCCCATGGGAAGTCTTTTAATCTGCATCACAGGGGAAGGTATCCTGACTTCCCCCTGGGCTATTTTTCTGACCTGAAATGCCCACATGTCTCCCCCCCCCTGCCCTTATTTCAAGTTGGGAAAATGATATGGGAGAAGGCATCATCACTACCTCCCCAACACTGTGGTGTACCTGACCATAATTGGACCCTCACAGGTGTTTGAAGGTGTCTGAGGAGGGAACTTACTTCTTAAATGGCGACGTACCATAGGAAAACCCATATTGTTTAGTTTGGCCCTAAGCTGCTGAGAACAGTTTCAACACTGCACTGAAAAGGATGAGAAAGGAATTATTTATATATCTAGTAATCCCTATTTATATCTACCTTTCATTTCAGGCAGTAGCAGAACAAATCTGAGTCCAGTACCTGGCAAAGTAAGCTTTGAGGCTTGGGTTGGGAGGAAGGAAGGAAGAAAGGAAGGAAACAAACAAGCCCACTGAATCTCAGCTTAAACTCCCTTGCAAGGCTGTTCTGACACTTAAAAATTAGTCCAGGGGTCACAGTGAAAACATGACAACTAAAAACAAACTTTTCAATTCTGATCTGAGCTTTATTTGCAAACCAGGACTCAAACAATGGTTTGATCCTGGTTTGCATGGGAAGTGCAAACCTGAGTTTGCTGCTTCAGATGCAAAAGCAAACAAAACCTGAGGCTTGCCACAAAACAAATAACTACATAATTAGGACACCATGTAAGGGAACGGGAGTAGCAATTGTGGGAACCAGCCCCAACCTAGTTCACGTAGCAGTTAAGCATTCAGCCTTTAACAGCATTATTTGGTTTCAAAAGCAAACAACCTCAAGTGAATTCCAAGGATGAACTTCACTGCAGAAGGTATGCAATTTACAGACAGGAATGCAGTGTGTGGTTTCTCAATCACTGTCGTTCAGGCACCATCTGCTGTTTCAGGCTTGTGACCTCCCAAACAGGTGGTTTACAGCTCTAGCCCACCCTCCCATATGAGTCTCCTAGTTCTACCTCCATAATGGAATGCCAAGACACATAGTTCAGCATTTGCTACTTAACCTAAAATAGCATTCCTCCAGTCAGCAAGTTTTGAGGCCTGACTTTTTTTAAAACACTAATTTCTCCAAACAGCCAAGTTTCATTGCATTGTCAGTTTGATGTCTTACATATTTCCCCACCACCACCAGGCTGAAAATTTAGTTTACAGAAACAGAACAATGAAATGGATAGAAAATAGTTCTATACTGGCATAGATCCTTTGTGAAAACTTATCAATTACTCATGAAGATAAACATGAGCCACAGAAAAGTGTATAACGTTGATGATCTCTCTTCTGAAGACCTAACTATGTGCAAGCCACAGGTAGACTTAACCCAGACGTATAAAGAGCTAGCAGTGGTCAGCAGCAGCAAATAATCTCCTCCAGGTGTGTAGGCTGGAAAAATTTGGAAACCGGAACACTGTATATTCTCCCCCCGCCCCCACTTTTAAACCACCTCTGCTCATCTCTTTCCTTGAAAACCCCAATAGGTAGAAATGCATAAGGCTGTCATGTGTTGGCTGAAACTCGAAGGCACACTTGAACTTCTTAACAACGTATTATGAATTTATGAGCAAGGCTGCAACCCTTAAATGTGGATAACACAGGAAAGCTCGAATTCAGATCCAAAAGAGAGGGAAATGCATAACCCCGTACGTTGATCTCCCAGTTCTTCAACCACTGTTTAGAAATCTGAAGCATTATACCTGTACGCCAGTCTTTCAAATATACAAGCTCTACAGTTATACTACCCCCTTCCATCATACATCGAGACAGAGAGAATGCTTTCAAGATACTTTTTAAAAAACAGATCTTGCTGGTCCCAAAGTACATAGTTTTTGAGGAGGCTATTTCTCTTCCCATCCAAAGATATCTCAAAGGTCAACCTCCACATCCTGCTGAATGGGCATCAGGTGCGACTATATATAAAAGATAAAAGAGCTGAAGACAACAGAATGCTGCATGAAACAAACTGAACCAAGAACATCACACAGCAGGTGGAAATGAACAAACCTGTATATATATATATATATAGTCAGACCAAGCTTAGCAAACACAATGCTGCTAAAACCCAATGCCCTTAAAAGCATAGTTTTGCAAACAAATTATTGTACTGCTAACTTAGTATTACCTGCATTTAGCACAAACACAGATGTTAGAAGAACATGTATGCTACCAGGCACTGAACAATAAAACCTTTGAATCAAAGAGGTCTGAACGGGAAAGCCAGTGATGTTATGTATTATTTTACTGCATGTAACGTTGCTCTCATGAAGAAGAAAGAAGCAGGATGAGGGTCGTGGCTACGGGAAAACAAGGCAAGAAACATGTTCCTGGCAGTTCAGCATCCTGAAGAGTCCAAGCTTATTAGAGCTTGGCAGCTAAGCAGGGTCAGCCATGGTCAGTACATGGATAGGAGACCATCAAGGAAGACCAGGGTTGCAACATGGAGGATAGCAATGGCAATCTCTTGCCTAGAACACCTTGGGGGTGGGTTGCCATGAATTGGTTGAGACTCAACAGCATGTTCTTCTCATGTTGAGCATGTTGAGACTGCTCCACTAGATCCAAGATTGACTTATAAACCTGTAAAACCCAAATCTGTGGCCTTTTCAGTATTGACCATATATTACACCACTACAGGAAGTCCAAGAACAGAAATTCAGCTTAGCTAGGAAAGAAATTCCCAGCGCTGCAGAACTCAAGGAAATTCTGTAGTTGTCCCTCCCATAAGCATTTCAGGCTTTCTAAAAGGTAAAGGTAGTCCCCTGTGCAAGCACCAGTTGTTTCCGATTCTGGGTGATGTCGCATCACAACGTTTTCACGGCAGACTTTTTACGGGGTGTTTTGCCATTGCCTTCCCCAGTCATCTACACTTTCCCCCTAGCAAGCTGGGTACTTGTTTTACCGACCTCGGAAGGATGAAAAGATGAGTCAACCTTGAGCCAGCTACCTGAAAATCCAGCTTCCACCGGGATCAAACTCAGGTCGTGAGCAGAGAGCTCGGACTGCAGGACTGCAGCTTTACCACTCTGCACCACGGGGCTATTTCAGGCTTTCTACATGTATTTAAATATTTTATTCCAAGGAAGGTCTTTCTGTGGCAGGAAGATGCGCTTGTATCTGTAGGGACATCTCAAAGTTCTTTGGGGCATCTTCTAAAGGAACGTTTTGGAGTGGAAGACACAAAACCTCCCACCCCCTACCACCAATCTCTGTATCTGTAATGAGGCAGCATAATCCCTATGAAGCGGCAGGATGAAAGTGGGTCACAGATCTAATTATCACCGTTGGAGCATGAAGTCAAAACATCCATGAAATTCTTTCATAGGATTCTTTTCTTTTTTTTCAAAAAAGAAAGAAAAACCTCTATCATTTCTCTCCCTCTAATATTTCAGTCAACTGGATACAGCTCAGCAATTTAAGAACCATGTTCCACAAAAGCAAGACAGCAGGAGCAGCAGACATCACGCTGAACCAAAAAGACAAATGTATATAAGATACTATAAAAATAATATAAGATTTGGGGGAAAAAAGGAATTTGAAAGGAACGAGTGCTGTTTCTTCAAATCTGAATGGCTCCAGGTCTGACAAAAAGCTTTCAATGTGGAGATGAAGGGGAGAAATTGTAATAAGTTAAAATTCACAAAATTCAATGATTAAATCCAAAATGCCACACAGCACAGCTGTTCCCCTTGGGAGATGTCACTGGAGCACAATGACAGCATCTGCTTCGTGTGCGCCAAGTTCCAGCTGTGATCAATAAATAGTACTGATCAACATTTATATGGCATATTCCCAAGAATGTAGTACGCTTTACAAACAACCCTTTAAGACATGTGTTCTCTGTATCCTTACAAATGGAAGAAGAGTAAGGTTTGATTAGTACTTGCAGGGCTTTTTTTGTAGCAGGAACTCCTTTGCATATTAGGCCACACCCCCTGACGTCGCCAATCCTCCAAGAGCTTACAGGGCTCTTCTTAGAGGGCCTACTGTAAGCTCCAGGAGGACTGGCTACATCAGGGGTGTGTGGCCTAATATGCAAAGGAGTTCCTGCTACAAAAAAAGCCCTGAGTACAAGAAATACCAGGGTCATGATGCAGAGATAGGCAATTCTCACCTTGAAAACCCCACAGGGTTGCCACAACTCAAATTTAACTTGACAAAAAGGAGGAGTGAAATCTGCCAATTAGCCAACATGTTACCCTACCTAGTTACAGAAAAAAATTCTAGCACTTAAAAAGTTCTGAGGAAGAAGACTGCAGATTTATATCCTGCCCTTCTCTCTGAATCAGAGACTCAGAGCGGCTTATAATCTCCTATATCTTCTCCCACAGCAGACACCCTGTGAGGTGGGTGAGGCTGAGAGGGCTCTCACAGCAGCTGCCCTTTCAAGGACAACTCCTGCAAGAGCTATGGCTGACCCAAGGCCATTCCAGCAGCTGCAAGTGGAGGAGTGGAGAATCAAATCCAATTCTCCCAGATAAGAGTCCACACATTTAACCACTACACCAAACTGGTATTTGGAAGTATACAGAAGTATACAGGAAGTATACAGAAAACATACTTGGTGACTTCTAAACTACTTCTATTAACACACATCAAAAATAGCTAGGAAAGTGAATCAGAACATACTGTTCCTTCACCTAATCGAATAAAAGAAAGCTTCCTGCACAGGAATTCACATACACATCCAAGAACTGATCAAACAGTTCAGAGAACTCAATTTCTAAGAAAACAGCTAGGCGAGAGCTCCAATGGGACGCCAAACTTGATTTTCTGTGCGCAAGAGAAAGCAGAGGCATGTTTTGTTTTACACAACTACCATTCCTTTGCTAAACAAAAAAAAAAAGTGAAATGTTGCAGCCAACCTGCTAAGAAGCACACTAGTCATATTTAAGCATTTAAACGTAGTGTTTACTAGCGCAAGAGTGCAACTACAGTTCGTACACAGACAAAGTGAGCTTCTCTTTTCTAGGACTTGGAAAGATAGATCTGGCAGAACTCGGTCTTCTCCCAAACACTGAGATTAAAGGGAAATGGAGGGCAGAAAGATGCTCAAGACCAGAGGTCCCCAACCCCTGGGCCATGGACTGGTCCCAGTCCGCGGCCTGTTAGCAACCAAACCGTGCAGCCTCCCCCTCCCCCACAGCAGATCCTTGCTGGCTGCCCCCGCACAGCACCTCCTCCCCCACTTCGTTTTCACAATGTTAAGGCCAGGAAGGGGCGGTAAAGAGCCTCCCAGGCTCTTCAAAGGCTGACCCCCCTCCCCTGTCAATCAGCTCCGAATTTGGTGCCCCCACCCTGCTGGCCCTGGGGCTGTGGTGGGCAGGCCAGCCCTGGGGCCGGCCCCTGGTGCCAAAAAGTTTGGGGGCCACTGCTCAAGACCATTCTTGGTACAACTGGCTGTATGCACCACATGGAAGAGAACATCATGATGATGGTGCATACAGCCAACCACACCACTAAGAGGTGTTCAGTCTTCTCACACATTGAGAAGCATCCATCAGGGTCAAACCATCAGGCAGCATAAGAATGCAAGAGCAGTTGTGTTGGGTCAGACCAATGGTCCTTCTAATCCAACACACAGTGGTCAACTAGATGCCCACAGAAGACCTACAAGCAGGGCATCGAGGTCAAAGCCTTCATTGGTTGTCCTCTCTCCCAGCTGATATCCAGGAATTCAACCATCTCTGGCATCATCAACCAGGCTGGAAGTCCTCTGGCAGACATGTACCAGCATCCAACAACAATGCAGCTTTTATTGAAGGTTCAATGGGAGAGAAGAAGGGAGGGGGGAACAGCTGGTGAGAGTGCAGAAGGAAGGAATCTGAAGAAGCAAGAAGACGACGACGACATTGCATTTGTATTCCGCCCTCCACCCTGAATCAGAGTCCAAGAGTGGCTCACAATCTCCTTTATCTTCCTCCCCCACAACAAACACCCTGTGAGGTGGGTGGGGCTGAGAGAGCTTTCCCAGAAGCTGCCCTTTCAAGGACAGCTCTGAGATAGCTATGGATGACCCAAGGCCATTCCAGCAGGTGGAGGGGTGGGGAATCAAACCCAGTTCCCCCAGATAAGAGTCCACACACTTAACCACTACACCAAACTGGCTCTCCTAGATGCTAGTAAGAGGGAGAAGGAAAGCCCTCAACAGCTTTGGAAGACAGAACTGCATTATCCAGAGAACTTGATTTGAAGCAGCAACACAGAAAGCTACAATGCCCATGAACAGGGAGGGCACACCCACAGGAATATTCAAACAGTTCTCTGGGAGAATAGCAAATAAATCCTCTAAAATAAACATTCATTCCAAACAGGCCTCTAAATTGGCTGAAGTGAGCCTTTATCAATCCTTAATTTTAGAAGAATTTAAGATTTGAAGCTCCTGGAGAAAACATACCTCCAGAAACAGCGTTTTTATCCTACCCCAAGCTCAGGCTGTGTATATAATACACTATGTGATGTACACTGGGCTGGGAGAACAACAGGTCCAATATCAGCCTAAGTGAGCTTTGATGCTGTAACCACTAAAAGAAAAAGGTAACGGTAAAGGTAAAGGTAGTCCCCTGTGCTAGCACCAGTCGTTTCCGACTCTGGGGTGACGTTGCTTTCACAATGTTTTCACAGCAGACTTTTTACTGGGTGGTTTGCCATTGCCTTCCCCAGTCATCTACGCTTTCCCTTCAGCAAGCTGGGTACTCATTTTACCGACCTCAGAAGGATGGAAGGCTGAGTCAACCCCGAGCTGGCTACCTGAACCAGCTTCCATGGGGATCGAACTCAGGTCATGAGCAGCGCTTAGGACTGCAGGACTGCAGCTTTACCACTCTGCACCATGGGCCTCTTATGCTGTAACCACTACGCCTGACCAACTGGGATATTTCAGAGGCTTCTGGCAGTTGGGGTACTGGATCTGCAGAGTTTTCTCCCCGGTCCTCTTCATTACATCATCTATTAGCTGTCTTTCCAAGGTTTCCTCATCTTTGTTCTCTCAAATTGGACCCAAGATGGTTTGAGAAAGAATGGAGAAACAAAACGTAAAGCACAGAAAGTCAACAAATGAGGAAGTCATGAGGAAGCTAGGCGGAAACACTGCATTTCGGCACCCAAAAGACCCTGTTGTTGGGATATGTGTGTGAAACCCTAAAACCACTTAACTAAAACGATACAGCTGGGCTTTGAGATGTGAGAGGTAGAAGGACGCCATGTAGATGGTGTGGGAGAAAATGCCAAGGTGATCAGACCTTCCTGCAGCACAATGCAGGGTTCATCTGTATGGCCTGCTATGAAACTAAGGTAGAGAGTGGCTGGGTGTTCAGGATGGCCATCCTTCTCTGTTACTTGAAATAGCATCATCTTTCTTTTTGAGCCAAACTCAGTTTGATAAGTAGTTTTTCACTGCTTCCTCCTGCCAAGCATCAAATCTCCCATTAGAGCTAGTGGCAGTGGAAGGAGGGGAGGGTCCTGAAAAACCACCCACAGCAAAGCAATCCATCTACTGTGAAGATATGCCAAAATGACAAAGCAGCTCCTCAGTAGAATGTCTAATGCCAAACTTAAAATGAAAAAAAAAAATCTAACTTTGGTACCCTTCGGCTGTGATCACACACTGATAATGCACTTTCAATCCACTTTCAATGCACTGTCCTACTGGATTTTGCCAGTTCACATAGTGAAATTCAGTTGAAAAGTGCACCGGAAACGGATTGAAAGTGCATTATTTAGTGTGTGTGATCACAGCCAAGTAGTATTAAAAATAGCTGGTATTCTACACACTTATCTGCAGGAGCTGTTCGTTTCTGGACTCACCCCATGGCAATATAATTTGAGGTCCATCAACATGAGCAAGGCCAATTATGACAGCCGTAACAATTTCACTGGTGTATATCCAACAATCCATGGACTTTGCACTGTGAGACTTCTCTGCTTCTCCCTCCTGCTGCCCAATGGAGCTCCAGAATTTTGGTCCTGGGAGTCAGCAGACCTTCAGGGATAACATAGGAGCAAAGCAGAGGTCTGCAATGAGAAATCTTCCCACTTTTCCAAAAATGGAAATGCTGTCCTTCATGAGTTTCCCTATAGCAGGATACCTGCCCCTCTTCCAGATTGCAGCCTGGTTTCAATTCCTTTGTGAGGGCTCACTCTACTGATGCAAGCCATGCTCCTGCAGGCTTTTCACTATTTACAGCAGTACCATGGGATGAAAACCACAGGGAAACTAGTCCTATGGTGCACTGTTATATTGAAGGGCATCAGAAGTTAAAATCCTGTGAATGCTTGCCTTGGGAAGTAGTCCTGTCAAACTTGACGAGACTTTTTTTTTGCATGAACACGCATCAGATCAGGCTGCAATGTAAGTTATAGTACTGATGGAAAGCACCATCAAGCTGCAGTCAATTTATGAGACTCTGTAGGGTTTTCAAGGCAAGAGACGTTCAGAATTGGTTTGCCATTGCCTGCCTCTGTGAACCAACCCTGGACTTCCCTGGAGGTCTCCCATCCAAGTACAAACCAGGGCTGCCCCTGCTTAATTTTCAAGCTTTGATCGGGCTAGTCCGGGCCATCCAGGCCAGGATAGGTTATAGCACTGTAGGTCATACACAAACTACAAATATGGGCCTTTCGAGGCATCTGAAGAACAGGCCAACAAGAAATGTGGAGAAGAATGCTGGGCCACTGGCCTGATCCAGCAAAGATGTCATGACATGCAACCTGCCTTCACTTAAACTGCTCTCTCAGTAGGATGCAACAGCCAGACAAGATTTCTTATCAGCAAGCAAACATATCTGATGATATGGTGTACGTGTGCCCTTGGAAAATGGGACAGCAAGCAAAATATTACCTTTTGCTGGATCTGTAAACATACAAGCATGAAACAAGCATGCTTTTGAAACAAGCATTTCCCCCCCTAAAAAAGAATATTCTGCTTGCGGGCTGAAGTCTAGCTCAGCCCATCGGTTTTTGTTCTAAAGAGAAGAGGGGAAGGTCAGAAGTCAAACAAATCTTTATGAACTGGGGGGGGGGGGTCTTCTTCTTTGCATCTGTCTTCTCCACAGAGCGCCAGCAGGCTGCTGGCTGGGCTCTCACCCGAGAAAAATTCAAGGATGCCAACAAAACAGCAGTGAGGGGAAAAAAGAAAGCAGATATTAATGCTGACTGATAGTTTGGTAAACTATGCAACTGCCTCGCAGGCAAGTGCGCCTTTTGTGGAATGCACTATGCAAAGCCAGACTGCTAGACTGATTCCATTGTTGTTTCAGCTCGTCCTTTAGGATTTCTTCTTCCTCTTTCTACAGGTCAGACAAGGGCACAAGCCAACTGAAAGAAACTCTTTAACATTAGACTGGAATTCGGGGAAGGGGGGGGGAGCAAGATCTGGAAACCTGGTCCCGATGAGATACATCCCCTACATCAGTGGCTTTCCAGCTTTTCTACCACACCAGTTACTGATTGAGAAACCCTTACATGGTTGCCATGGGACCTCAAGCACTGCCATGGGTGCCAAGGTGGCATCTCAAAGTATCTACCAGCCAGGCCTCATCTTTACTGATCTAAAAGGGTAGAATGTGACTTAGGTCCTTCTCCACTGTCTTGGGGCTGTGTATTAATGGCAAAATCTGGCAATGGAATGTAAGTCACTTTATAGAGAAGCCATCTGCCATTCCTGATTTAAATCTCAAGGGATGGGACCATGACTCAGTGAGCATACATCCTGCTGGTGGAACGCCCCTAACTTTGATCCCTGGCATATCTAGTAGAAGGTGCTGTGATGCTATAGCCCCAAAGACCCTAGAGAGCTACTGCTAGTCAGAGCAGACAAATAAGGAGCTAGACAGACCAGTGCTCTGAATTAGTATAATGCTATTTCTGTGTCCAAGCCCAGCATTCTCAAGAACATAGCCTGAAAACTACTCCATGCTCTGAATATAGCCTACTAAGAAAGACTGTAAACATGGAAATCCATTAAAAAAACCTGGTGGATATTTGGGAGGTGGTACAAGAGAGTCACATCAGTGTCCCTCACTGCCGTCTGTGAGAAGGCAGCTGACATCCCATTAACGGTAGTATCAATCCTTCCCCTTATTACTGTGATAATTTCTTGTCCATAAAATATATTTTATCAACTCTATCAACTGGTTAACCCTAACATGCCCACTAATATCCAACACATAATCACTAGAGAGCTTTTTAACCATCAGTTTAAATGAGAACAGAATCTCCCCAACTGGTAAGACAGATAATTGGTTCTCACACACTTTTTTTTTTTTTAAACCCACTCCCTTGTAGCTCCCAGTCCAAGACACAAAAAACCCGAGAGAAGATGAATTTCAAGTTGGACCTTCAGTGATGTTGTATCCATGTCACCACCAGTGTTCCCTCTAAGCTGAGTTAGTAAGAGCTAACTCACAGTTTTTTAGACTTCGGCTCACACATTTTTTGTCTTAGCTCAGGGAAAATGCCCCAAAGCAAACTAATTTACGCAGTAAATCACAATTTTAATGCCGGTAGCTCACGAAGTAGAATTTTTGCTCACCAGACTCCACAGCTTAGAGGGAGCACTGGTCACCACAGTTACTATCTGTGCAAATCTCTGGATGCCTGTATCTTGGGGAAACAGTTACACAAAATAAATTATTAATCTGGACTGCACTAAGATCCTACAAAAAATCACAGTTGTCAGAAGAGACTGCCATCAGTGGAGCAGGATTTCATCTCACTTCTCTCCTGCTATAGCCCCAAATGTCCCCAAAAACACTGTTCCTGGGGGACAGGGAACCCTTCCAGGAAGATTCAGAGGTCTGAAGGTGACAGGTGAAAATAGGTGAAAAAAATCCTTCCCCCAACAGCGTAAGTTTTCCAGCGGTTGCAGAACTTTGTTTTGTGTACATTTGTGGTGAAGGGTACTCCATAGGTCATAAATGAGATTTGGGAAATAAAGACTGTATCGTATCCCATTCTTTTGGCAACAGCAGAGACAGAAGCGACTCTTGGAAACAAGGGATGCTTATTTGCTTCAACACTACAGTCTTCAAGAGTTGTAGCTAGCCTCCCTAAACACACAAAAGAAGCTGCAAAGGGAAGAGCAATTTGCAACTAACTCCAACCTGGTGTTGGTAAGGCTACTAAAAATAAAGACATACACAGGACAACTTTGTGCGCAGCTGAACTGCTGCAGCTTACAATGTCTCTGCTGGACTGAGATGCCACATTTTAAGCTCAACGGCAGATTGTTTCTTCAGCAACGGAGGCACAGAATACTAATCATCAGTTACAGGTCGATGGGGGAGCAAGCTATTTGGGACAACCCTTTCAAATGCTGCAGAACGTGCTTGAAAACATCCACTTCCCTGGTTACTTGGGGCATGTAAGAATCATCCTAGGCGATTGATCAACGAATCATTTATAAGCAAGCTGCCCTTTCTTCCTTCCAGACAAGCAGGCTAATGTGCCACAAATGATTACTATTTAAACAGGAATAGTATTTTTTTTTTAAATATAACCCCACAAAAACTTCAGAACACTGATGAAGAATCCGTCTTTCAGCAACCCACCACCTTCAAATTGTTGGTACTCTTTAAAAGAAAACAAGATCTATTTGACGGCACGTTCATTCCATTTTTTTTCATTTCTCAGCCAAAACAAGCCAGTATTTAAAAAGCTTTAACAAGCCTTTGAAAAGCATTAGCCAGAGGGAACACAGTATTTTAGTCATTATGGGCCAAGCATCTAAACCCCCATTAAGGAGAAGACAAAAACCGGAGGATGTCATCGCCTCTATTTCACTGGGCTTTAAATCAAGCTTTAATGAACAGTGGCCTAAAGGTGACAAAGAGATCTACTGGCCTGGCCAAAAATAGGACCCAGAACTCCAAGGCCCCCCGAATCAGAGCTTCTCACCAGAAGAAGGGCTCATTTACTATTAAACACAAAATAGATTAGAGGAGGCCTTTCAGTGAGGAGATGTGTGGGGAATAGGAATGTAGGGAGTTATCAACTGCCGTCAGCATTTTTCTTTGCCAGTTCCTTTTTTTTTAATGAGGTAAACAGAGGACATTTCCAATGTACCTATGGATCGGACAGAGGGAGAAAACAGAGACAAGGAAGCTGGCCAAAAACATGGAACACAAAAACTAAATCTTTTCAAATGAGGCCAAAATTTCTAGGGGGAGGGGGCAGAGAGAAACAACCTCACCTCACACCCACCCTCCACTCCCAAGCCATACGCGCAGGAAAAGCGGTTTCCTTTCATTCAGAGATGTTAATCTAACAGAGGCTGCTTGGTAAAAATAAAGCATTTCATTTTATCTGAAGTAAAGACACTACAGAATTTTTAAAAAAATGCATACAAAGCTTACAATAGTTCTACCAAAGAAGGCATCAAAAATTTAAGTTCTCTTGTCTTTTAACGGGGGAGGGGGGAACGACACCCTTTCATTTCTTGTTAATGGAAAACATATCCCAAATGATTCCCACATACAAAACTACAAGGCTCACATTTACATATCTGAATATGTAGCAGTGGAGGGGAGGGGGGAATCCAGCAAAAGTGAAGTAGAGGTATGTCACACTTAAACGATGATCCGAACATGACCCAAAGCTTTTTTTAATGGCAATTTTCAAGTCACTTAATAAGTGTCACCAGTGGGAAAGAGGTATTATTTCTGGTATATTTTCTAATGATGCATCAACTAGGTTACTTACAGCTTTTAAGCACATACGTGACACGCACTATTACCTTGCAACTGAAAGCAGAGTTCAGGCATTATGTTACAAGATTTGCGTAAAAGAAATTCCCCATGCTCTTTATCAGATTGAGAACTTCCTCTGCATATTCATAAGAAGTACGTTGCTAGTCGCGCTACCACAACAGAACATAAGAATCCTGCTGGATCAGACCAGTGGTCCGGCATCATGTTTCACAGAGTGGCCAACCCATCCCTCTGGAGGTCCAACAACACGACATGGAGGCTTTCTCCTGACGCTGACTCCTGGCACTAGGATTCAGAAGAAGATGACTGCAGATTTATACTCTGCCCTTCTCTCTGAATCAGAGACTCAGAGCGGCTTACAATCTCCTATATCCTCTCCCCCAACAACGGACACCCTGTGAGGTGGGTGGAGCTGAGAGGGCTCTCACAGCAGCTGCCCTTTCAAGGACAACTCCTGCGAGAGCTATGGCTGACCCAAGGCCATGCTAGCAGGTGCAAGTGGAGGAGTGGGGAATCAAACCCGGTTCTCCCAGATAAGAGTCCGCACACTTAACCACTACAGCAAACTGGCTCTTCAGAGGTTCTGAAAGTGAAGGATCCGTTTACTCACCATGGCTAGTAGCCACTGATAAGACCTGCCCATCAAAAATCTGTCTAAACCCCTTTTAAGGCCCTCCATCTATTCCTCTGGCCATCACTTGCAGCCAATTCCACATTTTCATCATTTGTTGTGTAAAGAAACATTTCCTTTTGTTCATCCTGAATCTACTGCCCATCAGCTTCACTGGATGCCCTCAAGTTCCGGTTATTTTAGGAGGAATGCTATTTTTTTTTCCTACTAGGCATGTTGAGGTATCAGAAAGGTCACTTAACATGTCTAGAGCAGTTACTATATAAAATGTAGTCTCGGAGACAATGCCTGATTCAGGCTCACAGCTGGAATTTCGCTGGCGGCTAAGCCCCAACAGTCAACAGATAGGAGCTGACCTGTTTGTCACAGGTAATACCTATGATTGCCAGATCTAGGTTGGGAAATATCTGGAGATTTTGGGGGTACAGCCAGGAGAGAGGAGGGACCTCGGCATGGTATAATGCTACAGAGTCCACCTTCCAAAGCAGTCATTTTCTCCAGGGGGGAATAATCTGGGTTGCCTGGAGATCACTTATAATAGCAAGTGGTCTCCAGGTGCCACCTGGAGGTTGGCAGCCCGAGGCAACGCCAGAGGATCAGCTCTACCACCCATAAGGGCAGAATGCACATCAGTAACTTTCTAGATCACTTCACTATAACTCCTCAGGGGGGAGAGGATATTGTAGCGTGCGACTTTATTAATGGGGAATGACCATACAACTTGCCCCACAGAGTTAACAAAAAACCTAGCGTACCTAAACATGTTATACTACCTTGAGGGGCCACATCTCAATCTTTTTCTTAGACGAGGGCTGATACGAAGAAGGGACAGAATGAAGTTTTAGGAGCTGGAAAACGCTGTATACAAAGTCTAAACCAATGCATGATCTCATTCCTCGGGAAGCTAATGCCGCTATTACTTTTACAACAAGAACACTCAACTTAGAATCAAGCTCCAGTCCAAGAGCCAGAAACCCTGGTAGTCTGGTGATGAATATCTTGGATAGCTGTTTGTTTGTTGTACACATGTGTACCCCATCCAGAGCTAACTGAAATCAATGGAGCCCACACACAAGCTATTGACAACAGGTTTTTCATGAAGCCAAAATTATGTTCTTTATAAAACTTCCAAGTTAAAAAAAAAATCATACACAAATTCTCTCCAACTTTGTTTTGTTTCAGCACCACAGTCTCTTGCACGTAATCAGATCAGGAGTACTTCCTTCCTAGACTCACATGCCCCTTCCCACTCCAATGTCCTGTCACTTCCCCTTCTTACATTAAGCACATAAGAAGAGCCATGTTGGATCAGACCAGGGGTCCTTCTAGTCCAGCATCCTGTCTTATGCAGTGGCCACAAAGTTACTCTGCAGGGCCAATAATAGGGCACAGGGGCCGAGGCCTTCCCCTCATGTTACCTCCTGACACCAGCATTCAGAGATTCACTGACTATGAATCTGAAGTTCTCTTTAGTCAATATGGATAATAGCTATTGATAGAACCATCCTCCACCTTTCACTTTTAGTCAACCATTAACCAGTAGTCTATCTGCGCCAGGGTTTTTGCCAACCATGGTTAGCTCAAACTGTTCAAAACATGCTAACCATAAGAGCTGTTGTGTGGTACAAAACTATGGTTATCAAAAACACTAACACAGATGCAATGCTACATCTCAGTGAGCTCTAAAAGTAAAGGGATAAGGCCCATATTTGAACTGTGATCTCTTAACAATAATGTCTGAGTCCATGGGGGGGGGGGGGTGAAATGTACTGGGCTTGAAGCATGAGGATGCTCAGGTGATAGTGAATTCAGCTTTTTATTCAATGATTCAGCTTAGCAAGGTAGAAACTGGGCTGACTTGCAGGGCCAAAGGCTCTGCTTATATGCATGCAAATAACCCCAACCCCCAAACCCAACACACATAACTATAGATGCACGGCTAGCCTAAAGACCCCTGATTGGCGGCCTCCCAGAATCCAAGTGGTTATTATTATGGAGCCTCAAGCTCAGCCAAGTCTCTCATTGACCCTAAGGCCAAGTTCCAGTTTCAATACATAACAGGGGGCTAATAAATTGGGCGCTGACCTGGTAGCGCAGGCTAGCCTGATCCTGTCAGATCTCAGAAGCTAAGCAGGCCTGATCCTGGCTAGTATTTGGATCCATTGTTCTCTCTAAGCTGAGTTAGTGTTAGAAACTATGCGGCAAGAACTCAAGCCTTTGAAAGATATACCAGTCTATATTACACAGCTTCGAGCTGATATCAGAGAGCTAAAAATTGAACTTTCTGCCATGCAAGAAAAATTCCAGTCAGTGAGTGCCAAATGCATTGAAGTGGAGGAAAGACTTGCCACCTACGAGACATCATGCAATGAAAAAATTGCCTCATTAACTAGTCGGGTGGATCAATTTGACTCTGCACTGAGGCGCCGTTCTCTCAAGGTACTCGGGTTGATTGGTGTGGAGGCAAGAACCAACGCCGAGTGGGTAGACTTCATGGATCTTTTTTTCAGGCAAGTCTTCAAGTTGGACCAAGCATACCCCTTGGACATTGAAAAAGTAAATAGATTCTTCTCCCCCCATCGTGAGGGGGAGGGAATACAAGTTATTTCAGTCCAATTTCTCAAAATTGCAACCCGAGACGATATTTTGGCTAAGTTTCGACAGTATACTGCTAAGGAGCCTCTGTGCTGGGGGGCAAATGAACGGAAAATTATGATCTTTCCTGATTATGCAAAACATATTGTGGAGGCCAGGAAAAGATTCAAACTAGCGAAGGACATGGCCCGTCAGTTGCGACTGGAATATTATCTGGGCTTCCCAGCAGTCCTATCAATCACACATGCAGAAGAGACTAGGCGCTTCTCCAGTCCTAAAAAAGCAGAAAAGTACCTGCAACAGATTAAGGACCAGTCTTAACATGTCCTTAGTCTAATGAGAGTATTAATTCATTTATTAATCTATTAATTATTTGAGTTTCTGAGTCTCTAGGGATTTGTTATTAAGTGTAAAAACTGTTATATGTATATATATGTGGAGGGCAAATGAATTAAATTAATTAAGCATTTAAGTTGCCGGTTGGGTAAAAGAAAATGGGTATTTATGAAAGCAGATTTCTAATTTAAAATGGAGTGTGGCAGATCTAGTAGCGGGGAAATATATATATATATGGTGTGAACTGTTTTTTCTGTGTATGAGTTGGGCAGCAAAAAACAGCTAAACAGCTGGAGGTTTTATAGATACTTCTCTAAGGGGGTAGGGAGTGGCAGAGATCCCGGAAGCACCCCATATAATCGGAAGTCCTTGGGAGTATCACAGGGGTGGGTCAGGGGTGGGGGGGAAAAACACACATGTATTAAACAAAATGAAATTGATAGGCTTAAACACTATATGGTTAGCTTTAAGTTCTAGAAATGGACAGAAACAAGAAAGAAGGCACTCATCTAATATTATAATCTATGGTATATACAAGATTAAGTTGAAAGTATTGTTTCTTTGTTTACATGTTTCATAATTAAGAATAAGGGTGATTTAAGATGGTAAAGATTCTAACGGTTAATATACATGGCGCTAGGACTACAAAAAAGAGAATGTTGCTCTGGCAAAAGTGTAAGTCCATGGGTGTAGGGATAATATTTATTCAAGAAACCCATACCTTAAGTTCGGAATGTAGTTGGTTCTGTCAGGAGAAAGGAACTCAGGTTTTTTCCACCGATTATAATATTAATTCACGTGGTGTGGCAATTCTAATACGCAAGATTGCTAATGTGTCAGTTCAACAAGTCATCTCAGATCCAGAAGGAAGATATATTGTGTTGCATACTCATATGTATGGAAAAAAGGTTTTATTGATTTCAATATATGGTTCAAACCGTGATCAACCTGCTGTTCTTCATAAAATAGGAGAAAGTATCCAGAATATGGAGTGGGATGACATTGTTTTTGGTGGTGACTTCAACGTAACTATGGACCCGCTTCTGGATAGGAGCGACGCTAATATAAATAGACTCCCACAAGTTAGAGCAGTGTTGGGTGGCTATATGAAGGATTTGAGGTTGACTGATATATGGAGATTGTTACATCCTACACTCAGGGAATACACATTTTATTCAAGGGTTCATAACTTGATGTCTAGACTTGATTTCTTCTTGTTATCTCCCGATTTAATTTCAAAGGTGAATACTTGCGAGATAATCCATTCAACAATCTCTGACCACAATATGGTCCTGTTAGATATTCACTTGGCTCTTCAAGAAAAACCAAAAACAGCTTGGTGCTTTAATGCTACTTTGTTAGCGGATGACACATTTGTATCACAAATGCGAAGAGAAATCAATGAGTTCTTTGAGATAAATGAAGGCTCGTCATCTTCTAGATCTATAGAATGGGAAGCATTTAAAGCAGTGATCCGTGGGAAAGTTATTGCCTATACTGCACATAAAAAAAGAACAAGCGAAGAGCGGCTTGTATCTCTGGAGAATGAGTTAACTCAGGCTTGGACAATAATGTATCAAACCCCAAATGTGCTATCCTATAAATTGATTCAAAATTTGAATTATCAAATTAATTTATTAAAATATCATACACTTGAGCAAATCATGTACAAATCTCGTCATCAGCACTGGGAGTCAGGTGATAGAATAGGAAGAATATTATCAAATAAATTAAAAAGGGAAAAAGCTGATAAAAAAATCATCGCGATTAAAAATAGACAGAATAAGATCTGCATAGATTCACAGGAGATTGTTAACTCTTTCTTTGAGTTCTATCAACAATTATATAATATCCCACAGATAGCAGAAGAGTCACAAATATCTAGCTTTCTGAAATGGGTAGAACTAAGTAAATTAAATAGTGAACAAAAAGTGGATCTTGCGCAAAAAATAACTAGTCTAGAGATTAAGGTCGCAATTGATTCTTTAAAACGCCGTACAGCCCCTGGCCCAGATGGTTTTATATCTGAATGGTACCTTGAATTTCAGGATGTGCTGATTCCTAAGTTACATCAGTTATATAACTCTTGGTATCAAAATGACTCTATACCAGAAGTAATGAATGAGTCTTTGATAATCGTGATCCCGAAACCCAATAAAGATCGGTTGGAATGTACTAGTTACAGACCAATTTCTCTAATTAATCTTGATATAAAAATCTTAGCAATAATTTTGGCTAATCGGGTTAAGAGAGTAGCGGGGTCTTTGATACACAAAGACCAAACAGGATTTATGTACGGCAGAAATGGGCAGGACAATATCCGGTTGGCATTAGACATAATTGATCTGCAAAGAGATTCTATGGAAAACTCAGCGCTAATCTCTTTGGATGCTGAAAAAGCGTTCGATTCAATCCATAAGAACTTTATTTTTTCGGTTTTATCACATTTGAATTTTCCTCAATCATTGATAAAATGGATTAAATTACTATATCATAATCCATCATCCCGATTAAAAATTAATGATAATTTATCACCTCCTATTCGATTAAATCGCGGTGTGAGACAGGGGTGTCCTCTCTCACCTCTTATTTTCAATTTGTGTATTGAACCTTTAGCGGCTGCCATTAGAAAATCTAAGGACGTCATAGGGATTAAATTTAAGAGTTTGGAATATAAACTTGCTTTATACGCAGATGATCTATTGCTGTTTGTGTCGAACCCTGAGCATTCTATCCCAGCTGTAATGACAATAATTGACAATTTCGGCAAGTTAGCTGGGTATAAAATAAACTGGTCTAAATCTGAGCTGATGCCATTAGGGCGTGGAAGTTTAGATTATAGCTCTTTCCAGTTAGCAGTTACAACAGGGCAGGTGAAATATTTAGGCCTTTTTTTGCCCAACGATCTATCGCAGCTAGTTAAGATTAATTTAGATAGGGTATTAAACAATATAACGACAGATCTAGAAAGGTGGAAGGGCTTGACCCTGTCATTATGGGGGAAAATTAATACTTTAAAAATGTGCATATTTCCAAAATTAATTTATATTTTGAGAGGCATTCCTATTCTAATCCCTAAGAAATGGTTCAATAAAATCGATGGGATCTTATCTAAGTTTATTTGGGGCTCCAGTCGACCTAAGATCTCTATGCTTAAGCTTCAGAGAGAGGTGAAGGAAGGTGGTTTTGGGGTTCCGAACCTGTTATTATATCACAGAGCCCTTTTATTAGCTGCAGTTAAATGGTGGAATCTTGTCAGCTTGGATAACGCACCGACCTGGGCATCGCTTGAGGGCGCAATGATATTTCCATTGGAGGGATGCTATGCACTAGGTTCGACGTTCTCTGTGATAAAACATCCACTGAGATCAATTACTTCAGCTAGAAAAGTATGGGAGCTGACACTGAAACTGGTTAACGCCGACCCTTTCTCGCATGAAAAAGCCTCTTTGTGGGGCAATCCTTTAATTAAGATAGGCAATAAGCCGGTTTTTTGGCTTCGGTGGATGCACGCCGGTATTGTTTCTTTGGATCAGTTAAAAAATCAAGAGGATGAGTTTATTGCACACTATGAACTTCCAACTCAAATAACATCTTTACCATTATATCAGTGGAATTTTATGCAAATGAAACAAGCCTTGCGAACTGTGTTCGGGCCTGATGCGTTGGCGGCATCACAGTGCCCGCCATTGTTTGGTCAACTGTCTGAGGCATTTGAGCAGAAGAAATCCAATTTAGTGTTGTATAATATACTGAAGGAGATTACAATACCCGACCTATCTGCACTAAATCAAAAATGGAATCTAGAGGTTCAATGTCACGTGAATTTGGACCAATGGGAAGATTGTTGTAATAAAATTAGGAAGTCCACTCTGGACATCAGGTTGATAACTATACAACAGAAAGTATTGCATAGAGTTTATTGGACCCCACTTCGTATGTTTAAGAGAGCAATGCTATCCTCAGCAGAGTGTTGGAGATGTAAGAGCAGAGAGGCGAATCTCACACATATGCTATTTAACTGTGAGGTGATTCAGAATTTTTGGCAACAGGTGCTATTGAAAATAAAGGATACAATTAAACGTCAACTACCATGGCAAGATAGTCACTTAATACTAAACTTTTTTCCAAAAGAATGGAAATTAAAGAAGGGGCAAAAATTTTGGTTAGGAAGGGCTCTGTTGATAGCAAAACGCCAAATTCTTAAACACTGGAAACAAAATGATGTAATTCCAATTCTTCTTTGGGAAGATGACTTATTGAAACTTGCAGCTTTTGAAAAAATATCGTTTTCTGGTCGTAGACAAATGTGTCGTTTTAATGAGATTTGGAGTCCATTTATGCAAATGATGAATGTTTAGCTGATTTGATTTGATATCGTTGTAAACTGTATTGCTTTACTTTTCTTGTATTCACTATATGAAAGTTAGGTTGATGTTCTTCTTTCTGATATCTATTAATGTTTAACTTGAGTAACTATTGTAATTTTATGCACTGGGGTTTCACATGTGGGGTTTTTAAAACAACAATTAAAAAAAAAAAAAAAGCTGAGTTAGTGTGAGCTAGCTCCAGCTCACGCATTTTTGTCTTAGCTCAGGAAAAATGGCCCCAGAGCAAACTAATTTATGCAGTAGCCAAATTGCTCGCTCGCAACTTTAATGCCAGTAACTCATGAAGTTTTTTTTTTGCTCACAAGACTCTACAGCTTAGAGGGAGCACTGGAGACCACCAAAAAATACCAGGGTCATGACACGGAGGCAGGAAACAGCAAACTACCTCTGAATGTTTCCTGCCTTGAAAACCCTGCAGGGTCTCCATAAGTCAGATGTGATTTGACAGCCAAAACAAGAAACCTGTGTAACACTGAGTCCACTGAAGAGTTGGGCCCAGGAGATAATGGCTGTTCAAACTACTATTTTAAAAGAATATGTGTATATAACATAGAAATGAAACCTAGATGTACCTGTTAAGTTGCTCTATAAATTACGGAGCTAAACAAGTATCAAGAAAGTCAAGTGAAACCACCTTGAACGCAGCACAGTAGACAATCCTGGTCTGACTATGGCAGCAACTCAGGTACAGTATTGCCAACCTCCAGGTGGTATATAGGAGAACACTCCATGAGAGCTTTAATTAATATGCATTGAAAACAATATTTTAAACAATTTTCTCTCCACAAAGAGAAACGTGGAGCCGTGCTTGATCCCTGGAGATAAGCAGAGCAGAGCTGAATTGAAACTGTATCCCTTGGTGAGCTGCCTGAAGAAGGATTCTCTGAAACTGGACAGAAGCAGCAGTCCAGCTGCAGCCACGCCAGTTTGGGAACTACACTCACACCTGCATTGGTGAACTGGACTTCAGGAAGTCCTACAAACGAAGAAAAACATAGTATATTGCAAAATGGACTGTGAAATAATTTCAAATTAATGTGGAAATGCTGTGACTTAAAATACTGTTTAAAATATGGTTTTCAATATATATTAGTTAAAGCTCTCACGGAGTGTTCTCCTATATACCTTACTCATACCCATGAGCTCTCTGGGTTCACAACCTCCAGGTGGTGGCTGGAGATCTCCCACTATTAGAACTGACCTCCAGGCAGCAGAGATCACCTGGAGAAAATTACCATTTTGGAAGGTGAACTCCATGACATTAAACCGCAATGAAGTCTCTCCATTCTCCAAATCCCACCCTCCTCGGGGCTCCACCCCCCAAATCTCCAGAAATTTCCCAATCCAGCACTGGCAGATGCTGGGAATTTAACCTGGCACTTCTGGCATGCAAAGCAGATGCTTCAGCACAACCAAGCTTCAGCACTTTAGTCAAAATTAAAATGCTAAGCAAGCAGGAAGCGTTCAAGACCTCACAATGACTTCCTTCGATTATGAAATCCAATGTGCTCCAATATCTATAGCTGGCCATTTGGTATAATAAAGGATGCTTGATTGATTGCATTCTCACTGCAACAGTTTAAAGTAACATCAGAAAGCCAAAAGGACAGTATGGTCCATTAACCACCACTCCCATTCATCTCTAAGCAAAGCATTTTTTTTTTCATGGAATCTGGTCCATGAGAATTATTGCACTGATCCTGCAGAACAGATCTGGAGCCCTTGGATGAACTACAGTTCTTAACAAGGTCTAATACAGGGCTCCCCAACCTTTTTGTGGCTGCAGGCACCTTTAACATAATGACACAGAGTGGCAGGCACAACCACAAAATGGCCGATGCAGGAGGTGGAGCCAGCCACCAAATGGCTATCACAAGAGGCGGAGCCAAACATAGAATGTCAGAGAGTGAGATCATGCATAACTCGCATAGTATTCTTCAGTGTTCCAAGCAGAAGCTGTTTAACACGATGCCTTTTTAAACGAACATATCGTTTTAAAATATTTTCTTGCATATACTTACCTTCAGTCACTCAGTGAAGATCTTTTTGTTGGAATGGCAGCTTCTACCAAAGCAACTTTTTAAAAACCTGCTCAGCCCATCAGATCTCCAAGGGCCAGAAGCCCCATAGCAAATGCACCACCTGGTCCCACCCACTTTTTAAAAACACTTGATGGATGCCAGAAAAGGTGTCAGCAGGCACCATGGTGCCCATGGGCACCACACTGGAAACCCTTGCTCTAATACTTTGTTCAAAAGGGCCGAGCAGACCAGTATACTGAGAAGAGAAATGTATTCACTGACATAAATGGACATGCTACTCATGACAGGGCATGGTTGTATTGAGCATTTATTGGAGGGGTCATTTTGTAGAAAAAGAGGTCTAGGAGATCATTTGCCTATACCACACCCCCTGGGGTGGGGGTGGAAGCAAGGGGAGTTGGAGTTTCAGGAGCGGCACTCCTGCTCAAACCGAGGCTTGATTGGAGCTTCCATGCTCAGAACAGATTGTGGGAATGACCAGCGAGCATACCAAAAGTATGATACCAGGAAGCATTACTGGGCCCTGTATGGTTCTCTTTTCAGTATCAAAAAGGGATGTGCAGCAACATTTCCTTCTCCACGTACAAACCTCTTATCCTCAGCACCACCGGCTGGGAAGACAACATTCTGAAAAATTTCAAGTGCAGAGGAACAGAGACCGTTTTGCATTCATTCTCTTCTAAGTGCCGGAAAAGATTTCCTATGATCCATTATTTCCCCAAGGATCCACATGAACCCAAAAGTAATAAGAATGGAAATACACATAATCTAAAACGTGGGCTTTCTCTCAAATCAGTAGCCTGGGTTGAGTTTCCCCACTCTCCTTTCATTGTATATAGTACATTTTAACTCATTTCCCAAGATACCTGAAGACACGGGCCTTCCAGCTGCTTGGCTGGCAGCAGCTGATAATAAAGCAAAGGCAGGGAACTGCCAAGCACGAGGATGTCAGGAGACAAAATAAATTAACCTACATTTGGGGCACTAGTTTTGCGTTCCCAGTAATAACTGGCCGTATTTCTGGTGTACAAATCTAAATACTAAAAACATACGTCCCAATAGAGTAGTCAGGCCCATAGCCACAGTGGGGCATGACAGGGCCATGCCCCCTCAGTAAGGAGCAATGACCCTCCCCAACCCTGCCACTAAATTGTTGCAAAATCCCCATCTTCAGAACCCTAAGAGACCTTTTCCAGGCCAGCTACAGGAGAAGAGTTGGTTGGTACACTCTCCACTCTGCAGCAGTCTTCTACTGGCTGACCAGGTACCAGGGTGGTGGGCAGGCAAGTGGCCGAGGAGCGGACAACAAGGAGGCTGCTGCTTCTCTTCAGTGCACCTGCATCAGGTGAGGTGTCATGTGACCCATGACTCCTCCCTTGGCGCAGGTGCACTGGAACGAAGCAGAAGCCTCCTCACCCACCAGCAGGTCTGGTGCCTGGCTGGCCAGCAGAAAATCAGCAGAGAGGTCCCACATGAGAGAGGTGAGAAAGGACCTAATTATTATTTAATTAGATTACCAATTAGTTCCTAATCGGGAATTCAATTTATAATAAAAGTTGTCTTGCCTGGAAAACTCTTTGCTATTTTTATTTTTACTTGTGGCTTTGGGGTCTTTCCAATGCTAATGCTGCATACTTGGCGGGAGGCAGTGAATTAAAAGAAACTACTGAGATATACCCTTCCTTTTTTAATGGAAGTATTTAAGAAAGTAACAAAAGTGTGACTACTCTAATTTGCATCATGCATTACCACTGGCAGCTTTACTTCCATTATATTTTACCACAGTAATTTTCATGGTTGCAAGATGCCCAAGTTCCTCTACGAGAAAGGTGGCATATGAAATTTTAAATAAAGAGACTACGTTCTGTAATTTAAACGCACTGCACTGAACGACTTTCAAAATTACATGTGTTAAAATTACTCCTGTGTGCCAAAATAAAAACCGCTATTTTGGATTTCAGATAGGTCCAAGTACATTTATTCCTTGACTCCGCACACTCCACAGCAGTGGATTTGTCACACTGTCCAAGTCTGAAGTTGGCTGATGCTTGCATGAGTCTAGAAGATCCGAGAATTTGAGCATTGGTTTGGTGAAGAAGACCTGGTCCATTACAAACTCTTTATCTGCACATGATGGACATCTTCATCCCAGCACTGAATTTGAATCAAACACTGTCTTCGTGGTTTCTTTTTGCAGACTTTTTATCTAATCAGATCTGGGCAGCTAAGCAGGGTTGACCGGGTCATTATTTGGATGGGAGACCACCAAGGAATACCAGAGTCATGACATGGAGGTGGGCAGTGGCAAACCACCCCTGAATGTCTCTTGCCTTGCAAACCCTACAGGGTCACCAAAAGTCTGCTGTGAATAATGCAAATATTAGAATATTAGAAGAAAACAGGAATCAAAAAAATATCTGGGATTGTGTGGTGTAATTATTAGCTGCAACCAGCGTTCCCTCTAAGCTGAGTTAGTGTGAGCTAGCTCACAGTTTTTTAACCTCCAGTTCAGATTTTTGTCTTAGCTCAGGAAAAATGGCCCCAGAGCAAACCAATTCATACAGTAGCTCACAACGTTAATGCCGGTAGCTCATGAAGTAGAATTTTTGCTCACAAGACTCCACAGCTTAGAGTATTGGCTGCAACATATAAACCCAACTCCCATGTTCAAAAGCAGCATACCTCTAATTACATGGGATGAAGATGTCCATCATGTGCAGATAAAGAGTTTGTAATGGACCAGGTCTTCTTCATCAAACCAATGCTCAAATTCTCAGATCTTCTAGACTCATGCAAGCATCAGCCAACTTCAGACTCGGACAGTGTGACAAATGCAAGTGTTTTTCTTACTAAATTCTCCCCCTCAGTGATAGTTCTACAGGGTATTACTTTATCACTTACTGCTAAAAAAATTTCACAGCTTAAGCAAGCTTTTCACATGTGAAAGCGGTCCAGAACTTTCCCCCTCAATGCAGCTGAGAGCAGTTGGGTTCAGACAAGACTCTCTAATATACACCAGGTTAGTTCAGATTTCAAGAATGAATAAATCAATGGTGTTCTTTTGGACCAACGTATCATTAAACAGGAGCAAATACAAAAGTCAGTAAGAGGCTCATCAAAAGCAAACAGAAACGCAGAGAACCAGAAGAACCTATAACTGTATGGCCTTCTTGTCTTAAAACTTTTCACTTCTTCTGTATTGCCATGTTTTGCCATCTGATCCTTGACCGAAGCAGACAGCTGTTTAAAAGGGAAACCAGGCAAATCCAAGTATATGTTCTACAGGCCGGCAGAAATGGTTTCAACACATTTTTGCTATGTGAGGTTACGTATACACACGACAGAAAATGCATCAAGACCACTTCCCACCATACTTGCCTAAGTTTGCCTTCCTTCACTTTGACAAAAACCCCTCTCAGATTCTCATCACCAATCAGACACCATTAAATCTTGTTTTGGAGATGGACGTTATGCTTGCAGTCAAGGCGAAGCATAATACTCAAGACAGCAACTAAAATTTTACTCAAGATTCTCAGCTCAACAGCACTGATACCAAAATGTCAAGATCCAGAGGAGTTGGCTGCAAAATAGTAGAGTTCAGCAGCACCTTTTAAGAGTAACAAATTTTATTGTAGCATAAGCTTTCAAGAAACAGATCTCTTCACGCATCTGACGAAGAGAGCTGTGCTTCTCGAAAGCTTATGCTACAATAAAATTTGTTACTCTTAAAGGTGCTACTGGACTCTTTACCTGGATGTCAAGAGACTCAGCAGATTCTAACGTACCTTCCAGGTTCCTCTCAAGAAATTATCTTACAGAGCTACAAAAAGAATTATTATTTCCGTACCATCTGTGGTTTTAACCTCAGCAGGATCCCACCCGCCTCCAAGAACCCTTTAGGTAAGACAACATTCATACCCAGCAAATTCAATAAGAATGCATTTTCTGACAGCACTAATTCTCTTCTCCCCAGCAAATGAAACCCTTTTTAGAGAAGCAGATGGGTGGGAGAAGTAACCATGATTGATTTAGTCTGTAGAAGGCCAACACATTGCTTGCATTGTTTCATGCTGGGTTTCCCCATTGTTAAGAAGCTCTATCATGTTTGGTTTCTGTGAATACTTAGCAGTATAATGAGAACTCCTAAAGAGCCCTGGTGCTGACAGAAACCAAAGAGGGAAATGTAATGGTTTCTTATCATGGAAAGTGTATTCTCCCCCCTCCCCCCCCCAGCCTAAGACCTAATTTGATTATATTGACCAAAAGGATCATCATCTCCAAACTGAGGGCAGAAAACAAAAATGACAACATAACATAATAAAACCAGTTATTAATTCAATCTTTCAGCCCAGTACTTAGGGCCAAGCCACTACTATAACATACTCCTCTCCCATGTATCAATTTCTCCAACAGGAGGAGGAGAAAGGTGATTTTTGTTAACGCTGACAGGGGGAAAAATAAGCATAACATGCCTCTGTCCTTTACGCCAGGTCAGGCCTCTGTGTCCAAATTTGGATAAGACAGCAGTGCAGTGCAGGGGAAGGAGGAATTCACCTGTCCCCCATGACCCATTTTTCTGATTGAAACAGGAGGCCTGTTTCAATATCCATAAGGAGCCCCATGGCGCAGAGTGGTAAAGCTGTAGTACTGCAGTCCAAACTCTCCACTCACAACCTGAGTTCGATCCCAGTGGAAGCTGGGTTCAGATAGCTTGCTCAAGGTTGACTCAGCCTTCCATCATTCCGAGATCAGTGAAATGAGTACCCAGCTTGCTGGGGGTGAAGTGTAGATGACTGCGGAAGGCAATGGCAAATCACCTCGTAAAGAGTCTGCTGTGGAAACGTTGTGATGCGATGTTACCCCAGAGTCGGAAATGACTGGTGCTTGCACAGGGGACTACCTTTACCGTTTTTACTACCTCATACAGTTACTACAGTTTTAAAAGAACAACACTCATATGCTGGGGCAAGTGGGACCAGAAAGAAGTAAATGGTCCCACACTCCACACCCATCTCAGTATCTGTGAATGATCAGCTCATTCCTGCTAAAACCCATGTGTTTCAAGACTGAGCTATCATACACTCATTAGATAAAACAATGGTTCTGCCCCCACAAAGGGAAGAAAAAAGCATTTCTAGAAAAGTGGAAGGTTCAGCAGTTTTCAAAGAGAATATTTTCAAAATGGTATACCGCTGGTATCTCACCCCAGAACGTCTGGCTGAAATTTACCCCAAATATTCTAATAAATGTTGGAAGTGCAAAAAAAATAAGGGATCCTTGTTTCACATATGGTGGCAATGTGACTACGCTAAAAAATATTGGGCTTTAATTAGCATATGGATCCAAAAAATTTTTTAAATAAATTTACATCATTCGCCAGAGTTATATCTCTTAAATATCTGTAGAAATAATATTCCCAGAACAATTATCAAAGTAATATTGCATATAGTCACCATAGCAAGAATATTATACGCCAAATATTGGAAGATGTCAAAAATACCTAACAGGGAGGAATTTACGTCTAAATTATTAGAAGCCGCGGAATTGGATATACTGACCACAAGATTGCAAGATGGAAACTTGCAAAAATGTAAAGAGTCATGGAATCCAATTTATCTTTGGGTAAAAAGTAAAGAATTGGTATTGGAACAATAGAAATTGTAAATAGATGAGCCCCCAATCCTCCTTGTGTGACTGGGAGTATGGTTGTAAGGTGGTGGGAAGGATGAATAAAAAAAGAAAAGAAAAGAAAAGTGGAAGGTAACTGTTTACAATCTGCGAACGGCTGTTGAACATTCCTTGCAAAACACTGCAGAACTGAGCTGCCCAATCTAAGCTCACAGCTGACCGAAACCTGGATATTTTTAACTTAAAACCTTCCATAACACTCTGAAGGTCCATCACCTCACTTTTTATAAATAAGCGGCGACGGTGAAGAACAGGAAACGCAAGGGGAATCGACAATCTAATTTCCTGTTTCCAAAGCCCGATATGAGGAAAGGCCCATCTGTCAAGAATTCCCTCCTACTCCAAGTGAGAATCAGCTTCATAAAAGACGTGATCTACAGGCACAGAATCTATAAATTCTAAAGCTGAAGCCTGCATCCAGATACGCTCTTATGACTCAAATTGAGCACACACTCTACGGGCCGTCAACTGTGCAATGGGATCCTTTTAATCCCCAATTAGCCCAATTCCTGAGAGCTGGAGGATGAAATAAATCTAACATGATCTGCTCACAGCCTCAAGGGATGTGACCAGGTGCCCTCAACACAAGGCCAAACACCCACCAGTTTCTTATCAGGCAACAAAGGACTCAAAATGGAGGTCCTGCTATCATTTTCAGCAATTATATACTGCAGCTGCAGAAATGTGCTCTCAATCTATCTCTTGACTCCCTTCTAATAAGCCAGCTAGCAGATAATTTCGAGAATGTTTGTGGGAGGCAAGTGGGGAAGCTATGGGATGGCAATTGACTTAGGAAGCCTGGATTCAAGTTCAATTTTTGCCAATATCAGTAGAGGTTGCAGGAACCCCTATCTGAAGGCAGCAACTTCAAAAGTCTGAGAATCAACATCTTAGGAAGCAGTTATATTGCTGGAAGTGGCTAATAAATGTTTTAAATAAACAAAATAAATAAACGATGATGATCCAGGTCCAACCCACAAAGGCCACATGACTGGGTCCAGTGAGTGATCCACAAGCACAAAATGGAGTAGCACTGGAGGGAGCTAAGCATATGCATGTCTAAGCATTGCTGGCAAACTAAAATTTATTGCTGATACTCATCTTTTCCCTTTTGTACAATACAGATGCAATAACAAAGCCAACTAAATTATATGCTGTTCCGCCGCGATGATATCTGTGCGCTTCTTCTTGACCTAATCAATCTTTCATTCATCTTAATGTTAATTGCGTACAAGGAAAAAGTGGAGTTTGATGGGAGCTGGGCAGCGACAAACCCATGCCACTTGCAAAACACACGATTAAGCCCTGGGCTGCACTGCGATGCTGGAGACAAACTGGCATTTGTGATGGACACGAAACTGGTTTATGGCCAGGCTTGGGCACTCCACCTCTCTTCTTGTGTACAGATCAAAAACTGAAGACTTTTTGTTTCTGAGACCCTTTGGCCTACCTCCAATTTGCTATTACTTCAAGAAGCTAGAGATTAAAACAGCACTTTTTTTAGCCCTTTTCCACAGCAATGGTAGTAGTTCCATACACCACCTGGGCTTTCCTCAATTTTTCTGGGATTTTATCCAAACTTGTATTGCTGTGATATTCTGGGAAAGACTGAAGCAAAGCCAGCCTGCCTGCCATGTGGATGGGAAAGTCTAGATCTTCCCAGACTTACCTACAAGGCAGCCATTTTCTCGTTCCCCCATGGCAAACATTTCCTCCTCCTGAGACTGGGAGACTTTTTTGAGGCTTTTTTTTTAAATCGGCAATTGGCAGATTGATATAGTGGTATATCAGTAGTCAATTACCAATTTTTTAAAAAGCTTAGGGGGAAATCCCCTTTTGTAGATGGGGGCTGGCCACCCCAGAGACTTGGGGACAGGAAAATCCATAGCATCACCAAAGGAAAGCATCACTATGCAGTAGAGCCCCAAGTCTGCACTTGTCACAAACCAATTTGGCTGTGACACTTGAACAGAATCGTAGATGGTTTCGCTGATGCTGAAGAAGTAGCAGACCATGGCTAAATTGTGATGTAGGTTAAACCGAGGAAGTCACTGGGAAATCTGACTCTTCCCCTTTATCATTTCTGTTCTCTTTTTTTTTAACCCAATTACATGCTCTAGTCACACAATGACAGCTTTCAGTTTTTCATTACCGTCACTTCCCCCCAGATTATGTTGGAGACACTCAAGTATGAGGCTCGTCCGTCAAAAGAATTAATTACAGTTTTATCTTTGTGAATACACCTATTCATTTGCACAATGCAGAGGTAATTTAAAAGAAGAGGGCTACCATTTTCCCTCCTCCCCTGTCATTCTTGAAATCATCCGCCACCTACAATTTAACATGACTGCTGAATTGTTATAAAGTTTTTTTTAAGCAAGTACCTAAATACTTAAAGACATTCCCCTGATCTATACTTAAAGGGTTCTACTCAGCTGTGCATTATATCAGACGCCAATGACATGTACAGCTTACCAATTACTCCATCCATTGACTTTGCTAGAAACACAGATACTCCAAGGTTGTTGTTTAATGCCCTAAGTGAAATGGCATTAGAACCAAGCTACTTTGCTTGCTAGAAAGCATCACAGCAACAAAGAGCTTAGTGAGGAAATCACTATAGCACACGTTTCCAGTAACTTCTACCCTCACCACACACACACACACACCCTGTTATACCACTTTTCAACAAAGGGCAATTTTAACATCAACTCAACGCTCCGGTTCTTCTTCTTCTTCTATTTATTTCTGTTCCTACAACCAAGACTTTGTTTCGTAGAAAAAGCCCAGCAGGAACTCATTTGCATATTAGGCCACACCCCTGATGCCAAGCCAGCTGGAACTGCGTTCCTGTGTGTTCCTCCTCAAAAAGAAGCCCTGCCTACAACCCACCCCAAAAAGAGCCCCATGGCGCAGAGTGGTAAGCTGCAGTATTGCAGTGCAAGCTCTGCTCATAACCTGAGTTCAATTCCGGCAGAAGCTGGGTTCAGGTAGCTGGTTCAAGGTTGACTCAGCCTTCTATCCCTCTGAGGTTGGTAAAATGAGGACCCAGCTTGCTGGGAGTAAAGTGTAGATGACTGGAGAAGGCAATGGCAAACCACCCCATAAAAAGTCTGCCATGAAAACGTCGTGATGCGACGTCACCCCAGATTTGGAAACAACTGGTGCTTGCACAGGGGACTACTTTTACTTTTACAACCCACCCCATGGGAACAAGCACATTAGAAGCATCAGGGCTTTCCCAAAAATGTAACGTACCAACTTCAGTCTTCTGGATATTTTAAGGGCGGGGGGCAGAAAAAATGGAGAGATTTTAGGGGGTTGTTATTTTATTTTGGTTTTGACTGGAAATGCTTTAAAATCTATTATTGTAAGCCACACTTAGCCATGAGGAAAGGTGGGGTAAAAATGTTTTAATAAGTAAAATAAACAAAAGCACATTAAACTGCCTTATACTGAATCAGACCCCTGGTCCATCAAAGTCAGTACTGTCTACTCACACTGACAGCAGCTCTCCAGGGTCTCAGGCAGAGGTCTTTTACCTACTGCCAGATCTTTTAACCGCAGGTGCTGGGAACTGAACTTGGGACTTTCTGCATGCCAAGCAGATGTTCTACCACTGAGTAACAGCCCCTCTGAATATTATATACAGCAGATTTTTTTTGGGGGGGGGGGAGGCAAAAGGTCTACTTTTGTGACACCTCTATATAAAAGGAAAGTTGTGATTATGGCCACACATCACAGTTACCCTCATTAATTTCTGCCACATTCTATAGCATTATCCATGGCAGGTTAATCAAGTTACCCTCCTAAGACAGCATTCACAGTGCCTCTCAAGTTCTCTCAGCGGGTACATTAACTCTGAAAGTTTAAACCTGCCAATAATGCGATGTGTTCAAGAAGTCCAACTGCCTTCAAAAAACTGTCATTGGGTAACAAAGTACCATCTTCCCAAACTGGTACAGTAGATGTTAGATCATGAAAGTAAAAATTCTAAACCTCACATGGACTAGAGCAGGGGTGTCAAAAGTGCACCTGTGGGTTTTAATCAGGCCCATGGCTCTTTTTTCCTCCCTCCTCCCCCCTCCTATCCACACCCTTTGAAGCTCTGAGGCTGCCGAAGTTCCCAGCTCCTTCTGCCTTGTCTTTGCCAGCTTCAGCAGAAAACTCTTCTGGAGTCTCAAAGCAAATGCAGAGAAGTCTATCTGGGCCCAGAGACCTTAATGAAAATCCATTCCACATTTTCCTTGCAACGCTGTGCTACAATGTGTTTCAATGGAGTGGAGCTCATTTAACTTTCCAGCATTTGTATGGCCAGTTGAAGCTGTTGCTTGCTGGAGTTGTATCCTTGCAAATAAAGGCTTGATGCTTTGAGCCAGATTGTCTCTGCTGAATGCACCTCCAAGGAAGATTGCTATGTAGAGGAAGGTGATGACAACTCACCTCTGCTTGTCTCCTGCCTCGAATCCCCTGTGGTTGGAGCTGCCAAGAGTCAGTTGCGACTTGATGACACATTTGTTGTTTTCAAGAGTAATAAGGACTCATAGTTAAGGATATCTAAGCTACCTTCACAGAAGGAGGGCACCCCAGTTTCCCTAGGGTAAAGGGTATTGAACCCTTGGGGTAAATACGTCCACAGGCTTAGCTGAGCCACACCACCACTTGTATCTGGTCCATCTCATGAGGATTGGGAACTTAAACAAGACAAATGCATCTCTAGCTATATACAACTCTACAATGGCCAGTCTGGTGATAACGCTATAGCCTCTGAGCAAATTTAAATTCAGCAATGGAAAGCGGCATCAAGTTGTGGCAACCCTGTAGGATTTTCAAGGCAGGAGATGGAACGGAAGTGGTTCACCATCGCCTGCCTCTGCATAATGATCCTGGACCTCCTTGGTGGTCTCCCTTCCAAACAGAAACCAGGGTCAACCCTGCTTAGCTTCCAAGATCTGACAGGATTGGGATAGCCTGGGCCACCCAGGTCAGGTTAGTAACCCTGGAGGGTTTCAAGGCAAGAAACAGAGGTGGTTTACTATTGCCTGCCTCTGCATATCACTCCTGGACTCCCTTGGTGGTCCCCAATCCAAATACTAACCAGGGCCAACCCTACCTAGCTTCCAAGACCCAGGGTTCTTTTTGAGCAGGAATGCACAGGAATGCAGTTCCGGCTGGCTTGGCACCAGGGGGTGTGGCCTAATATGCAAATGAGTTCCTGCTGGGCTTTTTCTGCCAAAAAAAAAAGCCTTGCCGAGATCTAACAAGATCAGGCTAGCCCAGGCCATTCAAGTCAGGGCACGCTTAAGCTTAGTACTCAATCTTCTGTAATTGTGTACAGTTTGCGGGGGGGGGGGCACTGGAGAGGATGGGGAGGAAGACAGAGAGGCTGATAAAAAAAAATAAGCATCTTGTTAACAGAAAAGAAAATGCTATCTTCCATTCGGAGAAGTAAAAAAGATGTGTTTTTGGCATACAGTTTGGGAAAAGTTGCCTTGGTAACATGGCAGAAGATAATGTCAGGGAGACCAAGGAGCTACTGGACAAGGGATGGGAAGGAAGTAGAGAAGACACAAGGTCTTAATTTAACACTGCAGATGATGCAGAAGTTGGCAGCTGACCCTGATTTATCTTTTTGCAGATTGGAAATTACAGAGAGCTCAGTAGGCTCTGGCAGTTGGCGGCATTTTAATACCACTTAGAATCCATCTGCACTTTCTTGGGGGAAAATATTTTTTAAAAAGGACTGGGGTAGTTTGAAGGCCACACACTTTTTAAAAAAATGCCAAATGCATTGCTCAAAAACAGCAACACTTGCAAGACAGCTCTAAAGCAGGCAGGCTTCCAAAAACATTTCTTAGCCCAGATGTCGATACGATGCGAGAAAAAGGACATTCAGAGCCAAGAAGCGTTGTCTGCGTGTGGGAGGGACTGGCAACAGATTAAGCAAAGGAACCATATTCAGCATCTCCATCTATTTTAAGGCACTTAAGCCTTAATTGTTCTCAAATACTGAAGAATCAGGTGCACTTCATTTATGAGTTTCCCATCATCAGAATAACTTGATCCAGCCCTTCAAGTCGTTCCTCCCAAACTGCATAAATGAGTGCAGATAACACAGCAGAGTTTGAAAGGAGTACTGAATTTTGATTTAAAAAAAAATGCTTTAAACAGGTCACAAAGCTAGATAATACTGAGGAAAAAATCAGGACTATACGGGAAAAAGGCAAATAAGAGCAAGATTTGAGTCCAATTGTACCCTTAAAGTCCAGCAAGATCTCCAGGGTATAAAAGCTTTCTAGAGTCAATGCTCTCTTCATCAGATACAACAGGAATGAAGATCCCTAAGTCCTTATATAAATCTCCATCTCTACTTGCATTTGATGAAGGGAGCTTTAACTCTCAAAAACTTTACACCCTGGAAATCTTCTTGGCCTTTAAGGTGCTACTGGACACAAATCTTGCTCTTCTATGGGAAACCAATCACCTGAAACAGGCAAATAAGAAATGCTCTAGTCAAAACTCCCCTGCAAGATGACAACACTCTTCATACGGCAGACACAGGCTGTGATCACACACACTAAATAATGCACTTTCAGTGCACTTGGCAACTGGATTTTACTGTATGAACAGGCAAAATTCAGTTGGAAAGTGCACTGAAAGCGGATTGAAAGTGCATTATTTAGTAGTGTGTGTGATCACAAACACAGTGAGTTTCAGATTCCAAATTACGAACAACAAAAAAGCCTATTCGTGCATCAGTTCTTCAAGAACTCATGGGATGGGCGGAAGATAAAACATAAACCGAAGTGAACTGAAAATGTTGACTTCATCGCCTGTACGGGCACAGATCCAACCTGTACTGCGGGAACTGCACTGGCTACCCATTGAGTACCGGATCCGGTTCAAGGTGCTGGTACTTACCTTTAAAGCTCTATACGGCCAGAGGCCAGCATACCTTCGGAACCACCTCTCCCTGCATGAGCCCCTTAGATCCTTACGATCAGCAAACCAACAACTTCTGGTGATACCCGGCCCCAGAGACGTCCATCTGGCCTCAACGAGGGCCAGGGCCTTTTCAGCCCTGGCCCCTGACTGGTGGAATGAGCTCCCCCTGGAGATCCGGGCCCTGCGGGATCTGCTTCAATTCCGTAGGGGCTGTAAAACAGCTCTTTCGCCAGGCTTTCAGCTGAGGCAGTGGGTGTCACTTGTTATTGGCCTCCCCCCTTCATTCCAACCCAGGCTACAAGATCTGCTGGACTTGGACAATAGGTCACATCTGTGAAGCAGAATCTGTCATATTAAGTCTGTCTAATTTTAGATTTTATATATTTTAAACTGGTCTTTAACTGTTTTTACTGTTGACTGTTTTTATGATGTAACCCGCCCTAAGTGTTCTATAGGAAGGTCGGGGTTAAAAATTGAATAAATAAATAAAAATGTTGGAACTGTAACACCTGAAGAGAATCAGTGTTGTATAGTGGTTGAGAGCAGCAGACTTCAATCTGGAGAACCAGGTTTAAGAACATAAGAGAAACCATGTTAGATCAGGCCAATGGCCCATCCAGTCCAACATTCTGTGTCACACAGCGGCCAAATATATATATACACACACACACACTGTGGCTAATAGCCACTGATGGACCTCTGCTCCATATTTTCATCTAACCCCCTCTTGAAGGTGGCCATGCTTGTGGCCGCCACCACCTCCTGTGGCAGTGAATTCCACATGTTAATCACCCTTTGGGTGAAGAAGTACTTCCTTTTATCCGTTTTAACCTGTCTGCTCAGCAATTTCATCGAATGCCCACGAGTTCTTGTATTGTGAGAAAGGGAGAAAAGTACTCCTTTCTCTACTTTCTTCATCCCATGCATTATCTTGTAAACCTCTATCATGTCACCCCTCAGTCGACGTTTCTCCAAGCTAAAGAGCCCTAAGTGTTTCAACCTTTCTTTATAGGGAAGGTGTTCCAGCCCTTTAATCATTCTAGTTGCACTTTTCTGAACTTTCTCCAATACTATAATATCCTTTTTGAGGTGCGGCGACCAGAACTGCACACAGTACTCCAAATGAGACCACGCCATCGATTTATACAGGGGCATTATGATACTGGCTGATTTGTTTTCAATTCCCTTCCTAATAATTCCCAGCATGGCGTTGGCCTTTTTTATTGCAAACGCACACTGCCTTGACATTTTCAGTGAATTATCTACCATGACCCGAAGATCTCTCTCATGGTCAGTCTCTGCCAGTTCACACCCCATCAACTTGTATTTGTAGCTGGGATTCTTGGCCCCAATGTGCATTACTTTGCACTTGGCCACATTGAACCGCATCTGCCACGTTGACGCCCACTCACCCAGCCTCAACAGATCCCTTTGGAGTTCCTCACAATCCTCTCTGGTTTGATTCCCCACTCTTCCACATGACGTTTACTAGGTGACCTGGGGTCAGTCACAGCTTTCTCAGAACTCTCTCAGCCCCACCTACCCCATGAGTGCCTGATGCGGGGAGAGGAAAGGAAGGTGATTGGAAGTCACAGACTCCTTAAGGTCGAGAAAAGCAGGGTATAAAAACCAACTCTTTCCCGTTTTCCGCCTTTCTTTTCACAGCATAAATATTAAAACTATGGCCTGTATCCTATCACACAGGTTGGCAAAGTTTGAAGCAGTTACCTGGCCTCCAACAGAACAGCTAGATTAGAGTCCAGTACCAACTTAGAAACCAACATGATTTTGGGAGTATAAGCTTTCAATGTCCAAGCCCTTTTTGAAGGCTTATGCCCCCAAATCTCATTGGTCTCTAAGGTGCTACTAGACTTGAATCCAGTTGTTCTACTGCAGACCAACACAGCTGGCCTCTGAAACTACCTCCAACAGAAGTCTCCTTTGCTGAACTGAATGATTGGGTACAAGCAGGGGTGGAATTCTAGCAGGAGGTCCTTTGCATACTAGGCCACACACTCCTGATGTAGCCAATCCTCCAAGAGCTTACAAGGCTCTTTTTTGTAAGTTCTTGTAGGATTGGCTACATCAGGGGTATGTGGGTTAATATACATCCTCCAACAATCCTTTCTCTGGCCCAAGAAGATGTCTTTGAAAAGTGGCTCTTCCGCTAGCGGAATTGGAGGGAGGCTTCCATTTTGAGACAAAAGGAAAGGTGGGCTATAAATACCTTAATTCACAAATAAATAAACTTTGCTCACTGGAGTGGTAGATCCACCCCACTTTAAGGACAAGCCCATGATACAGACTAAGCTGTTATAATAAAAGTTGTGCCCTCTTTTCAAAGCCCTGGGAAAGACAGGTTGCTTACCTGTAACTGTAGATCTTCGAGTGGTCATCTGTGCATTCACACTTGTGGGATACTGCGCCTGCGCTGGTCCCCGATCGGTATCTGTAAGAAAGCCCGGGAAAGATTTCCGCGGACGGCGCCACTGGGCATGCGCCAGCGCCCCACTGCGCACGCCCAACGGCGCCACCGCGGCAATCCCACCAGTTCCTTCTTGACCGCTGAAAGCCCCTAAGGAAGGGAGACCGTCAGCAGTGGGGAAGGAGGGTGGGTAGTGTGAATGCACAGATGACCACTCGAAGATCTACAGTTACAGGTAAGCAACCTGTCTATCTTCTTCGTGGTCTCTGTGCATCACACTTGTGGGAGATTAGCAAGCAAGGCATACCTGGAGGTGGGAAGACGGTCAACCGGAGATGACAGATTGTAGCACCGCCGTCCCCAACCGGGTTCTCTGCTGAGCATGCACGTACAACGCATAGTGCTTCATGAAAGCATGCGGGGAAGACCAGGTAGCAGCTTTGCAGACATCAGCCAAAGACACGCCCTTCAGGAACGCCACCGATGTCGCCATCGCTCGTGTGGAGTGGCCACGCACGGGACCAGGCAGTGGCCTCTTTGCTAGGAGGTAGCAGAGCTTGATGGTCTCAGTCAACCACTTCGAGAATCTCTGTGAAGAAATCCTGTCGCCCAGTCTGGGCGCAGTGTATGAAACGAATAACTGCTGGTCCCTGCGAAAGGACTTGGATCGGCTTAGGTAAAAAAGCAGGGCACGCCTAACGTCTAGGGAGTGTAGCCTCCGCTCCTCGTCCGAGGAGGGGTTCGGGAAGAAGGCGGGTAGCCACACTTCCAAATTGAGGTGGAATTGGGAGGGCACCTTAGGGAGGAAGTTGATATCAGGGGCCAGGGAGACGCCAGACTCTCTAAAGGCTAGGTAGGGGTAGTCACAACGCATCGCCGTGAGTTCCCCCACACGGCGCGCGGAGGTGATGGCCACTAAGAAAGCAGTCTTCCAGGACAGAAGCTGCAGGGAACATGAGGCCATGGGTTCGAAGGGACGCCTGGTTAGTCTATCTAGGACTAGCGACAGATCCCACGGAGAGGTGGGGAGCTTGGATGGTGGATGCAGCCTGAATAGCCCCTTCATGAACTTCTTGGACTGGGGGTGGGCGAAGACAGAGTACCCGCCCACAGGTTCGTGAAAAGCAGAAATGGCTGCCAGGTAGACCTTAATGGAGGAAAACACCAAGCCTGCGTCTACTAGGGACAGCAGAAAGTCAAAGACTGCCGGCAGGCCTGCCTCCCTAGGTGCGACTGGCCGGTCAGCCATGAAGTCCGAGAACCTCTTCCACTTCCTGTCGTAGGATGCTCTGGTGGAGGGCTTCCTACTATTTAACAGGACCTCCTGGACCCTGCCCGAGAACTCTAAGGATCTATGTGCCACGCTGTCAGTTTCAGGTGTGGCACGTTGTGGTGTAGCACCAGCCCCCGTTGGGACGACAGGAGGTCTGGTTCCGCTGGGAAGTGGTAGAAGTTTCCCCCCGACAGGGTCAGTAGGGAGGCGAACCAGTTTTGGCGGGGCCACCAAGGTGTCACCAGTATGCAGCGTGGCCTCTCCCTCGCTAACTTGTTTATTACCCTGGTCAGCAGAGGGAGAGGAGGGAACAGATAGAGGAAGCGGCCCTCCCACGGGATGAGGAGCCCGTCCCCCAGGGATGCGGGGTCCGCACCCCCTCTGGAGCAGAACATGGGGCACTTCTTGTTGTCTGCCGTGGCAAAAGCATCCAGCTGTGGGTATCCCCAGAGCTGGAAGACTGGCTGTAGGAATCGCCACTGAAGTTCCCACTCGTGTGGGGAGGCTCCCCCCCTGCTCAAGGAGTCCGCTTGGATGTTGAGGACCCCTGGAAGGTGTGCGGCCTTCACGAAGACGTCGTGCTGGATGCATTCCGTCCACAAGTCTATCGCCAAAGCACAGAGGCGGCGGGACACAGTCCCACCCTGCCTGTTGATGTACGCCAGAGCGGTGGTGTTGTCTGTGAGTAGTGCCACCGTCCTCCCTATCAGCTTTGGGCGGAAGGAACGAAGGGCAAAGTGCACCGCTAGCAGTTCTAGGTAGTTTATATGGTGCACTGTCAGCTTGGGAGGCCATGGGCCCCCCACACACAGGCCTTCCATGTGGGCGCCCCAGCCCCACTGGGAGGCATCCGTGGTGATGGTCACTGATGGCGGTGGGAGGTGGAAAGGAGCTCCCTGGCAGATATTGTCTCTGGACTCCCACCACTGGAGCGATTGGAGCGTCGTAGGAGGAATAGTGAACCTCTTTCGAGGTGAGTCTTTGTTGGGGCGAAACTGACGAAGAAACCATAGCTGTAAGTCTCTCATCCTCAGTTTCGCGTAAAGAAGCACGCTTGTCGTTGCCGCCATCAGCCCCAGCATCCGCTGAAGCTGCTTTGCTGTGCCCCAGCCCTGGCTCCGGAGCAACTGCACTGAGTTGGTGATGTCCTCTGCCCTCTGGGCGGGGAGAAATGCTCGATGGAGGTTTGTGTCCAGCACCGCCCCTATGAACTGCACTGTCCTTGATGGAGTGAGCTTTGATTTTTCCCGATTGACCTGCAGACCCAGGGCATCGAGGAGTTGCAGTGTGGTTGCGATGTGGGTAGACAGACTTTCCCTTGAATTGGCTACCAGGAGCCAGTCGTCTATGTATGGGAAGACTATCACCCCCTGCAGCCGCAGGTAGGCGGCCACGACACTCATCATCTTTGTGAACACCCTGGGTGCCGTGGAGAGCCCGAAGGGTAGTGCTGTGAACTGGAAGTGTTGTGGGCCTATCGCAAACCTGAGAAACCTTCTGAACTCCGGGTGGATGCTGATGTGAAAGTAAGCATCCTTTAGGTCTAGGGTGGCCATCCAGTCTCCTTGGTTGATGAGGGGCAAGATGGACTGCAGTGTGGACATTCTGAATTTTCGATACAGGATGAACTTGTTCAGACTCCGGAGGTCCATGATGGGTCTTAGTCCCCCATCCCTCTTTGGGACTAGGAAGTAGCGGGAATAGAACCCACCCGTTCTGTCCTCCGGAGGTATTTCCTCTATGGCTTGTTTCTGTAGGAGGGTGTCCACCTCCGCCAGCAGAGGTGGGGATGGGGGGGTGGTGATCACCACTGACCGGGTTGGGATTTGAGCAAAGTCTATTTTGTAGCCCTCTTGAATGATGGAAAGGACCCACCTGTCTGAGGAGACCAGCTCCCAGGCAGGCAGGAAAGGGCGCAGACGGATAGTGGGCTGGGTGGTGGCAACGAAGCGTGGTGCAGGAAAGTCAAAGCCCCTGCTTGGGGGGGCGGGTGCCCTTGGGCTTGCCTGATGGCTGGGCAGTGTAGCGGCCTCTGTTGTTCCCCGAGTAAGCCTGCTTGTCGGGCTGTGGAGGGCGTGGTCGCCACTGTTGGTCCGAGGATGGCTTATGTGAGGTTTTTCTCGACCAGGACCTGCTCCACTGTCGGGCTCTGGGTTGTCTGGGAAGTGGCTGCACCCCAAGGCTCCTGGAGATCTTGAGGTTCTTGTCCAGTTCCTGCAGTGCGTTATCTGTGGTGGAACTAAAGAGTCCGTCCCCTTCGAATGGCAGATCTTCAATGAGCGCCCTGGTGTCTTGTTGTAGGGCGGTCGATCTCAGCCAGGAGTGCCTGCGGATGGAGACGGCAGACATGATTGCCGAAGCCGAGACGTCCACTAGGTGCTTGGCCGCCGTTAGTTGTTGCTTTGCGACCTTCTGGCCCTCGTGCAGCAGTGCCTTGGCAGTGGTCTTCTTGTCATCCGGTAGGAAAGACAGGAGGGGGGACAGTTGCTCCCACAAGGCGTATTGGTACCTGGCCATACAGGCCGTATAGTTCGATACCTTGGCACCGAGGGACCCCGCCGAATAGATCTTCCTCCCCATGGCGTCGAGTTTCTTCCCCTCCTTGTCGGGGGGGGGGGGGTAGAGTGCACCTTGCGTGACCTGGAGGAAGAGGAGACGATGGCTGAGTTTGGTTTAGGGTGTGTGAACAAAAATTCAGCCCCCGCCTCCTGGACCTTGTACATGTGGTCCAGTTTTCTTGAGGACACCGGTGCCGAAGACGGTTTCTTCCACGGGTCCTTGAGCGCCTGGAGCATGACTTTGGTCATAGGGAGAGAGACGGCTGGAGACGTGTCCCGCTGGACGATGTCAAAAACGCTATCATCCACTGTTGGCTTGGGTTGAGAGATGGGCAGGGAGATGGCCGCTGCCATTCTCTTGACCATTTCCGCATAGGAACGTAGGTCCTCAGAGGGCGAGACCGGGAGGTCTTCCGACGTGTTGGGATCCGGTGAGGGCTCCCAGGATCTCTCCTCGTCGCTCTCCGACCCCGATGGCGAAGACTCTCCTCGGCCCGAGCGCTCCGATAGGCGCGGTGATGGCTCCCTTCGTGGCGACCGCGTCGGTGTCGGTGTTCGGCGCGGGGGCTCCGTCGGTGTGACTCGTTTGTCGTGAGGAATCGGGGCCGATCCCTGAGGTTGCTTGGACCGGTGCGATGTCCTGGAGAACGAGGATAGCTCAGATCGATGCTCCCAGTCCGGATGGTCGAGTGGCTGGTGCCAGTGATATTGGGGGCAGCAGGAGTACGTCGATTGCCACCGATGGTGATCCCAGTGCGGCATCGTTGGGTAGTGGCGTGGCTCGGCTGGAGGCTCCCTTGGTCTCACTCGCTTGGGGGCCGCAGGCGTTGTCACGTCGACCGGTGGTAGTGACTCGACGTCCGATGCCGAGTCGAAGCTCCGCCGACGAGATGCCACCAATGGAGACCGACAGGTTAGGTCGATCTCCGCGTCGTGTGTTGAGGTCTGTAGCCGATGGTCGCTGGGCCCAGGCGTCGGTGAGTTGCGATGCCGATGCGCGCTAGCCCGTGGAGTTGGAGGGCTGCGCGGCCGATGGCCGCTAGCCCTTGGCGTTGGAGGGCTGCGTTGCCTTCTCGCGCTAACCCCTGGAGTGGCGGGGGTGCGGAGAGGAGAGGGAGGAACCTTTCTCACTGGTTCGGTGCCGATCGGTGCCGACACGTCGGGGGAAGGCAGAGGAGAGCGTGGTCGTTTTCGCTTCTCCTTGCTCTTCGCCTTCTTAGAGGATTCACGTCCCGGATCCTCTCTTCGTTTCTTCTGAGGCCGCTCGACCGACTCGTCGGGGGCCCGTTTTGCCGACTGTTGCTCCTTCTGTGGGTCATCGACCTGGGCCGCGTCGGCCGATGGGGCCTTCAGAGTTTGGGCGGTAGCCATTTTCGGTACCGATTCCGAGGACGCCGCCGATTGAATCGGAGGACGAAGTGCCGAGGCCGTTAGCGCGGCCGAGAGTCTAGCCGCCCTGTTCTTTCTGGTCTGCTTCGAAAAGCGGAGGCAGTGCGGGCAGGCTTCCACGCGATGTCCCTCGCCGAGGCAGAGCAGACACAGAGAATGGCCGTCGGGAGGGGCGATTTTCTTCCCGCAGGCCTGGCACCTCTTAAAGAACCCCCAACGGCTGTCCATAGACAGCGGTCGCTGGGGATGACCTCTCAGAGTCCTCTGAGAGGAGGTAAAAAGAAAACTAGGGGCGAGAGGGGGGGAGTCCCGGAGGACAAAACGACCCCGCCACGGCCCGCACCCAAACAACAACGCACTTTTTTTTTTTTTTTTTTACTAACTAACTACAGAACTAACTAACTACTACACTACAGAAAACAATAAACAGGCTAATATTTACAGGAGGCTCAGGGAAAAAGGGTAGAAAAAACCCAAAGCTCACCGACCGGGAACACGAGGAAAAACGAAGCTCTTCGCGCAGCGGTCAGAAAGGAACTGGTGGGATTGCCGCGGTGGCGCCGTTGGGCGTGCGCAGTGGGGCGCTGGCGCATGCCCAGTGGCGCCGTCCGCGGAAATCTTTCCCGGGCTTTCTTACAGATACCGATCGGGGACCAGCGCAGGCGCAGTATCCCACAAGTGTGATGCACAGAGACCACGAAGAAGATCTTGTGATTGTATCAAAAGCCAGAAATCTCCAACAGACAGTTCTCAGCAACCTTAAACTTCAAGTCCCTGGGTTCCCCTTGAGTGTAGCTAAAGACCAAAGGTTTCCATAAAGCTGTCTTCTACTGATTCAGACCCTTGGTCCATTAAGGTAATTATAGTATACTCATACTGGCAGCAGCTCTCCACGGTCTCAGTCAGACATTTTCACATTACCTACAACCAGGGGTTGTTTTGTAGAAAAATATGTGGTGGAGCTCATTAGCAAATGCCTCCCCAACCAAAAGCAACTCCATGCAAGAAAGGAGAGCCCCGAGCGAGCGAGACCTGCATGGGCTGGCTAGAGATCCAGCTAGCCCAAGCAGGCCTTGCTCACCTGGGGCTCTCCTTGGCCACCCTCCCCCAGTCAAAAGGCCAGCAAGCCACCCACCACCCAAAATCACATAAGTGGAGAAAGGGTGGTGTGGGCTTCTCCAGGGGTTAATAAGGGCTGCTGGGGTTGTGGCAAAGTTCCTGGTGGCTGGCTGGCTGCCTGCTCTCCTAATCCAGGGATTATTATGCAGCTGCATCTACTATTCAATGGACAAGGTAGGCGGGGAGGAAGAAGGGGAACCCTCAAAAAGGTTCAGGAGCTGTGCTCCTGTGAGCTCCTGCTGAATCTGAGGTCTGCCTACAACCTAATACTTAGAACCGGAGATTTGGGGACTGAACCTGGGACTTTCTGCATGCAAAGCAGCTGCTCTACCACTGAGTCCCCCTGCAAGGTAAATAATCAACCCCCCCGCCCAACCCCACAGAAAACCAGGGTTGATTACTCAAGTACACAGAGTTAAGCTTAATTTCCAGAAGAACAACTGCAGATAGAAACCAAGTATAGTAGTTTTAGCATTTCACCTCTATAAATATGCATATTTTTGATATGGACAGTTTCTCATAAATATTCCGCAAAGCACAAGATTTTTATGCCCTTATCCTATGTGTACATTGAAAAATACCAAACATTGGTCCTGCAAAATAAGCAACTTTTTGCTCAGGGCTGGCTCAGGGAAGATAGAGGCTTTCATTGCAAAATGCAAGGGATATTAAGGCAATATTTTTATTCTAAGAGAACACCAACTCTATCATGTGTTGTTTGGGGGCGACATTGCTTCTTTCCAGTATGTCTTGCCTGCACAGAGAATAGTTTCATTTTCTTCTTTCCTGTGCTGCTTATCCTAGATAAATTGCATCATGTCTCGCATTATGCAGAAAAAGGGTATTTTATCACCCATAGAACTCATTTATATGGAAAAAAGACGGTATTTCATAAATACAAAGACTTGCTTGCTAAAGATACATGGACAACATTAGGGATTCAGAAAGCTGCTGCTCAGCAAAAGGCAAATAATCATCCCCCCCAAAAAGGTACCTTGCATGAATTGTAGAACTGAACCTTTGATTTTTTAATATTTAATTTTTATATTTATACCCCACCATATTCCGTAAGCGGGCTCTGGGTGACTTACAACATTAAAAACCATACAAAAACATTAAACAAACCACATCAAAACTAGATAATATAATAATTACAGAACTGACAGAAACCATGATCCGCAACATTGGCAACAAGTCATAAACCACATATAGGCCGGTAGTGTTCAGCATAACATAGGCATCTAGATGGTAAGGTGCTGGGGGGAGCAATGGCTTCAGGGGACACCCGCTGGATCAACTGAAAGCCTGACAAAAGAGCTCCATTTACAGGCCCTGCAAAACTTAGATAAGTCCCGCAGGGCCCAGATCTCCGGCGGGAGCTCATTCCACCAGGTGGGGGCCCGGGCCGAAAAGGCCCTGGCCATTGTTGAAGCCAGTTGGGTGTCCTTCGGATCAGGGATCGCAAGAAGATGTTGTGCAGCTGACCTCAGAACCGGGGCGGGGGGTGTTCATATGGGGAGAGATGGTCCCGAAGATATGCAGGCCCCAGGCCATAAAGGGCCTTAAAGATAAGGACCAACTCCTTGAAATAGATCCGATACTCAAGGGGTAGCCAGTGCAGTTCATGCAGCACCGGATGCATCCGCGCCCATATATATATATATTGGTAAGGATAGTTTCAGATTGCATACGTGAATCCAGCCTAGATCATATGAAGTCAGACGACAAATTCCAGTTCTCTGAATTGATGGTAGATGAAATATCACTGGCCATGACAGGGATGTATACATACCACTCTCACTTCTGTTAATGGGTTTTATTTATTTATACTCTACCTTTCTCCCCAGTGGGGACCGAAAAGTGGCTTATGTCTTTATTTTCTCCTCCATTTTAGCCTCATAAAAACAATACTGTGAAGGTTAGGCTGAGCATCTTTCCATGAGAGAATTTCTGTGTCAGAGTGGGTATCAGAACCCAAGTCTCTGAGATTCTATTCTGACCTTCCACCCATAACATAGGAACGTAAGAGAAGCCATGTTGGATCAGACCAATGGCCCATCCAGTCCAACACTCTGTGGCACACAGTGGCCAAAAAACCAGGTAACATCAGGAGGTCCATCAATGGGGCTGGACACTAGAAGCCCTCCCACTGCTGCCCCCCTCAAGCACCAAGAATATAGAGCATCACTTGCCCCAGACAGAGAGTTCCATCTATACCATAGAATCATAGAGTTGGAAGGGACCTCTAGGGTCATCTAGTCCAACCTCCTGCACAATGCAGGAAACTCACAAACACTTCCCCCTAAATTCACAGGATCTTCATTGCTGTCAGATGGCCATCTAGCCTCTGTTTAAAAACCTCCAAGGAAGGAGAGTCCACCACCTCCCGAGGAAGCCTGTTCCACTGAGGAATCGCTCTAACGGTCAGAAAGTTCTTCCTAATGTTGAGCCGGAAACTCTTTTGATTTATCAAAGATTTCAGGCTTTCACGGCTGGTAACATCATTAGGGTTTGTAGAATCTTTCGGGCTCAAGTGCCGTGTTCTACTGGAGAAACTTTCTCCAGTAGAACATGGCACTTGAGCCCGAAAGATTCTACAAAACCTAATGATTTAATTTCAACCCATTGATTCTGGTCCTACCTTGTGGCTAATAGCCATCAATGGACCTCTGCTCCATATGTTCATCCAATCCCCTCCAGAAGCTGTCTATGCACCACACAGTCTCACATGCTACCCTTAAAAAAACTCTGCTTGACCAGAGACTACTCTTAGGTGAAATAAATTAGTATGTAAAACATAAGAAAGTGATGGGCTTTGTTCTCCCATTCCACTGAATGAGCACCCTCAGAGCATTTTCTAGAACATTCCTTGTACCAGCAGTAAAACTCCATTCACAGCAGAGTAATATGCCCTTGCAAACCCCCAAGCCCCTCTCACAGCACTTTTCCACTCCCCAAACACTACAGTTTATCTTCAGTCTTAACACAGAGACCTTACATTCTAAGATTCTCACAAACTTTTTTGTGGATTAAGAGCCCACTTCATCAGATGCATAAATCGAATTCCCTAGTTGGCAGAGCATTAAATGATAACATATAAAGTACACACAGACACAAAATGTTGGGGAGATTAAAAAAATGTTACCGCAAGATCCAAAAGCCATGGAATGACAGATGTGCGACATTATCACAGAAAAATAAAGCACACTCAAGGAACAAGCAGCAAACGTTCAAAAGTAATCTCCGACAAGACTATTTTCTTCCTGGTTTTGCTAAGCAAGCTGAAATGTCTGTAACTGGCTGAGGAATCTTTGCGATTTCTTCGCATCTCAGGAAATACAATCACGTTTTTTGAGAAGTTTTTGTCAGCCATGTAGGCAGACACCTTCTCCTTGATTAACATTCAACATTTTACAAACTGAAAAGAAAAAAGGCTATTTCAGCCCATATGGTGGACACACCACCATATTCTGTGTTGACATTTGAAATCCACACATTTCAGCTGCAGGAAGACTGCGGTCCAATCATCTGTTAATCCTTCTGGGACTTCCTGAAGGAAACAGCACTGAGGAAATAATCTCTCAGCTACTGATCGACATCTCCTATATTAGATGCAAGCATGAGCTTTTATAAATTGCCGGAAAGAGACGGTTCTAGGCCATGTGTTGGGATAGGATATAGAGACAAACAAAGAAACATAGCACAGTTAAGATTTTTCCAAAGAGATCAGATTGTTCAGAGGGGGAAACAAATAATCTCCTATGTACAGTCAAGCAAAAGTGCAAGACAAACTGGATTCTAGTTCTTGAATGCTAGAGAATTAACTGTGCAATTCCATGCAGAGTTAAACTAGCCTAAATCTATCCATTTCAATGGCTCCAGACTGAAGTAACTCCACACAGGTTTCCATTGTAAATCTGTCAAATGCTAGGTATGTTTTGCCAGCAGAAAGCCCAAATAAAAAGTGGTATTTCCAGGGCTTTTTTTATACCACGAGCTCCTTTGCATATTAGGCCACACCTCCTTGATGTAGCCAATCCTCCAAGAGTTTACAGGGCTCTTAGTATAGAGCCTAATGTAAGCTCTTGGAGGATTGGCTATATCAGGGGTGTGTGGCCTAATATGCAAAGGAGTTCCTGTTATAAAAAAAAAGTTTACACAGAATCAGGCCTATCTTCCCCACGTTTATTCTTGAGCAGATTATTTTTTTTCGTGAAAACTCCACTGTTCTCCCCAGCAGGGACCCAAAGCAGCCAACATCAATCTCATCCCTTCTGTTTTATCCTCATACAACCAACCTATGAGCTGGATTAGGCCAAGAGAACGTGACTAGACTGAGATTAGCTTCACAGGCAGGGTTGCAAAAAAAATTCATACGGGAAAGGATCCCCTGATGGAAGCAGTTCCAGACCCCTGATCCTTGCCCCCAGTCATTTAAGAATGATATTCAGTTAATCAGATTTGCACCCCCCATCGAGGCCTGCCAAAGCAAAAGGTTTAATTAATTGATGAACACATCTACATAATGCATACAGATTAAAGCTGCATTCTCATCATGGGCTCCTGCCAAAATAACCAGTGTGATCAGACCAAAGTGTAATAAACACGGAACGCATTAGGAGACTTTCATGCTAATGTAATGGGAGAAATCACTTAAGAAACCATACCCTCTAATCTAGCTGAAAATGTGTTTTCTCCCACATTAAAAAAAAAAGCCTTTATTAATGTTTCTAGTTTATATTTTCAGATTTCATTTAAGCAACCGGAGTACTAAAAAGGATACTGTTGGAAAGAAATTACTGAAACTTTTAAGATGTATTGCCAAATCCATTTAATAATGCAGTAAAAATAACCCAGTTACAATAATCCCAGCAGGTAAAGTTGTTTCATAACAGCATTTGTTCTTTTTTTTTTAATCTTCTCACTGGGCCAAATTACTCGCTCAAGAAGATTTACACTTCTTGACCAGAACCAAAAACTTTACACTGAAATGCCGGTCAAAGCTCTTCTTATAAAGCCTAAACTAAAAACATTCTGCTTTGACTTGGATAGCCCAGGCTAGCCTGATCTCGTCCAATTTTGGAAACTAAGCAGAGTTAGCCCTGGTCAGTACTTGGAATGTGGAACAACCCAGAAAATCCAGGGTCATTACACAGAGATGGGCAATGGCAAACCACCTTTGTTAGTCTCTAACGTTGAAAACCCTACTCAAGTTGCTCTAAATTGGCTGCAATTTGATTTACACACACACACACAAAAGACATCCAGAATCCCAACACCTTAAATGCTGAGTATTATTGATAGAAATGATGGGCATAGCTGCAATATATTAACTTTGTGTGTGTGTGCATGTGTGCGTGTGTACCTGGGAGTCACGGCGACCTCTGGTGACTGACCCCTACGGGGGGCTTGGAGGATATTCAAAGAGGTAGCTGAATAAATCCTGCCCCTGCCTCCTGACTGCTGGTATTCCAAGGATGTCTCCCAGTACTTGCCAGAGTCGACCCCGCTTAGCTTGCCTGAGCTATCCAGGTCATGGCGGCACAGTCGCAATACCAAAGAGCAACCGTACAGAAAACGAGAATCATTTCAGATTCATAACCAATACCTATGACTACACAAATACAACAGGAACAGTAGGCCGAGCTCCGATTGGCATAGATTCTATGCGCGATTAACTTAGGGAACTTATTACCGAAAGGTGAAGTGATGACTGCTAACTAAATGGCTACAGAAAAGCACTGCATGAGTTAAACAGAATCATAATATTCAGAGGCAGTCTTTCTTCATGCATTCGTGGCTGAGCAATGGGGTATCGACCAGAAGAGGCTTCAACTGTTATTCCCTGTTTACAGTCCTTTCAAGATGTCAATCCGGCTGCTATTCCATTCCGTGTTATGGCATGGGTCTGATGCCACCAGCAGAGTGAAACTGGTTTGCACCTCCCACTTCCTGTTGGAATCCAAAATGCTGTTCCTGGGGGGAAGGGACCACCAGGAAGAGTGGGGGGGGGGGTGTTTTTGGCAAATATCATCCTCCTTCCTTCTGTCAACCAACCCAATTTCTGGTGCTTGCAGCAAGACCGGGGGGGGGGGGTCTGTGATGTCTAAACATTTTATGTTGGGTGCTTTAGAACTGATTCCCCGCCACCACTACATGCCCATATATTTGAAATTATACTCAAGCCTCTGTGCCAACTCCTTTTTTTGGGATGCTCCCAGAAAAGCTCTCAGTTCAAGAACAACTGATTACTGCAGGAAAAGGGAAAAAAAAGAGATGGCAAGGGAGATTTTGGACACAATCCCACACTGTATTCCGCCAGAGATAAGCAACTGTAACACAACAAGAGAAAACACATAAATCTGTGTGCTGATGCAGAATTATCAAGATGGATTTTGCAGTCGATGGAGCACCACCAAATCATGTATTTCCTTGCACACATTGACCTTTCGCATGTGTAAGATAAACAGCTGTCTTTGGTGTCCTGGCCTTGTAGATGACCAGGGGTAGCCAAAGTTGCTTAACGTAAGAGCCACATAGAATAAACATCAGATGTTTGAGAGCCACAAGACATGACTGTCAGATGTTTGAGAGCGGAAGGAAGGAAGGAAGGAAGGAAGGAAGGAAGGAAGGAAGGAAGGAAGGAAGGAAGGAAGGAAGGAAGGAAGGAAGGAAGGAAGGAAGGAAGGGAGGGAGGGAGGGAGGGAGGGAGGGAGGGGAGGTAGAGGTAGAAAGAAAGCAACTTTAACTTCATTCACCAAGGCACCAGCTGGCTTGGAGAAGTCATTTAAAGAGACAAATGACTTCTCCAAGCCAGCCAATGGGGTGGAGTGGGGGCTTTGAGAGCCACACAGTATGTGTGAAAGAGCCACATGTGGCTTCTAAGCCGTGGTTTAGCCACTCCTGCACATGACCAAAGGACATCATAAACATAAGTTAAAGATCTGATAGGAAACTACTACATATATTTCAATTCCCTCCCCAAATTTCCTTGCTTCCTTTAAAAAAAAAAACCCTGAAAAACATGGTTATACCTGACTCCAAAATGTACAGAAATGCTGCATTTCCATGTATTCCCACAGCTCAGAAGGGACACAGAATAGAACCATGGTTTACCCACCCAAGTGAACAGGCAGACTTTGCCCTGGAAGAAGTAGTCAATTCAGGTTTCGCGGTCCAAAGTCAACTCCAGCTTTAAAAGTTAGCACTGATACCTTCAACTGAATCAGGAAACATCAACAAACATGGTGAAGCATTGGGAGTTACAAGCTCCATGTGACAAGTCAATTAGACCACTTGCACCAGCCTTTTGAACCCATAAGCATTTCTGAACACTCTTCAAAGGCGGCACCATGCTGGGCACAGAAATCCAACCTCCCCTGCCAGTAAGGAATGTGTAAACATGGCCAGGTCAGCACAACTGGGCATATCGCCTTAAGTTTTTATAAACATGAACACTCTCAAAATTTAAACTATCACAGAAATTGGTTGTCTAGTGTCATATGTATTCTAGGTTTTGGGGTTCTTTTTAATCTTGGAGGTCATGTCTGGAAACCACATCAATGAAGTCAGACTGACATCTTGAATTAGAACGTGACTGAAAGATACTAAGGCAGGGAAATGGCCGGTATTCACCTCATGCTCATTCAGCCTTTTTCTTCCTGCATATCTCCAAGGCAATGAATCAAAGGTAAGCTGAAATGATTTGGTCTTGCTTTAGTCCATCTAAGAACTGCAATGTTAATGTTTAATGTTCCTTCCTAGTTGCTAAGAAAAGCTTTCAAAACCTGAAAAAAACCTCTTTAAAAGAGACAGAGAGACAGACGTTCACTTCTTGAAGGAAGCATCTGTTGAAAGGAGTTTCAACTTTCAAAAAGTGTATACCCTGGAGAACTTACTGGACTCTAATCTTGCTCTTCTAATACAAACCTAACACGTATACCTGTAACTACCACCAGATGCTTCTTATGAGAATTCGTTTTCTGTTCATTTTCCTATAGGTAAAACAGCTGCAAGAAAGATGCTACAGATGTAATGTGCACACAGTTTTTAACTGGGTTTGATTCCCCACTCCTCCACTTGCAGCTGCTGGAATGGCCTTGGGTCAGCCATAGTTCTTGTAGGAGTTGTCTCTGAAAAGACAGCTGCTGTAAGAGCTCTCTCAGCCCCACCTATCTCACACGGCGTCTGTTGTGGGGGGTGACAGTCAAGGAGATTGTGACCATTCTGAGACTCTGAAATTCAGAGTATAGGGCAGAATATAAATCCAATATCATCATCATCAAATATCATCATCAACCTACAAGGCCAAGTATTCATATATAGGTATATGAATTCATATATAGGTAACTGACAACTACCCCAACCTCAATGGTCTGGGATAGCCCAGTCTCATCAGATATCAGAAGCTAAACAGGGTCAGCCCTGGTCAGTATTGGTATAGGAGACTACCAAGAAAGTCCAGGGTAACTAAGCAGAAGGAAGCAATGGCAAACCACCTCTGTTCATCTCTTGCCTTGACAATCCTACAGGGTCTCGATAAGTCAATTGTGACTTGATGACACTTTCCAACAACTACTCAGCATCAAATATGCAATTATTTTTCTTTCAGTTTATATTGTTTATCCATTTTTTTAAAAATGGGGGCACAACAGAGGCGGCCTTGGCCTCCGCACCCTTCTTTTCTGCTTCCTGGAAGCATCTGATTCGCTACTACATGAAATGGGGCACAAGACAAATCGGACCATTGGTCTGATCCAGCATGGCTATGTGTATAGTCTTGTTAAACTAAGGGAATAGTTAGGTCACACAATTTAGAACCTGTACTATTTGTAAGGCAAGCTATACCAAAAGGTGGAACCACAGCTCAGTGGGCCGAAAGAGATTAAACATCAGAATACCAGAGCACGGGCCTTTTCAATCGCGGCCCCTGCCCTATGGAACCAACTCCCTGAGGAGGTGCGGGCCCTGCGGAACCTCGATCAGTTCCGCAGGGCCTGCAAGACCACCCTCTTTAAACTTGCATATTCGGACTGCTAAAGAAAGCTGTCAATTAAGGATCTGCCAATGCGGCTCTAAAGACCTATACCGCTATGTATAAACTGGAAGAACTAGCGTCAAACACCATCAGCACTGTCAGACCAAGTTACCTAACTGTATTGACTGGTTTTTAATGTTGTTAAATTTAATGTTTTATATTGTTAAACTTAAAGGTTTTATCTATTATTGTATGTTTTTATGAAATGTTGTTAGCCGCCCTGAGCCTGCCGAGGTGGGGAGGGCGAGATACAAATAAAATTTATTATTATTATTATTATAACATGAACCCATAAAGCTGTCTTATATCATTGGTTGTTGCAGATTTCCCTTGGCAAGACCACAACTACACAGCCCAGAAAATCAACCACCACCAATGGACTCCAGTTGTTAAAGCCTTCGACAACATATTGTCTTATATCAAGTGAAATAATTGCTCTTTCAAAGCTCAGTGCACTGTTTACTACTTTAACTGGGAGTGGCTCTTGGGGGCTGCAAATCAAAATCTTTTATACCACCTACTGCCTAGGCTTTTCAACTGAACACATGACAGAGATTGAACCTGTGGCCTTCTGTAGGCAGATGCTCTTCCAAACAGAGCTACAGCCTCTCCCATGAATTTTGCATGCAGAACTAGTCCAGGGTTCAATCCCGAGGATCTTTGCTTAAGAGAGTTCATGTAACAGCTGATGGGAAAGGTTTTTCTCTACCTGAAATCCTGAACAGCTGCTGCCTGTCAGAGTAAACAATACTGGTCTCACCAGCCAGTTTCGTGTATTCAAGTGGAGACCCTTCTCCCAGCAATCCTTCCAGGAAAGACGGAGAGAATGTGGTGTCATAATTCTTACATGTTCTGAACCATTTTTATCTCTGGAACTTTATGGAATGGATTCTGACATGTTACGATTTTAATCTGAACAACTAACAGCAGAGTCCGCAACCAGGGCAGCTGATAACAGGTTTGGCACCAAAGCCAAAGACGGCCTAGGAATGACTGGCATATCCATGAAGGTGCTGCTCCTTGCGGATGCCGCCACTCCGCGGTTAACAGGTCATTTGAATCACCTCTCGACTTGGTTGATAAAAGTTGCCTAAGCAAAAAAGGCATATGACTCGGCAATCTTGTGCCTGACGCAGCACATTCTCTCACCAACACCACTTCCAATCCCTTAAAAGCAAGTCAGTCATCCTTTATTTATAGCGTACTCAGAAATTCATATCTCCTGACAGCCAGCATCAATACTGCTCTTCCATCCTGTTTAACTTTAGCCACATTTATGGGTGGGGGAGCAGAACAAATCACAACACCGTAATGCTGATAGGTCCTGTCCTAATCCTGGGCCTAGTGAGGCCTACAGGCCCCAGGGAAGCCTGCCTAGGAGTTACTGGGAAAAGACTACATTTCCCAGGATCCCTCCTGTCCCTCTGATTGGGTGGCCAGGTTTCGGAGGGAAACTGGCCCAGAGAGGGGTGGGGCCTGGGAGGAGAACATAAAAGGGCCAAGCCCAGGCAAGGGGTGTTCTTTTCCTGGAAGGCTGAGCTGGAGGCAGGCTGTAGCCTAGAGAGCTTGCAGCAGGAGAAAGATCCCTCATCTAAGGCAAGGGGTGAATGTTGGTTATTAGAGTAGGGACTGTATAGATAAACGCGTCAGGGCTTTTTGTTTATTTGCACCAACCTTTACTGTATATAGAGAGCCCCATGGCACAGAGTGTTAAAGCTGCAGTACTGCAGTCCTAAGCTCTGCTCACGACCTGAGTTCGATCCCCAGCAGAAGCTGGGTTTTCAGGTAGCCAGCTCGAGGTTGACTCAGCCTTCCATCCTCCTGAGGTCGGTAAAATGAGTACCCAGCTTGCTGGGGGAAAAGTGTAGATGACTGGGAAGGCAATGACAAACCACCCTATAAAAAGTCTGCTGTGAAAACGTTGTGAAAGCAATGTCACCCCAGAATCGGAAACAACTGGTGCTTGCACAGGAGACCTTTCCTTCCCTTACTCTATATATTATTTCACTGTTTTACCCACTTATTATTTGAGCACTGTAAATAAACTGTTGTTATACTCCTTGGGTCCTCACGTCTCCTTGGTCACAGTTAAGAGGTATTTCTTAATAAGACAAGGGTGGTAGGGTGCTCTGGGCCCTCCATACAGACCCGTACCAGAGTGGTGGCAGCCAGTAGAAGGCCCTGCTGGGAACACATTATAATGTATAACGACTGTGAGACAGACGGCTCAAATAACAAGCACCTAAAACACTTCCCTTAGCATGCTCAGTATTTTTTAAAAGGAAAAGTCTGGATAAAAACGCCTTCTGTACCAGCACCGAGATGGAAGCGTTAACGAAGGTGCCAGAAACTTTCAGCACAAAGCAGAGTCCTCGCTAATATCTCCATTGTATGTAAACCCTGGAGTGCTAATGTTGGCTCGATTCAAAGTTTGCAAGGCTTGCAGAAACTAGATGAGAACATCTGAGCCCAAAGTGTCCTCTGCAGATGTTCCCAAGCAGCATTATCACTTGCTTGGCAAAAGTATTCCCATGAAGTTGGGATAAAAAGGACTTCCATCCTGGTATAAATTCACACATGCCCATCCCTGAAGCTAGTCAAGAAATGACTGTGCTATGTGCCCTCTAAGTTGCTTCCAACTTATGGTGACTGTATGAATTAATGATCTCCAAAATGTTGCTCAGATCTTGTAAACTGGAGGCCCCATAGCTCCCTTTCAATCAATCCCCCTTATGTTGAGGTTTCTTCTTTTCCTCCTGCCTTCAAATTCTTCCAGCATTATTGTCTTTCCGGTGAGTCTTGCTGTCTCACGGATCAAAGTGCAATAGTCTCAGTTCAGCCATTTTAGATTCTAGGAGAAATCAGGCTTGATTTGAACTAGAAGCCACATTTGCCTTTTTGACAAGTCCACAGTATCAGTAAAACTCTCCTCCAAAACAATATTTCAAACGTCGTTAGAGAACAGGCCCACAGGTGCCCTGAGAGACCTCTCACAATTCTGCAGGGCTTGTAAGTCTGAACTTTTTTGTCTAGTTTTTAACAAATAACAGGAGACAGCTGCCATGCCACAGAACTGACAGTCTCGGCCGATACCACTGTACTAACATCATGAGCACCATAACCATTAAAGATCTTGGATAACTGCTGGTTATTGTTTTTGTAATTTTACTTTTTTATTGTATAGTATTGTTTTAAATCTTACATTTGATGTTGTTTTATTGCAGGGGTGGGGAACCTTTTTTCTGCCATGAGCTATTTGGATATTTATAACATCATCTGTGGGCTATACAAAATTATCAACTTAAAAAACAGTGCTCTGCAGAGGGAGAATGATTCAGGCTGGCAAAATTAATACAACTAATTGTTTTTCTACTTGAAGGCACGTGGGGATAACCTAATTTGACACGCACACACCCGACCCACCACCCTAGGCAAATGCCTAGATTCAGAGCTTTTTTTTGTAGAGGCTACCACGTGGCTCGGCTTGGCTCAGCAATCCCCGAGGGCCAGACCAAGTGACCTCAAGGGCCATAAACGGCCCTTGGGCCGGACGTTCCCCACCCATTTTATTGCTTGTTAGCCACCCTGAGCCCATTAAGGGAAGGACAGGATACAAATTGAATAAAATAAATAAGGAACCACTTCCAAAGGCTATATGCAACAGGAGTCGTCCTATCGTTGAAAGCTTTTCTCAATTATTGAAAACTGAAGGCTGTGGTTTCCTTTACTGAGTCAGTCCATCTCATGTTGAGTTTTCCTCCTTCCCTGCTGCCTTCAATTTTTCCCAGCTTTGTCTCTTCCAGTGAGTCTTGTCTTCTCTTGATGTGACCAGTATTGAAGAAGAAGATGATATTAGATTTATATCCTGCCCTATACTCTGAATCTCAGAGTCTCAAAGCGGTCACAATCACCTCTACCTTCTCCCCCCACCTCCCACAACAGACACCCTGTGAGGTAGGTGGGGCTGAGAGAGCTTTTTACAGCAGCTGCCCTTTTAAGGACAACTCCTGTGAAAGCTATGGCTGACCCAAGGCCATTCCAGCAGGTGCAAGTGGAGGAGTGGGGAATCAAACCCAGTTCTCCCAGATAAGAGTCCACACACTTAACCACTACACCAAACTGGCTCTCTTGAGAACATGACAGTAGTCCGTTTTATTTCCACCTTTACTCATTCAATTGAAGTTTCCTCTGAAGAATCACCATGCTAATATTAAAACCATCATCACCATAGTGGATGAAGATTCCAAGTAAATGTTTGTGTCCTTCCATAACAATGGAGAGCCAGTTTGGTGTAGTGGTTAAGTGTGCGGACTCTTATCTGGGAGAACCGGGTTTGTTTCCCTACTCCTCCACTTACAGCTGCTGGAATGGCCTTGGGTTAGCCATAGTTATCGCAGGAGTTGTCCTTGAAAGGGCAGCTGCTGTGAGAGTCCTCTCAGCCACACCCAGCTCACAAGGTGTCTGTTGTGGGGGGAGAAGATATAGGAGATTGTAAGCCACTGTGAGCTGATTCAGAGAGAAGGGTGGGGTATAAATCTGCAGTCGTCTTCTTCTTTAAAAACTGTTCAGTGGGCAACCTCACCCCTATCAACTGCAGCCTGTCACATGACTTCTTGGGATAGCTGTCTGGGCTTTCTGAGTATGGCAAGTGTTTTAGGACACCCCCTCAGCCAATGTAAGGCCAACAGAGCACCATCCACATGAATTCAGCTTGGCTTGCCCAACATGCCCAGAAAACTGCAATGCAGGCACCTCTGCAGCAGACACTCAAGGATCTCTTGGTCAGAAAGGCAGGTGTGGAAGTGTTCTCAGAGACTGAACATTTGCAAGCCACGACCGTCCACCAGACTGAACCCGGGCCAGTAAGATATCGGCTTTCCATTTTATTTTAAGGGCTCAACATCACGACTGCCCGTCAAAAGCCTTCTTTGCAACATCTCTCATTTCCCATTTCCAGACCCCTAAACCACAACTCTCAGCTGAACGGCAGCAGCTGCGCAAGGCGTATATGTGAACTCTTCACCTCTAAAATCCATGTGCATATCAATCGCCCGCTTGCGGATAAGGCCTGAGCAGGTTAAAGCAAATCCAGAAAGTGAGCCTAGAAACAGGACTGTGATTTGCTGCTCATGTCGCCTATCTGGAGAGAGCACTTGAGCATCCACAAAAAGCCTTAAATGCCACAGCTGCACAAACGACAAACATTTCACACATTTCGGGAGGGAACTGCACGTTTACATTCTAATTTATTTATAGTTCATTCATAATCTACGAGGGCTTGCAGGAAAGCTACGTAAAAATAACCTCTAGGAATACGATCCTATGCTACAGCACTCGCTTCAGAGCCTTTAAACTGAGCAGAGATGAGACAGTGCCCTTTTTTGTGCTATTCTGAGACACCCGGATAAATGAGACATCCAGGGCTGGTATGAATGCGAAACATTGTTGAAGATCAGATATTAACTTTCTTTTTTGCCTTTTTTTTGGGCAGGGGAATGACAGTTCCGCTCTATTCCAATCTCTCTCACGAGCACACATCCCGCACTGTTTATTGAAACAGTTATGGATAGAAAAGAATTTGTCCCCCCCCCCCAGCCCTCCCAACTGGAACGCCATAGGCAGCGTTACCACGGGCATGCAACAAGAGAAAATCTGAGCTCCATTGCCAACTGGGAATTCTGCCCTTGCACAGCCCATCTGCCGCTCTTTTGTGATGAGCTTGTGGCTGAAGGAGACCGAGAGCAGCCGTCCCCAGATGAGCATTTCAATTGGAGAGGAGCTGAAAAGGTTCCAGGAGGTATTCTTGCACTGTTCGGTGTCCGTATGCTTTCATGCAACAATATGCAACTTACCGTATCAGAAATGCCCATATTCCACAGGAAACTGCCCCGCCCCTTGCCCCCCTTCAATATCCCTCGCCCAAACTATCCCTTATCTAGATAGATCCAAGTCTATTTCTGAAGAGACGTATGCAGCCCCTTTGCAACAGAAATCATTTTGTCCACTTCTTGGTGAGGAGGGAGATAAGGGGGGGAATTACTGGCATACTCGATTGCTCCATGGTGTGAAATAAGCTCAGACAGCTTCAGCGCCGAACTCCCAGCCAGCTCCTTGATATTAGTTTCTATAGTAACCGGTTCCTGGGCCTAGGCGCTTCGCAGCAGGGAATAATGCAAATTTTTCAATTTTGCTTAGAAGTAAATGCTGCAAGGGGAGCGTTGCAAAACCATTCCCAACACCAGCTTTGCAAAGTGATGCTGCCTTTTTCTCCTGACACCTATTACCCCAGAGTGATGCCAACTGGCTACAGATTAATAGCACTTATTTTTTTAAGAAAAGAAAAGAACTAGCGGCCTGGCTGAAAGCATACGCCGATTGGTCAGTAATAGATCATGGCAATTTTTTATAAAATTAGCATTATAAAAATCAGGTCAGTCTTGTGAAAGGGAAATTCAGTGTTGACAGCAGCGCTGTTAACCTCATAACAGGACAGCGCAACGAGAATCAGAGAGTTCTCATAATATGTCTGCCGCTAGAACACACAACTTCAGAAAAGGGAATCAAATCATCCTTCCTAGGCTGGTGGCAGGGGGGAACTCACACCTCACATGACATATGAACCTAACCTTTGGAAAACTTTATCCCCAGTTTGCCGATTTTAATATGGGGCTGCAGTCAAACGTTCAATACACCACTGAGAGTCAGAAATTGTATGATCCAGAAAAAAACCCACACTGTTCAATTCCACTGACGTGTGTAAGTTCAGCTCTCAGGCAGCATGTATTAGCTCTGAAGGGATTAATTCTTATAATGCCCCAAATAAGAGCCACTGATTACCACCAGAAAAGGATCACAAGATGTAACTCAACTCAGGATTCTAGGCCCCATGTAGAAGCTTCAACAAGCCATCACATGGTAGTGTTCCAGGTAGAAAAAACACCTACATATGCACACTCCAGTTTAATTATGTGTACTGTTTTTGTTGCAAAATCCTGTAGCACGAACTTCTTTGCATATTAGGCCACACACCCCTGATGTAGCCAGTCCTCCTGGAGCTTACAGTAGGCCCTGTACTAAGAGTCCTGTAAGCTGTTGGAGGATTGGCTACATCAGGGGTGTGTGGCCTAATATGCAAAGGAGTTCCTGCTACAAAAAAAGCCCTGGGCAAAACCACATATTCTTGGGGACAGCTGGCACTGACACAGAGGTGTTTTCCAAGAACAGGCCTGTATACCACCTTACAAGCTACAACACCACAAAATTTTGAGCCCTTCCCAGACCTATTCTGGCACACCAACTGCAACAAAAGCATGCAGTACACACTATTCTCCAAATACATGTGGTCAGGGGTCGTTTTCTAGAAAAATAGGTGGTGGAGCTCATTAGCATATGTCACCCCCCCAGCCAAAAGCAACCCAATGTAAGAAAGGAGAGCCCCAGGCAAGTGGGGCCTGCTTGAGCTCGCTAGAGATCCAGCCAACCCAAGCAGGCCTCGCTCACCTGGGGCTCTCCTTGGCTGCCACCCCCCAGTCAAAAGGCCAGCAAGCCTGGGAAATCCAAAGTAGCAGCAAGAAAATACTGGGAGAAGTTATATGTATGGTTAGATACTTAAACTGCTTTAATGTGAACTGTGATGAATATTCTTCAAATTATCTGATTGGAACATAAACTAAATTGATAATTCAATGGGAACTTACTACATAATCTTACATGATTAATGTGATAAGAAGTCAAATATGTAATAATTATAATATGATGGAACTTTCTTGTATATGAATGATATAGTGATATGCAGAATGTACTCTATTTTTCTGAAGAGATGTATTACTGCCTTTCTATACCCACTTCCCCTTTCCCCTTTTCGCTTGAAAAATAAAAATTTTAAAAACAAAAGGCCAGCAAGCCATTCACCACCCAAAATCACATAAGTGGAGAAAGGGTGATGTGGGCTTCTCCAGGGGTTAATGAGGGCTGCTGGTGGTGTGGCAAAGCTCCTGGTGGCTGGCTGGCTGCCGCTTTCCTAATCCAGGAATTGTTATGCAGCTGCACCTACTGTTCAATGGAAAAGGTAGGTGGGGAGGAAGAGGGGGGGCAGTCAGAAAGGTTCAGGAGCTGAGCTGCTGAATCTGAGGCCTGCATGTGGTTGCCATTTTGTGTTCCTACGGCAATGCCATATTCTTCAGCGTCGAAGCATGTAAATGGAGCATTTAGAGTCTGGAGGTATGAATCTGAGTACACTGGCACTATATGTACATGAAAAAGGCTCTGCCCTGTTTCCCCAAAACAGCAACTGTGTGCATTGGGAGGGTCACAGGCGGAGCATGCTCCTTTACATGCTGTCGGTACAACCCAACTGTTGGTCTAAAAAGGGGTTCTGTGACTCTTCCATGCAAGGTGAGCAGAATGTGAATTGGCCCAGCAGGCGACAGCTGAAGTTAAAATTCTGCAATTATATCAATGCTACAAGTGCTACTTAATATTTTTTAATATCGCACTTTACAAAACAGAAGCATACATTTGGCCTGGAAAAGCTCACTGTAAAACTATTACCAAAAATCAAGGTGGAGGATAACATTGAAATATGCAAGGAATTTGCTTTGGCACCCAACTCCAACACAGTTGAATTCATAGTGATTGGGGCACAACACTGTTCCCTCAGTCTTCTATTTCCTATCCTGTAAAAACTGCCACCAGCAAAAATAAATACTCCAAGAAGAGTCGTGGAGGATAGGTCTACCAGTTGTGACTAGCTATGCTGACTGAGAGGAACCACATTCAGAGGCACTAAACCTCTGAATCCCAAAGCCAGCTGGCAACATAAGTGGGAAGGCCTTGGCCTGTATGCCCTGTCGCTGGCCCTCCAGAGGAACTGGTTGGCCGCTGTGGGAGACAGAATGCTGGACTAGATGGGCCACTGGCCTGATCCAGCAGGGCTCTTTCTTAGGCTCTTGTGAAGGCCTCAGCCTCTGTGCCCCGTTGTTGGCCCTCCAGAGGAACTGGTTGGCCACTGTGTGAGACAGGGTGCTGGACTAGATGGACCACTGGTCTGATCCATCAGGGCTCTTCTTATGTACTTAAAGAACATCAAAACAAAGAAACAGTCTCAGGAAAATTATAAAATGTGAAGCTTAAAATTAAATTTTATTCAACAACCGAAGCCATTTGTTTGAAGACACTATTGTGACAAGGTTTTACGTGCCAAGAGAACGAAGCCTCCTGAAACTGCTTCATTGATTTTTATTAAGGTGTAGCTTTTGGTACAAAGGAACAGAAGCAAGTTTGCCTGGTTACGCGTGAGAAGAATAAACAAGGAGCTATTTGTCTTACAAAGACAATGTGATACATCTAAAGCTGTTTGACATTTGTGAGGGTTCTCCTTCTGAGAAGCACCCATTCATTTAAAATACAGGTACATCTGCCGGAGAAATGCACATATATGCACACACACCAGCTCCCATGTACACAAACCACCTTGCTGTGACAAACTGACTTTGCACACAGCAACGGGGTGGTAAATGACCTGGTTATGCTTAATAAGCTGATGAACAGGGAGGAAAAAAGAAACCTGGTTTGCTTTTCAGCAAGACCACATGAGACATCCTGGGAAAGTACACAACTAATGGATGCACAACATCACAATCCTCAGTGAAGCACTTTGCTGTGGCAGAAGTTGCTAGTGTGCATGCAATATAAACTAACAGAGCAATAAGCCCTCAAGCACCTCCGCCACGAGAATTTGCTCACACACTACACACACACACACACACACGGAAGAATGGGAACAGCACAAGATCAGCTCAAGGGAGGGGAGGGGGACACCTAAGCCAAGCCCATAGCTAACCAGGGGCCCACAGGGCCTGGCCCCCTGACAGTTTGGTGGGAGGGCCTTACCCCCCCCCCGGGCTGCTGCCTTCCTCCTGCGTGATTTAAATCACGTGGGAGGGGCATCCAGGAGCAGCTGCTGCCCCTCCCATGCCATTTTTAGGGCCCAGAAATCAGCTGATCGGTGGGGTCTATATTATGCAGGATAGGTGGCAGGAGCAGTCACCAGCCTCCTGCACAATTTTAAGGGCCCCTCCCCCATGGCCCCCTCCTCCTGCAGCCTCTAGTTATGGGGCTGACCTAAGCAGCAAGGAACAAGCTACTGCAGAAGTCCCCAACCTGGTACCTATGGGTACCCACCAACGCCTTTTCTGGAGCCTGCCAAGTTTTCAGGAAGTGGGCAGGATCAGATGGGGGTTTTGCCCAGCAAGGCTTCTGACTGACTATTGGAAATCTGATTGATTTTTTCAAAATGTTGCTTTGCTAGCAGCTGCCACCAAAGCACAAGGATCTGCACTGTGTTACTCAAGTTAAGCTGTAGCTATCACATCGTGCCTGGGTCTGCCTCCTGTTGGAGCCATTTTTGGCAGCCATTTTGTTGATGCATCCAGTACACCATGTCAGAATTCCAAATGTGTCTGCAGGCTCAAAAAAGGTTGGGGATCCCTGTGCTAGTATATCTGAGGATCAAACAGAGATCCACCATTTTGACATATCTAACAAAAGGCACTTACAGAGGTATCTGACAAAGGGAGCTTTCACTCTTAAAGAGTTTATACCCTCTAAATTTTGTCACTCTTTAAAGTGTTATTGGACTCAACTCTTGCTCTTCTACTGAAGACCAACAATAGACACCCACCCGAAAGTGAGATTCTCAGAGTGAGCCTTTCAAAACATAATAGAAGATTCATAGCTTCACAGAATCACAGAGTTGGAAGGGACCTCCAGGGTCATCTCGACCAACTCATTCTACCTCCAGAAGTGTTCCTCTCCCTCCGCTCCATATACTCCAATGGTCTGAAGAACTGAATGTAAACTAGCAAAATGCCAGCAAAGATGAAGCTTTTATTGTTTTAAACTAAGCACTATTTTAATTTTTGTGTATTTTATCTTATGTTCATCGCCCAGAGCCCAGCCTTGGCTGAGATGAGGCAATTAATTAAATCCTATTATTATTACTATTATTACTATTATTATTATTATTATCCAACCCCCTGCACAATACAGGAAAATCACAAATACCTTCCCACACACACCCCCAGTGACACCTGCTCCACACCCAGAAGTTGCATCTCATTAATCTCATTAGCGTGTCCTAGACTTGTCACTCACAGACACACCCCTCACTGTGGGTCTGCCTGCCCAGAAGTGCTCTAGGAACCCTAAATAAATAGCTTGGGCCAAAACTCCACACACACCCCACTGAAGCTATTGACTGGGAGCTAACCAATAAAGAAGGCCCCTTTTTACATGCTCAAGGAAACGCTGAACACTACTTTGAGGTCAGCAAGCTGTTTTCTCCAGGCCACTTTAGCCAGGGATCCTGAAGTTTTTTGTTTGTTTGTTTTTTCCTTCTTCTGGGCAAGGAAGCAGGGGTAACTGGAGGTGTGAGGGAAGGTATCTGTGAATGTCCTGCATTGTGCAAGAGGTTGGACTAGATGACCCTAGAGACCCCTTCCAACTCTATGATCTATTTATCTAAGTTATTCTGCAAACCAAAGAGTGTATCAAGAAGCACAGCACTTTCGTCAATGGGATAAAATGAATTTTAATTCAGAAATCACAGTGCTTCATTTTGTTTCATTCTTTGTCACAGCTGCCGAAAGCAAATGAACAAAATGCACACAGAGATATGCATTCAGTGTACTGTTTATGAAAAAGGGAAGGGGAAGGTCCCGGTTAGTAAAAATAGGGAGGAAAGCTGTAAGAATTCTGTTGCAACCAGTGGCAGGATGACTTTTGCCTGCAAACTTGCCCCTTGCAAGCAAGGTTACAAAAGTCTAAATTAGGAGACAGGAAGAGGAAAGCACACGGTCATTACACTTTCTATTCCTTCTACATTCTTCAAGGTTTGAAGATCTTTGGTCAGCAGAAGACAGTGCTGCTCACCAGTCCATCTGTACAGTTTCTCCTCTAACATCTCCAAGCTACTGCTTTCCCTGATCCTCTATGAGTTCTCTGTTTCTGTTTTGATCCACTCCCCCTTCTGTCCACTACCCTGACTAGAATCTTCGGTTTGGGCCCTAATTTCAGGTCCTGAAGCTGTTTCTGCCATGATATCCTTCACCTGCAAAGTACCCACACCAAAGGAGGCAGCTGACAAAGCAGGAAAAGACAGTCGATAGAATGACCTCTTTTTTTAACCTTGAACCATTCAGGTACCCCAAGAGATTCCCAACGTTGACGTAAGTATGTAAGAGTACCAGAGATCCTAGAGTCCCATCTACTAAACTAAAGGTTCACTCCCACTACTGATAACTGGCAGATCACAACTCTGGATTAGAATATAGATTAAACCACTCATTGATAAACAGCAGATGATACACAGCTTTGGCAACTGTTGCTATCCGGCACCTCAGACTCACAAAGAGAAAACCCTCTTATGTTGCAGTGACTCCAATACGGTTGCCATGACACCAATTACCTACCTTCTATATCAACACAGGCTAGAAAGAGGAATGACAAGATGCCGTGCTTTCTGCTGAAGGAAACTTGCTGATTTAAAAACAAGCTTCATTCCTAACTAAGGATTACGCATTTCCCCTGATCTCTCGGAACAAAAAGAAAACTAGTCATTTGAAATGGCTGTCATATTTTGCACCATTTAAATGTAGAAACTAAGCCCCCTTTGAATTTTCATTTTCATGCCTTCAAATATACTTTTATAAAAATTAGGAAATCAACCTTACAGAAAAGCTCAAGTAACTGGGCAGTGAGGGCAGTTGCCTATGGAGAGCTTTAAATATTTGCCCATGGGAAGGTTCTAGAAGCTTTAGGCCCTTCACTACAAAAGGCATATCTAATGCAACCGAAACAGTTGAGGGAAATGGAGACTACAGTCATTTTTAATCACCGAGACACACTCATTTATACAGGCTATTTTATTCTACATGCAAGAAATCCTTGGGTGAGGACATTCAGGTAAAAAAAAAAAGGTACCCTCTTAATGGTGTTAACTTCCTGGTCCTTACCATCACAGGAATTTCATAGCAAGTCTGTGGTCCTATACCTGTCCACATTTTATATTGCCTGTACAAACATACCAAGGGAAGACTAGAATGGCTCACACGTAGATTTAAAACCTTGTGGGGGGGAAAGGGAAACATGCTGTTGTTTCTGAATATGCCAGTGTGAGATTCAGGAGAGAACAAAACTTCCTGCTTTACACAATGCACTGTGCTTTCAATTGCTGGAAAAGCATACAACTTCCCACCTCCCCAGTTCGGTCAATACAAAGTTATCCATGCTTGTCGAAGAACATCCTAAACATTTGCTTAAGAACTCTGAATTGGGGGTGTGCTTCTGATGCAATAGGACATCAGCCGGAAGAAAAATTGCACACATAAAATTAGATAGCTTGAAGTTTCAGAGCAAAACATGCACACAATAAATAAGAGAATGAAATCCAAGAATGGTCACAATTTTGACTGCATTGCATCCCGCCTTCTTCTGGCACAAGAGCTCTCCACCAAAGCGAATGAGACCAAAAAGAGTCTAATTTTCCCTAGTTAGGTCCTAACCTCTTTTTGGCATATACAGACTCTGCTCTGTCCAGGAATATGACAACGAAAATAACACGCACGGTTTATATAGCTCCATCGTATAAGGCCCATTATTTTTTTTTAAATGTTGGTTTCCATAGCAATCATTCTATCTAACAAGCTGGAAATACCCCTGCAGCAAAAAAAAAACCCCCACAGCAGCACTGATACTAAGTTAACTTCCAGCTAGCTGGCTTTAGTCTTTCTCTTAAGAAACCCATATTAATATGGGGGGGTGGGGGTTGAGAGAGAGAATGCCTGTACTAGCTCCCTCCCACACCAATTAAACTTAATTAAATGTTTACTCCATATTTATGGACAAGCTATTAAATTAAATGTTTCCTTGGCAGCTTCCTTGTCTTTCTTCCACCCGCTCCCTTACAGGCTACCTCCATGCCAAAATGCCAAAGGACAATGTCCCCACCCCACTGAAAGGAGTTTACAAAACAAAATACAGAGAATAAATCACTCTGTGATGGAAAACAGAAAGACTTAAGAACATAAGAGAAGCCACATTGGATCAAGCCAATAGCCCATCCAGTCCAACACTCACTCTGCCACAGTGGCTAAAGCCACCAGTTGTGGAAGACGGTTATAGTGCAACCGCCAATGATTTATGGATGCAGTTTTCATCTTTACTTCAAATTACAGAAAAATATAACTGGAAGGGACCGCAAGGGACATCTAGACCAACCCACTGCACAACGCAGGGAATTCACAACTACCAGGGCTAGATCTAGGGGGGGCAGAGGGGGGGTGCTTGTCCCGGGGGCCTCCGGAGGGGGACGCCAAATTGGGTAGGAAGTCCATTTTATTCTATGGGCCCATACGGTAGAATGGGCCCATAAAGGGGCACCATTTTTTAATTTTGCCCCCCCCTCCTCAAAAAACACGTAGATCCGGTCCTGACAACTACCTCTCCCCCCTCCCCCAGTTACCACTACTCTAAACCCAGAGGAAAGCAAACAACCTCCAAGATCCAAGGGCCAATCGGGACTGAAGGAAGATTTCTTCCTGACCCCAAAGTAATGATCAGCATAACCCTGAGCATATAAGAAATGGCCACAAGAGCCAAGCACTGGATCACCCCTTTCTGCCCTCCCTCTCACAATCTGCCTCACTTCACAGAATCAGCATTGCTGTCAGATAGCCATCTGGCCTTTGCTTAAAAACTACCAGAGCCAGCCACCTCCCAGCGAAGCCTATTCCACTGAGGAACTGCTCTGTCAGGAAGTGCTTCCTAATGTTTAACCAAAAACTCTTTTGATTTAATTTCAATCCAATGGTTCTGATCCAGCCTTCTGGGGCAACAGAAAACATTCCACTCCATCCCCCATATAACAGCCCTTCAGTACCTGAAGACAGCTATCATATTACCTCTCAATCGTCTCCTCACCAGGCTAAACATACCCAGCTCCAGGGTTTTTCTCCTGGGGAGACGCAGTGGGACAGAGTTCCAGAACTTCTTCGTGGAAACAAAAATCTCAAAAAGTGTTGAAAAGTTAGAGGGGCGCCTCTGTGTATCGCCTTCATTTCTCCCTCTTGAGAGTTTTGGCACCTCTTTTTCTTAAAAAAAAAAAACCCCTACTCAGCTCCTTCAACTTGGTCCTTAGTTATTAACAGTTACTTGCCATCAGGGCTTTTTTTTGTAGAAAAAGCCCAGCAGGAACTCATTTGTATATTAGGCCACACCCTGTGATGTCACCAGTTTCACACTGGGCTTTTTTGTAGAAAAGGCCCAGCAGGACCTCATTTGCATATTAGGCCGCACCTGCTGATGCCAATCCAGCCAGAACTGTGTTCCTGTGTATTCCTGCTCAAAAAAAGCCCTGCTTACCATACAGGGCAATATAGATTTCATACGATATGGAAGGAACTTCCTTTTGGAGAACAGCAGGGCTTTTTGTAGCAGGAACTCCTTTGTATATTAGTTCACACCTCCCTGATGTAGCCAATCCTCCAAGAGCTTACAGGGTTCCTAGTACAGGGCCTACTGTAAGCTCTTGGAGGATTGGCTACATCAGGGGGGTGTAGCCTAATATGCAAAGGAGTTCCTGCTACAAAAAAAGCCCTGGAGAACACTATCAAGAAGAAACAAAGCTCCCTTACTCATCAACTGCCAAATCCAGTTCACCGAACCACTGTGGTCTCTTTATAATTTATCACGCCAATTCTATGTTTACTAGTCAGTAGCAAACATTAAAGCTGGTTTTTAAAAATAAAATACTCTTCAATAGAGAGGCAACAAAGGAACATCAAACACCAGAAGCGGCATTGAAGGCTTTGTTAACAATCGTGCTTTCAAGATCAGTTGTTCGCTCTGCAGAAAACACCCAGCTTTCAAATCATCTTTCAATAGAAACTATCCTAAATTTAGGCTCCTGAAAGTGTAGAAGAGGAGCTCGATGGAAGCATAGGAAGAGACAACGCTATTTAATACACTCCTCGGACTCTTCCATGAATATTTAATACAGCAAGTCAAAAGAATGCCAACTTTATCTTTGGAACGGCAAGACAATGAGGCTTCATCATCTCTACCTTCCCATCCCCCCTGATTAGACACTTGTCCGTGTTTGCAAACTCTTTGCCATCCCAAGAGTATGTCTGCAAATGAGGAAGAAAGAAGAAGGGGATAACCAATGGCACGGGTGGTGCTGGAGAATCTTTCATGTGTTGTCAGGGTGCGTCACTTCACCCCACTCACTTTTAAACTTTGCCCATTTAATGCTGACCACTTCCAGAGTGGCCTTTTGCTACACAAACAAATTAATATTCTTCATCCTCTTCAGGATGGCCTTTACTTGACTGAATGACTGACGGACTCGTCTTAAGTGATTTCGCCATCATACATACTTGCATCTAATAGAATAGCACCAGAAATGTTAATTTTAAATTGGAATGTTTTAAGTTGAATGTTGATTTTAAAATTTGTTGTATAACTCATTGTACAGACTGATTATGTTGTTAGCCGCCCTGAGCCTGCTTCGGCGGGGAGGGCGGGATATAAAATATTATTATTAAGAGAGTGTACCTAGGCCCATATCCAGGTGCCTTTCATCCTGGCTAAGTGATGTTGAAGAGCCAGACTGGTGTAGTGGTTCAGAGTGGTGGACTCCAACCTGAGAACCGGGTTTGATTCCCCACTCCTCCATGTGCATCCAGCTGAGTGACCTTGGGTCAGTCACAGTTCTCTCAGTCCCACCTACCCAGGGGGTTTGTTGTGGGGAGAAGAAGGGATGGTGATTGTAAGCTGCTTCACGACTCCTTCGGGTAGTGAAGGGTGGGATATAAAACCAACTCTTCTTCTCTGCCCCCCCCCTTAAAATCTAAGAGCACATAACCTAAGACTTCATACGCTCCACTCAAGAATAATTATGTAAATTTTACATAAAGGGACATTAAACTTTGAAAACCACTACACTGTGCTGATATGTTGCAACTAATTTACTGACCCTTATTACCTCTACCATTAAAACTTCAATCTAATCATAGAGACTATCAAACATGAACTATTTATATAAAGCAAGTACACGATTTTTGTCTTTTTTTAAAAACGGAGGATTTATTTGCTTAAACCTTTATATGCCACCTTCCCACCCAATCAGGGTCCTCAAGGGGGCCAACACCAAGGCATTAAACATTTAAAATGTATGTATAAATATTTAACACCAGGACATACAAACACACACAAAAAACCAAAGAGAATGGCTAATAAGAGTACATTGGAGGTACACTAAATAAGCCCTGATCAGATCTCAAAAGCTAAGCAGTGCTGATCTTGGTTAGTATTTAGATGGAAGAAGTCCAGAGTCACTATGCAAAGACAAACCACCTCTGTTCATCTCTTGCACCACCATCCAAAATGAAACAAACAAAAAAGGACTTCACTCACGGACAGAAGACAATGACAGAGAACAGATGAAGGCCCTTTCTTGGGGTGCCACCATCTAGCCTCGAATAGCAGAGGCACCTGATGCAAGGCCTATGAAGATGACCAGGGTGGATGGGTAGGTTCATATCAGAGAAGGTTTTCTAAAAAGTATGTTGGTCCCAATCTGTATAGGGCTTTGCATCTCTCAAAAAAAATCTATTTGTTGATCTAACCCAGGAGTGTCGAACATGCAGTTCGGGGGCTGAATTAAGCCCTCGGAGGACTCCTATCGGGCCCCCGAGCAACTGGCTGTCATCTGCTTCCTTCTCTCTCTCTCTCTCTCTTGCTTCCTTCTGCAGAACAGCTTGCTTTTCAAGGCTTGCTCAATTGATAGAGCAAAACCTCCATTTTCTCCATTGGCTGAGACTCCTCCCTTGGGGAGGAAAGGGGGAGGTAATAGCTTGCTTTGCCAGGCTCTTTCAATTGCACAGCAGAGCTACTGAGCCAAGCCTCTCTTCCTTCTATTTGCTGAGGCTCCCCCCCAGTCCCCTGGGGAAGGAAGGAAAGAGCCAGAGCTTCCTTTGCCCAGTTCCCTGGATCCCACGGGAAAAATACAAAGAAAGCATCTTTAAGACCAATGAGTGCTAACGTATTAAGCATATTTTAAGTTTTTTTAAAAAGTATGTATTTGTGTTCTTCATAAAATTTATATCTCTGCTACCTAATCTTAAATAGGTACACACATGGCCCAGCCCGACACCTGCTTAGCTGGAACTCAGCCTTTGGGTCCCGGTGATGCTGAAGAAAGAACTGAGGTTGCCAGTTTGCACAGTTACCAAGATCTCCAGTATGATACCAACTACAAGTGCTAAGCAAATGACATTTCAAATATTTACAGTTCCCTCCTCTGCTGATCAAAAAGTTAACTGGACCAGCTAGGTTTAACAATTTCTACAACCCAGGGGGAGTGTAGAGAACTAAGAGATAAGAATACAAAGAAGGCAGAGGTAAGAACACACCTGAAGCATCAGTCGAAACCCAAACCAATCAAGTAGCTCCAGAGGCCTGTAGAGAAGCCACAGAAAAGTCTAGTTTGATCCAAGAATTTAAAATGCTTCCTTTTATCCAAGGCAATCTCCTTTTCCCCTAGTATAGGGACAGCAACAGAACAAAATTTGACATTCCTGATTAATCTTGCACATTCTGCAAACATAGCACCGGACAAAACATTGCTGTTTCCATACCTCTGAGCAGTCTTAACTACCAGAGCACATAGCTGCAGAGTAGGTGTAAAAATGAAACACAAATCCCCAATGCTGGACGTACGATCCATATAAACTGAAGCAGGGCTTTTTTTGTAGCAGGGACACCTTTTCATATTAGAACACACACCCCTCCAATGTAGCCAATCCTCCTGTACTAAGAGCCCTGTAAGATCTTGGAGGATTGGCTACATCAAGGAGGTGTGGCCTAACATGCAAAGGAGTTCCTGCTGCAAAAAAAAAAAGCTCTGAACTGAAGCCATTTGAAATAGGACACTACGCTGAATGGGAGCAAGAATTCAATGCCTTCCCCCGACCCATTCCCACCTTTTTCGAAACAAGCTGTACATTTGAGGCTTCTAAATTCCACTGCTTTTTGCTCTTCTCTATTGCTATGATCTATCCCTGCTTCTCTTTTCCTGCTGCTGCAGGAATTCTGATTTACACCCTCATCTCCTTACTGTCTTCATCAAGTTGTCACCAGCAGCCATGCACTAAATCCTACAGCCCGGAGTGATCCATCTTGCCTGCCACACGGAGTTGAGTGTCTCTATTCATGTCTGCCTGCTGACCTTCCTTTTCTCATCTCCCCAGCTCAGACCTTTTGTTCCCTGCTTTGATTTATTTTTAAGGCCTCTCCTAACACGATCACTTGTTTTGGTTTTTTAGCACTGCATTTGAACTATAAGAAAACTTGGCTATCTCAGCCACGTCGATTAGATCCTCTTGGGCCCTGGTCAGCATCATTATGGTTTGGGAAGGATCACCTAGCCAGTTTGGTGTAGTGGTTAAGTGTGTGGACTCTTATCTGGGAGAACCAGGTTTGATTCCCCCCTCCTCCACTTGCAACTGCTGGCATGGCCTTGGGTCAGCCATTGCTCTGGCAGAGGTTGTCCTTGAAAGGGCAGCTGCTGTGAGAGCCCTCTCCAGCCCCACCCACCTCACAGGGTGTCTGTTGTGGGGGAGGAAGGTAGAGGAGATTGTGAGCCGCTCTGAGACTCTTCGGAGTGGAGGGCGGAATATAAATCCAATATCTTCTTCAATAAAGAAATTTTTAAAAAGGTAAAGGTAGTCCCCTGTGCAAGCACCAGCCATTTCAGACTTTTTACGAGGTGGTTTGCCATTGCCTTTCCCAGTCATCTACACTCCCCCCCCCCCCAGCAAGCTGGGTACTCATTTTACCGGCCTTGGAAGGATGGAAGGCTGAGTCAACCTGGAGCCGGCTACCTGAGCCCAGCTTCTGCCAGGATCGAACTCAGGTCGTGAGCACAGAGTTTGACTGCAGTACTGCAGCTTTACCACTCATTATGGTTTGGGAGCAACATACCTGAAGGATCACCTACCCTCTAACAAAATTACCCAACCACTGTAGCCATTTTCTGAGGCCTTGGCTTTTGGTGCCCCCACCTTCTGAGATTAGACAAGCGGCAACACGGGAGATAGCCTTCTCAGTAGTAGCAGCAAACCTCTGAAACTCTCTTCCCTTCTGTCTGTCCCCTTCTGTTGCCATCTTCTGCCAGATGCTGAGGACTTTTTGTTTTATTTGGCGTCCCTTCAGTGATTCCCTCCCTTCCTGCCCAATGTTTTGATTGTTATATTCAGGGCTTTTTCTGTAGCAGGAACTCCTTTGCATATTAGGTCACACACACCCTGATGTAGCCAATCCTCCAAGAGCTTATAGGGCTCTTAGAACAGGGCCTACTGCAAGCTCCAGGAGGATTGGTTACATCAGGGGTATGTGTAGCCTAATACGCAAAGGAATTCCTGCTACAAAAAAAGGCCTGGTTATATTTATGTCCTTGAATGAGTGTTAGTTTTGGTTTTAATTGTTTTAATGATGTGTTTGTTCTTGGTTTCAATTGTTTTAAGGATCTGTTTGCTGTTGGTATTAATGTGTTTTTTTAATGCAATGTTATTTTGCATGTTTTAATTAGTCTGCTGCCTGGGTGGCCCTGATAGGGTTGCCAAGTCCAATTTAAGAAATATCTGGGGACTTTGGGGGTGGAGCCAGGAGACATTGGGGGTGGAGCTAAGACCAAGGCTGTGGCAAGCATCATTGAACTCCAAAGGGAGTCCTAGCCATCACATTTAAAAGGACGGCACACCTTTTCAAATGCCTTCCTTCCATAGGAAGTAATGAAGGATAGGGGCACCTTCTTTTGGGGCTCATACAATTGGACCCCCTGGTCCAATCGTTTTGAAACTTGAGGGATATTTTGGGGAGAGGCACTAGATGCTGTACTGAAAATTTGGTGCCTCTACCCCAAAAAACAGTCCCCCCCAGAGCCCCAGATACCCGCGGATCAATTCTCCATGATTTTCTATGGGAATAAATCTCCATAGGGAATAACAGAGTTCCCAGTAGACATTTCCCTCCCCTCCCCTCCCCCTGTTTTCTGATGACCCTGAAGCGGGGGGAGGGTCTCCAAACCAGGGGATCCCCTGCCCCCACCTGGGGATTGGCAACCCTAGGCCCTGATAAGGGCAGAAAAGTGGAATATAAATTTTATAACATAATTTTTTTTTTAAACCAAACAGTAAGTGGAATGTGACCTTTGAGATGCTGGGGAGGGGGCCACTCTTGCTCCCCCCATCAATCATCAACAAGGGCAGAGGGTTTCTCTCAGGCATCTAGATTTGGTCCACAGTCAACCTGGAACACTCAGTCTAGGGCAGTGATGCTCTGTATTCTTGGTGCTTGAAGGCAATAGTGGGAGAGCTTCTGGAGTTCTGGCCCCACTGGTGGACCTCCTGATGGCACCTAATTTTTGGCCACTGTGCGGCACAGAGTATTGAACTGGATGTGACATCGGCTGTTGCTGAAACCTGTTGGTAATTCCTGCTTCAAGACGGGCAGAATTGAGTATATTCAGTCAAAGACTCAATTGTGCCACTCAAGCCTAGCCCAGCCACAATCCCATCCTTTCTTTAGCTAACACACATGTAAAGTAATGATAGCCAATTATATAGGGCTAAACCTGCCCAAACCCAGCAGCAACTACATTTTAGCAGGGTCACACCATGGTTAAGCTTGAAAAAGCCATACCAGGAATACGCGAATGATTCCAAACAAAAGCCCTAGCATTTCTCCACACAATAAAACTTCCTAGTACGCAAACAGCCTGGGAAGCAAACAGTCTTAGATCAATAAAAAGGTACTGTCTGCATAAGATGAGCGTCACTGAAACGCCAATGAAGAAGACACGGTGAATTCTGTCATGTAGTAGAATATTGATCTCCAGCTCTTGCTATTGAATTAAACAGAAATCCAGAGAGGTTTCCAAGATTAACATTTATTTCACTATAAGCTTCTATGAGCCAGAGCTCCTTTATGCAACTGATAGTGAGTGCTGGTTCAAGAAAGCTTGTGTGTGTTAAGTCCTGTCCAAGTGGCTGCAGACTTACAGCGACCCTATGAAGTAATGATGGGATGTTAACAGCCTTGCTCTGCTCCTGAAAACTGAGGGCCATGGCTGCCTTTACTGAGTCAATCCATCTCATGTTGGGTCTTACACGTTTCCTGCTGCCTTCAACTTTTTCTAGCATTATTGTATCTTCCGGTGACTCACCTTCTCATAATGTGATGAAAGTACAATCTCCTCAGTTTATCAATTTAATTTTAAGGGAAAGTTCAGGCTTGATTTTATCTAGAACCCACTGGTTTCTCTTTTTGGCCATCCACAGTATCCATAAAATGCTTCTCCAACACCACACTTCAAATGAATCAATCCCTGTCTGTCTGTCTGTCTATCACTGCTCATATGGCTATCGCCTTAAGCAGAGAATGAATCAACTCTTTTACTGTCAGTTTTCTTTGCAGTCCATATTTCATACCCATACATGGTGATGGGGAATACTATGGTATGAATTATTTTGACCAGAGGTGGCCAAACTTGCTTAACATCAGAGCCACATAGAATAAATGCCATATGTGGGAGGGAGGAAGGAATGGAAAGAAAGCAACTTTAACTTTAAATGCCATCAGCTGGCTTGGTTTGGAGAAGTGATTTAAAGAGAGAGATGCCTTCTCCAAGCCAGCCAATGAGGGCTTTAAGAGTCATACGACGTATGTGAAACAGCCACACGTGGCTCTGGAGCCACAGTTTGGCCCACCCCCATCTTGACCTTGGTCACCAGCAACACATCCTCACCCTTGACCTTTTCTAACTCCTTCATGGCTGCCCACATGGGAATAAAAAAACCTGTACCCTTTATGGTGCCCACTGGACCTCATTTCGTTCTGCAGCAACTGACGAACACAACTACCTCTCTGACATTTCTGTTGTACATTCAAATAAGTTGCCAGCACTGTTAGAAGGGGGATGGGCAAAAGGGACAGGAGAGGGCACCACAGGACGATGAAGGTAACCCCCCCGCTTCCATTTAGACACGTTTCCTTTTTAATAATACTGCATGTGTACACAGAATTATTATAAGCGAAGCAATTTTCTTTCCCCAAAATGAGTGCTGATAGAAGCAGGTTGACGAGCTCACAAGGGCTGCTGCTGACTGACAGAGATAAAAACACTTCCCTCAGCTAGAACGAACAAGCCCTAAAATAGAACGTAACTTCCAGTAAAAACAATAAAACCCGCTGCAGGACAAAGCATTCTTCTTTTAAACACTTTAATCACATTGTTTTCCACTGAGTTGTTTTTTTGTGTGCGCTTGAAATGGGTTCCTCCTTTTCACTGCATCAGGTCCAAGAATCAGTGTTTCGGTCTAGATGCTTCCCAAGAAGCAAGATGTTTCCATAAAACAACATATACACAACTTGCATTGTGTGATATGACTATCCCTACTCACGTAAAATCACATGTGCTTTTCTGCTTGGAACAGAGTTTAAAATTGTTTGCACAAGTACAGCAGGCAGGTAGGCAAAATCAAGTGTGACAGCAGTGAGAAACAGGGCCAAACCAGACGTGACAGTGTCCTCATAGCCGCCGCTATCATTTAAAAGTCATTTCAAAATGTTTGATCCTAATCAGAGAATCATAGAGTTGGAAGGGGGCCATACAGGCCATCTAGTCCAACCCTCTGCTCAGCGCAGGATTGGCCTACAGCAACCGTGACAAACACTTGTCAGGGATGCTGTAGGTTGGTCCTGCATTGAGTGGGGGGGTTGGACTAGATGGCCTGTATGGCCCCTTCCCACTCTATGATTCTGTGATTCTATGATCAGGCCCAAAGCACACTGCTCTCCCCATCAATACCACCTTTTCAAGTGCCTAAACATCCATCGAGATGGGGAGAGGTTTGTGGCCGTTTCAATACTTGATACAACACAGCTGTTTGGGGGCGGGCGACAAGAGTACCTCAGCCTACTGCTCTGCAGGCCTCATCAGAATGAGGCGCTCAACGGCATTTTTAAACAACAAGTTCACTCATGCAAATGGATCTCTCACAAAGAGGTCTTTCAATCCCTCACAGGGGCAAAGGATCCAGCCACAGCCTGACCTGTGGTAAGTGCTAGATATGGCCTTTCAGGGCCTGGGGTTGATGAAGAACAAAGCCATCACGGATACTGTCCAGCTGAATCCTGGACCCAGAAGAAATTGGATTTATATCCTGCCCTCCACTCTGAATCTCAGAGCGGCTCACAATCTCCTTTACCTTCGTCCCCCACAACAGACACCCTGTGAGGTAGGTGGGCCTGAGAGAGCTCTCGCAGAAGCTGCCCTTTCAACCTCTGCCAGACCTATGGCTGACCCAAGGCCATTCCAGCAGCAGCAAGTGGAGGAGTGGGGGATCAAACCCAGTCCTCCCAGATAAGAGTTCCCACACTTAACCACTACACCAAACTGGCTTTCATCCTCTCCTGGCTACAGTGGCCCGTTTTGGAGAGCCACTGTAGGGGAAGGCAGAAAGGTTTGGGGTAAAGAACAGCAGAGCTGCCCAGGATGACATTTCAAATGTTGCAGCAACAATCCCTGCTTTGTTTATTTAGAAAAATGCCGTGCCACCTCTCCAGACCAGCCTGAAGCAGCTCACAACATTATCTGTGCTACAGAATCTCAAAAGAAGAGGCTTGAGGCCTGTTAGGTCAACAACAGCAAGGGGACCAACCAGCAGCAGTGAAGCACACCCATGAAAGAAAGAATCCCTCCTAGAAAGAGACTTTCTCAGTGGAAATTCGCATGCAGCACCACATGTGGCTACTCAGGCTTGTTACAATCTATTAGGATTCACACTATCCCTAAACAGAAGCTATTTCTGGGAGGAATTGTCACAAGCAAGATTTATAAGGCAATTACAGATGCACAGAATGCTCAAGAAACAAAGAAAGGAAGCCAAGTCCTTCCCCCCCATTTTTCCTTTCTGCAGCACAGAAGGGGGGAAAGCACCCAATTCTCTTCATATGCACCTTCAGCTTGTTTTGCACTACATGTCAATTCACAGCCCATAAATATTTGCACAGGTGTGCATTATGCATGCCTTATCACTTCCCCTGATCTAGTGATGCTACAGGGAATTGCCTAGAAAAAGCTCAAGACACAACAAAAGCCTGCAAGCCTTGAACAAGAAAAACGTATGCGCAGCAGAATCATATGATGTCATTTCTCTCAAACCATTTCAGATGGGGTTGAGGAGCAGAGAATGCTGCATGTTTCAATGTTCTTCTCAAACAAAATCTAAGCTGTTTTGGTTTACAGAAAGATAGCATATCATGAGAAGAGTTCTAGGTTAGCCTAACATGCTACCTTTCTAGATGCAGGAAGGCTTTCAAGGTGCAGTTCCTTATTGGTAAAAGGTAAAGGTAGTCCCCTGTGCAAGCACCAGTCGTTTCCGACTCTGGAGTGACGTCGCATCACGATGTTTTCATGGCAGACTTTTTTATGGGATGGTTTGCCACTGCCTTCCCCAGTCATCTGCACTTTATCCCCAACAAGCTGGGTACTCATTTTACTGACCTCAGAAGGATAGAAGGCTACCTTGAGCCAGCTACCTGAACCCAGCTTCCACCAGGATCGAACTCAGGTCGTGAGCAGAGCTTTGACTGCAGTGCCGTAGCTTCACCACTCTGCGCCACGGGGCTCTTTCTTCCTTACTTGGACTGGGATGCAAAACAGACCTAGGGTCAGGGGGAGGAGTATTAAAGTGATTCTGCTGCACATGTAGATCACTGTTAAGATAAACAGGGATTCCACATCACACAATGGGACAGTGAGTTTCCTTTTATTATCAGACAGCAATCAAATATTAGCTTCCTGGAATATTAGACAAGAAGTACTCTGTTTAGGTGGCAGCTTACCTTTTCCCTTTTCATTATAGCAATCCCCATCCAACCCTAAACAAGCTAGGACAAACCTCGCAAGATGGCGAAGCTGTCAGTTCAGTGTAGTGCTTAAGAGTGGCGGACTCTAATCTGAGTTTGATTCCCAACTCCTCCACATGCAACTGCTGGGCAACCTTAGACCAGTCATAGTTCTCTCAGAGCTGCTCTCACAAGAGCAGTTCTCGAGCGAGTTTTCTCAGCCCCACCTACCTCACAAGGTGCTTGTTGCAGGGAGAGAAAAGGAATGAGATTGTAAACCACTCAGACTCCAACTGAAGGGTGGGGTGTAAATCCAATCTCCTCTTCTATCTTGTGAGCATCTCCAAACTCAGCTGTTGCCTAACTGGTGACATTATTTTCCATTTTAAAAATAATAATAATTTCATCTTTCCACCAAAATGGTGAAACCGTAGGACAGCTCTGGTGTCTCAGGACAAAATCCACAGCAAAGAACTGCTCAGTGAATCTACACATTTATACAAATCTCACTTAACAACTTTTAACAGTGTTATTAGTTATTACTATCATGGTATAGCCAAGCTTGGTGTAGTGGTTAAGTGTGCGGACTCTTATCTGGGAGAACCGGGTTTGATTCCCCACTCCTCCACTCGCAGCCGCTGGAATGGCCTTGGGTCAGCCATAGCTCTTGCAGAGTTTGTCCTTGAAAGGACAGCTTCTGTGAGAGCCCTCTCAGCCCCACCCACCTCACAGGGTGTTGGGGAGAAAGATAGAGATTGTGAGCCGTTCTGAGATTCAGAGCGGAGGGCGGAATATAAATCCAATGTCATCGTCATCATAGTGGTTATGGTATTTGATTAGGCTTGGGGAGACAGAAGCTCAGGTCCTAGCTTATCACAAAACTCATTTAATTCCCTTGGGCCTAGGCTAGTCAACCTTGGGAGTACTGGGGGAACAGAGACAGCAGAAACTATTGGCGGGCAACACCATCAATCACTTCTGGCTCCATATATAATAACAATAAACTTTTATTTATATCCCGCCCTCCCCGCCAAGGCAGGCTCAGGGCGGCTAACAAGACATGGTAAAACCATGATACAATAAAACAATATATAATATAATAAATAATTTAAACAGTAAAACCATATATGAGAGTTATGTCACATTGTTAGGCAGTGCTCTAGGAACTGTCCATCTCTCTATGGTTTTTACCACAGAGATCTGGAAATCCCTAGAGCATTGCCCAGTGCTGGTCTTTCTCCCCCAACTGCTCCCACTGCTTCATCACGAAGCAGTGGGGGCCTGTAGGCCAAGACCAGGAGGTCACCTGCCATAACAGGGAAGCCAGCAAGCCTATTTGGTCTCATCATTCTCTCCCAAGATGACTTAACTGAAAGGTTTGTTCTAAGAGTGAGATGGAAGAGACGACAGCCATGTACACACACACCCCTGAGCCTCTCAGAAAAAGGGTGGAAATAAGTCTTTTTGATTTAAATATTAGTTTTGTTAGACTGGATCCCACATACCACTACCATAAGACAAACAGCCAAAACAGATTTTTACTTCCTTTTTCCAGCAACCACCTCTGTGCATGCCGAAAAAGCAGCATGAGAACAAAAGCTAGGCAGAAGGGGTCGTTCCAGTTTGGGGGGGGGGGGTGTCCACTGGCATAAGATATGGGAGGGATTATTTTAGCCCTTTCTCCTTCAATGCAAGCACCCATGCAATGAGGTTGTTTGCCTACACAGGTGTCCAAAACCTGGCTTCACCTTGAAGTGTTCACAGGGGACTGTTGAGAGAAAAGGGAAGGCCACAACAATTTACTCCCATCAGCCCCTTCTGCTGTCATTAGGATGCCATGAAAATTTCACCAGAACAGCAAATTCATTCCCCCCACCGTAACTCGCACGATTATCGAACATGCTGATGAATTAAAGTCTTTTTTGTCGTTCCAAACAAACCCAATGCTTTTAAAAATGTTTCATTAAAACCTGACCTTTTTTCCCTCCCCAACTGATTAAACACCCAACCTTATACTAACAAGCCTTTTGAAAAGGAGGTATATCTTCCTCAGCAACACTACAATGGAACAGCTGTCTCAACCATTATCACATTAACTCAACTCTAATTAATTGCTCTATTTTTGACTCTGCGTTCACCAGAATCTAAAAAAGCAAGTCGCTGATCCAAGCAGGCCTTTTTCCAGGACCACAAAAATACACGTTTCACAGTTCTCATGCAGGCCTTGTGAAAAATCAAAAAAATTATGAGTTCATAAATTTCCAACCCATCCCAAAGAACTGTCACAGTCTAAGGGCCTCAGTCTTCACTGTAACACTGCACAAAATGCTTCTCATTAACCTCATACTTTAGAAGAAAATCAGCAAAAAAAAAACCACCCTCCAAATTCTTGCCCGAAACATTCATTTCTAAGACATGGATGCCCAATCTTTTTGAGTTTGTGGGCACTTTTGAAATTCTGACACAGCGCAGTGACACAGTCACAAAATGGTTGCTTCAGAAAGTGCAGCCAGCCATGAAACGACTTATCCTCAATCACAAAGAGACTTGTGCTGTGGTGGCAGCTGTTGCCAAAACTATTTTTAAAAATCTCCACAGCCAGTCAAATCTCCAATGGCCATTCAGAAGCCTTCCTCAGCAAAAGGCCCACATGGCACTTTCTAAACACTCTTCGCAGGTGCCAGGAAATGGGCCATGGTACTCATGGGCATCATGATGGGATCCAGGGGTTTTTTTGCAGCAGGAACTCCTTTGCGTATTAAGCCATCCACCCCTGATGTAGCCAATCCTCCTGAAGCTTACAGTAGGCCCTGTACTAAGAGTCCTGTAAGCTCTTGGAGGATTAGCTACATCGGGGTGTGTGGCCTAATACGCAAAGGAGTTCCTACAGCAAGAATAGCCCTGGAGATCCCTATTCTGAGAGTGTGCCTAGATTCCCATCTTGTTGGAGGAGGAGATATCAAAGCTATCTGCCAGAATTTTAAGAGCCTCTTTTTGTCAGGGGGGGGGGCGGCCCCAGATCCTCCAAGTAGTGGAACGTATGCACTAAATGCAATGGAATTATCTCTGGAGAAGATACTAATACTGTCCAGTATTACAGACAAGCCAAAATGTTCAAGTATCTGATAACCCTTCAACATATACCTGGAAAATTGGGTCTCTAAGGTACTACTGCACTAAAAACCTAACGCTTCTATTGCAGAGCAACATGCAATAAAAGTCATTCCTTTTGTCCATCCAGAGTTTCCAGTTGCTCTGCAATTAGTCAGTTGTTCAGGGTGAACAAGAATTCCTTCAGGGTAAGAAGCCTAACAAACCCTTTGCATGAGCCACCCATGAGACAGAAGCATGCACGGGCAAGCAGAGGCAGTTTTTCGGAGAGGGAAGGATTGCAGGAGGGTAAAGCGGGGAGGAGGGCATACTTCCCTACAGGACTAGCTCTACCAGTTCTTCACTGCCATATATGCATGACTGCAAGTTGAGATTTGCTCGGTCATCTAGCCCTGGAGGATCCAAACTGAAGCATTCTGCAGAAGAGGAAACTCAAAGCACACTTGCAACGCCCTATAAATTAGGAACACCAAGCGCCCATTGGTCAGAAGGTCAAGCTCATCACCTGACAGCTGGTCTGGAAAGGTACTCCCTGGGGCAATCATCAATTTCACATCAACTGCTGACACTACAACTGGGGAAACTAGTAACCCATTTCGCAGCTCCAGCAAGTTACCTATGCTTAAATCCCTATGGAACAAACAGACTGATACCCAAAAGGTATGCAATGAGACACCACTAAGAAGAAGACTGCAGATTTATACCCCACCCTTCTCTCTGAATTAGAGACTCAGAGCAGCTTACAATCTCCTATATCTTCTCCTCTCACATCCTATGAGATGGGTGGGGCTGAGAGAGCTCGCCAAGAAGCTGCCCTTTCAAGGACAACTCCTGCAATAACTATGGCTAACTCAAGGCCATTCCAGCAGCTGCAAGTGGAGGAGTGGGGAATCAAACCCAGTTCTCCCAAATAAGAGTCCGCACACTTAACCACTACACCAAACAGCAACATAATTAGAGTTAAGCCAAAGGACATTCATTTCCTAGCCTGGAAGGTCCAATCATGTGCACAAGCATGGGAGTTCATCAGAAGACTTAGCATACATAAAGGACCTCCGATGTTCCAAATGCATCCACATCCACCAGACTGGAGCAGTGTTCTGTGATCACACACACTACATAATGCACTTTCAACCCAGTTTCAATGCACTTTCCAACTGGATTTTGCCATTTCACACCACATAATCCAGTTGGAAAGTGCACTGAAAGTGGATTGAAAGTGCATTATTTAGTGTGTGTGATTCCAGTCAATGTCAGGAAGAATGCTGGAGGGGCATTCTGAACTGCAGCAGGGAAGGAGAAAGTCACATTCCACAGGCAGAGAGTTTCAGAGTGAGTTTTGACTCTTGAAAGCTTATACTCTTGTTGCTCTTGAATCTAACTGCAGCACAGGCAGAAACCCTTCGGTCTGTGGAAAAACATCTGTTAGATCCAAGTCATTCCTTTTTTTTTGTACTTTATGCAAACCTCCATATAAGGTAGTCTAGTATTTATTATTTCTCTCCTGCAAAATGGAGGCTGAAGATGGCACAGAGTGGATTGTCTGAGGTCTCCTAGTGAGCTCACAGAAGAGGTTAAGTGAGAACCAGGGACCTCCTCAATCATCACTTGTTGTCAAAGATTTCAGGTTTTCACGGCTGGTAACATCATTAGGGTTTGTAGAATCTTTCGGGCTCAAGTGCCGTGTTCTACTGGAGAAAGTTTTCCTTCCAGACGTTTCGTTCTCAGCTGCGGAGAACATCCTCAGTGGCGTTGCAGCCGGAGCAGGCGCTCAGACCTTCTTGGCTACTCAATGCACAGCAGCCAAGAAGGTCTGAGCGCCTGCTCTGGCTGCAACGCCACTGAGGATGTTCTCCGCAGCTGAGAACGAAACGTCTGGAAGGAAAACTTAGAACACGGCACTTGAGCCCGAAAGATTCTACAAACCTAATCATCACTTGTTGGCTTGACTACTACAGTACATCAACTCCCAACAGCACGGATGTCAAGGGCCACCTTGGATGTCAAGAGCCAGTTTGGTGTAGTGGTTAAGAGCGGGGAGACTCTAATCTGGAGAACCAGGTTTGATTCCCCATCCCTCCACATGCAGCTGCTGGGTGACCTTGGATTAATCAGTCTGCTTAGACCTGTTATCTCAAAAGCAGTTCTCAAGAGTTCTCGCAGCCCCACCTACCTCACAGGGTGTCTGCTGTGGAGAGGGGAAGAGAAGGAGATTGTAAACTACTCTAAGTGAAGGGTGGGGTATAAATCCAATCTCCTCTTCCCCTCCTCCTCCTCCTTCTCCACGCATGTTGGAACAGATTTAATATGGCAGTCTTAAATTTGTCCTGATCTTATCAGATTTTGGAAGCTAAGCAGGGTCGGCCCAAGTTAGACCACCAAAGCAGTGCAGGGTCACTACACAGAGGTAGGCAATGGCAAGCCACTTTTGAGTGTCTCTTGCCTTGAAACACCTATAGGGTTGCCACGGCAGCTGTGAATTCACGGTTTTTCCACCATCAGGTTTGACTGTTCCAATATCAATCCTGAGTAGCATATTCTTAGAAGCAACATAGTTTAAGAACTATCAAGGAACTCTACCTGATGGTTCTAAAAACTACCAAGGAATTCTATTTGATGACTCTTGCACAAACTTTAGGATGCAAATCTGCTAAGGAAAGTCAATTGACTCCAGTTGCAAGTTGTTGGAACACAGAACTTTAAATGATCATGCAGAAAGAAGAGGGAAAAGTCTTCCCCCCCAGCATTTTATTTTTGCTATGTAGCACCTTAGCCCTAAAAGAGCACCACACCTTCCTCATCCAGTAAAGCAGCATTACACTTGCAAGTGAATGTGTGAGCCCCATGGATTTTTCAAAGCAAAAGACATTCAGAGGTGGTCTGCCATTCCCCACCTCTGTGTAGCAATCCTGGACTTCTCTGATGCCCCTCCATCCAAGTACTAACCAGGACCAACCTGGCTTAGCTTCCAAGATCTGATGAAATCCAGCTAGCCTGGGTCCTCTAGGTCAGGGCACTCTTGCATACTATTCATTTTAAAAAGCTGAACTCTAGTGATATGACTGCCAATGTAAGTCAGCATGTTCTGTTGCAAAACCTCTACTAACCAGAACCAACGAGAGCCATTGGTATGGAAAGGATCCTAACAAAGGGGAAGCAAAACCGTACGCAATGGACAGCCAATGAATGCCATGTGCTTTGGCAGGTTTGCTAATGACACAGCAACCTCAAAGGCTTTGCCATGCAATAAGTTGTTACAGGAACGACATCTAATACAGAAACAACTATCCACATGGCAACACTCATAAGGGGGACTGATTTAAAGCCAGGCAGCGACAGCTACAAACTGAACAGAGACTTAAAATACTGTCTCTTCCATCACCAACAAAGATCAGGAAACTTTTTTTCAGGGTCTTCATCAGCCAAAATAGGCTCAATAAAGAGCCATTCACACATGCTGAACAGACACTTGGACCCCCCAGGAAGGAAACATTCATAAACTTGAGCATTTCCTCACCCACACCCACCCCGTTCTGGCTGCTGATGCACTACAAAATGACAAGTGTGGGGTAGTAGAATTAAATTAAATTTTAAAATATGGACTAGTAACTTCTGTGAACTTGCAGATCTGCAAACGCACATTTAAGCTCTGCTCTCATTTCTACGACATTTCAGTAAAGAGACACTGTTCAGATGGCAAATGAAGCCTCATGCCAGTTATCCAAGCTCCCAATGACAGGTTTCTGGCTTTTTTTCAATTCTTCCAAGCCATTTATTTTTTGTTCACAGAATAAATTCACAGTTGAGGCATAGAGGGGTCTTTTTCACAGATGTCTTGCAGATCCAAGTGCTGGTGGTTGTAATAGGAAGTTTTAATTTTAAACAAAAAAAGGTGAGAAAAAAAGAACTACCGCAAACGGCTTCCACAGCAAGCGCTGCATTCTGCCCAACTAGAACCTGACACATCTACTTACCACGTGTGTTGGTCGCCATGTCAGCCACTTTCTGGAATGCATCCAAGAAGGCAGCTGCTGCTACGACGGTCGTCCTGAAATACAGACGGGACAACGTAATGTTAGAAACTGCCAAGGTATCTGGACCATGAAAAAGGGGGAAATATTTTTAAAAGGAACTATCCTTTAAACCTTTTTAAAGATGATGTATTTGTTTAGGAAGGGTAACCGAGTTAGTCTGCCACAGCAGTAGAAACAAGCAAGAGTCCAGTACCACCTTAAAGACAAACAAAATCTGTGGTAGGGTATAAGCCCCGTGGCGCAGAGTGGTAAAGCTGCAGTACTGCAGTCCAAAGCTCTGCTCACGACCTGAGTTTGATCCTGGTGGAAGCAGGGTTCAGGTAGCTGGCTCAAGGTTGACTCAGCCTTCCATCCTTCTGAGGTCGGTAAAATGAGTACCCAGCTTGCTGGGGGGGGGGGGTGGAGATGATTGGGAAAGACAATGCCAAACCACCCTGTAAAAAGTCTGCCATGAAAACGTTGTGAAAGCAACGTCACCCCAGAGTCGGAAATGAGTGGTGCTTGCACAGGGGACTACCTTTACCTTTATAGCCTTTCATGAGTCACTGCTCATTAGTACCCTGCCACAAATTTTGTTAGTCTTTAAGGTGCTACTGGACTCTTGCCCTTTTTTGCACTTTTATTTAAAGCATTTTTATGCCACCCTTCCACCCACAATCCGCAAGGTAGCAAGCCTAACAACATTTAAAACAATTAAAAATACAGTTAAAATTATAAAATTCAATCAAAAGCACAAAAAAAACCCCAAACAGTAATAGAAGGAGGGCCAAATAACTATTATTGGGGGTACGCCAGACGAAACAAAAAAGTCTTCACCTGCTGGCTTAAGACACCAATAGAAGGAGACAAACAAATCTCCTGATGAAGGAGTTCCAAAGATTACAGAAGGGAACAATAAAAACAGGATGTAGGAGTTTCTACAAGAAAAAACCAATGAAGAACAAACTGTCTTGTTCTCATCAAAGATTTCAGGTTTTCGCGGTTGGTAACATCATTAGGGTTTGTAGAATCTTTCGGGATCAAGTGCCGTGTTCTACTGGAGAAAGTTTTCCTTCCAGACGTTTCGTTCTCAGCTGCGGAGAACATCCTCAGTGGCGTTGCAGCCGGAGCAGGCGCTAGACTTTCTTGGCTGCTGTGCATTGAGTGGGGCCTGCTCCGGCTGCAACGCCACTGAGGATGTTCTCCGCAGCTGAGAACGAAACATCTGGAAGGAAAACTTTCTCCAGTAGAACACGGCACTTGATCCCGAAAGATTCTACAAACCCTAATGTCTTGTTCTCCTTGTCCTTCGTTGTATGCGAACTTCCATCTTGTCACGGGCAAGTTCCCTAGACATTCCGTCCTTTACATATCAGCATATATCACCACATTCATTACATGAATGAGTCTGATTGGGGGGGGGAGGTCCATGAACTGCTTCTCCCCCCTTTTTTGCTGTCAAGTTGGAGTTGACTTATGGTGACCACACAGGGTTTTCCAAGGCAAAAGAGACACTCAGAGGTGATTTGCCACTGTCTGCTTCTGCCCTGCAACCCTGGACTTCCTTGGTGGTCTCCCATCCAACTACTAGCCAGGACTGACCCTGCTTAGCCTCCAAGATTTGACAAGATCAGGCTGGTGTGAGCTACCAGGGCAGCCCCTTATGGTGCCAGGAAAACCAGCTGCTTCATGCAATGGACAACAGGCAACACCCAGGAGAACAAAATGGAAGTTTGGCACACAAAACACAATTCACCAAGAATTCTCTTGCTCAAGACCCTGAACCAAAAAGGGGGAGCTACACAAGTGCACAGTACTTTAAGAGCTACCATCGGCTTGGTCAGTCCTTCAACAGGACACGCACTAAAGAACTCAGATAGCCTGCTCCCAAGTTCACCAAATGGGAGGTGGGGCATTTGGTGCCCAACATTAAGAAATGCAAGCATCTGGATGTTTGCAGTCTTTGGGATGTGTTATGTTTGCATGTGGAGCCAACATCTGGGTTGGATCCTCTGAATGTGTTCCACTAGAAATCTTCCGCTAACACAGGGAGCCTTACTTTGGCAGAAAAGATGTGTTCTGTGGGAAGAGCACTCCTTGCACTGGAGGAAGGCTCCCCTGTTAGATCAATGGATTTACTGGGTCCAATCTACATACTGCAAAGGTATGCAGGTTCAGTTGTCAACATTCTCAACAAGCAAGGTAGAGAAAGCTCAGTTTGGTCATCCTGTTCCCCTCTATTTAGAAAGTCTCATAATCAGTGGCATCAAACGACAGATCTGTCCCTCAGCTGCACCACGTCAGAACTCAAGTTAAATCATTTTTAAAACGTGTCTCCATGTAAGTATACAAAACTCTCTTCATATTCAGACTGCACTCTCTCAGAGGAAGGGGTAGGATAGAAAATTACTCTTGATCTATGAAATGAACATATATGCAACATTTCTTACTGTCATGATCCTGGGCCTAGTGAGGCCTGCAGGACCCAGGGAAACTTGCTTAGGAGTTACTTGGGAAAGCGTACATTTCCCAAGATCCCTTCTGTCTCTCTGATTGGATGGCCAGGTTTTGGAGGGAAACTGGCCCGGAGAGGGGTAGGGCCTGGGAGGAGAACATAAAAGGACCAAGCCCAGGCAAGGGGTGTTCTTTTCCTGGAAGGCTGAGCTGGAGGCAGGCTGTAGCCTGGAGAGTTTGCAGCAGGGGAAAGATCCCTCATCCAAGGCAAGGGGTGAGCGTTGATTAGTAGAGTAGGGACTGTATAGCTTAAATGCGTCAGGGCTTTTGTTTCTTTGCACCAACCTTTACTGTTCTCATATTTTCTTTAGCACTAAATCTTTGTCACCCACTTATTATTTGAGCGCTGTAAATAAACTGTTGTTATACTTCTTGGGTCCTCACATCTCCTTGGTCACAATTAGGAGGTGTCTATTAATAAGGAGGATATAGGGGTGGTTGGGTGCTCTGGGCCCTTCCATACAGACCCGTACCAGAATGGTGGCAGCCAGCAGAAGGCCCTGCTAGGCCCGGCTGTGTGACACATACACAGAAGGCCACTCAGGTATTCAGCGGTACAACACAGAAACTCATTAATCACACCGAGTCTACTGATCATGGAGATCACATCAAGCTTCTGACAAGCTAATGAAAGTACGTCATATTTTCAACAATTATCCTAAGGGATCCTTCTCAGAAGCTTTTATTCCCTTCCCTACCCAGATCTAGCCCCACAGCATTCCCACATCCTTACCCTCCAGAAGAAAATTTTAAAGAAACACAGATCCGGTCCTCCCTAAATATAGTACCACTTCACGAATAAGTGGGTCTTGAGGACCCTTTTCACCTCAAAACTTACGCTGAAGTCTTTCCTCTTCTCATTTAACTGACTGCATGCCCAAGACTTGAATTTTAATAGAATCTGGGACATGACTTTGGGGGATAAACTAAAAACAAGGGCACCGTGGGAATCCATGGGAAGGAACAGCGGTGTCACGTCCTCAGGGTGCAGGCAGGCAGGAGTCCAAAGTCAGTCCAAGGTCAAAGTCCAGGAAGTCAAGCAGGAGCCAAGTCACCAATGCAGAATCACAAACCGGAATCAGAGGTCAATGTCCAAAAGCCAAAAGGTCAGGGTGCCAAGGAAATCAAACAGGTCAGGATCAAGAAGAAGCGTGGATGCAAGCCAAAGAATAGCCTTGTTGCTTCCCCAAGGTTACCAGATCCTGGTTGGGAGCTATATGGGAGTCTCAATCAGCCTCCTCCGTGGGTGGCAGTGACTCTGCTAGAACTCAGGGCTGAGAGATCTGAAGCATCGGTGTGCCTCATGTCTTTACTCTGAAAGTTCTTTCCGGAGCCTGCTTTGAACTCTTGAGATGGGAAGAGGAGAGCTTGGAGGAGATTGATCAGCAACAGCTGGCGCTGGTGCCTGGAAAGTGATTGATGGGCCAGCTGCTGTTTGTTCAGCTGAGGAACTGGTTGGCAACTCTTCCAGGTCTGTTAACCCTTCCAGCTCCTCCTCGTCAGGGCTCATGACAGGCGGCGACAGAAAGTGGCATTTACATGCAAGAAGGTGGGGCATTTCAGCTCCATCAACCTGCTGGCTTTCTGCCACAACTGCTTCTGCCCCGGTCGCTTTGCCCCACCAGATGGGCAAACAGAATCGAGGAGGGAGGTTGCAGCAAAGAGGAGAGAGTCTGCAGAGCAAACCGCCATGGGTGCACACCTGCCATTTCTCCCCTGCAAATGCTGCCCCCTCCCATACCCAACAGACCACTCTATGCAACATCGAAGGTGAGGAATCCCACATTTTCCATGGGATGCACCACTCCAGCCACAGACTATCCACACTCTCAGGCTGCAGATAAAGGTTAAGAGGCACAGCATTTAATAGGTCATTCTTCTTACACATCACATTCTTTGCAGGCACCCTTCCCCCGCAAGAATCAAAAATTGTTAGCTGGAATCTGCTGCAGGGAAACCAGCTCACAGCTTTCATCCAACACTCAATCTCTCTCTCTCTCTCACACACACACACACACACACACACAGTTAAAGCAAAGGAGGGCATGAAATAGCAGTGGACAGCTGAGCAGCAAGAAATTTACCATCCCTCTCCCCTCCTGCCAGGCTTTCTCCGTCTCCTGGCACAGAAGAGAAAAACAGGAGCTCACAATAGGAGGATGAACATCACGAGTTTCTAGGACAAGGGTGGCCAAACTGTGGCTCGGGAGCCACATGTGGCCATTTTACACATATTGTGTGGCTCTCAAAAGCCCCCACCACTCCATCGACCGGGCTTGAAGAAGGCATCTCTCTCTTTAAATCGCTTATCCAAGCCAAGCCAGCCAGCAGCTTGGAGAATACATTTAAAGTCAACGTTGCTTTCTTTCTACCTCTCCCCAATCTACTTGCCTGCCTTGTCTGCCTTTCCTCCTTCTCCATCCCCCCATCTATTTGCCTGCCTGGTCTTGTGGCTCTCAAAATCTGAAGTCTTGCGGCTTACGTGGCTCGTATGTTAAGCAAGTTTGGCCACCCCTGTTCTACGACTTCCACGAAGGCCTACGGAAAGACGTTAGGGCAAGTTAGCTAAACACTCTCGATCCTTCTAGCTGATGCCTGTTTTATTAAGGAATTGTAAAGTGCCACCCAAAAAGCCACTGCAAGATTAAGAGAGATCTCCCCCATCTTCATCATGTACCGTACACACCCTTTTTTAGACACAAGCACCTAAGCATTTTGACTGTGGACCAATGTTGTCAGTTTTCAGAAGCTACACAGCGTCAGCCCTGGTAAGCATTTGGATGGGAGACCACCAAGGAAGTCCAGGGTCAGTATGATGTGGCAGGCAATGGCCATCCACCTCTGTTCATCCGTTGTCCTTAAAACTATGGGGCTGCCAATGCTGGCTACAACCTGATGGCACTTTCTATCACCATTAAGGCAAACTGCCCAAACGAAGTGTCCTGCTCCCAAACAAAATAAACACATGCATGATCACATGAGACTGCTTTATAATGAATCAGATTACTGGTCCATCAATGTCAGTATTGTCTACCCAGACTGGCAATGGCTCTCCAGGGTCTCAGGGGGAGGTCTTTTCACATCACCTACTGCCTGGTCCTTTTTACTGGAGACACCAGGGACTGAACCTGCAACCTTTTGCTTACCAAGCAGACGCTCTACCACTGAGCCACAGGCCCCTCCCTTGCATAGCTTTCCCACAAGCTTTACAGCAGAAATAAAGGTAGAGGTAGTCACTTGTACAAGCAACCAGAATTTTCTACGGGGTGGTTTGCCATTGCCTTCCCAGTCATCTACACTTTACCTCCAGCAAGCCGGGTACTCATTTTTCTGACCTCGGAAGGATGGAGTCAACCTTGAGCCAGCTACCTGAACCCAGCTTCCGCTGGGATCAAACTCGGGTTGTGAGCAGAACTTGGACTGCAGTACTGCAGCTTACCATTCTGCCCCACAGCAGGAATGCATGTTAATAAAAGATTTTTGCTAAATGTGAGTAGCTCCTATCAAAGGTCTTGCAAACAGAGAACAAAGATTACATTATTTTACTACTCAGCCATTTTGCAAGCAACCTCTACAGGAATCAGGAATCACCTAAATGAAGATTTCCTGAATAGAATGTAGTTTCACTAAATCAAGATCCAAAATTTTAGAGAATCTAGGACATGACTGTAGGGATCGAGAGACATCGGATGAAGAAAAACCCACAAAGGACCAGAGGGGTTTATGCAATCCATCCTTAAGACGTGGCAATATAGAGTCTGAAATGTTTTTGCTTTTAGCATACTTGGGAGATATTATCTGAACGAAGTATGAAAATGCCTATTCTCATTTCCTATGCTTAACAGCTACCCAGATGTGATGTAATAATAGTCTCTCTCTCTCTCAGCAGGAAGTTCCTTTGTCCCACTTTTCACTACTATAACACCACTCAGAAAGATTCTACAGTGTAGCCGTTTTTAATGGAAATGCTTCCAAACCCATACTGTAGAGTTGTAAAGTAAAAAGAAGGGATTTGGAAAAAATTGCTCTGAAAAAACCTCTTTATTAAGCCTGGGATATCTGCAATTCTCCCTACTTTGCTAACTGAAAAAGCTGGGCATAAGAATCAAACCCAGGGGCCTCCACGTTTCAGATGCCATTGACTCCGACAATAGAAAGCTCGGTCACAATTAACCGGATCAACAGAATATGGATGAGACACATTTATCAGCCCCACAGATGTGTAACGGTTACTAGCAAGCCATGTTTGCAAATTAAGAGTCAGTTCAAAGAATTCAAGGGTCTTCCCCGCCCCCCCTCCTCTAGAAGACAGCCTCCTTTCCCTTCTATATACTTAACCCATTTTCATTTTATGAATTCTTTTTTTCTTTGGCAAACTAGAATTATGTTTATAATGTACAGATTGATGTTGAGAAGTAAATTCGGTGGTCAGCAACAAGGAAATACACGTCCTTTCATAATTTACCTAGACTTGCAGAAACACCAATTGGCTGGTAACTTTTATTACCTTTTATGGCTATGCAGACCAAATGGCCTTCTAAATTGTCACACTGTTCCACCATGTGATCCCAGCCAGTTTGCCCTCTTAATCAACAAACTGCATGTATTTCAGCCCACCTTACCCGATTCCCCTCGTCTGAAGAAGTGTGCTTTTAGCACATGAAAGCTTACGTTCTGGATAAAACTTTGTTGGTCTTAAAGGTGCAACTTGACTCCTGCTTTGTTCAACTGCTTCAGCCCAACACGGCTGCCCTCTTGAATCATTAAACCAGAGGTTACAGCTCCGTGTGTTAAGTAGGAGTCAAGTTGCACCATTAAGACCAACAAAGTTTTATTCAGAATTTAAGCTTTCTTATGCATGCATAATTCTTCAGACGAGGGGATAGGGTACAATAGGTTGCAATACATGTAGTATTCTTGTAAATCAGGTGGACAAGAACATCACTAGGAAATACGTGTCCTTTTGTTTTACCTAGGCTTGCAGCAACAGCAATTAACAGGCAACTTTTATTACCTTTTATTGGAATCCAGACCAAATGGTCTTCCAATTTATTACACTATTTCGCCATTTGATCCTAACTTTTAACCCACCAGCTACATGTATTTCAGCCCACTGTACCCCAGCCCCTCGTCTGAAGAAGTCTGCATGCATAGGAGAGCTAACACTCTGAATAAAACTTTGTTGGTCTTAAAGGTCCCACTTAACTCCTACTTTGTTCTACTGCTTCAGACCAACACATCTGCTCACTTGGATCTAGCTCCATGTGCAGGAAGATAACCATGGTCAGCATGAGACAGGGTGGTGTAGAGGTTAAGAGTGTTGGACTAAGATCAGGAAGATCTGGGTTCAAATCCTCACTTGTACAATGGGAGCTCCGGGTGAGCCTTCCTCTCTTATTTATTTGCAGCTGCCGGTCTGATTCAGTATAAGGCAGCTTCATATGTTCATATGTTTGGGGAGGGACGGTGGCTCAGTGGTAGAGCATCTGCTTGGTTCAATCCCTGGCATCTCCAAAAAAGGGTCCAGGCAAATAGGTGTGAAAATCCTCAGCTTGAGACCCTGGAGAGCCGCTGCCAGTCTGAGAAGACGATACTGACTTTAATGGACCAAAGGTCTGATTCAGTATAAGGCAGCTTCATATGTCCATATGTTCATAATAATGCATTTAATGGATTTCTTGGTGCCTTAAGGACACTCACAAACTGTAAGGAATGCAAGCATTTCCTGTGTTTAGGGAGGGGCTGTGGCTTGGTGGAAGAGCCTCTGCTTTGCTTGCAGAAGGTCCCATGTTCAATCCCAGGCATCTCCAGTTAAAAGATCCAGGCAATGAGTGATGTGAAAGACCTCAGGTTGAGACCATGGAGAGCCACTGCCCATCTGAGTACACAATACTGACAACGATGGACTGATTCAGTATAAGGCAGTTTCATATGTGCACAATGTAGTGGTTAGATTGTCAGACAAGGATCTAGATGACCCAGGTTTGAATCCCACCTCTGCTGCAGAAGTCTGCTGGGTGGCCTTGGGACAGTCACACTCTCCCAGACTAATCTACCTCACAGAGTTGTTGTGAAGTTAAAAGAGAAAGATGCAAGCCACTTTGGGAGAAAGGTGCTGAGAGCCAGTTTGGTGAAGTGGTGAAGTGAGAGAACCGGGTTTGATTCCCCACTCTTCCACATGCAACTGCTGGAATGGCCTTGGGTCAGCCATAGCTCTCATAGGAGCTGTCCTTGAAAGGGCAATTGCTGTTAAGAGCTCTCTCAGCCCCACCTACCTCACAGGGTGTCTGTTGGTGTGGTGGGGGAGTAAAGGAGATTATGACCACTCTGAGACTCCAAGATTCAGAGTAAAGGGTGGGATATAAATCCAATATCATCATCTTCTTCTAAATGAATTAAATAAACACACAAACCCAGATTCCTCATAACCATAGCTTGCAAAAACCCATTGCAAGCTAATCCTTTCAAGTTGCATTTTCATAAGGAGCACGTGCACTAGTTAAATATGGAATGCAGAAACATGGTTAATATAGAAAACCGAAGGCCAGAGTGGGGGATTTATGCCTCTGAAGGGTGGGGGACAGATCGTTCTGAAGAGCAGCTCATAATTACCCTATTGCTGCAGGCACAGAAAAAGTAGATTAAAGGGAGAAAGTCAGTTGTATATACAGTAAACCCAACAGACATAAAAGAAACGTAGGAAAGGAAAAAAACAGCTTACCTAAGCTGAGACTGTAGCTTCCCTGCTTTGTTGATGAAGTCTTCCCAAATCGGATAACTTCCCTGAAAGGAAAAAAAAAAAGACAAACTTTAACAAACTATCTTAATTTTACCAGCTAGCAGAAACTTTTTCTTAGAGGGGACATAAGCCACTGTTACGGATGAATCCCCATCCTAACGATAACAGATTTTCTCTCCCCCTCCTGGTTGCATTTTGAACTATGAAGCTAGAAGAGCATCCACATATCATTAAATACTGCACCATTTTTGTGCAATAACAAATCATTTACAACTGAATTACCCACAAAGGCAAATCCAATTGCAGATATTGGCTACTGATCAGGTCTCCAATGTGGTGCCCATGGGCACCATAAAACCCACAGACACCTTTCGTGGTGCCAGTCACTTGCTTTTAGAAAGTGGGCAGGGCTTGGTAAGGCTTTTGTTCAACAGGGTTTCTGATTGTCTGTGCAGATTAAAAGGCATCTTGTTAGACAGAGCTTCTACCTGAAATGCTGAAGAGGCACTATTAAAGTCACATATAGCCTCCTTCCCATTTAAATCCAAAATTTAAAAAATAAACCTTCCCTCCCTGATATTTTGTGATTGGCCCCGCCTCCTTCAGCAGCCATTTTGATTAGCTCCACCTCCTGTGGCAGCCATTTTGTGATTGTGCTCACTGCCCTGCATCAGAATTCCAAAGGTGCCCGCAGGTTCAGGAAGGTTGGGGATCCCTGCTATAGACCAACAACAGTTCGAAAGCCAAGGAAGTGGGGAGTAAGTCTAGCACAGTGTCACAGCTTGCACCCAAAGAATCTGCTCCATGTTTCCTCTAGAACCCAAGGTCTCTGGGAATAGAGAACACAGAGAAAACATATAGCTGGCCCTGGTTCTAATCTAGGGCTGCAACTGGTTTTGGGACAGCTTGGCAAAATGGTTTCTTCCACCTGCCAGCAGGCAAAGGATTAGAGGAAAGGAAGCCCTGTTCTTGCATGAACAATTTTTGGGAATTCACTTGGCTTAAGTAAGTAGGCAGGAAGGAAAAAACATCACTGCCTTTAGAGTATGTAAGCAGAGAGCTCTCCATTAGACAACATGGAAAGGCAGCCAATTCTCAGCTAGTGAAAGAGCATGATTACTAATTACACAAACCTGTTGAGTCATGGAAGCTTTGCAAGTCCAAACATTAAGAACACATCAACTAGGAAGAGACTTGTTTGGCTACACTGTACCTACATAATCAGTGATCCGGTATCACACTCCCAAACTCACAAAAGCTATATGAAGTATCATATGAAAGATTTAATTTGCTCAAGTTTAAGGCCGGGTCCCCTGGCCCAGGTATTTCACAAAACTGCCAAGCCATTGACTAAAGCTCTACAGATTTCCTGAGTTAAGGTGAAGCAGACGGTTAATTCTTTTTGTTTTGTGAAGCTGACATCTCTAAAGCTCAGTGAGCAGAGGTTTGGTTCCCATGCCGCGCTCCCAGTTCGTTTGCATTTTGCACATAAACACTTTCCCCGATATTTCTTTAAGCATCCTTCATTGAAACAATGCTACAGTCTGGGTTGCATTAATCAGGTTCACAGAACATTGGTCAAAAAGCACCTCCAGGCCTGGAAAAAAAATGTATAGCTATTATAGTACAGCTCTTTTGTGTCATGTGCTGCAGATTTTCAAGCCACTCGTAACCTTTATCCCAAAATTTCAGATGCGTGCTAAGACCCTCTCTGGGAACAGAGGCACTGCACTGCATTTGATGCCCCAGCAAATACCCTCCAACTACACTAAAAGCAAAAGAATATAACACAGGTCATCCCTTGGGATTTCACAGTGCTGGCCAGGGCTTTTTTTGTAGCAGGAACTCTTTTGCGTATTAGGCTGCACCAGGGACAGAATTATAGCAGGAGCCTCCTTTGCATGTTAGGCCACACACCCCTGATGTAGCCAATTCGCCAAAAGCTTACAAGGCTCTTTTTTGTAAGCTCTTGGAGGATTGGCTACATCAGGGGTGTGTGGCCTAATATGCTAAGCAGCTCCTGCTAGAATTCCACCCCTGGGCTGCACCCCGCCCTCTGCTGTAACCAATCATCCTGGAGCTTACAATAGGCCTTGTATTAAGAGCAATGTAAGCTCTTAGAGGACTGGCTGCATCAGGGGTGTGTGGCCTAATCCTGCTACCAAAAAAAGCCCTGGGGCTAAGGGCAATTCCAAGCCTTGGGTATGGTGGAACGAGCTTGTCAAGTTACAGCTGATTTATGAGGACCTCATAGGGTTTTCAAGGCAAGAGAATATCAAGAGGTGGTTAGCCATGGCCTGCCTCTGTATTGCAACTCTGGACTTCCTGGTGGTCTCCTATCCACATGCTAACTAGGGCCGACTCTGCTTAGCTTCTGAGATTTGCTGAAACTGGCCTGTTTGGGCCATCTTGGAAAGGGCCTAGGCCTTGGTGAGGTGAGAATTTCTAGAAAACCACAACCCAAACACAGCTCTCCCACAAACACAATCCAATTTACAGCATTACTATTAACAGTCCAGGCCCTTAGAAAGATTCACAAGAGTTAACAGTGTTTTGCCCAAAGGTACTTTAATTTTCCTCAAGGGTTTCTTTACTGAGAGAGCCCAGTTTGGCGTAGTGGTTAAGAGAACAGACTCTAATCTGGGAGAAGAACCAAGTTTGATTCCCCACTCCTCCATATGCAGCTGGAGAGACCTTGGGTTAGTCATAACTCTGTCAGAGGTGGTCTCTCAAGAGCAGTTTCTGTCAGTGCTTTCTCAGTTTCACCTACCTAACAGGGTGGGTGTCTTGTCTGTTCTGGGGAGGGGAAGGGAAAGGAGATTGTAAGCAGCTTCAAGTGAAGGCCGGGGTATAACTCATCCTCCTCTGTTTCATATGTCAAATTTACCCCTGATGTACCTACTTTTTTTTTCCTACTTGATGGCACCACTCCAGGCTAATTGTATACCTGTTGATCAATCCCAGAAGTCCTCCACACATCAGGACACAGCATGTTGTCAAAGACAAATTGTGTATAAATGAATTTCCAGCTGAGAACCTGTGAGGAAGTGGGGAGGGGGGACAGGTGAGGAGAGGAATAACGGAGTAGATCTAAGTGTCCTCTAAGGAGCCTGTCACCAATTTAAGCAACTCCTCCTCCAATGGAAGAACAATTTAAGCGACAGGAAGGCTTCAAACTGGAGCCAAAAGGAAAGGTGGGACATAAATATTTGAATAAATGAACAACTAAATAAGCTTTTGTCAGAGGAGCGGCAGGATAGCAACAGGAACCAACTTGGTAACTGAGAAATTCCTTAATCTAATGCAGGGGAGGGGAACCTTTTTTCTACCAAGGGCCATTTGGATATTTATAACACCATTCGCAAGCCATACAAAATTATCAACGTAAAAAACAGTGCTCCGCCGAGACAGAACAATTCAGACCAGCAAAATTAATGCAAACAATTGTTTTTCTATTTGAAGTCATGTGGGGAGAGCCTAATTCAGCAAACACACCCCCCCCCCCCCAGCCTGCCGCCTTAGGCAAATGCCTAGGTCCAGGCATATTAGACCACATCCCCTAATATTAGCATATTAGGTCACACACTCATTAGCATAATAGGCCACACCATCTGGGACAATCACGTGCAAACTGAACTGGTGGTAGCCGGCTTCCACCCCCACCCTCCTTCCCGCTGCTCCCAGCAGACCTTTAAAGGCACCCACATACCCCAGCAGCAGTCCTTCACAATGCCCACAAGCAGGGGGGTTCGACCCAGCAATCCCTGAGGACCAGACCAAGTGATCTCGGCCCTCGGGCCTGACGTTCCCCACCCCTGATCTAATCTAACCCTCACCACCCCCATGCTATACATTTTTAGGGGCTTGACAATTCTCCCACTTCCATTTTTAATTTTTTCCTATTTGCCTCTGAGCATTCCGGGGGGCAATTAACACGTTCAGTGCTCATCGTGACATTTGTTTAAAACAACTTACAACCTAACAGGGAACCAGCCCAGAACGTGGAGACCCTGACCTTAACCGCGGGTGGCCCCACTTAGCATCCTTTGAAACAGGCGCTCAACCATGAAGTGTGCACTTGATGGAACTGGTCCGGAGTAACAATTGACTCAGCAAGAAATCATCCCACTCAATGTCTATGCAATACCCATCCATGCTGCAACAAACCACCCCCACCGCCCACCGTTACAAAAGACCTTAATAAAACAGCAATGCAATTATTTTATTGCCTGCTTTAATACCCTGCTTTTCTATACATCACTTGCACACAGAACGCTTACCTAGTTTTGCTGTTTCAACCTCCAAGGTAGAAACAGCTGCATCATTCATATTTACTTTTTTACACATTGTACAGGGAAAAAAATACACACACATACATATATGGGTGGCACAGCTCAGAGGGGGGTCCCAGGTGACCACAGCTCCCTACAACATACCAGTACTTATTTAATTTGTATCCCACCTTTCCTCCCACTGTGGGGACCCAGATTGCATCATTCTCTCCACCATTTTATCCTCACAACAAATTAGTGAATTAGGTTAGGCTACAAGTCTGTGACTGGCCTAAGGTCACCTAGCAAGCTTCCATGACACTAGTAGGATTCAAACGTGGATCTCCCAGATCCTAGCCTGAGACTCTAAGCATTATACCATACTAGAAACACTTGCGTTCCCTTACAGTATGCAAAATGTCCGTAAGGGACAAAAAGATCCATTAAATGCAGAATCAAGACAACTATGTCCTTAATCTGCTGGTTTACGCCAGCTGTGGAAGACTCTAATCCAGAGAACTGGGTGTGATGCCCCACTCCTCCGCCAAATGCAGCCAGCTGGGTGACCTTGAGCCAGTCACAGTTCTCTCAAAGCTGTTCTCTCCAGAGCAGTTCTCTCAGAGCTCTCTCAGCCCACCTACCTCACCTGTTGTGGGGAGAGGGAAGGGGAGGGAAAGGAGACTGTAAAACACTCTGAGACTCCAAATGAAGGGTGGGGTATAAATCCAATCTCTTCTACAAGGAAGAAGGGAAGAGAGATTGGAAACCACTCTGAGACTCCTTTGGGGAGTGAAGGGCAGGGTATAAAAAACAAATTTTCTTCTTCTTTTCCTCCACGCTACCCCACCACCAAGCTATGCAACAATTCTGCTCTTCAGTCTTAAACATTCCTTTACAAAAGAATGTGGCACCTGGATTTGCCAGAACATTCTCTAGTTTGTCTAGTAGGGCTTTTTTTGTAGCAGGAACTCCTTTGTATATTAGGCCACACACACCCCTGATGTAGCCATTCTTCCTGGAGCTTACAGTAGGCCATGTACTAAAACAGCCCTGTAAGCTCCTGGAGCACTGGTTACATCAGGAGGGTGTGTGGCCTAATATGCAAAGGAGTTCCTGCTACAAAAAAGCCCTGAGTTTGACATTCAGAACCAGCTATTCCCCACCCCTGATAAAAACAGGTTTCCTACCTGTAACTGATGATCTTCGAGTGGTCATCTGTGCAGTCACACCAATGGGAGAGGCGCCGGCGCCGATCACGATCGGTAACTTCAAAGCCGCGGATTTCCGCGCCCCCGCCCCGGTGCGCATGCGCAGGCACCCCTCCCCTGCGCATGCCCAACGGGGCAGGAGCGGACATCCCGCCAGTTCCTTCTGACCGCTGCAGGAGCCCTGGACGGACCCGCAGCAGTGGGGAAGGTGGGCGGGTAGTGTGACTGCACAGATGACCACTCGAAGATCATCAGTTACAGGTAGGAAACCTGTTTATCTTCTTCGTGGTCTCTGTGCATCACACCAATGGGAGAATAGCAAGCTCACCACATACCTGGAGGAGGGTTGCGTGGTCCGTCAATAGGCGAGCGACTGCAGAACTGCACTGCCCACCGACGAACTCTGTCTCCACTGAAGGTCCAGCGCATAGTGTTTGATGAACGTATGCGGGGAGGACCAAGTAGCTGCTTTGCAAATGTCCGGCAAAGGCACCCCCTTCATGAACGCAGCTGAGGCAGCCATTGCCCTCGTGGAGTGAGCTCTGATAGGCCCCGGCAGAGGCCGCTTACGTAGCAAGTAGCACAGCTTAATTGTCTCTGTCAACCACTTGGACAGTCTCTGTGAGGAGATTCTCTGCCCCATAGAGGCCGAGGCATACGAGACGAAGAGCCTGGAGTCCTTGCGCACCGGTTTGATTCTATGTAAATAAAAGGAGAGTGCGCGCTTCACGTCAAGAGCGTGAAAACGTCTTTCCGAAGCCGAAGTGGGGTTCGGGAAATAGACCGGTAAGTAAATCTCCTTGTTTAAATGGAAGGCAGACACCACCTTCGGTAGGAAGGTCACATCTGGTCGCAAACGCACCCCTTCCGTGCTGAACTGCAGATAAGGGTGGTCACATCGCAAAGCCGCCAGTTCTCCCACCCGACGTGCTGAGGTAATGGCCACCAGGAAAGCCGCTTTCCATGAAAGAAGCTGCAGGGAACAAGTGGCCATAGGCTCAAAGGGTTTTCCCATGAGACCCTCCAAAACCCCGGGTAGGTCCCAGGAAGGCAAAGGAGCCCTGACAGAGGGGTACAGCCGCACCAGCCCCTTCAGGAAACTCTTGGTGGTAGGGTGAGTGAACACCGACCTGCCCTCAACTTGCTCATGGTTGGCTGAGATGGCCGCCAGGTACACCCTGATGGAAGAGACCGTCAGTCCCCTGTCCAACAAGGAGACCAAAAAGTCAAGGATGCTAGGGAGGCCCGCCCTCCTTGCGTCACTGCCCCTTTGAGAGGCAAATTTAACGAACTGAGTCCATTTGTAGGCATAGGACTTCCTCGTTGACTCCTTCCTACAATTAAGGATGACGTGTTGCACCCTCTCTGACAGCTCGCTCAGCCGAGCTTCCATGCCGTCAATTTCAGATGCGGGACGTCGTGGTGAACTATCCTGCCCTGCTGGGAGGAAAGTAGGTCCGGCTCCCCTGGGAAGTGGTGAAACCTGCCCTTGGACAACTGTAGCACAGGGGCGAACCAGTGTTGCCTGGGCCACCAGGGGGTGATCAGGATGCCCCTCGGACGCTCTGAGTATAGTTTCTGCACTACCCGTGTGATGAGCGGGATCGGGGGAAACAGATAGAGGTGGAGGCGGTACCAGCGAAGCAGAAGACCGTCCCCCAGCGACAAGGGATCTTTCCCCCCCCGGCAACAAAAGTTCTCGCACTTTCTGTTGTCCCGAGTGGCGAAGACGTCTATCTCCGGAGTCCCCCACTCCTGGAAGACCGGCTGTAGGAAGGTCCAGTTCAATTCCCACTCGTGCAGGGACGCTCCTCCCCTGCTGAGGAAGTCCGCACATACATTTTGCTCGCCCGGGAGGTGAGCTGCAAAGAGGTAAGTGTTCATCTCCATGCAAATCTGCCATACCTGCAATGCTAGAAAACACAACTTGCGAGACACCGTGCCGCCCTGCCTGTTTATATAGGCCAGCGCCGTGGTGTTGTCCGTCAGTATTGCTACAGTTCGGTTTGCTAGCAGTGGCCTGAAAGAGAGGATAGCGTGATGAATCGCCAGAAGTTCTAGGAAGTTGATATGATATTGCAGGTGGTCCCTGGGCCATCTGCTGCCCACGCAAAGACCGTTGACATGTGCCCCCCATCCCCATAGGGATGCGTCTGAGGTCAGAGTCACTGTCGGCTGTGGCCTGTGGAACGGTGCCCCTTGAAGCAAGTTTTGCTTGTGGCACCACCACGTCAGAGACGCCAGGATCTCCTGCGGAATGGAAAACCTGCGTAGCGGAGGGTCCATCCCACAACGGAATCGTCTCAGGAACCACAACTGAAGACTCCTCATGTGCAGCCGTGCAAACGTCAGCACCGCCGTAGTGGCTGCCATTAGTCCCAGCAATCGCAGAATCTGGAGTGCAGTTACGGTTTGGCTTGACCGGAAAATGTGTATTAAGTCTATAATGTCCTTTGCTCTTTTCTCCGGCAGAAATGCCCTGCACTGTTGTGTGTCCAGAATCGCCCCAATGAATTGGATCCTTTGGGATGGATGGAGGAAGGACTTCTTCATATTCACTCGTAACCCCAACTGTTGGAGGAGGTTCAGGGTGGTGGAGATATGCTTCAGGAGGTCGGGTTCGGATCCGGCCACTAGAAGCCAATCGTCGATGTACGGGTATATTGCTATGCCCTGCAATCTGAGGTGGGCCGCCACCACTACCATAGTCTTTGTGAATACCCTTGGGGCTGTTGACAACCCAAAGGGAAGCGCACGGTATTGGAAGTGCGAAGTCCCAATGGCGAACCTTAGAAATTTTCTGTGAGCTGGATGGATGCTTATATGAAAATAAGCATCCTGGAGGTCCAATGTAGCCATCCAGTCTCCAGGGTTTAGCAGAGGAAGTATGTTGGACAGGGATGTCATACGAAACTTTTGGTGTGGTATAAAGTCGTTGAGTCCCCGAAGGTCCATTATGGGCCGCAGGCCCCCATCCCGCTTCGGGACGGTAAAATAGCGGGAGTAGAACCCCATTCGGACTTGGTCTGGCGGAACGGGTTCTATGGCCTTCTTCTCGAGCAAAGTCCTCACCTCCTCTCGGAGGGTGGGAGACGGGGTGGTGTAGACGAATGTTGGAGCCTTCGGCTCCTGTAGAAATTCGATTAGATAGCCCATCCGGACTATCGATAGCACCCAGTGGTCTGTTGTTATGGACGACCACGCTCGGAAAAAGGGCCAGAGGCAGGGGTGGTCTGAAGAATTGGTGGGGGTGTGGTAAAGGAAGGGGGGGAAGTCAAAGGCCCTGTTTAGCCGGCCTGTTCCCCTTTTGCCTGGAAGACTGGGAGGAGGTAGGCGAGTATTTGGCCTTAGCCCCGTACTGGGACTTGCTGAAGGAGCCCGAGGTCTTGGGCCGCCATTGTTGGTCCCCAGATTGCTTCTGGAAGGGTTTCTTGCTCCATGCTTTGGACCATGGACGCTTGGTTTGCTGCCTGGATGACGCCGGTACCCCCAGATTCCTGGAGGTACGGATGCTTTTGTCCATGTCTTGGAGCACCGTATCGGTGGTGGCGCTGAATAGCCCCTTTCCATCGAAAGGTAAGTCCTCGACATAAGCCTGGGTGTCGGCCTGTAAGGCTGTGGACCTCAGCCATGAGTGTCTCCGAAGAGTCACAGCCGAAGTAAGAGTCTTGGCACCTATATCCCCAGCGTGTTTAGCGGAGTTTAACTGCTGCTTGGCCAATGCCATGCCCTCGTTCTGGATTTTCTTAAGGGCATTTCTGGAGTGTTCTGGAAGCCCTGGGAGTAAGGTGGACACACGATCCCATACGGCGTATTGATAGCGCCCCATGCAGGCCGCGTAATTGGCGACCTTGAGGCCCAATGCTCCTGCCGTGTAAAATCTTCGCCCCAGACCATCTAGCTTCTTACCCTCCTTGTCTGGAGGGGTGGCGTGGGTCTTCCTGGCCTTGGAGGATGAAGCCACTACGATTGAATTGGGTCGGGGGTGATTGAAGAGAAAGTCCGCTGAGGATTCTTGAATACGGTACATGTGATCAAGCCTGCGCGATGTAATAGGGGTGGAAGCAGGCTTGTCCCATGAAGCTTTTGCAGTGTGTAACATCACCGTTGTCAATGGAAGCGCTACGGCCGTCGATGTATCCATCTGAACGATGTCGAATACGCTATCGGTAACGACAGGCACAGGCTGAATGGTCGACAAAGATATAGACTGAGCCATCCTTTTTATCAGTTCCCCATAGGATTTTAAGTCCTCCGAAGGGGAGATGGGCTGGTCTTCTCCGACCTTGTTTGGGGGAGATAGCTCCTCTGAGGACAGCTGCTCCTCTTGGATAGAGCCCTCGGAGGATCTCGGTGAGTCCGGGGACTCCGACTGGTCTGACTGAGCGGGTCGATCGCGAATCGGTTCCGGGGCCACAGTCTCTTCGGTGGGAGGAGACTTCTTCCTCTTAGCCGGTTCCTCGGCCGGAGGCTTCGACATCGACGCCGACGCTTTGCGCTTCGGGGGGCGGTACGATGTCCTCGAACGGTAAGATGCTTCCGAACGTTGGTCCCAATCAGGCTGACGAGGAGGGAACCAGGGAAACATGGACGGCATCGGGCAGGACCCATAGAGGTATTGCCATTGCCTTTGGTCCCACGAGAGCGGTGGCGGTGTTCGCAGTCGTGGGGAAACTTCTCGGTGCCTCCTAGGAGATCGATCCTCCGGAGATCTCTCCTTCGATGACCGACGATCCCGTCGATACCGAGGACTCCAGGATCGGTCCCGTTGGGATGTCTTAAGCTGGTCCGGATGTGGCACCCGTTTCAGTGTTAGAGGGGAGACTCTCTGCGCACTGCGGGATCGATCCCGAGGAGTCGTCTCCGGTCGATCTCGAGAGCTGTCCTTCTCCTCCTGAGTGAGGTCCGAAGGGCTGTCATCGCTCACCAGACGTTGCGCCGATTCCAGATCTCGGTCGGAGTCGGAAGAGATCGCTATCTGCGTCGACATCGATTCGAGCGGCACAGTCGGTCGATGCCGAGCCGGGGAGGCCAGCAACTTTAAAGGCGGTAACACTGGAGTTGTTAGATCGGGCGGCGATGTCGGTGACGAGGTCGCAGGAACCTTCTTATGCTTCTGTTTGTCGGACTTTTTCTTCGACCCCGCAGAAGCTCCTTTATCCTCCTTAGACCTCTTCGCTGGTGTCGAGGTCTCTGATAACGAAGCCGAGCCCGCTCTTTTCAGGGGGCGATCGGCATCGAGGGAGGTTTTGTCGGTATCGACCACCGACGTCGAGGATTTTGGCGCGCTTTCTGATGACGCCATATTCCTCGGAGACAGCGCCTGTTCGACCAAGGCTGCCGCGAGACGAGCCGCTCGGTTTTTGCGGGTTTGTCTGGAAAACCTCGCGCAATGGGTGCAGGAGTCCGGTTTATGTGTCTCTCCTAAACACAGCAAACAAAGGGTATGGCCGTCCGGAGGGGCGATCTTACTGCCACACCGCCTGCACCGTTTGAAGAAGCCCCAGCGCTTTTCCATACGCGAAAGCGTGGGGAGGGTGAGGGGGGGAAGAGGGAAGGGAAGGGAAAGGGATACTGGAGTCAAGGAAAAATAACAAAAATAACACTCCACCCCACTCACGAAATGAAGGAAAGCGATAACGCTAGAAGAATCCGCACTGGAAAGAAAACCAGCAAGGCTGAAGCAAGTAATCCACCGACCGAAGGAAAGATCGACTGATCTCAGCGGCGGTCAGAAGAGAACTGGCGGGATGTCCGCTCCTGCCCCGTTGGGCATGCGCAGGGGAGGGGTGCCTGCGCATGCGCACCGGGGCGGGGGCGCGGAAATCCGCGGCTTTGAAGTTACCGATCGTGATCGGCGCCGGCGCCTCTCCCATTGGTGTGATGCACAGAGACCACGAAGAAGATCCCATGTGTTAAGCTTTATTCATATACTTCAATTATACCCCCACCCTTATACCCAAGGGGACCCAAAAAGGATTATTGTTCCCCCCTCCTCCATTTTATCCTCACAACAACATGTCTGTCTGGCCCAAGCCTACCCAGCAAACTTTTATTTAAGGCTAAGGATTCTAACTGAGTCTCTCAGATGTAAAGCAAAGCCATGTTGAATACAGAGGAACACAGAAATGCAAAAGTGAGCAATTCTTTCCTGGAATGGCTGATGCATTATGGCCAAGTCTGTGGTGAAAAAAGAGACAGAGGATTTCTACAGTCCTACAAAGCTGAGGCAGGCAAGGGTGCTACACTTGCGGGAAACAGATATGGGAGTAGGAAAAAGGAGAGATGCAAAGTTCCAAAGTGTTATCACCCCACAGATACGATGATTTCACATATGAAGCAACTGCTGCATTCTTCTTTCAACTAAGAGACTTTTAAGATAAGGAAAATATCTGAAATTTCCAATGACTGTAGCACAATTCAGTGTGTGTTTGCTCAATTTCACGGCTCTCAGCGGGAGTCACTCCCAAGGGAGTTTGCATAGGATTGCTAAAGGCCTCAGTCAAAAGTGCTCATTGTTTTAGAAACATTTAGTCTTGTTTTAAAAAAGAAGCCAAAACTCTTTTTTTGATTATTATTTCTCTAGTAACGCTTGCAAAGATTCATGGATGTCGCTCTCCCAAGCTTTCTTTCAATTGACTTCGTTTGACCTCAGGGACACCATCACATAACCAAATCTGATTGGCCATGAAGTGCTGTGACCTCATCCCATTCGGTTGGATGGAATCACCGATGTGGCTAATTCAGGAAGGAAGGAACAGTAAGCAGGAGAAGGAGGGCAGCACCGAAACAGCACAGTTGAGCAAAACAGGATAAATATATATGCACAAAAAGCATTTTTCAGGATTGCTATTTTCAGCACACACACGTGCACACACACAAGTCAAAACTGGAAAGTGTCCAGTGCAACCCATGGTTTCAAAAATACGTTCTCAAGTACTTTTCTCCCCCCTATCACAGAAGGCATCGTAACTTAAACCATATGAGCATTAAAGTTTGTTGGTATAAGAAGAAAAATCAAGGTGTTATCTATTATAGTATAATCCCCGGCCAGCGGTGCTCTGTCATTACTTGTGCACAACAAGCTACTGTGCAATGACCTTAGACAAACACACCCTCTTAATAAGCTTATAGGCAATCTCTCCCCCGAGATCAGCTTACAAGTTCCTTGCAAAGGAAGACAAAGAAGCCCTCTGTCTTTCCCTGCCTTTACTTTTTCCAGGCCCATCAGCAATGACACATCATATTCTTCCACTCCACGCTGCCGCATTACAGTAGCAACCCAACTGTCATAAATGTACACTAAAAGTGTATGCTTGAGTCTCTGGAAAAGGGAAATAGTGACCCAAAATTCCTGTGGACCAAGCTGCTCCAAGCCTTCAGCCAATGGAAACTAAAACCAACCGGGTACACGATGGCCACGATCCTGTAAAATCTTGCTTGCACACCAACTTCAGGGCTTTACTGTGCAATACCTTCCTACTTGTCAACAACAAACTTTGCTATTTTGTAAGAAGCTTTTCTTCAGGAACTGAGGGCAGGCACAAGCTCACACCCATCCCTATTTTGCTATAACCAACAGGACAGAGAAGAAGCAGGACACAGAGAGCTGGACTGGATGGGCCACAGGCCTGATCCAACATGGCCTCTCTTACATTCAGGAGAAAAGAGCATAGCACTGTCTGAATAGGAAATTAAAAAACACTAAGCTGCACAGACTCTGCTGTGGGCTGTGTGTAGTTAAGATGTTTTAGTGCATGATGCCCAGGTCCTTGGCTCTTGGGCAGAACCACCACAATTTGCTCACGGATGCCACCTCACTGTTTGAAAAAAACAGGATGGCAAAGCATTCAAGAGAAGCTGCATTTGGTTCCCCGCCTCTCCCCTTTCTTATACTTAGTCAATCTGTCCATGCTAATAAAGCGCCTTTTTAACCCTGCAGCCATGTTCAAGCGAAGAAGTGAGCAGTGACCAGGGGTGAAATTCTAGCAGGAGCCCCTTTGCATATTAGGCCACACACCCCTGATGTAGCCAATCCTCCAAGAGCTTACAAAAAAGAGCCTTGTAAGCTCTTGGAGGATTGGCTACATCAGGGGTGTGTGGCTTAATATGCAAAGGAGCTCCTGCTAGAATTCCACCCCTGGCAGTGACCCACGAAAGCTCCTACTCTGCCACAAATTTTGTTAAGTCTTTCAGGTGCTACCAGACTCTTGCTCTTTTCCTCACTCCATGTTGGGCTGCCTTTGAAGACAATCTGGAAACCGCAGCTGGTCCAAAATTCTGCTGCCTGCTTACTGTCAGGAGCTTAGCTGAGGGAGATCATCTTTGCCAATTTTGTAACAGCTGAATTTATTTAAAACGCTGGCTACCACCAGCTGGCCGCTCCCTGCTGCCTGCCTGGTATTGAGCAGAGCTCAGGTCTTTTCCATTGTGATTCACCTACTGTGGAATGGATCTCCCTGAAGGAGTGAGGGGCACCCCCCTTTCGCTGGAGATCTTCCGAAGGCAAACTGCTCATTTGCCAGGGCTTTTTGATAGAGGAAGAACAACAGGCATCTTGGGGATGGGGGAGACTTGGGGTTTAAAACAGAACTGTTCTGATTACACTCTGTAAGTCACCTTGTACCACGATGAAAGACAGGATATTTCTAGACATTATTTCTTGAAGAGCCCTGCTGGATCAGACCAGTGGTCCATCTAGTCCCTGTCTCACACTGTGGCCAACCAGTTCCTCAGGAGGGCCAACAACAGGGCATAGAGGCTGAGGCCTTCATTAGAACATCAGAAGAGCCCTGCTGGCTCAGACCAGTGGTCCATCTAGTCCAGCATCCTGTCTCACAAAATGCCCAACCAGTTCCTATGGAGGGCCAGTGATAAGGCACAGAGGCTGAGGCCTTCTCCTGATGTTGCCTTCTGGCCCTTGGATTCAGAGGCTTAGTGGCTCTGAATGTGGAGGTTCCTCTCAGTTACCATGGCTAGCAGCCGTTGAAAGACTTATTCTCTATGACTCTCTCTAATAAATGTGGGTGTTAACTCTTTGCGGCCCTCAATAATAGCTCCATGATAGCATTTAACCTCAGCAGCCAGAGTATTTGTGGCAATCAAAGTCCCTACTCTGTCCAGGAGGGAAAACTAAGTTCTGCTTTTCAGCTTAAAGGACCTATATATCAATCCTCACCAAATGTGACGTCTATAAAAATTACTACTTCCATGCACATCTTGTAGGTGTATCTCTCCATTATGGCAGAATACATGTGTTTGTGCATCCATAGAACATTGTACAAACAACACTAGGAAGGCAAGTTTCCACTGGAATTTTTTCTGGTTTTTTTTCTTTGCCAGGTATAGCAACCCATCAAACAGTTAACTTTCTGGACAGGAGCATTCAAGATCTTGCTGGTTCATAACCCTATACTTTCCGCCCCTTCCCTCTCAGCATTCCCAACCCCCTCATCTGATCCTTTGATTCCCATTTCATGCAAACTAAATTTTACTGCGTAAAAATGGACTAAGCAGCACTCCTGCGGCTGCTAGAGAAGGAGACAGAGATGCTGTGAGATCCTGAAAGAGAACAATGACCACTGTGACTTGGCGGCAGCACACAGATCCCAACAGGAGAGAACTAACCAGTTTGTTGGAGTGACAACTATTATATAAAGGTTTCATCAGTCAGTAAGAGGAAAGGACACTTGGCAAGCCAATCATGCATGGCTATGAAAAAGCAAACACACAGCTGTATTCACAGTCCAATCTTTAGAAGCTTTCCAACTCTGTCAGTCATTAAAAAAAAAACCCTTGTGAAACATCTTTTTTTCCCCTTTACTGATAGCTCAGGGCGAAGTTTATGTCTGATGTTTCAAAAGTTCAGTGATAACTACAGCCAAAAATTCATCTCAAAAGTTCTGCTAAAGGGTTTTGAAATGGGAAAAACCACGTCCTAAATTGGGAAACACAATTTTATATCACTAAACTACTAATTTCAGGGGAACTCCTAGCAGATCTCATGAGGTTTTCAAATGGACAGCATGTCCAAATTCTCAATTTTGACAACTTTTATGTTGTTACTTAGCTAAATGGTCCAAAGAAAAACTGCCAAAGCATAGGCTCATTAGCCAAAGTATAAAGCAAAAGATTACAAATGTTTTTGTGCCTGTCCCTCCAACTTATCTATTGCTTTTCCCTAGGCATTCTCCTAGGGAGCTCAGAATGGCATAAGAGCTTCTCTCTCCTCTGTTTTTGCCTCCACAACAACTCTGTGAGGTAAGTTTGGCTGACAGACTTGGCTTCAAGACCAAGTAAGGATGTGAACTTGGGTCTCCCAGCCCATAGTCCAACACTCAACCTAATACACAATGCTGGTTCAGAAGTCACATTTGTTTAAAACCATATTAACAAACCATAATTAAAACAGCCCAAACACATGGTTATCCTCCAAAGGCCAACCTAAATAATCCAGCTTTGCATGTCCTGCAAAAACTAAATCAGTCCGGCAGGGCATGGGTATCATCTGAGAGTGCATTCTATAGGGTAGGGGCCACAACTAAGAAGGCCCTTACCCTAGCAATAGCTAACCAAACCATTCTGGGGCCAATTAAGTTTGGTAGCCAAATTTATTATCCCACAAGAACATTCACTAATCTGTGCTAGTATGTTTTATTTCGGTTGGTCGTTCTTTGGGTTTTTCCCACATGAACTATCCAAATTAGGAAAATAATCCATTCCACTCCAAAGTGTAGTGGGCAAGAAACTGACAGATGGATTAGAAAATCTCTAGGTTGCACCCCATCTTTGCCATTATCTCATTAGGTGTGCCTTATAAAAAGGCAACAGACTTTCAGCATCAATTCCCCATCTCCTAAAGGAGGATAATAATTTTAATCTGCCTTACAGCATTGTAAGAACATACAGTACCTGGAATACACTGAAGTATTACAGAAGTACAATTACAATGATTAATGAAAATTTTTCAGCATGATCACCCTGGCCATGTTTGCTCATCACAAACAACCAAGAGGCTATTTGGTAGTGCTGGAAATGGTAAGTGCCATCATGTCACAGCAGATTTATGGTGATGCCATTGTTTTCCAGGCAAGTGACATTCAGAGGTAGTTTGCCATTACCTGATTCTGCATAGTAACCCTGGACTTCTTGGTGGCCTTCCATCCAACTACTTACAAGCGCCAACCCTGCTTTACTTCTGATATCTGTTGGAGATCTGGCCAAACTGGGCTATCCAGGAGGCTATCTGCAAGTACATGATCCAGTATATACTCAAAATATTTCACCACTTGCAGAAGCTAAACTGATATCAACAGATACACCCCTGTACCAAATAATCAGCTATTTTGGGCCACTGGATTTATTATATTCCCCACCACATACACACATACCCTAAATAGTAAACTCAGGAATGGATGAACTCTTGACAAACAACCACCATGCATTATGCATTAACCAACATTTGGTATGCAATTACACTAACATTCCATTCTGAAACCTTGGCTTCGTTGGTAATTTTTATGCAGCAATGGGTGAATGCCATAATTATGTTACAACACTCCAGAACTCTGCAGCAGCCAGGTGACAGTGTCTGCCAAACAAGGAAAACGTTATTAAAATTTTCCTGTCTATTCAAAATTGGTTTGAGCTGTGTTTCTCATAAGCAAGATTCTCCAAAGCCAAAATACAGTGGGTCAAGACAAACACACTTGGTCAGTATCCACCAAGGGTCACATGAAGCCATGGGGCATGCCAGCCCACCTCTGGATCTGCAAGCCAAGGGATAAACATCTGCCCCTTAGTCAGGGTGGAATTCTAGCAGGAGTTCCTTTGCATATTAGGTCCCCCCCCCCGATGTAGCCAATCCTCCAAGAGCTTACAAGGCTCTTTTTTGTAAGCTCTTGGGGGATTGGCTAAATCAGGTGGGAGTGGCATAATATGCAAAAGAGCTCCTGCTAGAATCCCACCCCAGCCCGTAGTAAGTGCAGATATAGTGGGAGAATCAGGAAGCTAAGGAACAAAAGGTTGGGGTTGGTCTGTGGACCCCTTCAGCTGGTTGCCTGCTGGTGGGAAGTGCCATCAAGTCACAGCTGACGTATGGTGATGATGTGGGGTTTCCAAGGCAAGAAGTGTTCGGAAGTGGTTTGTCACTGCCTGCCTCTGCGTCACGACCCTGGTATTCCTTGGAGCTTGCCCATCCAAACACTAGCTTAGCTTCTGAGATCTGACGAGATTGGGCCAGTCTGGCTATGCAGGCCAGGGATCCAGTCACCAAGGAAGAGTTAAATCACCTCTGGGAGACCAAAGCACAAAAATGTGCAAATTCCCAGCATGCTCTGTCAAATAAACATCACAATTATGTGCTGCCATGTGATCTCATAAGGAATTCTGTGGGCTCATTTTCAAAATTGGAGCAGAGTCACAACATTCTTCAAGCCTAGAGCCAAGAGTAAAAATTTCAGGGAAGGGAGTATCAAAAACTGCTGTTCCACTGACCTGGACTACTGATGGTCAACTCAGGCAGCCCCCTTCCCCCAGCCCAACCAAGAGGACAACTAAGGGTGTGAGTGAGAAAAATCCCTCCTCTGGAAGCTGTCTGTTCCTCTTTAGGAAACTTGCTTCATACCTTGGAATCAACTGCTCGGACCATCTAAAAATAGACACACATTTACACAGCTATACCATAGGGCTTAAACAACACCCCCCCACCCCGTACTTCTGGCAGCTGCTTAGCTGATTGTTTCCAAGATCAACACTCAAGATCAGAGGAGAGAAATCAGAAGGGGCTTGTGTTCCTCCCCCTCCCCTTCTTCCCAAGTTCCAGCAAAAATGTTCTGCAGCTGTTTATAATGGCCAAGAATTGCAGAGCAAGGGAGATCTGTTGGTTGCACTGAATTGCAAACAAACAAGTGAACAATCAAGCTGTATCTTGGCCCTCCACAATGCGCAGGCAGGGAAAAAAATTACTTCTCTTGTAAAAAAAAAAGTAAAGAATCACAGAAAAGAAAATGTATACAGAACACTCAAGAAGAAGATATTGGATTTATAGCCCGTCCTCCCCTACTCTGAGTTTTAGAGTCTCACAACCTTCTTTACCTTCCTTCCCCACAATAAACACCCTGTAAGGCGAGTGGGGCTGAGAGAGCTCTCACAGAAGCTGTCTTTTCAAGGACAACTCCTACGAGAGCTACGGCTGACCCAAGGCTATTCTAGCAGCTGCAAGTGGAGGAGTGGGGAATCAAATTTCTAGTGTCCTGGCCCCAATGATGGACCTCCTGATGGCACCTGTTTTTTTTTTGGGGCCACTGTGTGACACAGAGCATTGGACTGGATGGGCCACTGGCCTGATCCAACATGGCCTCCCTTATGTTCTTAAACCCGGTTCTCCCAGATAAGAGTCCGCGCACTTAACTACTACAGCAAAAGGCACATTGCTGGTGATCATTTTTAATTCCTCTTTGCACAAGAACAGTGCTTTCATTCGCATGTGAAACGTTAAGGCAAGGGATGGGGGAGAGGGCAGGGAGCATATTAGTGCAAACGTATCAGAACACCAAACATTACTGCTGCGAGCAAAAGAAAAATAAATCTTGCCGGACAAAGCCTCTGGAGTCTTGATTCAATCACAAAAGATGGACTGTGACACGCATAACAATAATTCATGAGGCCTGCTTCAGGCATGTTTACTCAGAAAGTAAGTGCCAATGTCAATATGCACTTACTCACAGACATGTACAAACACGACTGCAGCCTGGCATTTCCACAGCATTCTTGACCTGCAAAGGCAACAGTCGCTAAACCTCGTGTAGCAAACTCAGAGGCCCCCTTGCTGGTTCAAAAGCTCCATTTCTGATTCTTTTGGCCTGTCACCCTGAGTTGAGGCCTTGACTGGAGTTGCCAAACCCAGGTAGGGCCTGGAAATCTCCCAGAAATACAACTCATCTCCACACTACAGAGATCAGTTCCCCTGGACAAAATGGCTGCTTTGGAAAGGTGGGCTCTTCTATGACATCATACCACACTGAGGTCCCTCCCCTCCCCAAACTCTGGCTTCCCAAGGTTCCACTCCCAAATCTCCAGGAATTCTAGCCTTCACACTCAGGTCATACTCAGGCACTTCCAGTCACATGCTTTTGCTGTCAGCGGAACCCAGGTCTGAAAAGGTTGAAGAGCACGAGGATGATTAGGGTCCTGGAGACCAAGCCCTATGAGGAGAGGCTGAGGGACTTGGGAATGTTCAATCTGGACAAGAGGAGGTTGAGGGCGAGGGGCTGATTACTCTCTTGAAGTATCTGAAGGGCTGTCACTTAGAGGAGGGCAGGGAGCTGTTCCTGTTGGCAGCAGAGGAGAGGACTCGCAAGAATGGGTTTAAATTAAGGGCGGGAAGGTACCAGCTGGGTATTAGGGAAAATATTTTTTGGGCAGCACCAAGCTGTTCAATAGTGAAATCAGCTCCTAGGAAGGTGGTGAGCTTCCCCTCACCAGCAGTCTTTAAGCAGCAGCTGGATGAACAGGGATGCTCTAAGCCAGGGGTGTCAAACATGCAGCCCGGGGGCCAAATCAGGCCCCCAGAGGGCTCCTATCAGGCCCGCAAGCAAGTCTGTTTCCATCTCCCTTTCTCTTGCTTCCTTCACTTATCAGATTGTTAAATATGAGCCTGCCTTGGCGGGGGAGGGCAGGATATAAAAATAAATTATTATTATTAAATAAAATATTGCAAGAGTGCTAATCTTTTAAGCGTGTTTTATTTAAAGCTTTTTTTAAAAAATATTGCGTTTGTCTGTGTCTTTTATAAAGTGTATATCTCCACTACCTGGCCTTACATTTCATGATGCACGCCTGGCCAAACAAGGTCTCATTTATGTCAGATCCGGCCCCCATAACAAATGAGTTCGACACCCCTGCTCTACGCTGACCCTGCATTGAGCAGGGGGTTGGACTAGATGGCCTGCATGGCCCCCACCAACTCTGTGATTCTATGTTTCAACACACACATGAATGATTTAATCTAGGGTGCCAAACATGCAGCCCAAGGGCTGGATCAGGCCCTTGGAGAGCTCTCATCAAGCCCACGAGCACCTCACTATCACCTGCTTCCTTCTCTCTCATTTGCTTCCTTCTGCATCTCAGCTTGCTTTGCCAGGCTGGCTCAATCACACAAGAGCTACAGAGCAAAGCCTCTATTTTCTCCATTGGCTGACCAGCACTATGTACAAAATCTCACAATGCCCAGTCATTTCATATTTTCCCCTGGGACTTAGGCTCAAAGCCTTGACCATGGGATTTCTGTAATGAATGTCAATAAATCAAAAGTAAGTTTGCAACTTACACACAAACACACACCTGAACAACACCTGAACAGCATACTCAAGATTGCTACAGCACAGACACCATCTCCAGATTTTGATGCAATAATTCAGAGCAAGAGGTGTCCGTTATCAAAGATGTTAAATAAACAAAATATTGCAAGAGTGCTAATCTTTTACGCATACTTTGGCTTTTTTAAAAAAATCTTTAATTGTGTTTGTTTGTGTCCTTTATAAAGCTTATATCTTTGCTACCTGGCATTACATTTTATGACACACATGGCCTGGCCTAACAAGGTTTCATTTATGGCAGATCTGGCCCTCATAAGAAATGAGTTTGACACCCCTGCATCCTTTCAGTAGCTCCCTATGAGAGGCCAGCCTTAGAAGCATATTACAAATGGAGGCCTGAGGCAAGACAGATGGTGGATTGCAATGAGGTAACAGAAGACCCCTTGGACTTCAGTTCATTTGGGCCTATGGGCGTCTGCAGTCTTTCATCTCCTCTCCTATTGTATTTAATATCTGCATGAAGCTACTGAGAGACAGGAGGATAGTATCAATAATATGTAGACGACACCCACATCTCTCCATCTCATTTCAGGAAGGTGGTGGAATTTACTCTCTGGAAGAAGGCCTGGGCTAGGTCTAAGCAGGCTGAGCTGGGGAGTCATCAGGAAGAGACAGAGGGCTGGATCCAGCTTTTTCACTCAAGCACATCCAATTTCCCTCCGTATAGCCATCTCCGCCTTGATAAATCACAGGCACCAAGTCACAATGGAGCTTGGTACTTTTGTTGTGGCAACAGTGAGAAAATATCATGCTGAAGGCTGAAATATGAGTCTGGTTCCTAAGTTTTGGGACTTGGCTTCTAGAACCCAAGAAAATTTGTCAAGGTTTGGTCCCCATCACAGGTGGCTTTTGTCCTGTATTCCCAGTACAGCCTTTTTGAGTGGTCTAAAGAAGATTCTCTCCTTCATTTTCCACCAGCAGAAAAGCTATTTGGATCCTATTTCACGCTGCTGGCTGGAAGTACAGGTAAACTGGGAGCAGGTGTACAACCTGTTCTGGAAAGGTTTGCACTTCTACTGAAGGATCAGATTTGCAGTCAGGAGCAACTACTAAATTCAGCTCCGTATCTCAAAAAGCAGATAGCAGAAGAGGCCAACTGCAGGGTGGAGGGTTAAGTCTGCCCTGGTGCTCCAAAATTTTTGTTATCACATTTCTGATGATTTCACTAACCTGTATCAGTAAAAAAGAACAAGAATCCAGTCAAACCTTAAAGGCTAACAAACCTTGTGGCAGGGTACGAGCTTCTGTGAATCGCTGCTCACTTCTTCAGATACCCACCCTACCAATGTACTCGAGGAAGTCTACAAACTACTGAGCAAAGCGTAGGATCTGTGCCATTGCAATACTCGAAAGACTCACCCCTAAACCTTTCATGCTGCAAAAGTATTTTGGACTGGAGTTTTTTAACCAAATCAGATGGCTTCTTGCTATGACCAGTGCCTTTTTTGTTAAAACAAAACAAAACAAAATCCAGTGTTGGCATTTATCTGCAAGGTTGCACTGATTTCTACCAATTCCCCCATAAGGACTTGGGGTAGCCCCACCCCTGGTGTCAGTGCTCAGCACCAGTGAGCACCCACTACTTAGACACACACACACAGAAAACCCTTGATTATGGCCAAAGGCCGTGGGTGGGTGAGGCTGTGCCACTTTGAGTGTGCACCTGTCTTATCACTTGCCCCCCACCATCACAGCCGCTCTGCTTCCCTCACCCCAAACCTTCAAGAGGCACTATGGTAGACCACAGCAGTTAAAAGAATGCATTTAGTGCACATATTTCTACTCAGCTCTTCTGGTATTAAAAGGGTACGTACTAAGAGCAAAGTGGTAAGCTGCAGTACTGCAGTCCAAACTCTGCTCACAACCTAAGTTTCATCCTGGCGGAAGCTGGGTTCAAATAGCTGGCTCAAGGTTGACTCAGCCCTCCATCCTTCTGAGGTTGGTAAACTGAGTACCCAGCTTGCTGGGGGCAAAGTGTAAATGGCTGGGGAAGGCAATGGCAAACCGTCCCGTAAGAAATCTGTCACAAAAACGTCATGAAAGTGACGTCACCCCAGAGTAGGATATGACTGGTGCTTGCACAATGAACTACTTTACCTTTTTTACTAGGAGCACAATAATGGTAATAACAATAACAATCCATTAAATCACAATTGACTCATAGCAACCCCAGGACTATGAGGTTTTTCAAGGCAAGAGACGAGTAGCAGTTGTTTGCCAGTGCCTGCCTCTACATAGCAACCTGTCTTCCTTAGCGGTCTCCCATGCAAGTATTAACTGGGACCAACCCTGCTTAGTCTCTGAGATCTGACAAGATTGGGCTAGCTGGGCAGATCAGGGTGTACTTTACTATATGCCCTACATTAAAGATCGGTCAACGACAGGGGTAGCCAAACTTGCTTAACGTAAAAGCCACATAGAATAAATGTCAGATGAGGGAGGGAGGGAGAGGTGGAGAGAAAGCAACTTTAATTTTAAATGCATTCTCCAAGCCGCTGACTGGCTTGGCGAAGTGATTTAAAGAGACAAATGCCTTCTCCAAGCTGGCCGATGGGGTGGTGGAGGCTTTAAAAGCCATGTATCATGTGTGAAAAAGCCACATGTGGCTCCTGAGCCACTGTTTGGCCACCCCTGGTCTATGAGAAGCAATGCTCCTGAAGAAGTGGGCTGTGGTCAACAAAAGTTTAGGGAGGAACAAAGTTTTGGTAGAAGATGCCCCTACATCTGCTCTTGCTACCCCCCACCCCAAAGCTTCAAGAGGCACTACAGGGACAGGGTAGTTTGCCATTGCCTGCCTCTGCATAAGAACCCTGGTCTTCCTCAGTGGTCTCCCACCCAAGTACTAACCAAGGCTCACCCTGCTTAACTTCCAAACTGTGATGAGATCAGGTTAGTTAGGGCTATTTCAGAACAGTCAAAAACAGAGGATACTGGCTTACAGCAAAATAGTGTTCATGGTTTTTAAGAGGTGGTTTTATTATGCATGTTTTTAATCCGCTAGCAGCCTTGGCGGCCCTTATGAGGGCATAAAGGAGGCTTATAAATTGCATAAATAAATTAAATAAAAAGCAGCAGCCTGCATCCTACCAGTCTGCACAATTTCCTTTCTCTGCAAAAACAGGTCTCTGTTTCTTTCGGGTGCTCAGCATGCACAACTAAAAAAACCCAACTTTAATTATTATTATTTTTTAAAAAAAAAAAGGCTTTTAAGAACTCTTTTTAAAAACGAAATTACTGCAAAACTTACAGGAGGTAGAGATGAAAATACTTTATTAATGCTAACCAGGGCTTTTTTTGTAGCAGGAACTCCTTTGCATGTTAGGCCATTCACCCCGATGCAGCCAATCCTCCAAGAGCTTACAGGACTCTTATTACAGAGTACTGGCTACCAGTGTTCCCTCTAAGCTGAGTTAGTGTGAGCTAGCTCACAGATTTTTAGCTTCCAGCTCACACATTTTTGTCTTAGCTCAGGAAGGATGACCCCAGAGCACATTAAATTTATGCAGCAGCTCACAACGTTAATGCCAGCAGCTCACAACGTTAATGCCAGCTGCTCACCAAGTAGAATTTTTGCTCACAAGACTCCACAGCTTAGAGGGAACACTGTTGGCTACAGCAGGGGTGTGCGGTCTAATATGCAAAGGAGTTCCTGCTACAGAAAAAGCCCTGTTGTTAACTAAGGTTGGAGCACCAGTCACCGTGGAATCGACTGACCGCTTACTATTTCACCACGACAAAACCTTGCCACATATGCCCAAGCACCAACTTCTCTTTGTATCAGGGGCAGACTATCTTTATCAATAACTATCTTCTGCTCTTCCTCTAAGAAGCTTTGAGCAGCTTCATATGGTCCCCAAACAGTATCCCGATTGGGCATCGCTCTATACCAGGCTCTTTCAGTTAGTGACCACACAACATCAGGTGCCCTCTGAGCATTCTTTGGGCCTCGCCCCCCCCCACCAGAGCCCCGTGCCTCACATTCAGGAACATGCAGGGCTTTTTTTGTAGAAGGAACTCCTTTACATCTTAGGCCACACCCCCTGATGTAGCCAATCCTCCAAGAGCTTACGGGGCTCTTAGAACAGGGCCTCCTGTAAGCTCCAGGAGGATTGGCTACATCAGGGGGTGTGGCCTAAGATGCAAAGGAGTTCCTGCTACAGAAAAAGCCCTGAGAACAAGCAATGCCCATCTTGCCACTCTGTCCCAAGAGTTTTTGTGAGAGTTAAGCCATGTGCCCAGACTTCTCAGTACTATCCAAGGGCCACAAAAGGGCAATCATCTCTGAGCAGGGATACAGGGGTTAAGAGGAAAGCAAAAAAACCAGCTCACACCAGCTATCACCACAAGAACTACCAGGGATTTTTAGTAGCTGGATCTCATTTGCATATTAGGCCACACCCCCTGATGAAGCCAATCCTCCAAGACCTTACACGGCTCTTAGTACAGGGCCTACTGTAATCTCCAGAAGGACTGGCTACATCAGGGGTGTGTGGCCTAATATGCAAAAGAGTTCCTGCTACAAAAAAATCCCTGAGAAATACCAACATGCAACTGCTGGGAATGTGGGGGACAGGCCCACCATGGGGCTCTACAAAGCATCTAGAAGGGTCTGGACCAGGGGTATCCAACCCATTTATTGCAAAGGCTGGATCTGACGTGAGACCTTGTCAGGCCAGCCCATATGTAATGCCAGGTAGCAGAGATATAAACTTTATAAAAGACAAAAACACAATTAAATATTTAAAAATAAAACATGATTAATACATTAACCCCTGATGGTCTTAATGGTGCTTTCGTTGAACCTCTCCTTTGTAATACAGGAAACTGGGCAAAGGAAGCTCTCCCTTCTTCCCCACAGGAACAGGAGAAGGAGGAGGTTCAGTCAGTAAAAGGAAGACAAGCTTGGCTCAGTAGCTCTGCTGTGTGATTGAGAACACCTGGCAAAGCAAGCAATCCCTCTCTCCCCCTTCCTCCCCAAGGGAGGAGTCTCAGCCAATGGAGAAAACAGAGACTGCTCTGTAGCTCCTGTGCAATTGAGCAAGCCTTGCAAAACAAGCCATGATACAAAAGGAAGCAAGAGAGAGGGAAAAGGAAGCAGATGACAGCCGGTTGCTTGGGGGCCTATTCAGCTCCCAGGCCACATGTTTGACACCCCTGTATGGACTATGAAGTCTACAGACCCATACAAAAAGAAGTCTTGTAGCCCCTTAAGGGCCAAGGGGGGGGGTGTACATTAAACTTTTGTGGGTTACAGCCCATTAGACGCAGTCAGCAGAGTATTATATTAGGTATAAAATATACTCACGCTTGGATAACAGAAGGGATAAAATGGGAATGCAGGTCAAGGCCACGAAATGCAAGAAGCAGAGCCTGTGACATTTCTGTGCAATGCTCAAATGCATACAGGATTAACTACAGTGACCGCACACAATCAAGACACAGGGATTCTTGCCATCAGCACAACTCCCTGCTACTGCGCCAATAAATGACTGCGTAAAAGGCTACAATGATTATTACTATTTGACTAGTTAACATTAGGATGGTATTTTGGCAGGACGATTACTCATTTCTTCAAATAGGAGCACATGAAGCCCATACCAAGCCAAGCCTTCGTTCATCCAGTTGAGTACTGTCCAGGACTTTTTTTGTAGCAGGAACTCCTTTGCATATTAGGCCACTCCCTCTTATGTAGCCAATCCTCCTGGAGCTTACAGTAGGCCCTGTGCCTGTCAAGCATGATATTTCTAGTTATTGAATCAATATGTATTATTGAACTCTCTGTCTTTTCCTCTATTCCTTTTTCTGCAGAAGACTGCTCTTCAAAGTTCCCCCCACTACCTAGTAATTCTAAAGGATTCAGAATATGCAAGTAACCTTGCCTTTGTAAGTAAACTGCCTCTCCCACCAGTTCCCATCCATACGTCTTATCCGTAAGTCAAGAATGTGTGGGAACTAGGAGATGTTGTAGTGACCAAATGAATAGTTGATAGTACCCTTTGAACCTTCTCTGCAATTCACATCTGTATGTTATGCTTTTAAAACTATCTACTATTGTGCCTTTGAAGTATCCTTTAAGATTCCATGCCGTGTGAAACTATGCATCACTTCCAAGGTATTGCTCCTTGGAGCCAGTATTGGATTATCAATAAAACGAGTCTTTGAATTAAACAAAAGCTTGGTTATTCGAAATACCGATGCTTGACAGTGCCAATAGTCCTGTAAGGTCTTAGAGGATTGGCTACATAAGAGGGGTGTGGCCTAATATGCAAAGGAGTTTCTGCTACAAAAAAAAGCCCTGGTACTGTCTACTCTGAGCAGCAGCAGATCTCCGGAGTCTCAGATTGACATCTTTCACTTCACTTACTAACAATACTCCCTCTAAGCTGTGGAGTCTTGTGAGCAAAAATTCTACTTTGAGAGCTACTGGCATTAAAAGTTGTGAGCTACTGAACAAATTAGGGTTTTTTTCTGGGACCATTTTTCCTGAGCGAAGACAAAAATGTGAGAGTCAGAAGCTTAAAAACTATGAGCTAGCTCACACAAGCTCAGCTTAGAGCAGGGGTGTTGAACTCATTTGTTATGAGGGCTGGATCTGACATAAATAAAACTTTGAGGGGCCGAGCCATGTCAGGTTGGGTCGAGCCATGTTGGGTCGGGCCATGTGTGTACCTATTTAAGATTAGGTAGCAGACAAACACAAATATATATATATATATTAAAAAAACTTAAAACATTAGCACTGATTGGTCTTAAAGGTACTTTTTTTGTATCTCCTCCGTGTGATCGAGGAAACTGGGCAAAGGAAGCTCTGGCTCTTTCTCTCCCTCCCCAGGGGACCAAGAGGGGGAGGAGCCTCAGCCAATAGAAGGAAGAGAGGCTTGGTTCAGTAGCTCCGCTGTGTGATTGAGAGAGCCTGGCAAAGCAAGCTATTCCTCCCTCCCCTTCCTCTCCAAAGGAGGGGCCTCAGTCAATGGAGAAAATAGAGGTTTTGCTCTGTAGCTCCTGTGAAAAGCAAGCTGTGATGCAGAAGAGAGCAAGAGAGGGAGAAGGAAGCAGATGACAGCCAGTTGCTCGGGGGGCCTGACTTGGCCCCCGAACTGCATGTTTGACACCCCTGGTTTAGCGGGAACACTGCTTACTACCTGAGCTTTTTAGTTGGTGAAGACTGAACCTGGAACCACCAACCAGAGGCTCTTCCACTGAGTCACAACCTTTCTTCTGAACAAGAACACACACAGCTGCCTTATGTTGAACCAAGATATTGGGGGAAGGGCCATGTCCCAGTGGCAGAGCACCTGCTTAGCATGCAGAAGGTCCCAGGTACAATCCCAGCATCTCTAGTTAAAAGGACCAGGCAGTAGGTAATCTGAAAGATTTCCACCTGAGGCCCTGGAGAGCTGCTGCCAGTCTGAGTAGACCAGGGGTGGGGAACGTCCGTCTCAGCTGTTTACGGCCCTCGAGATCACATGGTCTGGCCCTCGGAGATTGCTGGGCCAAGCTGAGCCATTTGGCAGCCTCCCTGGGGCCTGGCTGGCCAGCAAGAATTATGGGGCCCATCTGCGCTGTCCAGAGGCCTCCTCGGGTTCCTGCTTGGCTTTTTCTACAAAAAAAGCTCTGGACCTAGGCATTTGCCTAGGGTGGTAGGGCATGTGTGTATGCGCCAAATTAGGCTATCCCCATATAACTTCAAATAGAACAACAATTATTTGCATCAATTTTACCGATTTGAATCACTCTCCCTAAGTGGAGCACTGTTTTTTAAGCTGATAATTCTGTATGGCCCGCAAATGATGTTATAAATATCCAAATGGCCCTTGGCAGAAAACAGGTTCCCCACCCCTGGAGTAGACAATATTGACCTTGACGGACCAAGGGTCTAATTCAGAATAAGGTGGTTTCATGTGTTCATGTGTCTAGCAAGATCATTCTTGTGTACTCTGACAGGCAGAAGCTCTCCAGGGTCTCTGGTGGAGAAGTCTTTCACATCACCTACTTCCTAATCCTTTTTAAAAAAACTGGAGGGTCCACGGATTAAACCTGAGACCATCTGCATGCAAAACAGATGCTCTACCATGCAGCCATGACCCCTCCTCTAAACCAGTTATCATCATTACCCTATTTTCATAAACACAAAATATGCATTATGGACACCATGTCACAAATGTGCAGCACTGTGAAGCAAATGGATCAACTTCCAACACACATTAACCCCCTTTCCGTGAGCGACCCATTCCACACGCTTCATGAATCAACCAAAGCCAGCGTGAAAAATGTTTAACCGACCCCCACCCCCAGATTAATCCCCTCTCCACCCTTTGAACATCCTTTACAGGAACAGAAAACGCCCATTAAAACAAAGAGATGCTTCAAACACATCAAGTCGTAACTTCCCTTATTCACTGATTTCACAGATGTCTTTTCTTTGACTCTGATCCAATATCAACTTCAAAAAAAAGTTACTGTTCTCAACTCCACAGCACACCAAAAAAAGGCATACAAATCCAACAGGATACAAAACAGAAATTAGTTGGGTATAATTGAGGGCCTGGGCATATTGTATTAAGTGCCAGGAAGTTGCTTTCAACTTAGGCAACCCTATGAATTAACAAGATGGCTATCCGTGTTAGTCTGTCTACAGCAGTAGCAAAGCGTAAGAGAGTCCAGTAGCATCTTAAAGACTAACAAAAGCCACATTCGCTCATTATTGTAAATCTCAGAATATTCCTTCATTAAAGCACCGGCTTCAAAAGACCTGGGAGTTTCTAGCCATGGATAAGATTTCTGAGCAAGTTGATACTGTCAAAAATCCAATGTATCACTCCTTTTTTTTTTTTAGAAAAACGGTTTCCTTTTTTCAAAAATATAGAAAATCACAAATACGTTAAACACTGGCTTCCTAGTAAATATCACTAGCATTATTTTAATACCGGTTCCACTATTTCCTGCACTTTTCCTGTATTTTCCTGATTTGCTGTTCTTGCATTGTAATCTAAAAAGGTAAAGGTAGTCCCCTGTGCAAGCACCAGTCGTTTCCAACTCTGGGGTGATGTTGCTTTCACAACGTTTTCACAGCAGACTTTTTAACAGGGTGGTTTGCCATTGCCTTCCCCAGTTATCTACACTTTCCCCCCAGCAAGCTGGGTGGTCATTTTACTGATCTCAGAAGGATGGAAGGCTGAGTCAACCTTGAGCTGTCTACCTGAACCCAGCTTCTACCGGGATCAAACTCAGGTTGTGAGCAGAGAGCTCAGACTGCAGTACTGCAGCTTTACCACTCTGCGCCATGGGGCTCCCGCATTGTAATCTACCTGTTTACAATTGCAACTGGATTGCTTCTCAGTTTATTAAAACTGAAAATAAAAAACAAAATTTGCGCAGGGTATGAGCTTTCATGAGTCATTCATTGCTCACTTCTTCAGATCAGGCAAAATGCCACAAAGGATTCCATTATCTGTATGGAGACAGATCAAGATGGGGATCCGTGTTAGTCAGCCTGCAGCAGCAGAAAAGAGAAAGACTTCAGTGGCACCTTAAAGACTAACAAAATTTGTGGCAGGGTAGGAGCTTTTGTGAGTCACAGTTCACTTCTTCACATAGAAGTGGCTCATGAAAGCTCCTAACCTACCACACATTTCGTTTGTCTCTGGGGTACTACTTACTGGACCCTTACTCTTTTCTATGAATTAAGAAGAAAAAGAGATTGGATTTATACCCCTCTTCACTACCTACAGTGTTCTCAGGGTGATTTACAATCTCTTTTCTCTTCCCCTCCCCACAGCAGACACCCTGGGAGATCGGCGGGGCTCTCCCAGAACTGCTCTCGAGGAGAACAGCTCACAGAGAACTTGCGGCTAACCCAAGATCACATCAGCAGGTGCAAGTGGAGGAATGGGGAATCAAACCTGGTTCTCCCAGATAAAAGTCTGCGCACTTAACCACTACACCAAACTGGCTCTCCGAAACATTCTCCAGAAGATCCTATCTTTAGCAGCCATTCTCAGGTCTTGGCTTGGCTTCTTTTTTTGAGTCAATCCATGTCATGCCGGGTCTTCCTCCTTTCCTGCTACCTTCAACTTTTCTTAGCATTATTGTTTTTTCCGGTGACTGTGGTCTTCTCATGTTGTGAACAAAGCACAACAGCCTCAGTTTAGGCATTTTAGCTTCTAAGGAAGGCTGGATTTGTTTTAGAACCCGCTTATTGAGGGCTTGCACATCACATTATGATTTTTTTCCAGAATTTCACAGCAAGTCTAAGAGGCCCGAATTTCAATCCCCACTCCACCATGGAAGCTTGTTGGGTGACATTTGGCCAGTCATATTCTTTCCACTACCCTACTTTACAGGCTTATTGCTGTGTTGATAAACTGGAGAAGGGGAGAACAGTTCTGGAAGCCATTTTGGGTCTCCACTGGGGATAAAAGAGGTACAAGTATCAAAGGCTTTCTTTGTAGCAGGAGCTCCTTTGCATATTAGGTCACACACCCCTGATATAGCCAATCCTCCTGGAGCTTACAGTAGACCCTGTACTAAGAGCCTTGTAAGCTCTTCAACGATTGGCTACATTGATGGGGCATGGCCTAATATGCAAAGGAGTTCCTGCTACAAAAAAAGCCCCGCAAATATCTAAATAAATAAGTTTGCTGGGAATATCCAGAAGACCTCAGGACAGCTTTGGAGACCTCTTGGATTTTTTTGTTTTGTTTTAATGACAGGCAAAAGAAAATTAAATTAAATCTGCAATTGTCCTGGCTTGTCCGATCCTATTTTCTTAAAAAGATCTCCAAACATAGCATTTTTCTTCTTTAAAAGGTCTCCAAGTATAACACAAAGTAAGGTTATCAGACTTCCTTTATTTTTGACAGGCAGTCCTTGTTTCACCAACCTCAGAGCCACGCAGAGCACAACAGATGTCTGTGTTTTTCTTGAGGGGGGGGCAGTACCAACCCCTCCTCCCCTTGTCTGGAATTCTAATCTGGCAAATCTTAACAACTGTCAAAAAGTTGCCATGGAAGGCCAAAAATATGGACAGCTGGGGAGAGGTGGGTGGGACTTTGGCATGTGGGAAAACACAGAAAGCTTTTTTGGAGCAAGCAAATCAATCCCCTGACTTGGAGTGACAGGTTAATATCACGAAGCCCTCGGGGGGGCCTCAATATCCTTAAAATCCCAAGTTAACACACCACTTGCGACAACTGTGCGTTGGGAGCCGGTCTGCGCACATGGGAGCCTCGTCCACCCACACAAAGGAAAGGGACCCATTATTTCACAACAAGCAAACAGGTGGCGACTGAACCGAAGCAGTTACAAGCATGTCCAACAAGCGTGGACAAGGCCGAGGCCTTCAGTGGAATCAGTCCTTGTCTCAGCTTGCAGCTGAGACAGCATTCAAAGTTACACCCACGGCCGACACCCCAGATGGGTAATCCTAGCCCTTATTTAGGTGGGTTTTTTTTTTTTTAAAGTCTGTCTTCCGGAATGTCTCTCCCAAAGCACACAAACCCAAGAGCCAAAGGATAAATATTTGCACTAGAAAGCACCCAGCAGCCACATCGCAGGAGGGCCATCAGACTAAATTCAGAGACCCTTCCCTGCCACAGCACCAAACCTTGGCTCTCAATCTGGTTAAAATAACTGTTTAAAACCAAGTTCCATACGGGCCAAAGCCAATGCTCCTTCCAAGCCAGCCGTGGAGACTTGTGAGCAAAAATTCGACTTGGTGAGCTACTAGCATCACAGTTCTGAGTGGGCAATTTGGCTACTTCATTTTATTTATTTAGACAATTTGTATTCCACCCTTTCCCAAAAATGGGCTCAGGGCGAATAACATCATTTTAAAATAGCAATTTAAATTACACAGTTAAAACAAATAAAATAGCAGTATAGCCAACAATACACAAGTTATAAACCAAATTCTATATGGTGACATAGTTAATGCATTTGCAACATGCTAAGGTCTGTGACTATCGTTAATAAACAATGGTATAAATTTGTTTGCTCTGGGGCCATGTGTATGAGCCAGCGTCTAAAAAACTGTGAGCTAGCTCACACTAACTCAGCCTAAAGGGAACACTGGCCAAAGGACAAACCAGTACCACTGTAGTCACAAGGCTTACTCCTGTGCACGTGTACTTGTCTGCAGAGATAGTCAAGCCACAAAATTGTAATTCAATGAAAACAAGCTGTTGACTTTTAAAAAAAAATCTGGTGTATGGCTCAATCCTATGCAATGTTCCCTCTAAGCTGCAGAGTTTTGTGAGCAAAAATTCTATGTTGTGAGCATTAAAAGTTGTGAGCTACTGGCATTAAAAGTTGTGAGCTACTGCATAAATTATTGTGCTCTGGGCCATCTTTACTGAGCGAAGACAAAAATGTGTGAGCTGGAGGCTAAAAATCTGTGAGCTAGCTCACGCTAACTCAGCTTATAGGGAACACTGATCCTATGGTAAGTTTACCCAGAAGTAGGGCCACTGAGTTCAACAGGATCTGCCCTCAATTACACAGAGGGAGGACTGTGACCTCAGTTAGCATCACTTCTGCATGCAATTAGCAAGGAAAGCAAATGATTAACAGAAGATACTCGGCTTAAAGGGCTGGATGTAGACTTTAGAAACAACCAAGCTTGGGTTAGGTAAGCCTGCTGTCTGCAAGAAAGGCTGCTGGATTGTTCTTCTCTTTCATCTTCTGCTCTGTAATTTTCAGCATTAACCGTCTGGTTCCACTGTTGAAGCAGAGCAATCTTTTCCTTAAAAAAAAATAAACCTGTAAAAAATGCTGCACACTTAAAAGAAAGAGAGATGTTCCAGGTGAACACTTTTTTTTTCAACTGCAGGTAGCAGCCCTGTACAGGTCTTTTTTTTTTTAATTGTTATTTTGGAGAATTATCTGCTTCCTGCTGGAAAGAACTGAAGGTGTATAGTCTTTCCTGCCAAGCTCCTGATTGGAGCAGAATTCAGAGCCACATTCCATCTGGCAGAAGGCGACATCTGCTAAAATGCACCCTCCTGCCTGCGTTGAAACCCAACTTAATGAAAAGGATTGCAGGTTTTGTTTGGGATCTCTCCCCACCCCACCCCGCCCCACTTCAGCCTCAAAAGGCCACATGCTCCACTCCACAAAGGGAAGTCTGGAACCTGGTCACATCCCGCAGCGTTCATCATAATAGGCTCCCTCAGATCCAATCCTCCACAAAACCTTTCCCTAAAACAAGGCATGCTTCCAGCGTCTTGGGAGTTCTGGTGATGGTGGAAAGTGCTGTCACGTCACAGCTGACTTAGAGAGACCCCGTGGCGTTATCAAGGCAAGAGACATTCAGAGGTGGTTTGCCATTGCCTTCCCTTGTGACATGATCCTGGTATTCCTTGGAGGTCTCCCATCCAAATACTAGCACGGCCAAACCCCCTGCTTAGCTTTCGAGATCTGGTTAGCCCGGCCAGAGCGTTCTGATGCAGATGAATCAAGAACATGCACTTCTATGAGACACACCTACAGGTTGAGATACACCCACCCCCAAATCCGGTGACCCTACATCATGTGGCTCTTTCACACATACTGTGTGGCTCTTGAAGCCCCCACTGCGCAGTCGGCCAGCTTGGAGAAAGCATTTGCCTCTTTAAATCACTTCGCCAAGCCAACTGGCAGTTTAGAGAACTCATTTAAAGTTAAAGTTGCTTTCTTTCCACCTCTCCCTCCCCCAATCTATTTTCCTTCCTTCCTGTCTTGTGTCTCTCAAACATCTGATGTTCATGTCTTGCAGCTCCCAAACATCTGATGTTCACGTCTTGTAGCTCTTAAACAGGAGTGGTCAAACTGTGGCTCGGGAATCACATGTGGCTCTTTCACACATATTGTGTGGCTCTCGAAGCCCCACCACCACCCCATTGGCTGGCTTGGAGAAGACATTTGTCTCTTTAAATCACTTCTCCAAGCCAAGCCTGCTAGCGGCTTGAAGAATGCATTTAAAGTTAAAATTGCTTTCTTTCCACCTCTCTCTCCCCCCCCCCCCATCTATTTGCCTGCCTTGCGGCTCTCAAACATCTGGTGTTTATTCTATGTGGCTCTTACGTTAAGCAAGTTTGGCCACCCCTGCTCTTAAACATCAGACGTTTATTCTACGTGGCTCTTATATTACGCAACTTTGGCCACCCCTGCCCTACACTAACAGCTCTGCCATAGCAGAAGAAAAAGCAAGAGTCCAGTAGCATCTTACAGACTTAATGAAATGTGTGGGATGAACGCATGAAGCTGCTTTCTACTGAATCAGACCCTTGGTCCATCACAGTTAGTACTGTCTACTCAGACTGGCAGTGGCCGTCCAGGATCTTTCACAAGCCTTTCACATCACTTACTGCCAGGTCTTCTAACTGGCAATGCTGGGGATTGAACCTGGGACCTTCATGAGATGCTCTACCACTGAGCCACAGCCCCTTCAGGGTAGCAGCTTTCATGAGTCACAGCTTCAGATAACAGAAGTGAGTAGAGACAGCTGAAGAGGTGAGCAGTGACTCACGAAATCTCCAACCCTGCCCCCAAATTGTGCTGATTAAGTTACTCCCAGACGCTGCCGCTGCAGACTAACACAGCTACCCATCTTGATCTAACTCTGCCACAGTTTGGGAACTGGGCAAATATCAAATGCCCAGCAGATCTTTCGCCAAGATCCCCCCCCCCCCTTCAGCAACCCATCTCTTTTCCCCTCTATGACATCTTCATCAGAAAGCAAACAGGGAAAATGATATACAGCCTTTTATGCTATCAAGGCAGCGCGGAACAGCACCCAAAACATATTTGAATGTACACACACCACACCCATTTGGATTCTGACCAACTCTCCACCAACTTGCACTTTCCTTTTTAACTAAGCTGATTCCACTTCTGCATTCTACAAGACACCCTGCACCTCACGGATGGCCCCCTCACCGCCTGTGGTCTCTCGGCTAAAGGGAAACGGCTGGCAATCACTAACGCGGAAACACGCCTGCAAACAACAAAAATGTACCCTGCGCTGAATGTGCTATGAATCTGCCACCATCGTCAAAAAAGGACGGCACGCCCTGGCGTCCTAAGGCCAGATGACACCCAGCCACACCTTACAGTGGCTCCTTCCCACAAGCAGCCACCAACTCTTTGGTCTCGTGTTGGAGAGATGCCACACTTTCCTTGGAATAGCACCGAATACACAAGTGATGGATCAGGCACATGTTCAATGTAGTCCCCCAATTCCAACAAACAAAGACCCCTCTCCCCCAAAACACCTGGTATTCAGAGGTCTGCCTCTGAAAGTAGAAATTCCACTTAGCTGGCGGGGGGAGGGGATTGGAAAGCTATGCTGCGATTGACTGCTGGATTCGCTATGAAGGCAGGACACACAGCTACACACCTCAGTTCAGAACCGCAGACTTTTATTAGGTGGCCTCGAGCAAGCAATAACTTGGTCACCTCTCAGTCAGGTGAGAAGCGTGGCAAGCACAAAGGCACCGGATCCGAAATAAAGGCAAGAGGTGACTGTCACCAAGCCTTTACAATCCAGAGAGCATCCAAAAGAAGGAATATGAGTTGCTCAAGTTTACAGCACATACAAACACCTGGACGGGCACTGCTTCAGGTTTTCAAGGGGGCAAGCCTGGGTTTTAGACAGAGCCTTCCTTCTCTGGATTTCTTTTACCTGGCTGGTGCTGTTTAGCTTAGCAATTAAGAGGAATCCCAAAGGGGCTCTAGGAAAATGTCAGTGGGGGGGGGGGGGAGAGGAGATGCCAACACATAGGGCAAGGAAAGAGCAATAATGCATTGGGGGGAAAAAAGAACTTAAGAACATAAGAGAAGTCATATTGGATCAGGCCAATGGCCCATCCAGTCCAACACTCTGTGTCACCCAGTGGCCAAAAAAACCCCAGGTGCCATCAGTGGGGCCAGGACACTAGAAGCTCTCCCACTGTTGCCCCCTCCACGCCCAGAATACAGAGCATCACTTGGCCCAGACGAGCGTTTCAACAATACATTGTGGCTAATAGCCACTGACGGATCTCTGCTCCATATGTTGATCCAATCCCCTCTTGAAGCTGGCTATGCCTGTAGCCGCAGCCACCACCACCTCCTGTGGCAGTGAATTCCATGTGTTAAATCGCGTTCACCGGGAGAAACTGGGTGGGGAGGTCATCCCGGATCGAAGCAGCAGCCAATTCAGCCCGGCATGCCATTTGCAACCGCTGTCCATGCAAGGAAGGATTGCATCCGCATGCAACACACGCGAGGGAGGGGGGTGATTCCCTCCTCCCGTCCGTCCTCCCCCCCCAGCGTTGAATGCAAGGTGGCGCTGGGGATTTGCCAAGCCAGCGGGGGGTCGCAGCAGCCTGACCCACGAAGGGGTGGAGGGGAGAGAAGCCCTCCTTTCCGGCGCCCCTTCCCTTACCTTCATGTCCCCGATGGTGGTTTGGAAGAGTCCTCCGAGAGCGCTACATTCCTTCTCGATCACCGCCTCCATTTTTGATCCCCCTCTCGACCCAAGACGGCAGCAAGGGGAATTGCTGCGGGTTTCCCCACCGATCTTACTCGGGCGGAGGCTCAACAGCAACAACCACAATCCGACTCCAATTTCTACCCTTCAGCGGACCGGAGAAGGAGAGATTGCAAAATAATAAAATAAAATAAGACCTTGGGGGTTGGGGGGAGAGAGGACTAAGCCCCTTCCTCGAGCTGGCTGCTCTAAACCCCCCGAGGTGACCGGCGGCTATTGCTTACACGCCGCTCCTAGCAACGCTGCCCCGAGGAAAGCCTTCCGAACAGGGGGAAGGAAGGAGAAAAAAATGAGCATAAGGCAATCAAGCCCTCTCGATCCCCCTCACACGAGGCGAGCCCCCGAGTCCATCGCTCTCCAGGACGGCTCATGCCCACACAACAAGTCGGGATCGAGGCGGGGGAGCTGCTTAGCTATGCATCGGATGCACCAGCGAGAGAGAGATCCGCCTCCCCCCGCAGCCAACTCGTCAATGGGCAGCTGCGAAGCCGATTGCCAAAGAGGCCGTCTGCCAGAGCTGCTTCTGCTTAGGCTCAACTAATAATATATATATACTTTAAAGGGGAGGGGGGGAGCTGCTCAAATGAGACCACACAGCCTCGGGAAACGAAAAAAAGAAATGATTGAATTAAATCGAATTAAAGAGGGCGGGAAACCCCAGTCTGCAGTAGCAGATGGGCGGCTTTCACGCTCAACCCTAAAAAATGGGAAAGGAAATAATCTACTACGGCTCGCAGAGCCAAACAAAAAGGGGAGCCCCTTTCTCCGATGCCTTCCGGCATGGAGGCTCCTCAGCTTGCCATCCCCCCTCGTCCGCCTGCCTCCGCTACAGGCTTCCACCCTTCTGCTTTGCTCTCCGTCTCCCTCTCTCCCTCTATGCAACCCTCGAACAAGGCGCAAGCGCGCGCGCTCCAGCTCGCCCAGACCCTTTGGAACCTTGCCTCCCCGGGAAGGTGCGTCACGAGCGCAGAATGCCCGGGCCGCGGCTCTTGATTGGTCGGGACGGAAAAGAGAAAGGGAGGGGGTGGTGAAGCGGTCAGCTCGCGCGAGCTCTCCGCCTCTAGGTTATGCGGGACCCGCGCTAACGGCCGGGCGTCAAGGGTTCGAATCCCAAGATGGGTTCGTGTCTGTAAATTACTTTAGAAAAGCTTTTGAAAAATACGATGATCAATATGTTGTCGATGTTTACCGCCTTAAGGATGTTGAAGTAATGTTTATTTAATATTTATTAAAATAACAGATCTAAATTAAGGTGGGCAAGGTAACAGCTGGATATTACAAAAAAAAACTTTACAGTAAGAGTTGTTCAAAGGTGGAATCAGCTACCTAAGGAGTTTGTAGGGTTGCCAGCCTCCAGGTGAGGCCTGGAGATCTCCCTCTTTCTGATCTCTGCCAGCTGATCTCTCCTCCCCTGGAGGAAATGGCTGCTTTGAAGGGGGGACTCTGTGGCACTGAACCATGCTGAGGCCCCTCCCTTCCCCAAACCCCACCTTCTCCAGGATCCACCCCCAAAGTCTCCGGCTATTTTCCAACACAGATCTGGCAACCCTAGGAGTTGGCAGTCTTTAAGCAGTGGCTGGACAAACACTTGTCAAGGATGCTCTAGGCTGATCTTGCATTAGATTAGATGGCCTGTATGGCCCCTTCCAACTCTGTGATTCTATGATTTATATTATTATAGGCATTTTGAATGGATAGGAAGCATGTAAGTGTTCTAACCCAATAAATGAGAGTATAGTTTGGAGAGAACTAAGGCAATGCCAGAGGTCTTGGATATGGCTCTTCCTTTTACATTTACCCACCCCCCTCAAACTTTTACCACTCTGTTAAGATGAATGCAATTACCCATGATGGTTTCCAAAGTATGTGTGAAATACATCTCCCCTCCCCCACGGTACACATACACAAGCACATAGTTTTATTTCTTTTTAGCAATCTGGTGGTAATTACATGCAGTCTTAGCACTTCCTTCTAAATTTGTCCACAGACTTTGGCAGCAATCACACAATAATGCACTTTCAAAGCACTTTCCAGCTGGATTTTATTGTGGCTGCAATCACACACGCACACAATAATGCACTTTCAATCCACTTTCCAACTGGATTTTACAGGCAAAATCCAGTTGGAAAGTCCATTGAAAGTGCATTAGTTAGTGTATGTGATTGCAGCAACTGTGAACTGACAAAATCCAGTTGGAAAGTGCTTTGAAAGTGGATTGAATGTGCATTCATTATTTAGTGGTTGTGATCACAGCCTTTATTGAACCAGAGTGGTTTAGCAGTTCAAGTGTCCAGCAAGTATCAGGGAGACTCCAGGTCTGAATCCCTATTTTGCCATAGAACAGGGCAGGGGCGGAATTCTTGCAGGAGCTCCTTTGCATAATAGGCCACACTCCCCGGATGTAGCCAATCCTCCAAGAGCTTACAAAAAAGAGCCCTGTAAGCTCTTGGAGGATTGGCTACATCAGGGGTGTGTGGCCTAATATGCAAAGGAGCGCCTGCTAGAATTCCACCCCTGAACAGAGATCTGCGTAGACCATGCAGTCTTCAGGGGCAAATCAGAAGCCCTGCAAAGCAAGACCCCTTGCATTTTTAAAAAAAACACTTAGTAGGTACCACATTGATGACTCCTGCCATAAAAGCTGGCTGGGTGACTTTTGGCCAGCCCATCTCTCATCCTAACCTACTTCACAGCGTTGTTGTGGGGATAAAATGAAGGAAGGGAAGAACAGCACTTGAGGCTGCAGTTAGGATCCCACCAAATAGTATCTGTTGGACTTTTGCTAGCTTTGTAGCTGTTAAAATTAACCGAGCAGAACCTCTGTTCATTATAAAGGTGACAGTACGTTTCATGCCAAAATGAAATTGGCCATTGAAAACTGATGTCCAGTGTGTAAGTGATGGGTTAAAGAACAGGGTAAATTGAAACAGTACTGTATCCTCACGTCTTCTCTTCTGAGAGCCAGTTTGGTGTAGTGGTTAAGAGCCAGTAGTGGTGTAGTGGTTATCTGGGAGAACCGGGTTTGATTCCCCAATCCTCCACATATACCTGCTGGAATGGCCTTGGGTCAGCCATAGCTCTGGCAGAGGTTGTCCTTGAAAGGGCAGCTGTTTTAAGAGCTCTCTCAACCCCACCTACCTCACAGGGAGTCTGTTGTGGGGGGAGAAGATACAGGAGATTATAAACTGCTCTGAGTCTCTGATTCAGAGGCGGGGTATAAATCTGCAATTCTTCTTCTTCAGCCCAGGATGGTAGTAAGGTATGGTTGCCAACATCTTGGAGAGAAAAAAAGTCCTTCCCCTTTAACAGAAGCGCAATGGCATGTTACTTACCAGATTATGTTATTTTGCTCTGCCGTGAAAAGCTTCAGCTGCCTATAGTTCCGCACATTAAGCCTCTGTTAAAGGAGCAAGTCTTTTTTTCCCCTCCAGGTTGTTGGGGACCATGCTCTAAGGTACAGTCCTGTGCATATCTTCATGGAAATAGGTGCCATTTAACTCAGAAAAATTCACTTTTGAATAAACACAAATTCAGCCAGCACATATAACACATTAGGAGCTATATCCTTTTATGAGCTCACGTGTTTTGTAAAGATACATAAAAATAGAGATTGAATGCAATATGAGAGCCAGTTTGGTGTAGTGGTTAAGTATGCGGACTCTTATCTGGGAGAACTGGGTTTGATTACCCACTCCTCCACTTGCAGCTGCTGGAATGGCCTTGGGTCAGTCATAGCTCTTGTAGGAGTTCTCCTTGAAAGGGCAGCTGCTGTAAGAGCTCTCGCAGCCCCACCTACCTCACAGGGTGTCTGTTGGTGGGGGAGGGGGAGATAAAGGAGATTGTGACCGCTCTGAGATTCAGAGTATAGGGCAGGATATAAATTCAATATCATAATCATCTTCTATTAATTCCTTGAGATCAATGCACGGGTAGGGTGCCATGCAAGTATGGTTGCCAGCTCTGGTTTGGGAAATACCTGGAAAATGGGGGGGGGGGGTAGAGCCTGGGGAGGGTGTTTGGAGAGGGAGGGACCTCAGCAAAATATAGTGCCATAAGTCCACCTTCCAAAGCAGCCATCTTCTCCAGGTGACCTGATCTCTTTCACCTAGAGATCAGTTACAATAGTAGGAGATCTCCAACTACCACCTGGATGTTGGCAACCCTGCATGCAAGTAAGCCCAAATTATTCTGGTACTCAAATTGTGTCAAAAGAGCCTGCAGCATTCACCAGTCGTATGGACCCCAGGAATGCATTAAACTTTCAGAGGTTTGTGTTCTGCAGTGAAGCTTGAGTCTTGCTCTCTGGTTTGTCCTTTTAGCTTGATTTGATTCAAAGTTGTAGCTGGATCATGCTGTGGATCTCTGACTCTCCTGCCAACTTCACAGCGCACAGGTGGTTCTAACACCTGGCTTCAGGGTGCCCTCTTAAAGAACCAACAGAGTACTTGAAGATTCAGGCTGAACAGGTGGAAATTAAACACACCAGTAACAGTGAATCTAGTGGAGATGGGGCTGTAAGGTTTTCTTACAGTTTTTTTTGTCCCTCCCAGTTCAGCAGTCCCAGAGGGAAATCAGCCTTTGTTAATTTATTGCTCAACTTCATTAAGGCCAGATGTGGAAATCAGAAAACTTAACACTACGATCTAAGCCTAGAGGGACTTGAGGCGTAACCTACCAATAGGAATACTACTGGTTTTACTTCTTTGCATGAAATTTTTGTTCCATTAAAAGATGAGTCATTGCAACACAGTAGCACAGAGTGCTAGAGGCCTCATAAAAGCAGACCTCCCTCAAAGATAGAGAAAATATAGCAATCAGAGAGAGAAAGAGATTGCTGGATGCAATCTGCAAATCTGCTTCTAGGGCAGACTGGTGTATGTGTCCCCTGCATGTTGTCCTTACACTGACAAAAACGTGGAAGGACATCCTACAGAAAAGCAGGGCTTTTTTGGTAGAAAAAGCCCAGCAGGAACTCATTTGCATATTAGACCATACCCCCCTGACACCAAGCCAGCCAGAACTGCATTTATGTGCGTTCCTGCTCAAAAAAAAGCCCTGCAGGCTGCAGAAGAATCAATGTTTTAATGGCATTGCCAGGCCAAGACTCCCCAAAGGACTCCTGTGCCTCTAAAAGTTACCGTGATGGGAAAAGTTTACCAAATGTCCATATAATTGCTCTGATCCTGTACATATTAACTAGGAAGTAAATCTCACTGAGTTCAGTTTATAGGGTTCATAGCCGTGTTCCCTCTAAGCTGAGTTAGTGTGAGCTAGCTAGCTCACCGTTTCTTACCCCTGGATCACACATTTTTTGTCTTAGCTCAGGAAAAAATGGCCCCAGAGCAAATTAATTTGTGCAGTGGCTCACAACTTTTAAGCCAGTAGCTTACGAAGTAGAATTTTTGCTCACAAGACTCCACAGCTTAGAGGGAACGTTGGTTTGTCCAGCCACTGACCTAAACCCTAAAATCACCTATCAAGTTGCCAGGTTTTGCGTGTTGATTATGAGGCTGCGGAAGACGTACATTAACCAGGTTTGAATACTGGACTTGAATAATTGGTATATTTCATATACTCTCCTCTCTGCTTGTATATAAGAATGCATGCTTTTTAACTTCTAATTTTTAACTTTTGTTTTGTATTTTTTCTTCTGTACATGGATGGTCTAATGACTAATAAATATGACTGACTGACTGTTCCTAGGTCCCTCCTGGTCATTGGTCAGGGATGCGGGTAGGGTTGCACAAATAAGGAAGGAAATTGGCTTGAGATTGAATTTTAAAAACTGGACGGATCCAACCACGTTTCAGCAAACATTTTAAACCTCCTTATGCTTGTAAAAGGCTCTTTAGACAGTGTCTAATAAACCCCAATTTAATCCTAGGGTGTGTTTTTTAATGACAAGTGCTTGATAATTGTTCAGTTTTAACATATGAACAATGGCACTGCATTAACGATTACATACCAATGATTACATATCATTAACAGTACTTGTTGTTTATAGTACAGGGATAAAACTACACAAGGCAATATATCTGGGTGGTTTAGCGGTTAGAGTGCCAGACGAGAGTCTGAGAGAACAAAAAAACAAATGAGAGAATCACAGAAGAAGTAACTACTGTAGAACAAAGAACCATAGCTATTATAATGAATACAATTCACAAAATACTTATACATTCTTATGAATGCAAAATTTGTACGCCATTCAGAAGAATTCTGTGTGCTTACTTTCAATATTTTCTTATAAACATGGCTTAAGATGTTATACAGCTGATGAAAGACTTCAAGAACCCCTCTTTGAAAAAGCATTGAAATGGTGCGTCAACCGAAAGCCGGCAATTGGCCCCGTCAGAGGTGGCTACAAGAAATCAATTTGGAATGAACTTTTATAAGCATTCTTTAATGCTATTTGGCTTGTGCATGGACTTTTGCAGTGCTTTTGGTGACTTTTTGTTGCTGTTGTTCAGTCACACAGTCAAGTCCAACTCTTTGCAACCCCATGGACAAAGTCACGCCAGGCCCTCCTGTCTTCCACCATCCTCCAAAGTCTGCTCAAATTCATGTTTGTTACATCAGTAACGCTGTTCAGCCATCTCATCTTTTGCCATCCCCTTCTTTTTTTTCCTTCTGTCTTTCCCAGCATCAGGATCTTCTCCAGGGAGTGCTCCCTTCTCATTTGGTGGCCAGAGTATTTGAGCTTCAGCTTCAGCATCTGACCTTCCAGGGAACAGTCTGGGTTGATTTCCCTTAGGACTGACTGATTGGATCTTCTTGCAGTCCAAGGGACTCTCAAGATTCTTGAGATTCAGCACCACAAGCACACTAATCTGAGAATGGTACTTCTTTGTGGACAATATGGAAATGGTACAGTATGGTTTGGTGATTGTGAATGAGTGCTGCTAGTGTGTGAGACTGTGTGAGTAAGTATATCGGTTTTGGGTATCACGTCTATTTCTATAAATTGTATGACATTGTAATTATCTGAAATACTGTATATTTATTAATTATAAATTTGCATTCATAAGAATTTGTTAGAATCTGAGTGAGCCAAGTTCAAACCCTCACTCTGCCATAGAAAAATAGGGTTGCCGGGTCTCCCCGGGACACTGGCAAGGGATGGGGAGTAGCGTTGCCGGATCCAGGCTGGAAAAGTCCTGGAGATTTGGAGATGGAGCCTGGGGAGGGCAGGGACCTCAGTGGGACGCAATGCCTTAAGCAGGGGTGTCGAACACATTTGTTATCAGGGCCAGATCTGACATAAATGAGACCTTGTCAGGCTGGACTGGGCCATGTTGGGCTGGGCCACGTGTGTACCTATTTAAGATTAAGTAGCAGAGATATAAACTTTGTAAAGGACACAGACAAACATGACTAAAGTTTTTTTTTAAAAAACCCTTAAAATAAAACCTGCTTAAAACATTAGCACTTGTTGGTCTTAAAGGTGCTTCTTTGGATTTCTCCCATGGGATCCAGGAACTGGGCAAAGAAAATTCTGGCTCTTTCCCTCCCTCCCCAGAGGACCAGGAGAGGGAGGAGCCTCAACCAATGGAGAAAATCAAGGTTTTGCTCTGTTGCTCCTATGCGATTGAGCAAGCCTAGCGAAGCAAGTTGAGATGCAGAAGGAAGTAAGAAAGAGAGAAAAGGAGCAGACAAGAGCCAGTTTGGCCCCCGAGCTGCATGTTTGACACCCCTGCCTTACAGTCTACCCTCCAAAGCATCAATTTTCTCCAGGGGAACTGACCTCTGTAGGCTGGAGATGAACTGTAATTCCAGGGGATCTCCAGGTCCCATCTGGAGGCTGGCATCCCCAGTTCAGCAGCACTTGATGCTAAGAAAGTGCATGTAGGATTTAGTGTTGCCATTTCCAGGTTGGTAAATTCCTGGAGATTTGGAGGATGGGCTGTATCCTCCAAAGCAGCCATTTTCTCCAGGGGAACAGACCTCCCTCATCCAGAGAGCAGTTGTAATACCAGGGGATCTCCAGGCACCACCTGGAGGTTGGCAGCCTTGATCTGCCGCATCCCTCCCATCTGTTTATTGCTTCAACTCAAAGGACAGTTTATATAAGCAAATTTTTTCCAAGTCCAAGTTTACATAGCAAAGCAAGAGGTTTGTCAATAATGAAAAGTTGCCCAATGGCCGCAGATGTAATTGAGGAGTAGCTCAGCAAGATGTTTCGAGATGGTGCTTTTGAGAATGCCTCTCTTCTCTCTGTTGGCTAAAAGCAAACAACAACCCTTGCAATTGATTTCATCTTGAGCCTGCAGTCTTGCACACAATTCCCTGGGAATAAAACCATTAATATTGGCTGAACTTTATTTTGTATGAGTTTGCACGGAATCTGGCTGGAGGACAATCAGTGCTGGGATTAGCCCTAAACTGTGTGGCACCAATTCAAGAATATCTGGGGACTTTGGGGGTGGAGCCAGAAGCAAGATTGTGACAAGTGTGATTGAACTCCAAAGGGAGTCCTGGTCAGCACATTTAAAGGGACCGCACCCCTTTAAATGCCTTCTCTCCATTTGGAAATAATGAAGGATAGGGGCACTTTCTTTTGGGGCTCATAAAATTGGACACACACCCCCCCCGGGTCCAATCCTTTTGAAACCTGGAGGGTGTTTTGTGGAGAGACATTGGATGCTATGCTATAAATTTGGTGCTTTTACTTCAAAAACAAGCCCCCCCACCAAGCCCCAGATAACTGTGGATCAATTCTCCATTATACCCTATGGGAATCAGTCTCCATAGGGAATAATGGCGTGCCCAGCAGACACGCCCCCCCCCCTGTGCTTTCTGATGACCCCGAAGCAGGGGAAGGGCCTCCAGACTGGGGGATCCCCTGCCCCCACCTGGGGATTGACAATTAAAGTGGCAGCACAGTAAGAATAAACCAGAAAACAGCAACTCTGCTCCAAAGAAAACACAATATCAGTATATTGGGAATAAATTCTCACAACTTAGTAAATGCAAAACATCATCCAATTGCAGGGGTTGAGCAACAAATTCTCACTCCTTGAAATACAGAAACTTCTTAGTTCATAAATAAAATAGAGAAACTTCTCAGTTCATAAATCCAAAACTTGGGTCCACTCCCTTTTGATCAGCTTGAAAGGACTGGCAACCCTATCTCTAGTAGCCGTCAATACCACCTGCTCAATAAAGGGATCTCCCACTGAGGGGATCAGGGCCCTCAGCTTCCCTTCCAGGGTAAGTTTAAGAAGGTTTAAAATGTTAACTGATGAAAGGGGTTAGATCCATTCAAGTTTTTCCCCCACTCAATCTCAGGCCAATTCTCTTTTTTTTTTTATTTGGGCCCCAATTCCACATGGATTTTGTCCTGTAGGTCCCATGATCCCCAAAACAACTGTTTTGGGATCAAAGGGGACCCCTCCTCATTTTCACCTATGGAATAGCTTGTTGGGTCCCAACCCGAGCCCTCGCCTTGCATTGAAAGGGCACAAAATATCCAGATTAGTGCTTTGAAAATCATAGAATCATAGAGTTGGAAGGGGTCTCCAGGGTCATCTAGTCCAATCCCCTGCACAATGCAGGAAACTCACAAATACCTCCCCCTAAATTCACAGGATCTTCATTGCTGTCAGATGGCCATCTAGCCTCTGTTTAAAAACCTCCAAGGAAGGAGAGCCCACCGCCTCCCGAGGAAGCCTGTTCCACTGAGGAATCGCTCTGTTAGGAAGTTCTTCCTAATGTTGAGTCAGAAACTCCTTTGATTTAACTTCAACCCATTCGTTCTGATTCTACCTTCTGGGGCCACAGAAAACAATTCCGCACCATCCTCTAGATGATAGCCCTTCAAGTACTTGAAGATGGTGATCATATCACCTCTCAGCTGCCTCCTCCAGGCTAAACATCCCCAGCTCCTTCAACCTTTCCTTATAGAACTTGGTCTCCAGACCCCTCACCATCTTCATCACCCTCCGCTGGACCCGTTACAGCTTGTCTATATCCTTCTTAAAATGCGGTGCCCAAAACTGAACACAATACTCCAGGTGAGGTCTTACCAGAGCAGAGTAAAGCGATACCATCACATCACGTGATCTGGACACTATACTTCTGTAGATACAGCCCAAAATTCCATTTGCTTTTTTAGCCACTACATCACACTGTTGACTCATGTTCAGCGTATGATCCACTAAGACCCCTAGATCCTTTTCGCACATACTACTGCTAAGACAAGTGTCCCCCATCCTATAACCATGCATTGGATTTTTCCTACCTAAATCAATCCACAGTACTTGATTCCAGATTATTCCTGTTAATATCAATAGAACTGCAGTGGGTTTTTAAATCAGCCAAGGTTGCAGTGGTTTCAGGGGGAGAGTGTCCAAAAAGATCTGTGCACTTAAAAGATTATTTGTAAAGTTCCTTTTAACTTCCTTCCATTTTGAAAAGAGGAGGCATTCACAATGCAAAAAGCTCTGCTCGATTTAGACCATTTGTCTCGTGTTTCCTTGGGGGAAACAGTTTAAGGTCTCCACATTTCCTCCAACTTGGAAGGAGAGGGGCTAGAAACAGAACACTGGGTAAGAACCTTTTTTTTTTTTTAAAGCAAAACTAAAAACTGATTTACGAAGCATAGAACGTGGGCGATTCTTTATAAGAAAATACACCTTCAACCCTTTTTAAAAATCCAGTCTGTTATAAAACATTGACATATCTTTTTTTCCAAAGTTAAGTTTATCTGCAGAAATCTGCATGTGTTTTTCTTAGGGCTGTTTCTAGGGAGGGAGGGGATTGCATGTGAAGATGAAATGCTGGCTTCACCCTCCCTTTTAATCTTATGTGACTAACCGCTAACCATATGCAGAGTTTGTTGGAACAGACACCCTCTGCTTGGGGCATGTTCCTGCCAAATAAAAGAAGGAAAGGCTCTCCCCACCATACACGTGCACACTGTTTAGTTCTAGTTCCTTTAAGTAGCAATAAACCATCACATATACCTACAGTGGAGCACCAAATGGAATAGTTTGTGTTTATTTAACTTCCTGTTTACCCTGCCTTTCTCCTCAATGAAGAACCAAAGCGGCCTACGTTGTTCACTTCTCTTCCATTTTACCCTCCCAACAACCATGTGAGGTAGGTTAAGTTGAGAGTGTGTACAGGGCCAGCCCTAAACTGTGTGGCACCTTAGGCAAGGCTAATTTCTGGCACTCTTCCCCCCCCCCCACAGCACTGATAACATCACCGAGTCACATGGGGTGCCCAGTTTGGTGCCCCCAGAAGGCCCCCTTTGCCTATTAGGCCCTAGTCAATCACCTCGTTTGCCCAGTGGCAGGGCCGACCCTGGGTGTGTGACTGGCCCAATATCACCCAGCAAGCTTCCAGTTTGGTGCAGTGGTTAAGTGTGCAGACTCTTATCTGGGAGAACCAGGTTTGATTCCCCACTCCTCCACTTGCACCTGCTGGCGTGGCCTTGGGTCAGCCATAGCTCTGGCAGAGGTTGTCCTTGAAAGGGCAGCTGCTGTGAGAGTCCTCTCAGCCCCACCCACCTCACAGGGTGTCTGTTGTGGGGGAGGAAGGTAAAGGAGATTGTGAGCCACTCTGAGACTCTTGAGTGGAGGGTGGAATATAAATCCAATGTCTTCTTCCATGACACAAGCCGGGATTCAAACCTGGGTTGCACAGATCCTAGTCCAACACTCTCACCAATACCCCAGCTCTTCCAATTTCAGGTTCCAGCATGCAAATTAGCTGTCTGCTTTGGCCTGTGTGCATCGTATTGTCTACAACACAGTCCACACAGGCCTTTAATAAATCTCTCTCTCGGCTTGGCTTCGCGAACGAAGATTTAAGAAGGGTGCAATAGTCCACGTTTGCTGCAGGCTCGCTGGTGGCTGACAAGACCAATGTGGGACAGGCAGGTCCGGCCACAGCGGCTGCAGGGAAAAGTCTGATTTAGGGTTGGTCCTGTAGCAGTGCGATTCTTCCTCAATCTCCTTTTGTCCTCAAGACCAGCTATGAGTGCGTTCTCAAAGGAAGAGACAGCCTGGTGGATGGTGTGCCTCCATGCTTTGCGATCTGAGGCTAGGTCAGACCACTGGTGATGGTTGATGTGACAGGTGCTAAGGGATTTCTTCAAGGAGTCCTTGTACCTCTTCTTTGGTGCCCCTCTATTTCGATGACCGGTGGAGAGTTCGCCATACAGGGCAATCTTGGGAAGGCGGTGGTTTTCCATCCTAGAAATATGCCCTGCCCAGCGCAGCTGCGTCTTCAACAGCAGTGCCTCAATGCTGGTAACCTCCGCCCGCTTGAGGACTTCAGTGTTGGTCACAAAGTCACTCCAGTGGATGTTGAGGATGGTGCGAAGGCAGCGCTGATGAAAGCGCTCAAGGAGTCGCAGGTGATGACGGTATAAAACCCACGATTCGGAGCTGTAGATGAGGGTTGTCATCACAACCGCTTTGTAAACATTGATCTTTGTGCCTTTTTTCAGATGCTTGTTGCTCCACACTCTTTTGTGCAGTCGGCCAAATGCACGGTTTGCCTTTGCCAGCCTGTTGTCAATCTCCTTGTCGATCTTGGCATCTGAGGAGATGATGCACCCCAGGTAGCTGAACTGCTGGACTGTCTTCAGAACTGATTCACCCACAGTGATGCAGGGGGGGTGATAATCTTAAATGGCTAGAAATGTGTTCTTTTGATATGAGAAAAGCCCCCTCCCTCTCTAGTCGTTGCTTAGCGGGAGCCGATGAGGACCAGATAGATTTTGGGTAGTTGGGGCCATGGCTCAGTGGTAGCATGAGGAACATTCCAGGTTCCGTTCCTGGCATCTCTGGTTAAAGGATCAGGCAGTAGGAAGGGTTGCCAAGTCCCCCTGCACCATCAGTGGGGGGTAGGGGGATAGGGTCAACAGATCCAGGCTGGGAAACTTCATATTTGGGGGTGGAGCCTGTGGAAGAAGAAGAAGAAGAAGATATTGGATTTATATCCCACCCTCCACTCCAAAGAGTCTCAGAGCGGCTCACAATCTCCTTTCCCTTCCTCCCCCACAACAGACACCCTGTGAGGCGGGTGGGGCTGAGAGGGCTCTCACAGCAGCTGCCCTTTCAAGGACAACCTCTGCCAGAGCTATGGCCGACACAAGGCCATTCCAGCAGGTGCAAGTGGAGGAGTGGGGAATCAAACCCGGTTCTCGCAGATAAGAGTCCGCACACTTAACCACTACACCAAACTGGCTCTCCTTTGCCTACTGGAGGATAGGGATATCTCAGTGGGGTACAGTGCTATAGAGTCCACCCTTCAAGGTAGCCATTTCCTGCAGAGGAACTGGTCTCTGTAGTCTAGTGATGAGCTATAATTCCAGGGAATCCCCAGGTCCCACCTAAAGGCTGGTATCCATAGCAGTAGGTGATGTGAAAGACTGGCAGCGGCTCTCCAGGGTCTCAGGCAGAGGCCTGAGACCCTGGAGAGCCGCTGCCAGTCTGAGTAGACAATACTGATCTTGATCTCATTCGGTTTAGGGCAGCTTCATGTGTTCCTGTGTCAGCTCAAGTAACTGCCATGTGTGTGATATCCACCCCCCATCCCCCAAACCCGCCTGAAGCGAGAGGACTAAAGGAAACAGTTTTATGGCTCGGATCTAGCAAGAGAAACGGTTCACAGCTGGCTGGAACAAGTTGTTGAGAGGTAGCTGGCACAAATCTAGCAGGGTAAAGCTGCCGCTTTGGAGAACCGAGAAGACAAGTACAACCTGTCTGGGAACTCACCCGTGCCCCTATGCAGCTTGTGTATTAGTAAATAAACAGATATTACAGAAACGCCATCCAGTTCTCTCTGCTCAAAGAAAGCAGCCTTGTAGAACTTCCTTGTGGAACTTCCTGCCATACTGAGAAGAGGGGAAATGCAAAATGGTACTGGCTGTGAGACTTATACCAGGGAAAAAGGCAAGTTGAGTCAGAAACATCAGGACAGTTCTGCAGTGATTACATCGTTTTGTAGACTTCTCCTCCACTTTCCCTCCCCATTGCTTAATTCCTGGCTCTGAATGTTTTCAGAGGTGGGACCTTAAGCAAGAATCAGGGCTTTTTTTGTAGTAGGAACTCCTTTGCCTATTAGGCCACACACCCCTGATGTAGCCAGTTCTCCTGAAGCTTGCAGTAGGCCCTGTGCTAAGAGCCCTGTAAGCTCTTGGAGGATTGGCTGCATGAGGGGTGTATGGCCTAATATGCAAAGGAGTTCCTGCCACAAAAAAAGGCCTGAGCAAGATATAGGCAGAAGGAAGGGAGGAAAGTTGGAACAGTGTAGCCTGGGGTCCCCAACATGGTGCCCGTGGGCATAATGGTTCCCGCAGACGCATTTCCTGCTGCCCACCAAGTGCTTTTAGAAAGTGAGCGGAGCTCAGTGGGGCTTTTGCCCAGCAGAGCTTCTGACTGGCTGTGTAGACTCCAAGGCATCCTGTTAAACAAAGCTTCCACCTGAAAGGCTGAAGAGGTACTATCAGAGTTATATATAACCACGGTCTCTGACACCTTGCAGTTGCTCCACCTCCAAAGGAGAGAGCCAGTTTGGTGTAGTGGTTAAGTGCGCGGACTCTCATCTGGGAGAACCGGGTTTGATTCCCTTCTCCTCCACTTGCACCTGCTGGAATGGCCTTGGGTCAGCCATAGCTATTGCAGGAGTTGTCCTTGAAAGGGCAGCTGGTGTGAGAGCCCCCTCAGCCCACCCACCTGACAGGGTGTCTGTTGTGGGGGAAGGAGATAAAGGAGATTGTAAGCCACTCTGAGTGTCTGATTCAGAGAGAAGGGCGGGGTATAAATCTGCAGTCGTCTTCTTCTCCTGCGGCAGCCATTTTGTGATTGTGCCCATGGCTCTGTGTCAGAGTTCCAAAGGTGCCTGCAGGCTCAAAAAAGTTGGGGACTTCCAAGGTAGCCATTCTTGTCAGAGCTCAGAACCAGGGTTAGTCCTTGGATGAGAGCCCACTGAAGACGCCTCCGCAGAGTAGGGTTGCCAAGTCCAATTCAAGAAATATCTGGGGACTTTGGGGATGGAGCCAGGAGATTTTGGGGGTGGAGCCAGGAGACATTAGGGGTGGGGCCAAGATCAAGGCTGTGACAAGCATAATTGAACTCCAAAGGGAGTTCTGGCCATCGCATTTAAAGGGACGGCACACCTTTTCAATGCCTTCCTTCCATAGGAAATAATGAAAGATAGGGGCACCTTCTTTTGGGGCTCATAGAATTGGACCCCCTGGTCCAATCTTTTTGAAACTTGGGGGGTATTTTGGGGGGAGGCACTAGATGCTATACTGAAAATTTGATGCCTCTACCCCCAAAAAACAACCCCCCCAGAGCCCCAGATACCCACAGATCAATTCTCCATGATTTTCTATGGGAATACATCTCCATAGGGAATAATAGAGTTCCCAGCAGACATTTCTCTCCCTTCCCCCCGCTTTCTGACGACCCTGAAGCGGGGGGAGGGCTTCCAAACCGAGGGATCCCCTGCCCCCACCTGGGGATTGGCAACCCTACTGCAGAGGAAGGCGAAGACAAAGCACCTCAGCTTCTCAGTTGCCTTGGAAACCCCTCGCTTGGATCCCCATGGATCGGTTGCAACTTGATGGCGCATCCATAGGCAGCAGGAGATCACTGGCCAGTTTGTGTGACTCCTAGTCCCTGGGATTCTTTAAAAAGAACTCTAGTCTTGGTGGACCTTGATTAGATTCCTCCAGGCCTCTCTGATGCTACTAAAGGTACCTGCTTAAAATTTCTTAATGCAGATTGGTTATTCCTTAAGCAATCCCAAATAGGTACTCTTGCTTATAAATTAAAACAAAACCATCGGTGGTAGGGTTGCCAATCCCCAGTCGGGGGTAAGGGATCTCCCAGTTTGGAGGCCCTCCCCTCTCTTTCTTGAATCAGACCTGGCAAGCCTATTCGGATCAGGGAGGGAAAATGACCGTTCTCATATCCGGCTTCAATGTATTCCCTCGGAAACAAATCCTGTCTCTCACGGACGCTGAACATTATGCCACCATTAAGCAGTTTCTGTTTAGACACACTCAAGCCGTCCTTGTACACGCAGTGAGGTTATGCTGGCATGTTGCCACGCAACCCGATGTTTAATTGGCACACCACTCCTTTAAGCAAGGCAACATTGTCATACATAGAGGTGATGATTCATAACTTCTGAAACTGCCTTGAGGGCTTGCAAATGTTTTGCAAGTAAAGTTGTGCGGGAAGTGGCTTGCCATGGCAACCATGGTTGTCTTGCGGGGGGGGGGGGGAGCTGTCTCTCCGAAGTGGAGGACGCTTGCAAAGGGCTGCGGGCTGAAAGGAAGGCTGATTCAAATCGGGAGGATCCGAGGAACAGCGAGTGGACAGGCATCCTTGACGGGGATGGGTTGGCTCCTGCCTTGCTCAGTGTGTTTTCTCTTCTTCCCAGAATCCTCATCGGCCCACCAAAACATACAATAATGAACTAAACAACAGACAATGTAGCAAAAAGGAGTCTGGTGGCACCATAAAGATTTAACTGATTAATTAAGCACTTCATGAAAACCGAGTTCATTGCATGCAGAATATGAAACATTAGTCTTAAGATACCCAGAGAGAGAGAGAGAGAGAGAGAGAGAGAGAGAGAGAGAGAGAGAGAGAGAGAGAGAGAGAGATTGTAAACAGAATTAAAGGTCATGAAATACTAAAGTTGAGAAATTCCAAATTGATACATTCCTGGAGATTTTGGGGGTGGAGCCTGGGGAGGGTGGGGCTTGGGGGAGGGACCTAGTGAGGGGTAATGCCATAGACTCCACCCTCTGAAGATGCCATTTGCTTCAGGGGAACAGATCAGGATTGCCAGCTCCAGGTTGGAAAATACCTGGAGATTTTGGGGTGATGGAACCAAGGAGGGCAGGGGCTGGGGAGGGATTTCAGTGGGGTATCATCCCATAGAGTCCACCTTCCAAAGTGGCCATTTACTCCAGGTGAACTGTTATTTTTTTGCCTGGGGATCAGATTTTTAGCCTCCAACTCACACATTTTTGCCTTATCTTAGGAAGGATGACCCCAGAGCACACTAATTTCTGAAGTAGCTTACCACTTTCATGCCCAGTAGCTCACAAAGTAGAATTTTTGCTCACAAGACTCTGCAGCTTAGAGGGAACATTGGTCTCCAGCCACCACCTGGAGATTGAGCAAGCAACAGAGAATCATGGCTATAAGTAGACTGGAGAAAAACCCAAAGGTTTCCGTGAATATCCAGCCTCAATAAATATAAAGCACAATAAAGGAATGATAAATATAAATGATATATTACAAATAATTAAATAACAACATAGTACAAGATAGAGAAATGGCACAAATTGGACCCATACATATCATATCTGTAATATATCATTTATATTTATGATTTCTTCATTGTGCTTTATATATATTGGAAAATCATGTGCTTTATATATATTGAGGCTGGATATTCATGGAAATCTTTGGGGTTTTCTTCAATCTACCACCTGGCGGTTGGCAACCCTTGAACTGATCTCTGGAGATCAGGTGTAATTCCAGGAGAGTTCCAGGTATCACCTGAGTGTTACCAACCTGACTAAAGGTATAATCTGTGAAATGTCTATGCAAAACCCCAAAGTATACAAAATAAACACAGGTTGCTTCCATTCTCCCTTCATACCTGCTGTTCTCCACCATGTCACCAATGGCCTTTTTGCTGGTTTCCCCCCTAATTATTAGTTGGTGTATTGCTATAGTGTTATGATGCTGTCACATACATGGAGAGGAAATTACATCAGATGTAGTCAGGGAGGTATGAAAATCCGCACTTTCCTGTCCACACAGCAACCAAACCTGCTTTGAGTACCATTTTTCAGGAAACAGCATACCAAAGAAGGATTGCGAACTGAAAGGAGCTGGGGCCAACGCAGAAGGTGAGCAACGGCAGGGGTGGAATTCTAGCAGGAGCTCTTTTGCATATCAGGCCACACACGCCTGATGTAGCCAATCCTCCAAGAGCTTACAAAAAAAGAGTCTTGTAAGCTCTTGGAGGATTGGCTACATCAGGGGGCATGGCCTAATATGCAAAGGAGCTCCTGCTAGAATTCCACCCCTGAGCAACGGCATACTGATGTCATGCATAAGCAAAAGGAAAAGCCGATCATAGTGGGGAGGGGGGGTATGCATAGCAAAACCACCAACCACAGTGACCACTCACAACAGGTAAGAGCCCAGTCTAACTCTTTACATTAACGGAGGCAACTCGTGACTGTGTCAAACATGAACCTCATTCTCTTAGCTACCATGTTATCCCAACTTCAATAATCCTAAATCTCTAATACTGTCTCTACCTGAGGGAACTCATCACATCTCTCCCCAGAATCGCCAATTTCTCAGTGAAGTGGGGCGTGCAAAACAATATCGTACCACAGACCAGTTCCCTTCAGAGAGTCTTCAAAGAGAGCAGTTGCACGGAAACCAGCTCTCTGATAAAGACGATTCCCCTGCAATTCCCGTTCTCCCCATTATCAGACATAAGGAATTGGGGACAGACACTCGATGTAATTGAATAAACATTCTTAAAACATAAAAGTCAGTTATGTAATCCTGTAACCACATGCAATGCACATTGCACAGTAGAGACTGAAAATGGAAGGGCAGAGATGAAGGCATCTTTCTTAAGAAAGCAGAATCATTCTGCCCCACAGTAACCTCCCAGAGTGGCCACATCAGCAGACTTGCATGGAAATAATCTGTAGTTTCCCCCTTTCCTCCTTTATGACTTGCCCTTACACAAAGACACAAGTCACACACACCTCGATGGATTCACTGGAACAAACCATAGGCCATGAGAGCAAGGAATCCGGCCAAGTGTAGCCATTAAACTTAACTGAACAGCCTGGGTTATTTATCTGTATATCTAATAGCATTGTGTGCCCCCCATTTGTGGGTATCTAAATCTGCAGATTGGGGCCACACCAACACTAAACAGATTTCTCTTCAAAGTTTGGGGGACATCCCCGCCCATGTTTGCAGGAAAAAAAACCTGAAATCTTTAAAATAAACACTGGGAAGTTAAATTAGGCTGTCTAAAATAATGGAGGCAGAATGATCCAGAAGCAAACCATAAAATGTTTAAAAGATAAAAAAAACAACATTTGTTAAATGCCTGATTAAAGAGGAATGCTTTAACCCAGCATCTAAAAATAGACAATAAGGTATGCATCAGGTAAGACTCAAGGGGAAGAGCATTCCAAAGATGAGGTGCCATCACTGAAAAAGCCCTGTCTCTGGTTGGTATTCACCTCACCTCTGAAGCAAGGAACCCAGACAGGGGGCCAGCCATAACTGGAAGCACACTGGGAGAATTTCAGAGTGGGGATAAGTTATTTGAAATCATGCCAACGTGCAACATGAAATCCACGCTGGGTAATGGAGGGAATGGGAAGAGCTTGGGCTGGGAGGTTTCCCGTTATATTGGGAGCACTGGCCCCACTAAGTTAGATATTTGCCTTCATTTTCCCATTCTTTATTAAGCTGAAAAGTTCTTGGGTCAGGATGGAGGCATGAACCTGTTGATTTTGCTTATGCAACACAATGAGAGGGCATCTATACCCATTGCGCTGGGTGGGTAAATAAACAAATATATAGCATTTCCCTTTTTAAAAATCCTTTGGAGGGAGCATAAATTTCCATTGGAGCTGACCAGTCTGAGGTTTCTGGAAGGACATGTTAAAATGGGGGTGGGGGTGGGGAAGGACTTGTTTGAACTGGAGAAGCAAACAGAGAAGAGCAAACAGAAATGTTCCTTTCCGAGTATTTATTGGAAAAGAGAAAGGGGCCTCCCTCCCTCTTCTCTATCAGCCGGGATTACATCCAAGGGATGCGCTGATTTGTTTTGTATATGATTGCCATGAAATATACTTTTTTATGAATTTCCATTATGAATTAATTATAACATAATTTAATGTATGAATCTCTGTAGGACAAATATTATAATATTTTGTCAACATAAAATACACTTGATGGAGATAGTGGCTTTGGAAGTTTTTTAATGACAAAGAATCATTAGAGGACTCCGTTTTGAAAGGGGGAGTAGTAGAACTAGGGTTGCCAGGTCTGTCTTAGAAAATATCTGGAGACTTTGGGGGTGAATCCAAGAGTGGGCAGGGTTTGGGGAGGAGCCTTAGCATGATCCAATGCCATAGACTCCACCCTTCAAAGCTGCCATTTTCTCCAGGGGAGTTGAGCCAGAGATCAGTTGTAAAAGTGGGAGATCTCCAGGCCTCACCTGGAGGCTGGCAGCCCCAGGTAGAACAGAGGCAGTTTTCCATTTTTTCCCTACCTGCCATCTACCATTACAAATTCTCTTTCCAAGCTGCTTTTTGTGCCCATGGGATTCAAAATGCCTGTGCCTATGGGATCCCATCTGTGGAATCCAACCCAGTTGGGTTCAGCCAGGGGGTTTTCCCACTCAGCCTCACCCAATTCCGCTTTTCACTACAGTTCTCAACTCCCGTGGGTTTTGCACATGTGCTTCTGTTAGGGGACTGTAATCTTTTAGCAGTGTAATAAAACTCTTTAACTGTATTCCCACTGGCCCAGGCTAGCCTGCTCTTGGAAGCTAAGTATTTGGATGGACAGTCAGTATTTGGATGGAAACCGCTCAGGAATATCAGTGTGGTGATGTGGAGGCAGGCAATGGCAAACCACCTCTGGATGTCTCTTCTCTTGAAAATCCTATTGGGGTCACCTTAAATTGGCTCTGATTTGATGGCAAAATTAATAAATGAACCCATAATCCCCTTTAAAAGGTAAAGGTAGTCCCCTGTGCAAGCACCAATCGTTTCTGACTCTGGGGTGACGTCGCATCACGACATTTTCATGGGAGACTTTTTACAGGCTGGTTTGCCATTGCCTTCCCCAGTCATCTGCACTTCCCCCCCAGCAAGCTGGGTACTCATTTGACCAACCTCGGAAGCATGGAAGGCTGAGTCAACCTCAAGCCGACTACCTAAACCCAGCTTCTGCTGGGATCAAACTCAGGTTGTGAGCAGAGAGTTTGGACTGCAGTACTGCTTGGAAAGGAAGGAAAGGTCCCCTGTGCAAGCACCAGTCGTTTCCAACTCTGGGGTGACGTTGCTCTCACAACGTTTTCACGGCAGACTTTTCACGGGGTGGTTTGCCATTGCCTTCCCCAGTCATCTACGCTTTCCCCCAGCAAGCTGGGGACTCATTTTACTGACCTTGGAAGGATGGAAGGCTGAGTTAACCTCGACCCGGCTATCTGAAAACCCAGCTTCCACCGGGGATCGAACTCAGGTCGTGAGCAGAGCTTAGGACTGCAGTACTGCAGCTTTGACACTCTGTGCCATGGGGCTCTTTGATGCAGTACTGTTTAGCACTTCCCCAGTCATCTACACTTTTTTGTGGTCTAGCCCAGGGGTGTCGAACTCATTTATTATGAGGGCCAGATCTGACATAAATGAGACCTTGTTGGGCCGGGCCACGTCAGTCCAGGCACAGAGATATAAACTTTATAAAGGACACAGACAAACGCCAAGATTTTTTTTTAACTTAAAACGTTAACACTTCTTGGTCTTAAAGGTGCTTTCTTTGCATCTCTTCCATGGGATTCAGGGAACTGGGCAAAGCAAACTGTGGCTCCTTCCTCCCTTCCCCAGGGGACCAGAAGGGGGAGGAGCCTCAGCCAGTAGAAGGAAGAGAGGCTTGACTCAGTAGCTCTGCTGTGTAATTGAGAGAGCCTGGCAAAGCAAGCTCTCCCTCCCCCCTTTCCTCCCCAAGGGAGGAGCCACAGCCAATGGAGAAAATAGAGGCTTTGCTCTGTAGCTCCGGTGCGATTGAGCAAGTCTCACAAAACAAGATGTTATGCAGAAGGAAGCAAGATAGAGGGAGAAGGAAGCAGATGACAGTTAGTTGCTCGGGGGCCTAATAGGAGCCCTCCAGGGGCCTGACTCAGCCCCCAAGCTGCATGTTTGACACACCTGGTCTAGCCCCTCATTCCTTTTTTCATCGTGGGAAAAGCTGGCTGGATTCAACCCACTGTACTGTAAGAGTGTTCACTGTGATTTTTGTTTTTTAAGCATTTACATTCTGCTTTGCTATAAAAATAGACCCAAAGAGCCTTACAACAAAAATTGGATAAATGCAATTCAATAGAAGAAGCAATATAATGTTAAGAATAAAACCACACTAGCAGATAAAAGCATCACAGTGGACTGAAGCCATAAATCACCAACCATAAAAAAAAAGATTAAAATATTGGACTCAAAATGCAGCCGAATGCTCATAAAACTTTTACAGTGAATCGGCAGGAGATGAAAACACACAATACCAGTCCTGGGATAATATATAGGCTTTGTTGAATAAAAAAGTCTTCATCTGTTCCCTAAAGGCACGTGAATTTGGTGACCTTTTGTGTGAGGATGAAGTTCATCAGTCTCATGCAACCTCTGCATGGGAGGAGTTCCACAATTTCAGGCCACTACAGAGAAAGTATTTCTGACAGACACTACTATTTTAACAAGTTGGCAGGGGAGACACCCTCATTCCCCTAGGGTTGCCAAGTCCAAATCAAGAAATATCTGGGGACGTTGGGGGTGGAGCCAGCAGACACTGGGGGTGGAGCCAGGAGCAAGGTTGTGACAAGCACAATTGGACTCCAAAGGGAGTTCTGGCCATCACATTTAAAGGGACCACACACCTTTTACATGCCTTCTCTCCATTGGAAATAATGAAGAATACGGGCACCTTCTTTTTGGGGCTCATAGAATTGGACCCCTGGTCCAATCTTTTTGAAACTCAGAGGCCGCGGTCAGACGCACCATCAAATCCATCAGCAAGGCGTTCCTGTTTTGTCCATCCTTATTTGAAACGTTGTTGCCCGATCAGACATCCCAAATATAATCCACCTTGCCAAGTGCCTATCCCGTTGTTGACTGATCAGATGGCCCGGCCTTTGCGTATGTGCATAAACAATGCCGCTGATTGGCTCAACCTCAGGGACTATTTCTAGAAATACGGACTAAACAATGATTGTGTCACAAAATTCAACCCCAACAAAATTAAAAAGAAACATTTGCAGTTGCTCGGAATTCATCTGTTGTGGTGCTTAAAGCACCTAGGAGCCCTTCCGCCTTCCGCCTTTTGCTGATCCTTTTGCGATTATGCGTGTATCGCTAAGATTTAAAAAAAATGGCGCTGATCTGGGATGCAAGTTGAGACGACTCGCTAACGCTGGTATGATCAGACAGGGGAAATCTGTTTTAGGCCCGTCGTCAAGCATTTAGAACCGGATTTTATCCACTATCAAAAAAGTCCGACAGTAAGTCACAGCATGACGGGATACCCACAACTCACCGACTACTCCCAGATGTTGTCGTGTGGACGTGCACTTTCAATCCGAAGAGCATACGCCGCTGTGTCGGATAAAAATGTACGTCTGACCGCAGCAGGGTGTTTTGAGGAGATGCATCAGATGCTATACTGCAAATATGGTGCCTCTATCTCAAAAGACAGACCCAGATACCTGCAGATCAATTCTCCATTATGGAAACAAATTCCCATGGGGAATAATGGAGTGCCCAGCAGACATTTCCCCCCACTTGCTTTCTGATGACTCTGAAGTGGGGGAGGGCCTCCAAACTGCGGGATCCCCTGCCCTCACCTGGGGATTGGAAACCCTACATTCTTCTCAGTCAAACAACAGCTCCTGGAAACTAATTTCTCAAGCACCACAGGAACTGGTGGAATTGGATTGGAACTCTAGTGTGTTGGGGAGAAATGGCTCCCTCCATACACATGTGGCTCCATACACATTTAGCCCCCAGGGCTGTTCTGGGTCATGAAAACAGTGCATGGCGGGAAAGGCTGAATCCTCTTCTCACTCTATGCCACAATTCTGAACCAAATTGGAAAGTAGTTTCCAGCTGTCATCTGAGGAAAATCTGAGGAAAATTAGAATTGAATCTGAGGAAAATTAGAATTGAAACATGGGAAACCCCAACCAAGCTCCTTAGAAAAGTCACATTATTTTGGTCCTCCTCACCTAACCTGTTTCTGCCAAGGGGGGGGGGGGGTGGCATAGTGATCAGGGAATCTGGACTTAATAGCAGTTCAGGTTCATATGAGAGCACATGCTCCTTTAGATGCCCTGGCTGGGACTTTTATAGGTAATGGCCAGGATGCTGAATTGGACAAAGAGCAAGCTGGAAGCCAGGGATTCTCTTTTAAGAGTGGCATAATTAATACAATCTCTATAGCTTGCCCTGGCAAGTATCCTAGTGTACCAGTGGACAATTTATTTTATTTATTAGACTTTTGAATCACCCAATCCTTGCCACTTCAGGGCTCTGGGTGACGCACACCATAATAAAACATTAAAATTTTTAAAATAAATACATGATAATGTTATTACAACAATCTAAAAGATCAAGTGGCAAGAATAACAATTACAATTTCCTCGTAGTAGTTCCGGACTGTGACCGCCTCATGGGTGTAGGAAGGAGGGAACAAACTATCTGAGGAGAAGGGAGGGTATCAGTCAGAGTGGAAACTGTCGCTACTTTCAACCAAAGGTAGGGCTGCCATTGCCAAGTCCCTTCACTCTGGTGGACTCTTCTCGCACGCACGCTTTGCATGCATGGTGCGCTGACCTCACCTGGAAGTGACGTCATTGTGCTGGGCATGTCACAACACGGTTGCTCTAGGATTCACGGTAAAATTCTATGGTACCATAAAGTTTTACTGCGAATCCTAGAGTGTCCCCTGAGCAATGTGCCCTGAGCAATGACGTCACTTCTGAGTGATGTTATTGCATAGGGCCTATCATGTGGTGATGTTAAGAGGCAGAGATTCCCCCTATCCTGCCATGATGCTTGATCACAGTCTTTCTTACCTTTCAGGACTGTTGTGTGTTAGAGTTGCCAGTCTCCAGGTGGGGCCTGGGGATCTCTCGCTTTTACAACTGATCTCCAGCTGGCAGAGACCAGCTCCTCTGGAGAAAATGGCTGCATGGAAGGGTGGACTCTATGGTATTATACCCTGCTGAGGCCCCTCCCCTCTTGAAACCCCACCCTTTTCTGGCTCCACCCCCAAAGTCTCGAGGTATTTTCCAACACAGACCTGGCACCCCGGTGTGTGGTTAACACAAGGGTAGAAGCTACCAATGTTGACTCAACCTCTTTTGACGAAGTGTGGGACAAAAATGTAGACAGAACTAGCGCAGAGGTCCATTTATTCTTTGTTTCATTTTAGAAACAATGTTTTCACGCTGCTTGTCTATTATTATTATATGACACAAATGCCATCAAAACAGGTATGAAAAATTAAAATAGTACTACTAATACCAGCAAACCGCTGCATAACAAAACGATCACAAAACTGACATTTCTCAACAGTGTCTCTGGCACTTTATAAGTTCGCTTAGTTAAGAAATTTTGAATTGCATTTTTATAAAACCAGAACTGCCCCTGTCCCCTAACCCTAACGGTAGATCAGATTATTTTTAAAAATTCAGCATTTGATTTGGTCAGCCTTCTCAGGTGTTATTACCCTAACTTGGAACATTTACAGTGGCATATCTATTTCAACAGCTTTATATCCCCGGTGTAATTTCAGTTTGAGAGGTTATATTGATTTAAAGATCAGTGCACCCTGTCCCAGTATATTTTATCTCCAGTGCAGCAGGTATTATGATCGGGCTGCTAGATAATTTTCCTGCAATTATTTGCTTGTGTGTGTATATGTTATGGAGCAGAGAGGATGCTGTTCTCTGCGTTTTCCTGCCAGGCAACGTCAGCTGCATGACAATGCTGCAGTATTTATTTCAATCAATCAATTCCTTTAAAGCAGCAGTTAAACAGCCTTTTAGCTGGTCTGTAGTCCTAATGGAAGGCAATGACATCACAGTCTGCTTATACTGTCATTTTGCACAAAGATGAATCAGCAAAGATGTGAGAAGTGTGTGTGCATGTGAGTGTTGGTGCTGGAATGGGTGTGCTGCATAGTTTTCTGGACCCGCATGTCACTTCTCTCCCTCCACAACTGAAAGGGCAGCTTTCCTACACAAGGCATTTCTTTGAGATGCGAGCCAGTTTGGTGTAGTGGTTAAGTGCGTGGACTCTTATCTGGGAGAACCGGTTTGATTTCCCCACTCCTCCACTTGCAGCTGCTGGAATGGCCTTTGGTAAGCCATAGCTCTCACAGGAGTTGTCCTTGAAAGGGCAGCTGCTGGGAGAGCCCTCTCAGACCCACCCACCTCACAGGGTGTCTGTTGTGGGGGAAAGAGATAAAGGATATTGTAAGTTGCTCTGAGTCTCTGATTCAAAGAGAAGGGCGGGGTATAAATCTGCATTTCTTCTTCTTCCTTTTTCTTTTTTTGCTATCAGTTGCCGTCACCATATGGCAACCCTGTACGGTTTTCAAGGGTACGTTCAGCTGTTTGCCATCACCTTTCTCTGCATAGCAACCCTGGACTTCCTCGGTGGTCTCCCATCCAGAGGTGGAATTCTAGCAGGCGCTCCTTTGCATATTAAGCCACACATCCCTGATGTAGCCAATCCTCCAAGAGCTTACAAGGCTCTTTTTTGTAAGCTCTTGGAGGATTGGCTACATCAGGGGTGTGTGGCCTAATATGCAAAGGAGGTCCTGCTAGAATTCCACCCCTGCGGTCCCATCCAAGTACTGACAAGGACCAATCCTGTTTAGCTTCCAAGATCTGACTAGATCAGGCTAGTTTGATCATGGTTGCATTTTAGGGGATGGAAGCACTGAATATGTTATGCATAGAGCCTTGATTGAAGGTGGGTTGAGTAAGGATAGAATTGGGGATGGCAGAGGAATTAAAAGGAAAACCAATGGTGGCTTAGGAGCAAAGTTTCAATAGCACATGTATGAGCAATGGAGAATAATTTTTCAGCATTTTTTATTTTTGTGTGTGCGCGCATGCGCCTGCAAGCCTGGAAGTAATTCAAAACAATAGAAGGGAAACACAGTGATGGATAACCCAAAATCAAGTAATCAAAAACTGTGTACGAACGATGCTATAACTCTGTAACCAAATTATGCAAATATCTAATAATGTAATAAGAAAACTCCACAAAGTGCAAAGTCCCAACAATAGAACAATCTATTAGTAATACAGTCCAATCAAAGAAGTCTTGCTTTCCAAATGAGTGGGTGTCTTAATGAAGCAGGTGCGTTGTACAGTAGTCTCCAAATCCAAATACGGCATCAGTACACGAATTCCGGATATGAAGCGCATTTCAGGGCGTAGCCCTTCCTCAGGTAAGTCTTATTCCACCCAAGAGTAATTCTCTGTAACAATTCTAACACACTCATATGATGCTTATATTCATAAGTGACAATATAAGTTTCCTCTCGGGATCCCAATTAACAACCTTTCTTAGCCATACGGCTTTGAAATACGTGAAGTGGAATAAGACTTACCTGAGGAAGGGCTACGCCCTGAAACACGCTTCACATCCGGAATTTGTGTACTGATGCCATATTTGGATTTGGAGGCTACTGTACAACGCACCTGCTTCATTAAGACACCCACTCATTTGAAAAGCAAGACTTCTTTGATTGGACTGTATTACTAATAGATTGTTCTATTGTTGGGACTTTGCACTTTGTGGAGTTTTCTTATTACATTATTAGATATTTGCAAAAATTTGATTACAGAATTACAGCGTTGTTTGTACAGTTTTTGATTCATTGCCTGGAAGTAATGGCAACTTTTGGCAACTCCTACAGGGGCATGAAGGACATTCAGAGAAGTGGTTCGATACAACCCGCCTCTGCCTCCCAGTCCTGGTATTCAAAGGAGGTATCTCACCCAAGTACTTGCCAGAGTCCTTGCTTAGCTTCCAAGATCTGACAAGAGTGGGCTTACCTGGGCTATCAAGGGCAGGGCAGCAGGAGAGAATACTGTGAGGGACATTTTAGTTGTTTTCTTGTATTTTATTAACTGAATCCAGCCAGGTTGCCTGCTGGGGAAAAAAGGAAGGAAGGAAGAATTCAATTTGACCACATATATGGAGTTTGGTGGGGATTGTGGGAACTTCATGGACAAAAGCAGGGCTTTTTTGGTAGAAATAGCCCAGCAGGAACTTATTTGCATATTAGGCCACATCCCCTGATGGCACAATTGTTTCACACAGGGCCTTTTTTTAAGAAAAAGCCCAGCAGGAACTCATTTGCATATTAGGTCACACCCCCTGACACCAAGCCAGCTGGAACTGCATTCCTGCTAAAAAAAAAAGCCCTGAACAAAAGGATGCGAGCTGAGGGCTGTAGTGAGGAGGGGAGTTTGGTTAGTCTGAGTGGAAAAACTGTCTGGATCCAACTATTGGGCTATTTGGTTTATATGTCAGAGTTTTGCCCCGTCACGAAAGCGCAATACTGAGTGCAGTAAATAAATCTCCCAAGAAATATATTGCAAAAAGAAAAAAAGGTAAACTTGCATTAATTAAAATGGATCTAATTCCCATTCAGGTTGCAGTCAAAAGAAGAGAGAGAAGTCTAATGTAAAGACTACATTCCTTATCACAAATGGCCAGCTTGTCTGGCATCATGTATGTGGGAGTATGAGAGCATTGTTTCCACTGCAGAGAACTGCAGAGACGTGTCTCCATGGAAGGCCACGAGAAGTGAGGGAGAGGGAGGAGGAGGAGACATTGAATTTCAGAGAACTATGGCTGACCCGAGGCCATTCCTGCAGCTACAAGTGGAAGAGTGGGGAATCAAACCCGGTTCTCCCAGATAAGAGAGTCCACACACTTAACCACAACACCAAACTGAGAGGAAGGGAGAGGGAGAGAGGAGCGGTCAGAGGACAACTCCCAGATTAAGACAAAGAGAGGCATCCCATTCAAGGAGATAACACCTATACACAGTTAGAGTGATGTAGTGCCCCCTAATGTCCAGGTATGAGTCATTCCAACAGCCTCCTACAAGAACATAACAGAACAAGACATGTAAAATAGCAAGCAGAATCAAGCATACTAGGTCTGTCCCCATCTTCATTTTACATACAGGACATTCACCAAAGATAGAACACAAAGCCTAGGTGTATATACTGTATACGCTCCTGGTATTCTCACTCACAGTAGTGGCAGCTATATGTAGTCAGTACCCAAGGAATGGAAAGGCGTAGGGCCTGCTTGTTTGGTTCAGCTACATAAATCGCCCTGGAAGTGCTTCTTTTGTGAATACAGGGGTACAATGAGGGGATGTGGGCTAGTTCTTCCCATCAGTGTCAAGAATGCATAGAGCAATCCATTCCTTTCAACCAGGGACCCCAACTCGGTACACCTTTCTTGCTGTCCACCAAATGAGAGCCAGTTGGGTGTAGTGGTTAAGTGTGTGGACTCTTATCTAGGAGAACTGGGTTTGATTCCCCACTCCTCCACATATACCTGCTGGAATGACCTTGGGTCAGTCATAAATCTGTCAGAGGTTTTTCTGGAAAGAGCAATTTCTGTCAGAACTCTCAGCCTCACCTACCTCACAGGGTGACTGTTGTGAGGAGCGGAAAGGAAAAGAGATTGTAAGTCACTCTGAGACTCCTTCAGGTAGTGGAGGGCAGGGTATGAATCCATCTCTTCTTTTTTTTTTGGAAAGTGAGTGGGGTGCTCACCCAGCAAGGCTACTGACTGACCACTGAAGAGTTTATCAGCAATGCAGATTAAAATAGTATTGATTCAATAACAGCTGCCCAACTCCATTGTTTGTTTTATTCTCTCTCACCTTTCTTTCCCAGTATTTTAAATGATCCCTCTTATCCTCTGCATTTGAACTTCCTTTGTGTGTGTATGGCCCAACTTCCCATGGCAGCCATTTTGTGGTTGCACTCACCATCTTGTATCAAAATTCCAAAGCAGCCCGTAGGTTCAAAAAAGGTTGCAGACCCCTGCTTTAAACCAAAAAATCATAAGTGTGGCAGGGAATACATTAGGTGAGCAAGTAAATATTCGCACTTGCTGCCACTGAGGAGAAATTTCCCTCAGCTATGAACTAAGGTTGCCAGCCTCCAAGTGGGGTCTGGTGATCTCCCACTATTACAATTGGCAGAAATCAGCTCCCCTAGAAAGATCAGCTGGTAGAGGTCAACTCCCCTGGACAAAATGGCTGCTTGGAAGGGTGGACTCTATGGTATTGTACCATGCTGAGCACCCCACCCCCTCTCCTGGATCCACCCTCCAAAGTCTCCAGCAGTGTTCCCTCTAAGCTGAGTTAGTGTGAGCTAGCGCACAGTTTTTTGGCCTCCAGCTCACACATTTTTGCCTTAGCTCAGGAGAGATGGCCACAGAGCAAACTAATTTATGTAGTAACTCACAGCTTTAATGCCAGCAGCTCACTAATCTATGCAATAGCTCACAAGGCAGAATTTTTGCATCACATTTGTGTTTTTACCAGTTTCTTTTATTTTACTTGCTCCAGCTGGCGCTGTGCTGAAAGTATGCTTGTAAATATTTTTTTTTAATAAATACTTCAAACTTTTGATGCTGGGAGCAGTTCTTGTACCACCTTATTGGACACACTATTTTAAAAGGGGCTCCAGGGGTGCTGGCAAGCGGCTATCCCTCTGAGGGCACCCAAGGCTGCAAGCTGTCCCCATGGTAACCCGGCGCTGGGCTGGAGGAGACACTGAGGCAAGGCCTCTGAACTTGGAAGGGAAGCTGGGAGTCCTGAGCCTTCCAGTTGGAAATCCTGGCAACCATCAGGTGGTGGCGGCGAGGTACCCTCAAGGTAGGGTTGCCAATCCCCAGGTGGGGGCAGAGGATCCCCCGGTTTGGAGGCCCTCCCCCCGCTTCAGGGTCAACAGAAAGTGGGGGGAGGGGAGGGAAATGTCTATTGGGAACTCTGTTATTCCCTATGGAGATTTATTCCCATAGAAAATCATGGAGAATTGATCCATGGGTATCTGGGGCTCTGGAGGGAGCTGTCTTTTGGGGTAGAACCACCAAATTTTCAGTATAGCATCTAGTGCCTCTCCCCAAAATACCCCCCACATTTCAAAAATATTGGACCAGGGGGTCCAATTCTATGAGCCCCCAAAGAAGGTGCCCCTATCCTTCATTATTTCCCGTGGAAGGAAGGAATTGAAAAGGTGTGCCGTCCCTTTAAATGTGATGGCCACAACTCCCTTTGGAGTTCAGTTATGCTTGTCACAGCCTTGATCTTGGCTCCACCCCAATGTCTCCTGGCTCCACCCCCAAAGTCCCCAGCTATTTCTTGAATTGGACGTGGCAAACCTACCTCAAGGGAAAGGGAAAGCCCCTCTGGGGAGTTGGGAACCCTGGGGAAGGTAGGGAGGAACAAGGCCTGCAAGTCAGAGGAGGCATGTTCCGCCATGCCTTCCTCTGATAAAATGGCTGCCCCGGCCCACTTGAAACTGCCAAGGTCTCTGCAGCAAAACTACAGGATCCTGATAGCGAGATGTTTTGTTTGTCCTGTAGGGCTAGGATCCAAGGAAGTGTAGAATTAGATGCATAGTAATTTGCATGTGGGAGGTAGATGGGGGAAGGAAGGCGTAACAAATGTAGAGTTGCTTTTTAGCATAACATTTAGAGCTGCCAGGTCTTGGCTGGCCACTGGTGGGAGATGGGGGGAATAGAGTTGTCAGATCCAGGTCAGGAAACTCCTGGAAATTTGGGGATGGAGCCTGGGGAGGACAGGGACCTCAGTGAGGTACAATGCCACAGAAGTCCACCTTCAAAGCATCCATTTTCTCCAGAGGAACAGCTTTCTGTAGTCTGGAGATGAGCTACAATTCTGGGGGATCCCCAGGTCCCACCTGGAGGCTAGTGCCTCTAAAACAATTTAAGCCCTGAGCCATTCGTGGGAAGGGCGGGATAGAAATCCCAAATAAATAAATAAATAAATAATAAATATGGCAATACAATTTCTGAAGAAAACACACTTTGAAAGAAGGGAATGATCTGGCTATTTCTGTTATAAAGGAGGAAGGTAAAGGAGCAGGGGGAACAACTCGCCCTTCTCAGAGCCAAGCAGCTCATCACGTAGTGGAATCTGGGCCCTGACCCAAACTGAACCGACATGACCAGGGACATGCCATAGTGAGGGACGAGCAGGCAGTGAATGGACGCCATTATGTGATTCCTTTAGTTAGTTTTTGAAAGGGAGCCAAGGTATTTATTCACCACATCCCACAAATAAATAGGATGGGGGTGGGAGAGGCTTTCCTTTTCATTTGGAGATGTCAAAGGAAGTTTAATTAGCTGGCAGCCAGCTTGTTTGGTCATTGCTTGCTGCAACTGGGAAGATGATTTAGACCAATTTTTCTAAAATGGACCTTTCTCCATCCAGGTTGTGTGCCCTAGGCTCTATGTGTGTAGAAACTGGGGAGTTTCTCCCCTTTCCCACAGCATCGTGGTACATTCATGCACCTCACAGGTTTTCCTCAGCTTTTCTCTGATCTTTTCCAAACTTGCTTTGCTGAGAAGATTTGGGAAAGATTGTAGCAAAGCCTGAATGCCTATCTTGTAGGTGGGAAAGTCCAGATTTCCCCACTTCTACCAACACGGCAGCCTTTTCCCCTTTCAGAGTCCCCAGAGTGGCCATCATAAGAACATAAGAGAAGCCATGTTGGATCAGGCCAATGGCCCATCCAGTCCAACACTCTGTGTCACACAGTGGCCAAAATACACACACACACACTGTGGCTAACAGCCACTGATGGACCTCTGCTCCATATTTTTATCTAACCTCCTCTTGAAGCTGTCTATGCTTGTAGCCGCCACCACCTCCTATGGCAGTGAATTCCACATGTTAATCACCCTTTGGGTGAAAAATTTCTTCCTTTTATCCATTTTAACTTGACTGCTCAGCAATTTCATCAAATGCCCACGAGTTCTTGTATTGTGAGAAAGGGAGAAAAGTACTTCTTTCTCTACTTTCTCCATCCCATGCATTATCTTGTAAACCTCTATCATGTCACCCCGCAGTTGACGTTTCTCCAAGCTAAAGAGCCCCAAGCGTTTTAATCTTTCTTCATAGGGAAAGTGTTCCAACCCTTTAATCATTCTAGTTGCCCTTTTCTGGACTTTTTCCAATGCTATAATATCCTTTTTGAGGTGCGACCAGAATTGCACACAGTATTCCAAATGAGACCGCACCATCGATTTATACAGGGGCATTATGATACTGGCTGATTATGATACTCATTATGATACTCCCTTCATGCCACTGGGGAGAGCTTTCTTAGTTGTGGGTGTAGTGTATCGAGATAACGATACAACGCAATAACGCAATAACATAAAACCAGCCAGTGCGACCCTGCGCGGAGCGACCGGGCTGTCCCCGGGCCGCTCAGCACAGGGCACGAACTCCCAGCCAATCACCAGCTGTGGCGGGAAGTTCAACGGGCCAGGATTGGACTGGCCTGTCTGGAGGGAGGTTCCCGGAGTTGTACATAAGCGGGACCCGGCCCGTGTGTTCGCTCTCTTGTAACGTGCCTCCATTAAAGCATGTTGCCCTACCAACGTCTCCTGTCTCAGTACGTTACAGTGTGTATGTGTGTTTTTGACAATTTGATATACAGTATTATCAGCAGAGCTTTTTTTTTTTTTTGAGCAGGAGCACACAGGAACGCAGTCCCAGATGGCTTGGCATCAGAGGACGTGGCCTACCATGCAAATGAGTTCCTGTTGGGCTTTTTGTAGAAACAATGTGTAAAGCAATGGTGATGTTAGAGGTGTGGCCTATTATATAAATAAGTTCCTGCTCAACGTTTTCTACAAAAAAAGAGGCTCTGATTATCAGTAAAAGGAAATCCTAGAAAAAGCCCCCTTGTGGCCTTGGTAGCAAAGAAGTGACTACCACAGAGGGAAAATGTGGAGAAACCCACTTTGGATTGTTAGGTCCCCCCTGGCCACTGGCGGAGGATACGGGAGTAGGTTTGCCACCTCTAGGTTGGAAAACTGGAGATTCAGTGGTGGAGCCTGGGATCTCAGTGGGGTGCAATGACCACCCTCCAAAGCATCAATTTTCTCCAGGGATACTGATCTCTGTAGTGTGGAGATGAGCTGTAATTTTGGGGGTTCCTCAAGCCGCACCTGGAGGCTGACATACATGAGCCCTCTTGATGCTGGGCTGTGTGTGCCAAGTCAGCAACAATGGGACTTCCCAAAGTCTGTTGGTCTATGGCTGCTCTTGGCCATATACCTCGCTCGACCTGACGACAGAAAAGGCCCAAACCTCCATGGCATCTGGAACCTTCTCTCTTCTTGAGAGGACCTCACTTTCGGAGGAGGGTGGTAGGCAAGGCTTGCCAATCCCCAGGTGGGGGCAGGGGATCCTCTGGGTTGGAGGCTCTTCCCCTACTTCAGGGTCATCAGGAAGCGGAGGGGGGGAGGGAAACGTCTGTTGGGCACTTCATTATTCCCTATGGAGACCAATTCCCATAGGGCATAATGGAGAATTGATCTGCAGGTATCTGGGACTCTCTGTGGGGCTGTGTTTTGAGGTAGAGGCACCACATTTTCAGCCAAGTATGCAGTGTCTCTCCCCAAAATATCCTCCAAGGTCAAAAAGGATTGGACCAGGAGGTCCAATTCAATGAGCCCCAAAAGAAGGTGCCCCTATCCTTCATTATTTCCAACGGAGGGAAGGCTTTTAAAAGGTGTATGGTCCCTTTAAATGTGATGGCCAGAATTCCCTTTGGAATTCGATTATGCTTATCACAACCTTGCTCCTGGCTCCACCCCCAAAGCCCCCAGATATTTCTTGACTTGGGCTTGGCAACACTAGCAAGGCTGCAAGCGGCTGACGCTGACTGATGAATCAGTTTGCTAAAATACTTATTGAATAATCTCGTCTGTTATCAAACTGCAACAACCGAGAGTTCTTGTAGGCTTAGAGGATGCTTGTGCTTTACATCCTCCTCTCAAATTCTCAGAAATCTATTAAAATTCTTAAAGCATAGCCAAGTTGGATAACTGATGAGCGCGCACAGATTACTCACAATCTATCTAAGTTTCTTACTCACTGTTTGCTGTGGGTGTCGAATGAGTAAACACATATGTGGAAGCAGGGCTATTTTGGTAGAAAAAGCCCAGGAGGAACTTATTTGCATATTAGGTCACACCCCTTGATACCACCATTGTTTCACACAGGGCTTTTTAAAAGAAAAAGCCCAGCAGGAATCATTTGCATATTAGGCCACACCCTCTGATGTCAAGCCAGCCGGAGCTGCGATCCTGCTCCAAAAAAGCCCTGTGTGGAAGCCATTCATCAAGAGGTGGAGGGTAGGTCTTCAGTGTGAAATGTCTGCATTGTAGATTTGCCTATCTCCACCACTATTAGGGAGTAGGGCTGCCAATCCCCAGGTGGGGGCAGGGGATCCCCCGGTTTGGAGGCCCTCCCCCCGCTTCAGGGTCGTCAGAAAGCGGGGAGAGGGGAGGGAAATGTCTGCTGGGAACTCTATTATTCCCTATGGAGATTTATTCCCATAGAAAATCATGGAGAATTGATCTGTGGGTATCTGGGGCTCTGGGGGGGGCTGTTTTTTGGGGTAGAGGCACCGAATTTTCAGTACAGCATCCAGTGCCTCTCCCCAAAATACCCCCCAAGTTTCAAAAAGATTGGACCAGGGGGTCCAATTCTATGAGCCCCAAAAGAAGGTGCCCCTATCTGTCATGATTTCCTGTGGAAGGAAGGAATTGAAAAGGTGTGCCGTCCCTTTAAATGTGATGGCCAGAACTTCCTTTGGAGTTCTGTCACAGCCTTGATCTTGGCTCCACCCCTAATGTCTCCTGGCTCCACCCACAAAGTCTCCTGGCTCCACCCCCAAAGTCCCCAGATATTTCTTGAATTGGACTTGGCAACCCTATTAGGGAGGCCGATATATTTTAATATACACAGTACTGGGACTGGTAAATGGAAGTTCTTGGGCCAATTCAGGACATACCTGTAGTATTCTGTGCAATTCTAGAGGCCTCACTTCAAAAATGATGTGGATAGAATGGCACGGGTGCAGAATAGAGGGACAACAATGAACAGAGGCCTGGAGACCAAGCCCTACAAGGAAAGACTGAAGAACTTGGGAACAGGGAAAGACACAAACCAGAAAAATGTGGTTTGTTTTGGTTTCTGGTTCATGACCAAACCACAAACTGAACTGGGATGCTTGTTTGTGAACCAAACTGCTTAGTGGCCCTATAAACTCCATTGTAAGGGACCATAGCCTCTTTCAACTGGTTTTGCAGAAAGTGCAAAAAACAACTGAGCTGCGGGGAGCAGGCTGCTCCCTGTTGCTATGTGTTTTTCCCGCTTTCTTGTGCAGTCACTAAGGGACTGTCCCTTTAGTTTACTGCACAAGAAAGTGCAAAACAGCTGAGCAGTGGGGGAGCAGGCTGCTCTCCGCCACTCAGCTGCTTTTGCAGGGAATGGAAAGCAGGGATTTAAAGAGACTCAGAGGACCTTTATACCCCTGCTTTCTGCTCTATTCACAGACTGCTTTAATAGTTCATGGAAGTTAATGACTGTAGACCTGGGGTGGCCAAACTTGCTTAATGAAAGAGCCACATAAAATAAATGTTTGAGAGCCACAAGACTTGAACATCAGATGTCTGAAAACTGCAAGGAAGGAAGGCAAACGGGTGGGGGGGAGAGGTGGAAAGGAAGCAACTTTAACTTTAAATGCATTCTCCAAGCCACCGGCTTGGCTTGGAGAAGTCATTAAAAGAGACATGTGCATTTTCCAAGTGTTGTGTCCTAGGTTCAAATGGAGAACTGTTACTTTTGGAGGGAACTGTTACTTTTGGAGGGAAGCTGAACAAGCCAAGCTTGTACTCCACACCAGGGAGTTTTTTTTTTGGCAAGTTGGACTTGGCCCAAGCTTACCAACAGCTGCCGGTGGATGAGGCCACGGCCAACGCCCAAACAATTGTGACCCACTGGTGGGCCTTTAGAGTAAAGCGGTTGCAATTTGGCGTGAGTGTGGCTCCGGGGTTGTTCCAGGAACTCATGGACTCTCTTTTAAAAGGACTTCCCGGAGTCACTCCATTTTTCGATGATGTGCTGATCGCGGCAGCCTCGCCTGAAGAATTCGCCGCCCGCCTTAGAGGAGTCCTACAACGTTTTGAAACAGCCGGCCTCAAGGTCAAACGGGAGAAGTGCCTCCTGGGCGTGGATCGAAAGGTGGACCACGTCACCGGACCGGTCTCCTATGCAGTGACCTTGGAGGGTGGACATCTCCTGAGGCGACACATCGACCAACTCCGTGGTCGCCTGCCTGCCGGGGAGCCAAGGTCAGAGGCTCCAGATCCGGACAACGTAAGTCCCCGTGAGCCTGACACAGAACAGGGTTCCGTAGAGCCCACTTCGGCCCAGCAGGAGGAGACCCCCGACCGCACAGCTGAACCCAGGTCTCCCGGGGCCGCCGTCCCAGATGTCTCCAGCTCTGCAGCCGCGGAACCACCAACCGAGTCGGAACGCCCAGTCCCCTCGGAGCTCCGACGCTCGACGAGACCGCCGCCCTCCGGCATATCTCCAGGACTATGTCACCTGATAGCTGGAACTATGGGGGGAGGGGTGTTGTGTCCTAGGTTCAAATGAAGAACTGTTACTTTTGGAGGGAAGCTGAACAAGCCAAGCTTGTACTCCACACCAGGGTTCCAGAGAAGGCCTAAGCGTGCCCAATCAGGGGAAGGATTGAAACGTAAGTAGCCAATCAACATCTAGGCTCATACTGTACCCTGATAGGCCCTTAGGCCTCTGTAAATAGCCAATCCATGTACATAGTTAAGGTCCAATCAGAAGGGGGCAAGAATTGTATAAAGGAGCGGGAGGTTTGAATAGAGCTCAGTCTGTGTTGGTGTTCCTGAAGTAAAGCTAGCTGAAATCACTCTCCGACTCTGGTCTCTTACTGCGTCGACCCCAGTACTTTACACTGGCGACGAGGATGGGATGCCAGTAAGAACCAGCAACAGAACCAGGAACACGGAAAGGTGGCTAAATCCAAGCCATCTGGGTCCGCACCTCCGCTCTGCGCACACCCCAGCTCGCAAGCCGCCCAGACATGCTGCCAAGAATGGAGGCTCCAGCCAACCTCCTACAGCCCTTTAGCATCGATCGCCCCAAGCTGTGGGACTCATGGGTCAAAGGCTTCCAGTCATACCTGACCTTCCGGAAGATTACAGAGACTACCATGCAGAGAGCTCTGCTTATCAGTACGTGTGGCACGGAGACCGTGGACTTAGCCAGGGCTCTTCTCCAACCCAGGAAGCTCTCAGAGATGCCGGTGGACGACATCATCAGCGCTCTGGAGAAGTATTTCCAGCCCCAGCCAACCAAGCTCACCCGGCACTGGGACTTCCGACAAAGGACACAGAAGGCAGGCGAAACCACGATGGCATTCTTGACAAGCCTGCGCCGGGTGGCAAGCCGATGCAGTTTTGCAGACCTCAACGAAGCCCTTCTCGACCAGTTTGTATGGGGCTTGAGGGACAAAAAACTAGTACAGAAACTCCTGTCCCTCTCCGAGTGCGACCTAACAAAGGCAATCGATGTGGCCACCAGCTGGGAGAAGGGCAGATCAGCAGAGCCACGGCTGACAAGACAGGCTACGGCACACCAGATCAACCCTGAACCATCTACAGAGGACTCAGACGAGGACAAAGCTCTACAAACCGGCTATCGTTCAGCAGGAAGGAAGACCACCCATGCCCCACAGGGCATGAGACACAAGACACCACCTGCATGTGCAAGCTGCGGGGGCCAGCACGAACGAAAGACCTGCCGATTCCGGAATGCCACCTGTCGACTCTGCAACAAGGAAGGCCACATCGCCTGTGCCTGCAGATCCACATCCCGAGCACGCGTCCCGCAAAGATCTGCGCACTCCGAAGGCCAGCCAGACTTCGAGACTGACGCTCTCCACGCACACCCATACCCGGTACAGTACCTACCCTCGCCAGTCAGGCCCTCCAAAATCCGGGTCAATGTAGGGATCGGGGGGGGGGGTGCCCTGCCAAATGGAGGTGGATTCTGGGTCAGCATCATCTATTATAGCGGCAGAGACATTTTTCAAAATTCCCACCAGGCTGAGGCCTCGTCTCAGGGACCCGGGGTTTACCTTAGTGGACTTCCAGAAGAATAAGGTGCCTATCTTGGGAGTGGGCCCGGTCCCAGTCCAATACAAGGGGTTCAAGGGCCAGCTACAAGTGCTAGTGGTCAAGAACCACCTTACAAACCTTTTGGGTCTCGACTGGTTCAAGCTCCTGGGAATAGAGATCAGGGGGGTCAATAAGACTGTCGGAGTGGACTTTAACAAGGTTTGCAAAGAGTTCCTGGCCGTTTTCGATGGCACCTTGGGCTGCTACACGGGTCCCCCGGTTACACTACACCTCGACCCCACAGTGCGGCCTATTAGGCTTAAAGCGCGGCGAGTTCCATTCGCGCTCAAGCCTAAAATTGAGGAGGAACTGGATAAACTGATTGCACAGGGAATACTGGAGCCTGTCACCCACGCAACCCATCGTGACTCCAGTCAAGCCCAGTGGGGAAGTGCGGATTTGTGCAGACTATAAGTGCACCCTCAACAAGGCTCTTCAGGCCCACGCATACCCTGTGCCCATCGTCAGCCACGTTTTAGCCACCCTAGCCGGCGCAAAATTTTTTGGCAAGTTGGACTTGGCCCAAGCTTACCAACAGCTGCCGGTGGATGAGGCCACGGCCAACGCCCAAACAATTGTGACCCACCGGGGGGCCTTTAGAGTAAAGCGGTTGCAATTTGGCGTGAGTGTGGCTCCGGGGTTGTTCGAGGAACTCATGGACTCTCTTTTAAAAGGACTCCATTCTTCGATGATGTGCTGATCGCGGCAGCCTCGCCTGAAGAATTCGCCGCCCGCCTTAGAGGAGTCCTACAACGTTTTGAAACAGCCAGCCTCAAGGTCAAACGGGAGAAGTGCCTCCTGGGCGTGGATCGGGTGGAATTCCTGGGGTTCTCCATCGATGCCCAGGGGGTCCACCCCTCCAACGCCAAGCTGCGTGCCATCAGAGATGCTCCAGCGCCCACCAACAAGCAAGAACTCCAGGCCTTCCTCGGCCTCCTAAACTTTTATCATGCTTTTCTTCCCCACAAGGCAGCGGTGGCCGAACCCCTGCACCGGCTTCTAGACAAGAACCGACCCTGGGCGTGGGGCCGCCAGCACGCTAAAGCCTTCCAGGATATCAAGGGCCTCCTGATGTCCAACTCCGTCCTTGCCCATTTCGACGAGACCCTGCCCTTGGTCCTTGCATGCGATGCATCCCCTTATGGCGTGGGGGCAGTTCTGGGCCACCAACTCCCTGATGGGACCGAAGTCCCTATCGCGTACTACTCGCGGACCCTCTCGTCGGCGAAACGGAACTACGCCCAAATCGACAAAGAAGGGTTGGCAGTCGTGGCCGGCGTCAAAAAATTTCATGATTACATCTACGGCCGGCCCTTTACCCTCTATACGGACCACAAACCCCTCTTGGGCCTCTTTGCATCAGACCGGCAGACCCCTCAGGTGTTGTCCCCACGGGTCCTCCGTTGGTCCATTTTTCTAGCCGGCTACACTTACACCCTAGTGCATCGCCCGGGCAAGGCAATGGGCCATGCTGACGCCCTGAGCCGCTTGCCCTTGCCTGATGTGGATCCCGATCCAGCCCCGGCTCATCAGATCCTACTGATGGACATGCTTCCGGACAGGCCATTGCTCGCCCGCGACGTTGCTGCCCACTCCGCTCGTGATCCAGTCCTCTCCCGTGTCTTGGACTGGGTGGGGAGGGGGTGGCCCAAGGGCTCGACTGGGCCGGAATTTACTCCGTTTGCAGCCCGGAAAGACGAACTATCCACCCACAAAGGCTGCCTACTATGGGGCAACAGAGTCGTCATCCCCAAACCCTTGCAAGACCAAGTGCTTAGAGCCCTGCACGAGGCACACCCGGGCATAGTCCGCATGAAGGCTCTCGCACGGAGCTATGTCTGGTGGCCCAGCCTCGATGCAGAAATTGAGGCTTGGGTTAAAAGGTGCCCGACATGCCAGGTGTCAAGGCCTGACCCCCCCTGGCCCAGTGCAACCATGGGAATCCACCAAAACCCCCTGGTCAAGACTGCATATGGACTTTGCTGGCCCCTTCCATGAGCGGACTCTACTCATACTAGTGGATTCATACTCCAAGTGGTTGGAGGTGGTCCAGGTGCCCTCACCATCATCACAGGCGACCATCACGGCTCTGAGGGCCATCTTTGCAACCCACGGGTTGCCGGAGACCATCGTCACCGACAACGGCACAGCATTCACGTCTGCAGTGTTCCAGGACTTCTTAGCCAGGAACCTCATCAGGCACATTCGCTCTGCCCCGTTTCATCCAGCCACCAACGGCCAGGCAGAGCGGATGGTGCGCACGGCAAAGGAGGCCTTGAACCATCTGGGCCCCTCAGACTGGCCAAAAGACTTGGCGTGTTTCCTAATGGCCTACCGGACCACACCCACCGCCTCCACAGGTCGCAGTCCAGCCGAACTCCTCATGGGCCGCCGCATCACCACCCTGCTGGACAAGCTGCACCCTGACCGAGCCCCAGACAGGCGACCGGCGCCGGAACACCTTAAAGCCCCCAGAGGGTTCTACCCAGGTGAGACAGTGTGGGCACAGAACTATGCCACCACTGGCCCCGCCTGGCTCCCTGGAAAGGTGGACCACGTCACCGGACCGGTCTCCTATGCAGTGACCTTGGAGGGTGGACATCTCCTGAGGCGACACATCGACCAACTCCGTGGTCGCCTGCCTGCCGGGGAGCCAAGGTCAGAGGCTCCAGATCCGGACAACGTAAGTCCCCGTGAGCCTGACACAGAACAGGGTTCCGTAGAGCCCGCTTCGGGCCAGCAGGAGGAGACCCCCGACCGAGCAGCTGAACCCAGGTCTCCCGGGGCCGCCGTCCCAGATGTCTCCAGCTCTGCAGCCGCGGAACCACCAACCGAGTCGGAACGCCCAGTCCCCTCGGAGCTCCGACGCTCAACACGAGACCGCCGCCCTCCGGCATATCTCCAGGACTATGTCACCTGATAGCTGGAACTATGGGGGGAGGGGTGTTGTGTCCTAGGTTCAAATGGAGAACTGTTACTTTTGGAGGGAACTGTTACTTTTGGAGGGAAGCTGAACAAGCCAAGCTTGTACTCCACACCAGGGTTCCAGAGAAGGCCTAAGCGTGCCCAATCAGGGGAAGGATTGAAACATAAGTAGCCAATCAACATCTAGGCTCATACTGTACCCTGATAGGCCCTTAGGCCTCTGTAAATAGCCAATCCATGTACATAGTTAAGGTCCAATCAGAAGGGGGCAAGAATTATATAAAGGAGCAGGAGGTTTGAATAGAGCTCAGTCTGTGTTGGTGTTCCTGAAGTAAAGCTTGCTGAAATCACTCTCCGCCTCTGGTCTCTTACTGCGTCGACCCCAGTACTTTACACCAAGCTGGCTGAATTGGTGGTTGAGGGCTTCGAGAGCCACACAATATGTGTGGAAGAGCCACATTTGGCTCCTGAGCCACAGTTTGGCCACCCTGTCACCCTTCACGAACTTTGGTTCACAAATCATGAACAGGGCAATATTTAGTAGCTCCATTTATGCTCATCCCTACTTAGGAACGTTTGGTCCAGAAGAGAGGGGGGGATATGGTTGCTCTAGTTAAGTATTTGAAAAGTTGTCACTTAGAGGAGGGCAGGGAGCTGTTCCTATTGCCAGCCGAGGATAGGACAAGCAAGAATGGGTTTAAATTATTGTTTGAAAGGTATCAGCTGGATATTAGGAAACATTTTTTACAGTAAGAGACATTCAACAGTGGAATTAGCTGCCAAGAGCCGTGGTTAACTCACCCTCACTGGCAGACTTCAAGCAGCAACTGCCTGAACACTTCTCAGGGATGCTTTAGGCTGATTCTGCAGGGGGTTGGACTGGATAGCCTTTGTGACCTCTTCCAACTCTATGATTCTATGAATTCTGGCCCTTCCATAGACAATGTCTGCCCCCTCCCCCAAATGTCCACAAAGAGGCAAATCGGATTGTGTAGGGAGTTTGTACTCTAGCCAGGTTTCCTCATTTGCTGGGGATTCAAATAAATGTTTTCAAAAACCACAGCATTCTTCATAATAAGAAAAACTTCTAAATTTTTAATTGGCAAATTTTCCCCATTAAAATAAAATAAAATAAATCTTCCTGCAAGTTTATATTTAACGATAGTGAAAATATTTCTAGGCACATTTGGGAGAAAATCCAGTTTTCTTTTTAAAATATGCACATTTGGGAAGATGTGACAGCATTTTGGAGAAGGCAACCTAGATGAATATTTATTAAAGTAGGCCATTCCTCCATACGACGTTTGGAAAAGATCCAGTGTTTCAATCAGAATGCAGCAGGACGTGAAGCGTTTGCCCTTCTAACTATTTAAAATTGATTGGGTTTGGATCTCTCTCATTTCTGCTTTCACAAACGTGCCAGATTTTGTCTACCCAGGGTATCTGGAAGACTGTTCCAATTTAGGTATACCATCACTGTGTGCTGGTCACATTGCAAAGTTCTTGACAGGAGTAGTTGCAGACTCACAAGTAATGCTGTGACGGAGGTCACCTTTTTTGCCGTTTTTATCTATACAATATTTCCATATGCTTGGAGGGGGGGTGGAATATCCTGTATCAGTTTTCATGCTTTTCTTCCTCCACCTGGAAATGATAAAAAAATACAGTTGATGGCCAGGATGTGTCAATTAAAAGAACACTCTGCTTTTCAAAAATGTCCATTCTCCTGCATCGTAACACATCTGCTTTAATTCAAGGTGTTGGCACCATAGTCAGGTGGCTGTCATTTGCTAAAGGACAAGTATTTGCATTCTGCAGAGCTCCGCCCATTTTCAGGGGGCAGACCAACCTGGAGTTTCCCAAGCTGGATCTGGCAACCTTACCCTCCCCATCCCCCACTGGTGGCCCGGGGGACCTGACAACCTGATATGGTGTGGGCAGGGGGGGCATCTGGTTTGGGCCTCATATTCATGGAGGATCTCAACTTTAGACTTTTGATGTTATCTCCAAATTAGGTTATACATAGGGTCTCAGAGATACCCTGACAAGATTTCCCAAGAAAACTCTTAAGGTTTTCCTGGAAAAGCCTAGAGCGGCCAGAGCACAGAGTGGCTGGCACAATGATGTCACTTCCAGGTGACGTCATTGCGCTGGCGAAATCGGGGGAGGTTCCCCCTGCCAGCCCAATGTAGGTCGGCAGGTTGGGAACCTCCAGGGCAGGAGAACCCTCACCTGGCCTGGGGGCTTGGCAGTCCTACTCCCATATAGCCTTCCCAAGCCTCCCGCCCTGGCGGGAGAATACTGGATTTTCAGCCTCTTTTCCCGCTTTCCATAACTCTGGAAGCGGGGGGAGGAGGGGGGAATGGCGCCAAGGAGCATTTGCGTCGTCCGGGGAGGAGGTGCTGAGCCTGGCAAGGGAAATCTTGAGAAGGGAGGCTGGCTCGCCAGCGAGCGGGTGGAGGTGGCTGCCGAACGCAGGCGGGTCTTGACGGACTCCAATGCCCGATGCTTCTCCTCCTCCCTTCCCTTCCCACCCAGCCCCGTTGCAGCAGCCGTTCTTCCTTTTCGCAAGCTGCTTCCCGCGCCCAGTCAGCTGGCTGGGGGGGGGGGGGAGGAGAGAAGCCCCGCCTGCAAAGGACCATGTGCCTTTGCACCTCCGGAGGCTTGATTGCAAGGCTCCACTTTGGGATGGTGTGACTGCTGCTGTAAAGAAGCTGGCAGCAACTCGTGAGTAGAAAGGCCAGTCCCTCGCTTCAGTTGCCAGAAAGGGGGGGGGGGAGGGAGGAGGAGAGGGAAACGTCTTCATTATTCCCTATGTGGAGATCAATTCTCATAGGGTATAATGGGGAATTAATCTGGAGGTTTTGGGGGCTCTGGGGGAGCTGTTTTTTGAGGTAGAGGCACCAAATTTTCAATATAGTATCTAGTGCCTCTCCCCAAAGTACCCTCCAAGTTTCAAAACGATTGGACCAGGGGGTCCAATTCTATGAGCCCCAAAAGAAGGTGCCCCTATTCTTTGTTATTTCCTATAGAAGGAAGACATTTTTAAAAGTGTGCTGTCCCTTTAAATGTGATGGCCAGAACTCTCTTGGAGTTCAATTATGCTTGTCACACCCTTGTTCTTGGCTCCGCCCCAATGTCTCCTGGCTCCACCCCCAAAGTCTCCTGGCTCCTCCCCCAAAGTCCCCAGATATTTCTTGAATTGGACTTGGCAACCCTACTCCCATAGCAGCCATTTTGTGGTGGTCCCTACCCATTACCTTTTCTCAAAAGTCCCAAAGTGACATAGGCTAGGGTTGCTAGCTTCCAGGTGGTAGCTGCAGACCTTCTGGGATTAAAAGTGATCTCCAGGTAACAGAAATCAGTTCCCCTGGATAAAATGAACACTTTGGACTGTATGGTATTATACCCCACTTAAATCCCTCATCAAACCCCAACCTCCTCAGACTCCACTTCCCAAATTTCCCTTCCCACACTTTAGTTTCACAACATGCATGTGAGGTAAGTCTTCTGAAGGGATTTAGGCCCAAGAGGTCACCAAATCAGAGTCCTGGCTGAGCTGGAATTTGAACCCAGGTCTCACCCATCAAAACTCGAGACTGGGAGCCAAACTAAATGTTACAGTGGCCAGAAATGTTACACTGCCATCTTAGAGAAGATTCTGGCCATCTAAAAATGACATGAGGCTCCTGATTGGTCCTGCAGCACAGAGAGACCAGGCAATCTTGCTCCTCCCCCTTACAAGTACTGAAACAGGCCTGGGTCATACCTGTGGCCACTGTAACATTTAGTTTGGCTCTAGGTTTGACACACTGCACTGTTTATCAAGGTCTTTAACTAGATATGATGGCGCTTTGGCTGGTGTCCTGTGAATCAGATATGGAGGAACAGGTGTTTGAAGTCACCTCAGTACTGCTGTTTGGGACTGCCAGTTCTGGGTTGGGAAATACCTGGAGATTTCAGGGGTGGAGTTGAGGAGGGTGGGGTTAAGTGAGGGGAGGGACTTCAGCAGGGTATAATGCCATAGAATCAACTCTCCAAAACACCCATTTTGTCCAGAGGAACTGAACTTGGTCAGCTGGAGATCAATTGTAATTGAGGGAGATATCCAGGTGCAGGAGGTTCGCAAACCAAATTGCTATCTATAATATAGTCGGTTCAATGCAAGAAGGAGACGCGGTTGCAGCGATCATAACTCTCTTTATTAGTTACAGCATAGTAACGGCTGAACTAGAAGACTGCTTTACTGGGCCAACTATATACAGTTCCAGGTTCCTGCGCTAGGATGCCATTGGATCATTTAAACCAGCAGGGGGCCTGTGATTGGAGCAGGGCAGAGGGTTTTGGATCCTACTGCCCATTGTTCCCAAGTCCCCAAGCTCCGACCTAAAGGCTCCAAGGAGCCAGGCAGGAACACAGGCGATAGCATCATTAGTCCACATACACAACACTATCTTAAAAAAAACACACACAAACCCTGATATATTGTGTAGAAAATGTACTACCTCTTGCAAAATTAATATGGAGTCATAGTAGTGCTTGTACAGCGTTGGCCAAAACAAAATGGCATTTTTTTATGTGTCATCTGGAAGCACCCCATGATGCCAATTCGCAAAGACTCCAGCTTCAGAGGGAAGACTCTTCAAAAGCAGCTACAGTATTACAAGACTTTCTAAAACATGACATATTCATAGCCTTGAAGAGTTCTGATTCCCCCTCGCCTCTTACCAGGGTTATTAATGGAACACAATATTTCCTTGATAAGCCCAGCGGGATCATATGAAAGTGTCTTTTTTTTCAGCCTTTGATTTCTACAAGATAGACAATTACAAAAAGAAAATCAAATTGCCTTTATGTTTTACTAAAGTAAATTAGCAGCCCCCCCCCCTCCAAAAGCCTTTTTTTTCTCATTCTCAAATAAGATCTAACCACTTAAAAGAGACTTCCATTACGACTAACAAAAAGAACGGTTATCCATGTCGTGTTGGAATAGAGAGCTTCAGGGAGTAACACAGGGGCAGATTAGCTCAAGCTTCCCCCCCCCCGCCCCCATCACCATTGTTACGCACAGAAACTCATTTCACAGCAGGAACTCATTTGCATATTAAGACACCCCCCCAGTGCCAAACCAGCCAGAACTGTGTTCCTGCTAAATAAAACTCTGGTTTTGCTTGGGGGGGGGGGCGGTCAGACCCGTGGCGGACTGCCCAGGGCGTCAGCTTGCCCAATGGGCCCCTTTAAACATTAGACAATATGTTCAAAATGCTAATGTCCTTTTAGTAGCTTGAAAATATAAAATAAGCTCCAATATTATTACTGTAATGCAACTAAAATTGACATTGCACTTAGGGTTGCCAGCCTCCAAGTGGGGCCTGGAGATCTCCCGCTTTTACAACTGATCTCCAGCCGGCAGAGATCAGCTCCCCTGGAGAAAATGCAATCTGAATTTGCATTTAATATCTACTGCATACAGCCAGTAAAATGTGCAATATATGTACACTGTAATTACATATATTGCACATATATAAATGTGTGTGTGTGTGTATACACACACACACACACATTTATTTTGCAAAAGTTTTAATTGTACCTTTTTTCCACTTGTGTATTTTTTGAAAATTTTATCTATTTCTTATAAAAATTAAATGATAGCCTTAGAGCTGTGGGTGGGCCCCCTATGTCTCCTGGCAACCAATATTTTTAGACCCAGTCCGCCACTGGGTCAGACACTCCACCCCTGTGCTTGTAATAAGACATGGCAGCATCCCGGAAGAGCTTTACCACTTGCTTCTACAAACTGAATAAGCTGAGAGGACAGGAATGGGGAGAGAAGCTTTAAGTTTGCTTCTCTCTTTGCCCGTGAGCACTCGGTGATACAGCAGTCGGGTCTCCTTGATGTTCCATGTCCAGCTGGTGCCATTTAAAGGATTTAAACAAATGTACTCTTTGCAAAAGGCAGGTTGTGACAAAAAAAAAAAAGGATCTTTTGTAGCGGGAGAAGATTTTCTCGACAGTGGTGAGGAAAAAGCAAAAAAAGATCTGACACCCCGGCTCTGTCTTTCTCTCCATCCGTGCCTCTCCTGCTTTATGTGAGCAGAATCAAACAAAGGGGAAAAAAGGGATTTTTAAAAAGAATCTATCCTGGAAGAGATTTCTAGCAAACTGGTTGTTAAAAAACCACACGTTTCAACACCAAGGAAGGAATAATTTTGTTCTCAAGAAAGTCCAATCTTCCATCAGAGTCTTTGTCCTGTCCTGCATACTTGGCAAGGCAGATATTGTAAGGTTTCACTCATAGCCTCTTAGACCAAATATGCAGTTTGGGGGCCAGATCAGGCCCCTGGAGGGCTCCTATCAGGCCCCCGAACAATTGACTATCATCTGCTTCCTTCTCCCTATATCTTGCTTCCTTCTGCATAACAGCTTGCTTTGCAAGGCTTGCTAAATTGCACAGGAGCTACAGAGCAAAACCTCTGTTTTTTTTCCATTGGCTGAGGCTCCTCCCTTGAGGAGGAAGGGGGGAGGAATAGCTTGCTTTGTCAGGCTCTCTCTCAATCACACAGCAGAGCTACTGAGCCAAGCCTCTCTTTCTTCTATTGGCTGAGGCTTCTCCCATCCCCAGTCTCCTGGGAAAGGAAGGAAAGAGTCAGAGTAATAATACTTCCATCAGTTTGCCCAGTTCCCTAGATCCCATGGGAGAAATACAAAGAAAGCGTCTTTAAGACCAATGGGTGTGCATGTTTTAAGCATGTTTTTTAATAAATGTAGATTGTTGTATTATATTATTATATATATCGTGTTCCCCCGAAAATAAGACACTGTCTTATATTTATTTTTTCTCAAGTAGACACACTAGGGCTTATTTTCAGGGTTTGTCTTATTTTTATTAAGTATAATACAACAATCTACATTTATTCAAATACAGTTAAGTCATCTTCTTCTGGAACATCGTCATAACTCTCCGGACCCGGAATTGCATCCTGAATCTTTTGCTACTCCATTTCCTTTAAACCATGGGCCCCAATCTTTCATGTCGAGCAATAGAGCTCTCATTAAATGAGCAGCTCTTATCCATGTAACCTGCTCGGAGTGCATTGGTAACAACACTGTCAGTGATTTTATTCCATGAATTCTTCACCCAAATCACGACCTCTTACAGGCTAGGCTTCACAAAGTTTCCACGCTGATTTCTTGTCATTCTATTTTCCATACACAGATGGTCTTTGAATGGCTTGTTTATTGCAATATCAAGAGTCTGCAGATAGGCAGTCATTCCTGCGGGAATTAGGCTTCCCAACCCTCCCGCTCTGGCGGGAGTCCCCTGGGTTTGCAGCCTCATCTCCCGGTCTTCAAGAAGTGGGAAGCGGGGGGGGGGGGGGTGGAGGGGGGGGAGAACATACCTGTAGGCTTCATTATAGAGCTCCTGAGCCGTTTGTAAAATGTCTGCCCCTTTAAGGCTGGGCAGGGAGCAGGAAGGGCTTGGGAGAACAGCCCCGCCCTTTCTTTTGCTTTCACTTTCACAGCAAGAGTTCTCCGGAAGAAGATCTGGTAAGTGTGTGTGTGTGTGTGTGTGAGGGAGGGGGCAGGGGATTCCCTGGTTTGGAGGCCCTCCCCCCTTTTAGAAAGCGTGGGGGGGGAGGGAAATGTCTACTGGGCATTCTATTATTCCCTATGGAGAACGATTCCCATAGGGAATAATAGGGAATTCATCCGTTGGTATTGGGGGCTCTGGGGGGGCTATTTTTTGAGGTAGAGGCACCAAATTTTTAGTGTAACATCTAGTGCCTCTCCCCAAAATACCCCCCAAGTTTCAAAATGATTGGACCAGAGGGTCCAATTCTATGAGCCCCAAAAGATGGTGCCCCTATACTTCATTATTTCCTATGGAAGAAAGGAATTTTAAAAGGTGTGCTGTCCCTTTAAATGTGATGGCCAGAACTCCCTTGGAGTTCAATTATGCTTGTCTCATCCTTGTTCTTGGCTCCACCCCCAATGTCTCCTGGCTCCACCCCCAAAGTCTCCTGGCTCCACCCCCAAAGCCCCCAGATTTTTCTTTAATTGGACTTGGCAACCCTAGCGGGAATCATTATTTGATCTATTTTTCTCTCTGCAAGGAAGTTCTTCGTGTTTTTAGCACGGTGAGTGCTGGCTGAATCCCAGACTAGCCAACCTCTTTGGCCACCTCGCAAAACAAGTGGCAGCATTAAACCAAGCTACTTTCATATAACTGCTTGTGTGCACCAGGCTTTTTCTGTTTCAAGAACATAAATGCCAGAAATACTTTCAATCTTATCTTTCTTGCCCTTAGTGATGATAAGAGGTGTAGCTTTCTTTCCATCCAGACGAATGGCCAAAATACAGGTAACACGTGAACTTTCGTGACCAGTGGAGGGAACGTAGATTGAGGAGGCACCCCTCTGTTCAATTGTTGTTTGGGCTCCTTGACCCATAAACACTGCAGTTTCATCCATAGCAATCATGTTGCGAGGTTGGTATTTGGAAAAGTCGATGCCATCAACAAAGGACTCGAATGTGAGTGCTCGCTTAATAACTTCTGCATCTTCCAACTTAAACAGTGTTGTTGATTTTCTTAGAGACAGTTCATATCGCTGAAGGAAGCCATCCAGCCAGTGTTGTGATGCTTTGAATTCTGGGGATATTTCGAACTGTGGTGCCGTTGCAAGGCAATGTCAGCCCAGCGCACAACCAAAGCCTTTGCTCTCCTGTTAGCAATCCATTCACAGATTATGTTTTCCAGCTCAGGAAATAAAGGTTGCCGACCTGAACCACACTTGCATTTCTTAGCATTTCCTCTGTCCACATGTAGACTGAGGTTATCGTATTCTGCCCGCCATTTTCGGACCATTCGAATATCCAACTTCTTCTCTTTGCAGAAAGCTGTAAGATTCTTGCCCTGGGTGTCCTCGACAATTCCTTTCTTGTACTCAACAGAATAGCTCTTTCTTTTTGCACTCATCTTGTCTAGGGGTACAGATACTCAGGAAAAGCAGAGATAGGCCAGCAAAGCAGATGTGTAAGGGCTGAATTATTTTTTGGGGATCCAGCGAGCACTGAGTCCAATCTGCACAGTGGAGCTGGAATGATCTCTCTGGGCTCAGTAGCAGACTGCTTGCTGAAGCTTTTCCCCTATCCCCTGGTGTTGGTGGGGGGTGAGAGAGGCCCACAGACTGTTGTTGATCGGTGCTGGGGAGCAGCACCTTTACTGGTGTTTCTGTAGGCTGAGAGAGGCCCACAGACTGTTGCTGGACTGGTGCTGGGTAAAATAGCAGCCACAGCTTTCCTTCTTCCCTGTGGGGACACACAATATGGTAAAAAAGCGGAGCGTCCTGCTCCTCATTTCACTAAGGAGACTTTCACTGTAGAGACCTCAAGTCTCTATGTCTCCATCTCCACCTGAAGCCTCAGCATGCATAGGACGGCCGGGACCTGATGGGGGGAGCCAAGTTTGTTGGTGGGGCTGGTGCTAGAGATGCGTGAACTCCTTTCCCCTAGCCGTTTGCGCGTGCGCAATAGGATGCCTGTGACCGTGGTTACCATACGTGCACCCGCGCATACGTGAATGGCTAGGCGAAAGGAGTGATGTGGTTGCCATCCACGCAAGTGTGAACAGCTCGGAGAAAGGAGTTGTAGCAGATAAAAGGTATTTCAGTCTTCCTTACCACTCCACGCCGAAATTCGTGGCATGGCTATGCAGATACACTGCATAGCCACGCCCATCACTAGGTCTTATTATCGGGGTAGGGCTTATATTTAACAAATGCATAGAAATCCTGCTAGGGCTTATTTTTTGGGTAGGTCTTATTTTTGGGGAAACACGGTATTTGTGTTTGTCTGTGTTCTTTATAAAATTTGTATCTCTGCTACTTGAATGCTGTTTGGAAGCTATGATGGGTTCCAGTTTTGAATCAGCCTCTGTCATCACATTTAAAGGGACCGCACACTTTTTAAATGCCTTCCTCCATTGGAAATAATGGATAGGGGCACCTTCTTTGGGGGCTCGTAGAACTGGATCCTTCGGTCCAATCCTTTTTGAAACTTGGGGGTTGTTTTGAGGAGAGGCACTGGATGCTATGCTGCAAATTTGGTGTCTCTACCTCAAAAAACAGTCCCCCCCCCGAGAGCCCCAGATACCTGCAGATCAATTCTCCATTATTCCTTATGGGAATCAGTCTCCATAGGGAATAATGAGTGCCCCTCAGACATTCCCCCCACCCCACTTTCTGATGACCCTGAAGCAGGGGGACTTCCTCCAAACAAGGGGATTCCATGTGCCCAACTGGGGATTGGCGTATTGATCTCTGTAGTCTGGAGATTGGTTGAAATTCCAGGAGAGCTCTAGGCCTAAGATTGCCAACTTCTGGATGGCACCTGGAGAGCTCCAAGCTTCAGATTCTCTACCAGTTTTCTAGACTATTCCATTCTTTCCCCCAGACTCTGCCATGGGGTGGCTTACTCTAGAGCAGAGGTGTCAAACTCATTTCTAATGAGGGACAGATCTGACATAAAAATGACAGTTTGGCGGGTAGGACCACGTGTGCCATAAAAATGAGGAGGGTAGAATAAAGAGGAGGGCAGAATAAAGAAAAAATATACATCTGTGGCCACAACATGCTGACTTTGCTCTGCTATTCTTAAAGCAAACTGTTTCAGGGCGGTACTGGAGAACCGCAAGAAACTCTGCCAACTTCCAGAAGATGAGGCAATGCCAACACAAGGAGGCATCTAAGGTCATTCATGCATGGGCTGCTTGTCCAGGCTGGGATGGGACTGTCCACCTCCCTGTCTTGGGTGTGATGTTTCCCAAGCTGTTTTGCTGTGATGTTTTGAGAAAGACAATCGTGAAGCTGGGGTGGCACCATCCATGTAAACAGGAATGCCTGCTGGGTATATTTCTACATTTTAGCAAAACAGGCTGCTGTTGATAACGCACGGCATCTGGGGCTTTAGGAAAAGGGGCAAGCAAAGGAATCGAGCTACAGAAGCTCAGAGCCAAACTAGGACCGATTCCCTACTAGCCTTATGCCGCTCTCAGGCTCCTCTTCTCTGTAGGGCTTCCGCTGGATTTCATACTATCTGCCCAGGGGCTGCAACTCGGTTTGTCTTTTTCATGTGGCAAACAGAAACTGGTTTTTAGAGGGTCTTGTTTGCTATGCGAAAGAGGCAGAACTAGTTGCAGCCCTGGAGCAGATAGCGTGAAATCCGACAGAAGCCCTGCAGAGAAGAGGCGAGTGAGAGCGGCATAAGGCTAGTGGGGAATCGGTCAGAATATGACAGCAACCATGAGGGGGAAACTGCTAAAGTTGCCAACCTTCTGGTGGAAACAACAATACAAACAGGAGGTCCATGGAATTAGTTGCAACACTATGTCTATTCCCAATAGTATATTAATGATGCCATCTAAAGATAGTATCGGATTCTTGAATGTATAAATCACAAAATACAAAACACAGCCACATGTCCAAATATGCTCCAAATCATAAATCTTTTCCAGTACCTCACTTCACAGACATGAAGTGCGTATAGTCCATTTAGTAACAGCACATTAAATGCATAGAATTTTCAGAAGTGTCCCAAAGTACTTATGCCTGCGCAGATAATATAGTCCATAAGGAATAAGTTTTGATGATGTTTAAAGTGCCTGTGCCAATCACCAGGTGGGCAGGCAAACCACCAGTTGGGGGCAGGGGATCTTCCAGTCTGGAGGCCCTTCCCTTCAGGGTCATCAGAAAGCAGGGGGGGGGGGAGGGAAATGTCTGAAGGGCACTCATTGTTCCCTATGGAGACTGATTCTCATAGGGAATAATGGAGAATTGATCTGCAGGTATCTGGGGCTCTGGGGGGGGGGGGCTGTGATTTGAGGTTGAGGCACCAAATTTGCAGCATAGCATCCAGTGCCTCTCAAAACAACCCCCAACCCTCAAGCATCCTTCATGTTTCAACAGGATTGGACCAGGGGGTCCAATTCTATGAGCCCCCAAAGAAGGTGCCCCTATCCTTTTTTATTTCCAGTGGAGGAAGGCATTTAAAAGGTGTGCGGTCCCTTTAAATGTGACGACAGAACTCTCTTTGGAGTTCCATTATGCTTGTCACATCCTTGCTCCTGGTTCCACCCCCAAGGTCTCCTGGCTCCACCCCCAAAGTTCCCAGATAGTTCTTGAATTGGACTTGGCAACCCTAGCCAGTGAAAATAGCCAGTGAGTGCGACTCCTTGCAACCGCCTCTTGCTATCCTGGCCCTGGTATTCCTTGGAGATCTCCCATCCAAGCACTTGCCAGGGTTGGTCCTGCTTAGCTTCCAAGAAAGATCTGATGAGATCAGCTTGCCTGAGCAAGCCAGGTCAAGGCTATTGGCAAACTCTGCTCTTGATTTATGTGTGCAGTCATGGGAAAGGATGCATACAATCTAATCTAGGGGTCCCCAACTTTTTTGAGCCTGTGGACACTTTGGAATTCTAACATGGCATGGAGGGCACAGCAACAAAATGGCTGCTGCAGGAGGCGGAGCCAGCTACAAAATGGCTGCTGCAGCTTAACTTCAGGCACATAGTCAAGATCCTTGTGCTATGGTGGCAGCTGCTGCCAAAGCAACATTTTTTAAAATCTGCACAAATCTTCAACAGTTAACCAGAAAACTTGCTGGGCAGAAATCCAGCCTGGCTTCACCCGCTTCTTAAAAAAAAGCCCACACTGAGGACTCCTGATCTAAGAATGGCTCTTTATATGTAAGAGCCCTGCCGGCTGCATGAAAAGAGATGTATGTGGATAGTAAATAACATCCCATGAAGCCTCTTCACTTGCTTACCGTGCAACATTATTCCAGTGTAAGCCTACTGATTTCATTGGGTAACTCTGTAAAGGATCACATTGTTAATCTCTTAAGGCATAGGCTACACTGTGCACATATGGTGGGGTTTTTAAAACCAGTTTGCAGCTTCTCTTACAGAATCCTGGGAATTGTATTTTGGTAAGGGTGCCTTGCTAGTTTCTCTTCCCCCAACAAAGAATTTCAGCCTCTAGCATTCTTGGGGGATGAGGAATGACTATTAGATTCATTTAATATTGCATTAGTTGGCACATTTACCTCCAGTGACCATAGCAGGGCTTGCTTTTGTGTAAATGCGCATATAGCATCCTGTTGTAAATCTGTTGAGCTTAACAGATAAGCCCCAAGTGTCAGCTGGAGGTTAAAGGCAGAGAAAGGGGAAACCACCTCTAAAGCATCTCCTCCACATTTTTGATGATGGTAAAATTATAGTTATTGTGATCCTTTTCCCTCCTTCCAAATCGCTGTTAAGTGTTCCATGCCAATAATAAAAACTGATAAAAATAGAGGATGGGAGAAGCAAAGACAGGGAAACTTTGATAGGAAATGGAAAGAGAAGACAAAGGAGTCTTTCAGAAGCCCAGGCTGTGACTTAGCTATTCTTGCTACTGAGAACGAGGCATTGTTCCCTAAAATGTATATACAGCATAAATCGAGCAGAATGACCTGTTGGTGACTGTTCCAGACTCAAATCTGGGAGCCGGATCCCCTCTGGCAAGGCCTATCAAGAATGGCAAGCATAGTTCATAGAGGAACTGATACATTCCAAAATCTGCAAATAGGTCTCTTTTGCAATAATTCCTTAGTTATGCTGGAGCAGGCAGAAGAGGATGGGCCAAGTCATTTATCTCTGCATGGCCCTCTGCTTTGGATGAGGATGAATATACCCACACAGACTGATGACTCCTAGGACTGCTGAAAGGGTGGGAACACCTGCCTTCGACAGGATTGTCCTTTGAGGAGTGCACTTGGATATGGCCTTTCTCCTAGATCTTATCTGAATCAGATCTGAAACCGATTGGAATGATTTGCCACAATATTTCTTCCCTGAACAAAAGGATACAGCCACTTGGGAGAACACCCTAGTAATCTGTTAACTAGACTACTGTAATATACAGTATGTAGGGCTGCCCTTGAATGCTGTTTGGAAGCAATGATGGGTTCCAGTTTTGAATCAGCCTCTGTAGGGTTGCCAGACCCTTGCTGGGGGTGAGGGAACCCCCACTTTTGCAGGATGTTTCCCTGCTGCTGGAAATTTCACCCCCAACTGGCCTGAGAGGTGACATGACATCACCCAGAAGTGACATCATCACATTGCCAACCCAATGCTCTAGTTTTTGGTTAAAACTCGATAATAAAATTGGCTACAAACCATAGCGTTTTGACCAAAAACTAGACCAACAGTGGCAATGTGATGATGTCACAGAAGATCCTGGAGAGGACCAAGGATCCTCCCACTGGCTGCCAGGTAGAACCTGGCAACCTTACCTGTCTATAACATAATTTGGCACTGTAAGAATTGGCAGGTGATCATGCCTATCCCTATCCCATGAAAAGGTTCACCGCCTCACTAAATGCTTTTAAAGACCAGCTTCCCCCATGTTGAGCTGGTAGCAGGTGGAGAAATTATATACACCTAGTAGGGATGCCAGCCTCCAGGTGGGACCTGGGGATCCCCCAGAATTATAGTTTATGTCCAGACTACAGAGATCAGTTCCTCTAGAGAAAATGGATGTTTTGGCAAGTGGACTCTTATGGCATCATGCCCCACTGAGGTCTGTGTCCTCCCCAGGCTCCATCCCATAATCTCCAGGGATTTCCCAACCTTACCCTGTTGTCTCCCAGTGGTGGCCCGGGGGGGGGGGGAGGAGGAACCTGGCAGCCCTAAAATTGAGATACAGCAAAGTTATTCGTTTGACACACTTGTATATACTCTCTATCAAACATGTCATTTATAGTTTAAAAGAGATGACTAATAACTTTTTCTCTCAAAATACAGACATTAGGTCAGAAGGGCCAAAAACAAAACAAATCAAATCAAAACCCTCAATCAGTTTCCTACGGGTAACTAAAAAAACATACTCTTCTGTTTCCCATAAATCAGGAAAACGCAGATGAGTAAGTTGAGCTGGAGTAACTCATTTTCATGGCTGTATTTTAAAACTTGCCCTTTAGGTGTGCCTGGAAGGAAATAAAAGCTTCAGACACACTCTATGTGGAAGTGCACACATTTATCCAGATCTTCTTTTTTTAAAAGAAAAATACGGTACTTATATCCTCAGACTGAGTTTTAATACCTTCCTGAAGACCAGCCCTGCTAGGTCATTTGAAGGCAGGGGTCAGGGTTGCCATTGCCAGGTCTGTATTGGGAAATTCCTGGAGATTTGGGGAGTGGAACCTGGAGAGGGAAGGGTTTGAGGAGGGGCGGTACCTCAGCAGCATATACCGTATTTTTCGGACCATAAGACGCACTTTCCCCCCCCCCAAAAAAAGTGGGGGGAAAAGTGCGTGCGTCTTATGGTCCGAATACTAAAAGATGAGGGGGGAGGGGCCTGCAGCCCCCGGGAGAGAAGCGGCAAGATCGCTCCCTCCGCCCCCATCGCCAACCCAGCACTTCGCAGGGAGCGATCTCGCCGCTTCTCTCCCAGCCAGGCATGCTTTCCCCGTCCTTGCGTGCCTGGCTGGGAGAGAAGGGGCAGGATCGCTCCCGTCAGCGTGCTGGGGTGGGGGTGGAGGGAGCGATCTCGCTGCTTCTCTCCCAGCCAAGCACCCAAGAACGGGGAAAGAATGCCTGGCTGGGAGAGAAGGGGCAGGATCGCTCCCTTCAGCGTCCTGCGGTGGGGGTGGAGGGAGCGATCTCGCTGCTTCTTTCCCAGCCAAGCACCCAAGAACGGGGAAAGAATGCCTGGCTGGGAGAGAAGGAGCAGGATCGCTCCCGTCAGCGTGCTGGGGTGGGGGTGGAGGGAGCGATCTCGCTGCTTCTTTCCCAGCCAAGCACCCAAGAACGGGGAAAGAATGCCTGGCTGGGAGAGAAGGGGCAGGATCGCTCCCTTCAGCGTGCTGGGGTGGGGGTGGAGGGAGCGATCTCGCTGCTTCTTTCCCAGCCAAGCACCCAAGAACGGGGAAAGAATGCCTGACTGGGAGAGAAGGGGCAGGATCGCTCCCTTCAGCGTGCTGGGGTGGGGGTGGAGGGAGCGATCTCGCTGCTTCTTTCCCAGCCAAGCACCCAAGAACGGGGAAAGAATGCCTGGCTGGGAGAGAAGGGGCAGGATCGCTCCCTTCAGCGTGCTGGGGTGGGGGTGGAGGGAGCGATCTCGCTGCTTCTCTCCCAGCCAAGCACCCAAGAACGGGGAAAGAATGCCTGGCTGGGAGAGAAGGGGCAGGATCGCTCCCTTCAGCGTGCTGGGGTGGGGGTGGAGGGAGCGATCTCGCTGCTTCTCTCCCAGCCAAGCACCCAAGAACGGGGAAAGAATGCCTGGCTGGGAGAGAAGGGGCAGGATCGCTCCCGTCAGCGTACTGGGGTGGGGGTGGAGGGAGCGATCTCGCTGCTTCTCTCCCAGCCAAGCACCCAAGAACGGGGAAAGAATGCCTGGCTGGGAGAGAAGGGGCAGGATCGCTCCCTTCAGCGTCCTGCGGTGGGGGTGGAGGGAGCGATCTCGCTGCTTCTTTCCCAGCCAAGCACCCAAGAACGGGGAAAGAATGCCTGGCTGGGAGAGAAGGAGCAGGATCGCTCCCGTCAGCGTGCTGGGGTGGGGGTGGAGGGAGCGATCTCGCTGCTTCTTTCCCAGCCAAGCACCCAAGAACGGGGAAAGAATGCCTGGCTGGGAGAGAAGGGGCAGGATCGCTCCCTTCAGCGTGCTGGGGTGGGGGTGGAGGGAGCGATCTCGCTGCTTCTTTCCCAGCCAAGCACCCAAGAACGGGGAAAGAATGCCTGACTGGGAGAGAAGGGGCAGGATCGCTCCCTTCAGCGTGCTGGGGTGGGGGTGGAGGGAGCGATCTCGCTGCTTCTTTCCCAGCCAAGCACCCAAGAACGGGGAAAGAATGCCTGGCTGGGAGAGAAGGGGCAGGATCGCTCCCTTCAGCGTGCTGGGGTGGGGGTGGAGGGAGCGATCTCGCTGCTTCTCTCCCAGCCAAGCACCCAAGAACGGGGAAAGAATGCCTGGCTGGGAGAGAAGGGGCAGGATCGCTCCCTTCAGCGTGCTGGGGTGGGAGTGGAGGGAGCGATCTCGCTGCTTCTCTCCCAGCCAAGCACCCAAGAACGGGGAAAGAATGCCTGGCTGGGAGAGAAGGGGCAGGATCGCTCCCTTCAGCGTGCTGGGGTGGGAGTGGAGGGAGCGATCTCGCTGCTTCTCTCCCAGCCAAGCACCCAAGAACGGGGAAAGAATGCCTGGCTGGGAGAGAAGGGGCAGGATCGCTCCCTTCAGCGTGCTGGGGTGGGGGTGAAGGGAGCGATCTCGCTGCTTCTTTCCCAGCCAAGCACCCAAGAACGGGGAAAGAATGCCTGGCTGGGAGAGAAGGGGCAGGATCGCTCCCTTCAGCGTGCTGGGGTGGGGGTGGAGGGAGCGATCTCGCTGCTTCTCTCCCAGCCAAGCACCCAAGAACGGGGAAAGAATGCCTGACTGGGAGAGAAGGGGCAGGTGCCCAGATCTGGGTGCAAAGCTTCAAACAATTTTTCCCTGTTTTCCTCCTCTAAAAACTAGGTAGATGTGTCTTGAACATATGAACATATGAACATATGAAGCTGCCTTATACTGAATCAGACACTTGGTCCATCAAAGTCAGTATTGTCTTCTCAGACTGGCAGCGGCTCTTATCGTCCGGTGCGTCTAATAGTCCGAAAAATACGGTAATACCATAGGTCCACTCTCCAAATAGAGCTGCCAATCCTCAGGTGGGGGCAGGGGATCCCCTGTTTGGTGGCCCTCTCCCTGCTTCAGGGTCATCAGAAAGTGGGGCGGCGGGGGGGAGGGAAATGTCTGCTGAGAACTCTATTATTCCATATGGAGACTTATTCCCATAGGAAATAATGGAGAATTGATCTGTGGGTATCTGGGGCTTTGTGGGGGCTGTCTTTTGAGGTAGAGGCACCAAATTTTCAGCATAGCATTCAGTGCCTCTCCTCAAAATACCCTCCAAGTTTCAAAAAGATTAACTAGGGGGTCCAATTCTACGAGCCCTAAAAGAAGGTGCCCCTATCCATCATTATTTCCTATGGAAGGAAGGCATTTTAAAAGGTGTACAGTCCCTTGAAATGTGATGGCCAGAACTCCCTTGGCGTTCAATTATGCTTGTTGCACCCTTGCTCCTGGCTCCACCCCCAAAGTCCCCAGATATTTCTTGAATTGGACTTGGCAACCCTATCTCCAAAACAGTGGTTTTCTCCAGAGGAACTGATCTCTGTCACCTGGAGACCAGTTGTGATACTGAGAGAGTGGGCTTTTTTTGAGCAGGAACGCAGTTCCAGCTGGCTTGCAATCAGGGGTGTGGTCTAATATGCAAATGAGTTTCTGCTGGGCTTTCTCTGCAAAAAGCTCTGCGCAAAACAATGGTGACATCAGGGGGTGTGGCCTAAGATGCAAATGAATCCCTGCTGGGCTTTTTCTACAAAAAAAGCCCTGCTGAGAAATCTCCAGCCACTACCTGGAGACTTGCAACCCAAGGCAGGGCTCCTTGGAATCCCCCAGGATACTAACCTCACAGCTGCACCCTGCAGGCTTGTCAGCTTTTTTTAACAGCTTGCTCCTGCACTTTTAATTGATTTAGGGGCTACATATATTAGCAGGTGATTTCTAGGACTGGGGTCACCTGCTGTGGGTGGGGAGATACTTGGAGGTTTGGGTAGTGGAGCCTGGGGAGGGCGGGAACCTCACAGGGTGTAATGCCATAGCATCCACCCTCCAAAGCAGCCATTTTCTCCAGGGGAACCAATATCTGTGGTCCGGAGATCAGCTGTAATTAGGTTTAAAGGCAAAAGGTAAAGGTAGTCCCCTGTGCAAGCATCAGTCGCTTTCGACTCTGGGGTGACGTTGCTTTCACAATGTTTTCACGGCAGACTTTTTAATGGGGTGGTTTGCCTTTGCCTTCCCCAGTCATCTACGCTTTCCTCCCAGCAAGCTGGGTGTCCTGAGAACGTGACACTGGGTACTCATTTTACCGACCTCGGAAGGATGGAAGGCTGAGTCAACCTGGAGCTGGCTACCTGAACCAGCTTTCTCTGGGATCGAACTCAGGTCGTGAGCAGAGGGCTCCGACTGCAGTACTGCAGCTTTACCACTCTGCGCCACGGGTTGCCAAGTCCAATTCAAGAAATACCTGGGGTGTAGCCAGGAGATTTTGGGGGTGGAGCCAGGAGACACTGAGGTGGAGTCAGCAGCAAAGTTGTGACAAGCTTAATTGAACTCCAAAGGGAGTGCTGGCCATCATGTTTAAAGGAACTACATCACTGTTTAAAGGAACTCCATTGGAAATATTGAAGAATAGGAGCACTTTCTTTTGGGGCTCGTAGAATTGGACTCCCCTGGCGCAACGTTTTTGAAACTTGGAGAGTATTTTGGGGAGAGGCACTGGAAGCTATGTTGCAACTTTGGTGCCTCTATCTCAAAAAAACAGTCCCCCCAGAGACAGCAGATAAATTTTCCATTATACCCTATAGGTAATGAAGGGCCTCCAAACCAGGGATCCCCTGCTTCCACCTGGGGATTGGCAATCCTAGTTGTAATATCAGGAGAGCTCCAGGCCTGCACCTGGTGGTTGGCAACTTGAATCTTTAGCACCGTTGCATATTTTAAACGTTACCTCTTCTTGTGGACCATAGATTGTTCTTCAAATGGGAGGATGCCCTAGCCAGAGGCCATACTGAAAGCATTATGTATATGAATCAATAACTGTTTTTGCACACAGCTTACCTCGCAGTCATAATCCTGTTCCCGCCGCAGCGTCTGTCGGATTTCCCACCATCTGCGCCGGAGTTACAGGAAGATGATGATGATATTGGATTTATATCCCGCCCTCCACTCCGAAGAAGTGCTGCGGCTTTTGCGTAGCAAACGTAAACTGGGTTTTAGCGGTTTACGTTTGCTACGCAAAAGCTGCGGCACTTCCTGTAACTTCGGCACAGATGGTGGGAAATCCAGACAGATGCTGCGGAGGGAACAGGGTTGTGACTGCGAGGTGAGCTGTGTGCGAAAACGGTTTATGTGTTACCAAATGGTGTTCCTGCCTGGTTCATTGGAGCCTGAAGGACTGAGCTTGGGGACTTAGGAACAATGGGCAGTAGGATCCAAATCTCAACTGCCCTGCTCCAATCACAGGCCCCCTGCTGGTTTGAATAACCCAATAATGTGCTAGCGCGGGAAGCCAGTGTTGTATATAGTTGGCCCAGTGGGCCCTGTTCAGTTAGTGCAGCCACCACCATGCTGTACTCAATAAAGAGCTTGTTATCACTACCATCTCGCCTCTCTCTCTCTCGGCTTGGCTTCGCGAACGAAGATTTAAGAAGGGTGCAATAGTCCACGTCTGCTGCAGGCTCGCTGGTGGCTGACAAGACCAATGCGGGACAGGCAGGTCCGGCCACAGTGGCTGCAGGGAAAAGTCTGATTTGGGGTTGGTGCTGTAGCAGTGCGATTCTTCCTCAATCTCCTTTTGTCCTCAAGACCAGCTATGCGTGCGTTCTCAAAAGAAGAGACAGCCTGGTGGATGGTGTGCCTCCATGCTTTGCGATCTGAGGCTAGGTCAGACCACTGGTGATGGTTGATGCGACAGGTGCCAAGGGATTTCTTCAAGGAGTCCTTGTACCTCTTCTTTGGTGCCCCTCTATTTCGATGGCCGGTGGAGAGTTCACCATACAGGGCAATCTTGGGAAGGCGGTGGTTTTCCATCCTGGAAATATGCCCTGCCCAGCGCAGCTGTGTCTTCAACAGCAGTGCCTCGATGCTGGTAACCTCCGCCCGCTTGAGAACTTCAGTGTTGGTCACAAAGTCACTCCAGTGGATGTTGAGGATGGTGCGAAGGCAGCGCTGATGAAAGCGCTCAAGGAGTCGCAGGTGATGACGGTATAAAACCCACGATTCGGAGCCGTAGATCTCGCCTCTTCAGTGCCTAAGAACCCACTATATTATAGGCCAACTCCCCTCCTCTCCTATGGAAACTTTGCTTCCTCTTGTCTGGAAAAGATCCGCTGGTTCTGTTCTGACTCAGTCCGAAGAAGCCGGCGTCTGCCACATCACACCCCCCGGGTGTCTCGCATCTTCTTGGAATTTGCTGAGTCAGCCCTTAGCTTAAGAACTTTAGACAACAACAAAAGACAGTCAAGTTTTGACAAAGTCCAGGTGCTTTGCTGTAGCAACAACAGGTGGCTTGCAAATGAAGAGGGGGAAAAAAAGGTGAAAGTGGAGGAAGGATACCAAAAGCCACAAGGGTAATGTGAGACTTTAGAAAACTTATCTTAAAAAATGAAGACAGGCCACAGGCTGCTAAAATCTCGTAAATCAGGATCACCTCCAATGTTTATAAGTTCGGAGCCGTGGTTTTCTCACTGTATGGTCTCCTGGATAATTTGTGCAGTCTCTTGGTTCAAAGAGAGGACAGAATGGGATAAATGAAAAACCAAGATCCTTCTTCCCCAAATTACATAATAAGTTTGCATCTATACATGAAATGCTGCCAACCTCCGCCAGGAGCTCTCTGGGGATTACAACTGATCTCCAAGCTACAGGGTAAGGATGTCGGCCTCCAGGTGCGCTTGGAGGATTTCCCAGAATTACAACTCATATCCAGACTACAGAGGTCAGTTTGCCTGAAGAAAATAGCTGCTTTGGAGGGTGGACTCTGTGGTACCATATCTCTGCTGAGCTCCCCCCCTCTCCAAATTCTCCTCTCCCCAGACTTCAGCTCCAGATCTCCAGAATGTCTCCCATATCAGAGCTGGCAGCCTTATATGCCTCAGGTACAGCGATCCCCAACATGGCGCCCACCAATTTGTGTTCACATCCTTCTTTCTTACAGCACCTCTTCCCCCAAAGCAAAAAGCCAATCCTGGCCTCCCTTCACCTCACCAGAGCAAAAGATGCCTGGAGCAACGTTCAGAAACAACTGTCTTCGCCATAGGAAGATGCTCAACTTGAACTTCTCAGTAACTCTGTGATGAGTTCCAGAATTCTTAGCAGCCATTTTGTGACATTTTCGCAAAATGTCAGTAGCGCTCACAGACTGTCCAAGGTCTACTACATTTTTATCCCCCTGATCTACTACATTTTTATCCTGGCCAAAATGTCCAGGGCAATGAGTATGAACAACTGATCTTGACAAGAGACCCAAGAGAACAGCGTTATCTTATATTCTAATAGCCACATCTGTGGCCCTCCTCTGTGGATAGCTAAATCCAGATTGAGGCTTCATAGAGCCTAAAGAGATTTTTCTGCAAACGTTTTTTGTATTTTTTTTTTTGTATGTGTGAGTGTGTGTGCACCTGGAAGTCATGGTGACCTCTGGTGACTGATGCTACTGGGGGCCTGGAGGATATTCAGAAAGGTGACTGAATAAAGCCTGCCCCAGCCTCCCGACTGCTGGTATTCCAAGGAGGTCTCCCATGCAAGTCCTAGCTTCCGAGATGTGATGAGATTGGGCTTTCCTGGCTTATCCAGATCAGGGCTATTTTTCTGCAAACTTGGGGGACCCCCCTAGGTTTGCAGAAAAATAAGACAATTTAACAAAAATATAATGGGCATTTTAAATTGGCCACCAAATTTTTAAAAAATGTTTCTGTGCATGCACAGACAATGCTCTTACCAGCTCAGAAGGAGCTGCTCTGACCTGGCAACAGATGTCAGAAGCCATGCTGGGTCCAGCTGCGGCGTGATGTAGTTAATATTCCAATAGCTTATGTTGGTCTCTTCCAATAATAGTTGTAAATAATAAACTACTATAAAGCTCAATGCATGTTGATTTATATGATTTTTTTTAAGTTAAATATCTAGTTTACAAAATGATTTTTTCCCCATCATATAGAATACACGCAATTCACATATAGCTCTGGCCTCCTCTGCCACTGCACAATTCAAGGTCGCATCTCACTTCCGAGTATTGTACTGTGCATTAGATATATGGTTGTAGCCTATTTTATATTTCATGTAGTTCCAATAAGAAATCAGAAGTGAGATGCAAGCTTGAAGAAGACACAGAAACATGCCTAGATGGCTACAATGCATGACCATCATTAATTGATTTGTCAAGGACTTTTGTCATATTTTAGATAAGAAAAACATTGGAATTTGAACTGACATACTGTTCTTCCAGTGTCTTTAGTGTGCTTGGTGTTTTGGATGCACCATATGTGGATTGTGTGTATTCTATATGGTGAAAAAAATAATTTTGTAAAACATACACACACACACACACGTGTTGAGTTTTATAGTACTGTATTATTTACAACTATTATTGAACATATGAAGCTGCCTTATACTGAATCAGACCTTTGGTCCATCAAAATAAGTATTGTCTTCTCAGACTGGCAGCAGCTCTCCAGGGTCTCAGGCTGAGGCTTTTCACACCTATTTGCCTGGACCCTTTTTTGGAGATGCCAGGGATTGAACCTGGGACCTTCTGCTTCCCAAGCAGATGCTCTACCACTGAGCCACCATCCCTCCCCACATAAGGTATTATTGGAAGATACCAGCATAAGATATTGGCATATTAACTACATCACGGTGTATTCTTGTTTATTGCTCACTGTTCCACTGTGTTTTCCCATATTTTCTGTTGGGTCCAGCTGCAACAGCAGAGGAGGCCAGCAGCCATGTTGGGCCTGGATGCAGTGGTGAAGGAGGCAGGCAGCTGCACCGAGCCCAACTGTGGTGGCAAAGGAGGCTGGCAGCTATGCAGAACCCAGCTACAGCGGAAGAGGACATTGGACTTGATAGCTGGGGTGGGGACTTGGAGCCATGCCGGGCTTGCTGATGGGACGGGGGCAGATTGGGGATAGGGTGGCCAGACCGTCCCGGTCTCCCGGGACTTTCCCGGTTCTGGCCACCCAATCCCGGCTCCCGGGCTGCCTATACCGGGACCATTACAAGGTCCCGGTATAGCCAGCGGGGAGCCGGCGGGCCACGCGCGCGCGCGGGGAAGGCGGGGAGTGAGGCAGCCAGCGTCCCTGCGCGTGCGCACAGCGGTGTGCGCACGCGCAGGGACGCTGGCTGCCTCACTCCCCGCCTTCCCCGCCCGCGCGCGGGGTCCGGAGAGGCCGGCGCTGGTCCCTGGAGGCCTCCAGAGGCCAGCGCCGGCAGCGTGGAGAGGCCGGCGCTGGTCCCTGGAGGCCTCCAGAGGCCAGCGCCGGCAGCGTGGAGAGGCCGGCGCTGGTCCCTGGAGGCCTCCAGAGGCCAGCGCCGGCAGCGGAGAGGCCGGCGCTGGTCCCTGGAGGCCTCCAGAGGCCAGCGCCGGCAGCGTGGAGAGGCCTCCGCTGGTCCCTGGAGGCTTCCAGAGGCCAGCGGAGGCTTCGTGGAGAGGCCTCCGCTGGTCCCTGGAGGCCTCCAGAGGCCAGCGGAGGCTTCGTGGAGAGGCCTCCGCTGGTCCCTGGAGGCCTCCAGAGGCCAGCGGAGGCATCGTGGAGAGGCCTCCGCTGGTCCCTGGAGGCCTCCAGAGGCCAGCGGAGGCTTCGTGGAGAGGCCTGCGCTGGTCCCTGGGGGCCTCCAGAGGCCAGCGGAGGCTTCGTGGAGAGGCCTGCGCTGGTCCCTGGGGGCCTCCAGAGACCAGCGGAGGCAGCGTGGAGAGGCCAGCGCTGGTCCCTGGAGGCCTCCAGAGACCAGAGCCGGCCTCCGCAGCCGCCGCCAGCCCCGCCAGCAGCCCGGAGGAGAGGCCGCCACCGCCCTGGATCCAGGTAAGCCAAAAGCGGGGGGGGGGGGGGGCGGCTGGCGGGGGGGCGGCTGGCGGGGGGGGGCGGCTGGCCTTCTTTCCTTCCCTCCCTCCCTCCCTCCTTCCTCCCTCCCTCCTTCCTTTCTTCCTTCCTTCCCTCCCTCCTCCCTCCCTTCCTTCCTTTCTTCCTTCCCTCCCTCCCTCCCTCCTCCCTTCCTCCCTCCCTCCTTCCTTCCTTCCTTCCTTCCTTCCTTCCTTCCTTCCTTCCTCTCTTCCTTCCCTCCCTCCCTCCCTCCCTCCCTCCTCCCTTCCTCCCTCCCTCCTTCCTTCCTTCCTTCCTTCCTTCCTTCCTTCCTTCCTTCCTTCCTTCCTTCCTTCCTTCCCTCCCTCCCTTCCTTCCTTTCTTCCTTCCCTCCCTCCCTTCCTTCCCTCCCTTCCTTCCCTCCCTCCCTCCTCCCTTCCTGACTGAATGGGCCACAGGCCTGATCCAACAGGGCTTCTCTTATGTTCTTATGTGACACAGTGTGTTGGACTGGATGGGCCACTGGCCTGATCCAACAGGGCTTCTCTTATATTCTTATGTGACACAGTGTGTTGGACTGGATGGGCCACTGGCCTGATCCAACAGGGCTTCTCTTATGTTCTTATGTGACGCAGAGTGTTGGACTGGATGGGCCACTGGCCTGATCCAACAGGGCTTCTCTTATGTGACGCAGAGTGTTGGACTAGATGGGCCACTGGCCTGATCCAACAGGGCTTCTCTTATGTTCTTATGTGACAATACTGACTTTGGTGGACCCAAGCACTGATTCAGTGTAAGGGAGCTTTGTGTTTGTGACTGGAGTGGACAATACTGACTTTGGTGGACCCAAGCACTGATTCAGTGTAAGGGAGCTTTGTGTTTGTGACTGGAGTGGACAATACTGACTTTGGTGGACCCAAGCACTGATTCAGTGTAAGGGAGCTTTGTGTTTGTGACTGGAGTGGACAATACTGACTTTGGTGGACCCAAGCACTGATTCAGTGTAAGGGAGCTTTGTGTTTGTGACTGGAGTAGACAATACTGACTTTGGTGGACCCAAGCACTGATTCAGTGTAAGGGAGCTTTGTGTTTGTGTCTTCTGGTGCAATTTTGTTCTCAGATCCTGTATTTACTTCATCAGTATATGGGATAAGGCACTTTCTCAACTGTGCTGCATAATGCAGCCTATTTATTTTGTCCTGTTTGCTCTGTTGGCTCTATCTGCGCCACCTTCATCACTTTCGGGGTGTGGATCCCCCAGTGGGGTGGTCTCGCGACTCCCTCCGCCGGCTGTTTCTGATAGCCCTGCGCCCCCTCTTTCATTTGATATGTGTCCCGTGCGGATGCCACCCTCCTGCCGGGAGATGCCGCAAAATGAGCCCCCTTGAGGCTTATGGTGGCAGGGCTCGGGGGAAGCGAGCTAGACTGCTGTTCTTTTGAGGGGTCATAGAGTGTTTCGAGCCCATCCCTGTGGCATCGGTCCCATCGTTGTGGGGCCCAGGGGGCCGGCGCAGCGGCACGCTGAAGCAGCCTGTCGGTCACTTCCGGGTTCCTGTCCTGCATCTCGACCTGTGACAGGCTGCTTCGGCGTACTGCTGCGCCGGCCCCCTGGGTCCCACAACGATGGGACCGATGCCACAGGGACGGGCTCGAAACACTCTATAACCCCTCAAAAGAACAGCAGTCTAGCTCGCTTCCCCCGAGCCCTGCCGCCATAAGCCTCAAGGGGGCTCATTTTGCGGCATCTCCTGGCGGGAGGGTGGCACCCGCACGGGACACATATCAAATGAAAGAGGGGGCGCAGGGCTATCAGAAACAGCCGGTGGAGGGAGTCGTGAGACCACCCCACTGGGGGATCCACACCCCGAAAGTGATGAAGGTGGCGCAGATAGAGCCAACAGAGCAAACAGGACAAAATAAATAGGCTGCATTATGCAGCACAGTTGAGAAAGTGCCTTATCCCATATACTGATGAAGTATATACAGGATTTGAGAACAAAATTGTTTCCGGCGGTGATATTTGGGGGATTTTTGGGGACGTCACAGGAAGTGCTGTGAAGTCACTTCCTGTTTCCGGCAGTGGCATTTGGGGGAAATGATGTCATTTGGGGGAAGTGATGTCACTTCCCGTTTCCGGCAGGTGACGCGGGGGAAATGATGTCACAGGAAGTGGTGTCACTTCCTGTTTCCGGCGGTGGCATGCCGTCACCGGAAGTGACGTCACTTCCTGTTTCCGGCGGCGCGCACGCTTCGCGCGCGCGCACCCCTACCTTCCACCCCCCCAAGGTGTCCCTGGCTGGCCTTCAGACATTATGGTCACCCTAATTGGGGATCTCCCTCTGTGAGTCTCTCAACCGCACTGAACTGTTAGGATGTGGGTAATGAACAGTGGAGAGGGAAGGGATTCCCTCCACCCCATTAGTATCCCCACTTGTAATATTTCATAGGGCATGGCAGGAAGTTGTCTTGGTGCTTGGGGGGGGGGGGACAGTGGGAGAGCTTCTAGTGTTCTGGCCCCACTGATGGACCTCCTGATGGCACTTGGTTTGGGGGGGGGGGGTTGGCCTCTGTGTGACACAGAGTGTTGGACTGGATGGGCCATTGGCCTGATCCAACATGGTTTCTGTTATGTTCTTATGTGACACAGAGTGTTGGACTGGATGGGCCATTGGCCAGATCCAACATGGCTTCTCTTATGTTCTTATGCAGTGGTGCTGACCTATGTGTGGTCAATAGAACGCACAAACAGTCCCTGTATGTCAGAATGTTTACTGATGGATTATGTTTTTATTTTCCCATTGATTGGTTATGTTTTTATTCCCCTGTCTTGCAAGGAGTTCATAAGAAGAGTCCTGCTGGATCAGACCAATGCTCCCTCTAGTCCAGCATCCTATCTAACACTGTAGCTAACCATTCTCTCTGCATGGCCAACAACAGGAAAGAGAGTTGAGGCCTTCCTCTCACGTTGCCTCCTGGCACTAGGATGCAGAGACTGATAGTGTCTGAATGTGAAGTGTCCCCTCAATCACCATGGCTAGTAGCCACTGATAGACTTATTCTCCATGAATCTACTTCTAAAGCTGTTTAGCCTGTGGCCATCGCTACATCCTCTGGCAGCAAATTCCACATTTCAGATATTTTCAGCTCAGGGCTGCATACATATTTTGCCTTCCTGCACACATGAACATAAAATTCTATTACCATAAGTGTTGGAAAAGGCAATGTCTGGTGTATAGAGAAGAAGACCCTGCAGGGGGAAGCAAGAAGACAATTAGATAGGATAGTGAAGTCAGCACTTACTCTCTTGTTAAATGTCATCCCTTGTCTGTTTCCAGATTGCTACTCTTTGGGCAATTTCCCCCTTCATTTTGGAAGTGCCACACTCACCCTCTCTCAGCTAGAGAGATGTATTTTGGAACTTATCTCTGTCTTTCCCATCAAGTATGTTAATTCCTAAATAAACCTTTATCTGCTCTTTAATCACAAAACCTGCTCTCGATCCCCAGCATCAAAGAAGCCAGGCTCAAGATAACCCGAGCCAGAGCCTTCTCTGTTGCGGCCCCTTGCTGGTGGAACGAGCTTCCAGAGGAGGTTAGGGCTAGGGGTCCCAATCCCCCCGCTTTAGCGGGAGACTTCTGGGTTCCCAGCTTAATCTCCCGGTCTTCAAAAATTGAGAACCGGGGGGGGTGGGGGGGTGGAGGGGGGGAGAACATACCTATAGAGCTCCTGAGCAGTTTGTAAAATCCCTGTCCCTTTAAGGCTGGGCAGGAAGGAGGAAACAGGAAGGGCTTCGGAGAACGGCCCCTCCCTTCTTTGCTTTCGTTTTCACAGCAGGCACAGTTCTCCGGAAGAAGACCAAGTAAGTATTTGTGTGTGTGTGTGTGTGTGTGTGAGAGAGGGAGGGGGCAGGGAGGGGGATTCCCTCGTATGGAGGCCCTCCCCCCCTTTAGAAAGCGTGGGGGGGGGGGAGGGAAATGTCTACTGGGCACTCTATTATTCCCTATGGAGAATGATTCCCATAGGGAATAATAGGGAATTGATCCGTGGGTATTGGGGGCTCTGGGGGGGCTATTTTTTGAGGTAGAGGCACCAGATTTTTAGTATAGCATCTAGTGCCTCTCCCCAAAATACCCCCCAAGTTTCAAAACGATTGGACCAGAGGGTCCAATTCTATGAGCCCCAAAAGATGGTGCCCCTATCCTTAATTATTTCCTATGGAAGAAAGGCATTTAAAAAGGTGAGCTGTCCCTTTAAATGTGATGGCCAGAACTCCCTTGGAGTTCAATTATGCTTGTCACACCCTTGTTCCTGGCTCCACCCCCAGTGTCTCCTGGCTCCACCCCCAAAGTATCCTGGCTCCGCCCCCAAAGTCCCCAGATTTTTCTTTAATTGGACTTGGCAACCCTAGTTAGGGCCCTACGAGAGCTCTCACAGTTCCACAGGGCCTGCAAAACGGTGCTCTTCCACCAGGCATTTTTGAATTACAATCCACGACAACAGCAAAAAAACAGATATTAAACCATCCGGCCCAATAAGAAATAGACGCCATTCGGCCCACCTTGAACACTCTACTGTGACCTGGGACCTTTCTTTTAACAGGACATCTAGCAGTAATAGCTAAATAATAGCTAAATAATAACATGGACTAACTTGGTAGCTACCTGCCATTACTAATACATCAGTATATTCCGCTGTTAGATTCCTTCTTATCATAATAGCACACGACATTGTTTTGTGATTGTTTTATGATATTGTTTTATGTTTTTATCTAGGACGTATCTTGTATTTTTAGTTATGATGTATCTTATATTTTTTTGTTATGGTTTATTAATACTGGTTTTCATGACCTTTCAATGTGAGCCGCCCCGAGCCTGCTTCGGTGGGGAGGGCGGGATATAAGTCGAATAAATAAATAAATAATCAGGTTGTGCATCATTGCTGCTTCTCTGCCAGCAATAACAACCCTGTGAAGTAGGTTAGTTAACAGGCCCCGGAGTTACACGAACACACTCAACTCTTTAAACTTCCTTATATTGTCAGACCTTTGCCTACTCTGGCTGGCAGTTGCTCTGCAGGGTCTCTGGTTTCTCATACCACCTACCACCTGGTCCTTTTAACTGGAGATGCTGGTGACTAAGCATTTGCGCACCAAGCAGATGCTGTATCATTTAACCAAAGCCTCTCCTCTCATCTTGCGTGCTTTAGGTCAGACTGGAGATACGAAGCCAGATCTGGTTGAACACTCTCAAGATTACGCTACACCCGCTCTTGGTGTGTAATAAGGGAAACTGAGTACTAGAACTTGTCATGTGCATGGGCTCGTCAGCATGAATGGACAGGCGTACGGGCTGTGCAAACAGAGACTATGTGTGTCCAGTCTACAGGAACTAGGGTTGCCAAGTCCAATTCAAGAAATATCTGGGGACTTTGGGGGTGGAGCCAGGAGACTTTGGGGGTGGAGCCAGGAGACATTAGTGGTGGGGCCAAGATCAAGGCTGTGACAAGCATAATTGAACTCCAAAGGGAGTTCTGGCCATCACATTTAAAGGGACGGCACACCTTTTCAATTTCTTCCTTCCATAGGAAATCATGAAGGATAGGGGCACCTGCTTTTGGGGCTCATAGAATTGGACTCCCTGGTTCAATCTTTTTGAAACTTGGAGGGTATTTTGGGGAGAGGCACTAGATGCTACACTGAAAATTTGGTGCCTCTACCCCAAAAAACAGCCCCCCCCAGAGCCCCAGATACCCGCGGATCAATTCTCCATGATTTTCTATGGGAATAGATCTCCATAGGGAATAACAGAGTTCCCAGCAGACATTCCCCTCCCCTCCCCCCGCTTTCTGATGACCCTGAAGCGGGGGGAGGGCCTCCAAACCGAGGGATCCCCTGCCCCCACCTGGGGATTGGCAACCCTAACATGAACTCACGGTCTGTTTTTCAGGTTCTGTTGAATGTGGGTCAGTTGGGGACACCCGCCCAGTCCAACTTTTGTCCTGCAACACTGCAGCCTCAGACATGGGGCGAGACTGATGGGACAGACAAAGTAAACTACTGTTCGCGGCCTCTCTTTTCAAGCAGCAACTAAACAGTGAAAACAATGTAATGACCAGTTTTGGGAAATAATGCTGTGTTGGGGACTTGTGATTCTTTTGTGTTTGTTTCCCAAAGTTTTTACACAAGGTTTCTGCCTTCGTAGAGCCACCAAGATGGCTAATAAAACAAACCTGCTGCAGTGCAGGGCCTCAGGCCTGTCTTCATCCATCATGACATAGATGAGAGGCTGGCTTCAGCCCCACTGGGTCTGTTGTCCATGTCTCTAAGAAAGGAGATCCAATTCTCCTTGTGCAGCTAGTTTTGTTGCTTCAAAGAAGTTCTGCTTAATGTAATTTACGGTCACGGGCTTCCTGAGCAGACACTTCCTTCTTCCCACAGCCTGACTCACCACCAACACCAGTGATAGTCCTAGGCAGGGCTTTTTTAGTAGAAAAGCCCAGCAGGAACTCATTTGCATAGTAGGCTACACCCCTTGTTGCCAAGAAGAAGAAAAAGACTGCAGATTTATACTGCGCCCTTCTCTCTGAATCAGACTCGGAGTGGCTTACAATCTCCTATATCTTCTCCCCCCACAACAGACACTCTGTGAGGTGGGTGGGGCTGAGAGGGCTCTCACAAGCAGCTGCCCTTTCAAGGGCAACTCCTACGAGAGCTATGGCTGACCCAAGGCCATTCCAGCAGGTGCATGTGGAGGAGTGGGGAATTGAACCTGGTTCTCCCGGATTAGAGTCCATGCACGTAACCACTACACCAAACTGGCTCTCAGGAAGAAGAGACTGGATTTATACCCCTCCCTTCACTTGAAGTCTCGGAGCAGCCTACAATCTCCTTCCCTTCCTCTCCCCACAATAGACACCCTGTGAGGTAGATGTGGCTGAGAGAGCTCTGAGAGAACTGCTCTTGAGAGATCAGCTCTGGATAACTGTGACTTGCCCAAGGTCACCCAGCAGCTGCATGTGCAGAAGTGGGGAATCAAACCCGGTTCTCCCAGATTAAAGTCCACACTCCTAACCTGGCCTGGGGGGCAAACTGGTTCTCTAGAATGCTTCTAACAAAGATTTCTACTACAAACATCAATACACTTTGCCCAGGCCATCCTCAGCTGCCAATTAATAGTGGTACAGGAGGAAGCAACTGGAGAATCAACTTGTACTGCTGGTGCCAGTGGCCCAATTGGAGTTGAGTGTCCCCTTCCATGACAGTCACCAGGGCTTGGCAGTGTTTGTTCCTGGCTGCCGGCAGCCTTCAAGGACAACAGCCCACTGGGAAGTTTCCCTGCAGGCTGAATGGCCAGTCCTCCCTTGTCAAAAGAGGATGCTTCCTAATTTGGCTACAGGGCACTCCTAAACAGAGTTACACCTTTCTAATCTTATTGACTAGAACGTTCAATGCGCATTAGACTCTGAAGGGTGCTTGCCATCTGTTTAGAATTGTGCTCTCAGTTGCTTCCAAATTATTTTTGCTAGACTGGCAAAACAGAATGGGAAGTGAAATCCTTTTTAAGTAGCAGTTCATGTGAACATGCCCTGATAAGCTTCCCCCCACCACCGCCACCCGCACCACTAGCCCTTGCCAACAAAGGCTTTCTCGTATAATTTTGCAGCTCTTTTAAGAGCAGGCAGGGAGAGATGAAAACCCAGGCCATCGGCAGTGGCCAGCAAGCTGCAGTGCACACAAGCTGGAGAAATTCCTAAAAACCATTGTAAAGCTCTGCAAATCTCCTGCACTTGTCGTGTTTACCCTGCGGGCTTTTCCGAAGCCCCAGATATCCTTACAGAAAATAGATTCTCGATGACTGAGTCCTCTCGGTGATGATATTCTGTCACCGCTGGAAACGGGGAGGCGTCTGCAATGGCAAAGAAGCATCAGTGCAATATTCTCCCCAACATTTTTCTTGCCAACATACCCAATAGCTGCTGTTCTCCCCCAGCTGCCACCAAGAGATTCTTTCAGACTCACACAAAATGTTAATTTGACACATTGGTCTGCAGGGGTGTCAAACATGCGGCCTGGGGGCCAAATCAGGCCCCCTGAGGGCTCCTATCAGGCCCCTGAGCAACTGGCTGTTGTCTGCCTCCCTCTCTCTTGCTTCGTTCTGCACCACAGCTTGCTTTGCAAGGGTTGCTCAATCGCACAGAGAGCTACAGAGCAAGACCTCTGTTTCCTCCATTGGCTGAAGCTCCTCCCTTTAAGAGGAAGGGAGGGAAGGAGAGCTTGCTTTGCCAGGCTCTCTCAATTGCACAGCAGAGCTACTGAGCCAAGCCTGTCTTCTTTCTATTGGCTGAGGTTCCTCCCCCTCCTGGTTCCCCTGGGGAAGGAAGGAAAGAGCCAGAGCTTCCTTTGCCAAGTTCCCTGGATCCCATGGGAGAAATACAAAGACCAACAAGTGCTAATGTTTTAAGCATGTTTAATTTTAAGGGTTTTTTACTTAAAAAATCTTTAGTTGACATATTGGTCTACAACAATATCACAAAAGCCAAAGAAGTTCTCCAGTTGCTAGTGAGGACCAGGGCAAAAAGGTAATTGACATACTGGTCTACAACAAAATCACAAAGCCCAAAGAAGCCCTCAAGCTGCCAGTGGGGATGAGGGCATCAATGGAAAGAAACAAGGAAAATGGTGCAGGCGTAGGCAGGAGGTACAAAAATGTTGCACCTTCCTGTCTATATAGTGTATAAAGGCACTTTAATGGTAGGTTTGCAGCAAACCCAGGAGAGAAACCCCAAAGCAGGATACAAGGGGCAACGTTGTGCGGAAACTGTGCTGCAGGAAAGATGTTGAGGCGAAGCCAACATTTGTGTGGCAGCAACCCAGCAGGGACTTCCAGACTTTTGTATTGACTCTGGAACAAGGAGCCATTTCATTTGTCTAACTACCACAGTGATTCTAACATAGGGTCGTCAAACCTCCAGGTGGGCCCTTGAGAATCCCCAGAATTATAACCCAGCTCCAGACTAGAGTACATTTCCCCTCTGGAAAAAAGACCTGCTTTGGAGGATAAGTTCTGCAGCATCACAAGCTCACTGAGAGACCTTCTCTCCCCAAACTCTGTCCTCCCCAGGTTCTGCCAAAATTGTATCCAGTAATTTCCCAACCCAGAGTTGACAACCCTATTCTGACCTCAACTGTAGCCTGAGTCATCTGTGGTCTTGAGCCTGCCATGATGGCCCATCTTGGCCAGACTTCATTTGTCTGGATAAAGCCTTGTTAACTGGCAGGTCTATTATTGTGGGACTTGAACCCCAGTGAGTAATGTGAGAAAAAGCCTCTAGAAACAATATTGCATGTTGCTTCCAGAATGAGTCATTTCAGAGAAGGGCTACAGGAGAAAACTTGAAGGATATTCAGAGGAAGCAGGAAAGTATATAGAAGGGTTGGGTATGGTTCAATCATGAGCCACTGTTGGTCCATGCTGGTGAACCATATACGGCAGGGGTGTCAAACATGCAGCCCAGGGGCCAAATCATCTGCTTCCGTCTTCATCTCACCTTGCTTTGCCAGGCTTGTTCAATTGCACAGGAGTTACAGATCAAAACCTCTATTTTCTCCATTGGCTGAGGCTCCTCCCTTGGGGAGAAAGGGGGGTAGGCAGAGCTTGCTTTGCCAGGCTGTCTCGATCTCACAGCAGAGCTACTGAGCCAAGCCTCTCTTTCTTCTACTGGCTAAGGCTCCTCCCCCTCCTGGCCCCCTGGGGAAGGAAAGAGCCAGTGCTTCCTTTGCCAAGTTCCCTGGATCCCATGAGAGAAATACAAAGAAAGCACCTTTAAGATCAACAAGTGCTAATGTTTTAAGCATGTTTAATTTTAAGGGTTTTTTATTTAAAAAATCTTTAGTTGTGTTTGTCTGTGTCCTTTATAAAGTTTGTATCTCCGCTACCTAAACTTAAATAGGTACACACAAGGCCCGGCCCTACACGGCCCAGCCCGGCCCAACAAGGTCTCATTTATGTCAGATCTGGCCCTCATAAGAAATGAGTTTGACATCCCTGTCTGCTGGGTTAAAACCAAACATTGATCAGACCCAGCCAAAGAATTCCTGTGTTCTTAAGCAAAACCTCAGAATCGCAAAACACAGATTAGTTGAGCCTTAACTTCTAAAGGATTAGGCGTACCTACTGACTTCTGCTTTGTTGATTTCAAAGGCACCAGTAGACCACAGGAATTCTAGAAAACAAATAAGAAGACTATTCAAAGCCCTGGTTCAGAGTGATCAGATTTATTTATAAGATTTATACCTCACCTTCTACAGTAACTAATATCTAGGGACCCATGCAGTGCAGAGGAAATTCCACTGTCCTCCCTAGTCCAGTCTTTCTTTCCTCCCTGTATTCTAACCCAGTTTCCTACATGATCTTTCTTTCCCCAGCTCCTCCCCTCCCCTGTTCTTTCTTCCCCCTTCTCTATCCTGCACCTTCTTTTAGTCCCCTTCCCCAGTCTTGCTCCCTACTCATGTACTTTCATTTCATCAGGGCTTTTTTTTTTGTAGAAAAAGCCCAGCAGGAATGCATTTGCATAATAGGCCACACCCCTGACATCAGGCCAGCTGGAACTGTGTTCCTGTGCGTTCCTGCTAAAAAACAAACAAACCTGCATTTCATTATTAGGGCAACCCAAAACACCACGCAAAGCTTATTTCTGCAAAGTTTGCATGTCCACTGACATCATTGTTACAGAGAAGTTTTTTTTAAGTCTCCCAACTTTTCTTTTCTTTTTCTCTTCAAACCTCACATTTCTCCCAGGTTTGCAGAAACATGCACCTTGTGGCTTTAACAAAAAACATCTAGGACTATTAAATATTATAGTTCAGGGTTCCCCAACAAGGTGCCCATGTGCACCATGGTGCCTGCTAACAATTGCTCCACAACTGCCAAGTATTTTTAGAATGTGGATGGGGCCACTTCTGGTTGGCAACTGGAGATCTGATTAGCTGTTCAGATTTCTAAAAATTTTGCTTTGACAGCAGCTGCTACTGCAGCACTTCGCTGTGTGACTGAAGGTAAACTGCAGCAAGCTATTTTGTGGCTGGTTCTCCCTCCTGTGGCAGCCATTTTGTGGCTGCACTCACACCCACCAGTTTGATGTAGTGGTTAAGTGCACAGACTCTTATCTGGGAGAACCAGGTTTGATTCCCCACTCTTCCACATGCAACTGCTGGAGTGATCTTGGGTCAGTCATAACTCTCTCAGAGCTGTTCTACTCCAGAGCAGTTTCTGTCAGAGCTCTCTCAGTCCCATCTACCCCTCAGGGTGTCTGTTGTGGGGAGAGGAAGGGAAAAAAGATTGTAAGCTGCTCTGAGACTCCTTCAAGTAGTGAAAAGAGGGATATAAATCCAATCTCTTCTTCTTCTTCACTCTGTATTGAAATTTCAAAGGTGCCCACAGGCTTTAAAAGGTTGGATGCCCCGTAGTCGTTAGTTCAGCTTACAGAATTAAATGACAACAAACAAAAATACTATATTAATTTAAAAGCAAACAAAATATCTTTAAATTAACTATCTAAAACAGCCATCACCAGCACCTAACACAGTAAAGATAGCAATATAGAGAATAAGTGAAAATTAATTTAAAACCCCCGCAGAGTCAACAAGTAGTAATTAGTAAATAAAACAAGCAGTAATAAAACCAGCAATTTGCAGTAAGATCAAGCAAAACCAACAATAAGGATTAAAAACTGCCCCACCCCTCCGATATCTCTTTCCACAAAGTAGCAAACCCCCAGTTTCCATCCAATATGAAGCTCATACAGAAACTATCCAATTATTCCTCTTCCTGAAGGATATGTGTTCAGTCCATATGTGGCTGGCAAAAACGGATTTGTTCACCCTCGTTTGTACTTGTTTTCTACCATACTCTTATGTATTTATATATGTACAATTAGATTTCAGTCTAGTGGTACCTTAGAAACCAACACAATTTTGGGGGGCATGAGCTTTCGAGAGTAAAATCTCCCTTTGTCAGAGAGACAGTCTGGAAATCTTGTTGGTCTTTAAGGTACTACTGGATTTGAATCTTGCTCTTCTGTACAGGGCTTTTTTTGTAGCAGGAACTCCTTAGCATATTAGGCCATACACCCCTGATGTAGCCAGTCCTCCTGGAGCTTACAGTAGGCCCTGTACTAAGAGTTCTGTAAACTCTTGGAGGATTGGCTGCATCAGGGGTGTGTGGCCTAATATGCAAAGGAGTTCCTGCTACAAAAAAAGCCCTGCTTCTATGACAGGTTAACATGGCTACCCTCTGAAACTCTGTGTGTGTGTGTGTGTGTGTATATATATAAATGTATGTCCTGTCAAGTCACAACAGTTTATGGCACCCCCAGCAAGATCTTTTCAAGGCACATGGCAATCAGTGGTGATATGCCATTGTGTTCCTCTGCAGGGTCTTTCTTGCCAGTCTCCCATCCAAATACTGACCTGGAGATCTGACGAGATTGGGTTGAATTCCACACACCCCACCATGCCCTTAATGTACTGTTAAAAGAAGTAGTCACCTATGCCAGCCTATGGCCACTCTTTCCTGAGGATTTCCGAGATTCTACTAACCCAATTAAATCTGTCACTCTGCGCTGATGTTCCGTGTAGACAAAGGTACGGGAGGGGGAGGGAACATCAAAGCGCATCAAGAACGGTTTGAAAGAAAACCCTCATTTAAAAGGCCGTGGTTGAATTACTGTGACACCAGCTTTCACTTTTCTTTATTCTCAGCCCTTAAGGCAAAGTCATCCGTGAGGACAAAGGAAATTTGTACCGCAGATCATCAACTTGGAAAGCCAAGTCCCTTATTAGTGCTGTAAAATTTGAGAAAGGATATATCAGGCACTCCATGTACTTAACTGTGCACATAAGGTAGTAATTTACACAAGATGTTGTGTGTGATCAGGGCAGAGCAGTTAAGTAAACCCAGTATTAAAATACCACCTTTGTTACATATCCAGTTTTAGCCATTCTGACCATCGGAGGGACTGAGAACAGAAGCAAAACGCACCCCTGGAGAACTTCATGGGAGTTTTGTTGCTTTGGGGAAACGGGGCTGATGCCAAGTGAAGATTATGTCTCTATGAACTGCTCTCACCTGGATGGCCCAGGCTAGCTTGATCTTGTTGGAACTCAGAAGCGAAGCAGGGTCAGCCCTGGTTAGTACTTGGATGGGAGACCACCAAGGAAGTCCAGGGTTGCTACACAGAGGCAGACAATGACAAATTGCTTTGAAAACTCCATAATGAAGCCTGAGGGGGTGGGGTTTGAGAAGGGGAGGGATTTCAGCTCTGCTAAGACCTCACCTGGAGTATTGTGCTCAGTTTTGGGCACCACATTTTAAGAAGGATATAGACAAGCTGGAATGGGAGCAAAGGTGGGCGATGAAGATAGTGAGGGGTCTGGAGACCAAGTCCTATGAAGAAAGGTGGAAGGAGCTGGGCACGTTTAGCCTGGAGAGGAGGCAGCTGAGAGGTGATATGATCACCATCTTCAAGTACTTGAAGGGCTGTCATATAAAGGATGGCGTGGAATTGTTTTCTGTGGCCCCAGAAGGTAGGACCAGAACCATCAGGTTGAAATTAAATCAAAAGAGTTTCCGGCTCAACATTAGGAAGAACTTCCTGACCGTTAGAGCAGTTCCTCAGTGGAACAACCCAGGTCCGGAATCAGGCAGAGAAAGATCTGTCCCAATCTGCTATCCAAGATCCTTTAACTGGAGAGGTCAGGGATTGAACCAGGGGCCTTCTCCATGGATAATCTGTGTTTTAACACTGCACTGTAGTTCTTAGGTCATAGCGGGACTCCTGTTTCCTCTTTGAACATAGTTTCACTGCTGTATGAATGTGTGCAGTCCACAGCCCCACCTGGCTTTTTAAAACATGCTCAGGAAGAGAAAAAACACACACAGATGATGAGCAAGGAGCCTTGTCCTGTTTGTGCTGTCATCATAAATACTCCACAGCCTTTAGGCAATCCTTCAATCTCAAAGATCAGATAAGGGCAACGGGTGCATAATCTGCAAACAGGTTGCGAGAGCGTGTCTTTTTATCACTGGCAACCACCAAGGGTTCTTGCAGCTCTTGTTTTCACAACAGGTTTCCTCTCCCAGAGCTGCTGGCCTGCAAATGGAACTGCTTGAAAAAGCTATGTCAGCAAGGGGCTCAGTGACCCTAGGAGGAGCCAGCTGCAGTTCAATAGCAGCGACAATGCTACCTTTTGCAGTTTACTCCCTGGGAAGCAACAAGATTGTTTGTATTGGGCTCAGCTGCGTCCAGCAAGCTATTGTGTTTTATGGACTACTAGGAATAGGGCCCGTTGTGAGAATGAATACAACGGGCTCTAGAAAGAGGCTCTGGATGAATGCCCCAGCTTTTGCTGTGCCCCAGTTTGGTGTGGCATCATACCATGACGATGCTCACGCAGACGCTGAAGCTCAGCATTCCTTTTGTCTGCAGTGCATTGTTGCTGCCTTTTCCTGTTGTATTCGGCCTTGCAACTTTTAGCATCAGCATGTGCTTGTAGTGTGATCTATCTTTTTTGACCTGGCATGGTTGTATTATGGTATACCATAGAATGTGTGCTTCAAGGCAGTCATTTTCTGTATGGGAAGTGACTTCAGCTTTCCATCTCCACCCCTCTCCATGCAGCCTCTACCTAGGAAAAGTACAGTCTTTTTCCACAGTGGGGTCCAAAGCAGGAGGGAAGCAACCGCAACAGGGTATAATGACACAGAGTCCACCATTTTCTCCACAGGGACTGATCTGTGCCATCTGGAGAGTGGTTGTAATTCTGAGTGATCTTCAGCCCTCAGCCGGAGATTGGCAACAATGGTTCTCCAGGAGGAAATGGCTGGTTTGGAGGGTGGAGTCTATGGCATTGTACCTGTCCGAGGTCCCACCGCTCCTCAAACCCCACCCTTTACAGGCTCCACCCCTCAAATCTCCAGGAATTTCCTAACCTGGAGTTGGCAACCCTCTTCCCTTGCCAGCCAACCATCAACCTACCTTTATCTAACCCTCTGATCCATCTCCTCTCCCCCTCTCTGTAACCTCTACCTAGGTAAAGTACAGTCTTTCTTCGCAGTGAGGACCAAAGCAGCTTACATCATTCTCCTCTCCCCCCTTTGATCTTCACAACAACCCTGTGAGATAGGTTAAGCTGAAAGTCTGTGACTGGTCCAAAAACATCCAGCCAGCTTCCACTGCAAGAACCTGGGTATGGCAGACCCTTATCTGAAACGCTAACTGCTACGCCACATTGGCTGTTCTAGGGGGGATGCCACTGAACAGGAGCACACAGCCAGGCCTTATTAAGTCATGCCACTCAGGTGGCATCAAGTCTCCCAGAGGGTGCTGCCAGGCCTAGGGTAGCCTGAAGATCTGCTGATATCACAACTGAACTCCAGATAACAGATCTCTCTGGAGAAAAATAACTGCTTTGTAAGGTGGACTCTATGGCATATATTCAGCTGAGGTCTCTCCTTTCCCCAAACTTCTGTAGATTCTACCACAGAATCTCCAGGAATTTCCCATCCTGGAGCTGGCAACCCTAGTCAGGACTGGCCCCAAGGAGTTCTCCCTGAAAGGCCAAAATAGGTCTGGAAAGGCCCTGCCCTTCCTCACTTTTACAGATAGAACCAAGCTTCGAATACTATGGTTACCTAGCAACAGCCACTGAGGGAAAATGGAGGACCCGGTGGGACAGGCCTACAGGTTGCAAAGGCAACTTCCCCAATGGCCCAGTCCTCATCTGTGCTGGGGTCGGAGGGACTGAATGACACACAGCTCAGCCAAAGGAAGGGTAGTATTCTACTGAGAATAAACTGAGAATCACTCCTACAATGCAATTCTAAACAGATTTACAGCTTTTTAAATCCAGGATGAAATTCTGTTTAGGAACAGACTGTTAGACCCTCCTCTTTCTGGAAGGAGGCTTGCATACCCAGGGAGTCTCACTTCCAAGCCATTGATACAGCTATACTGTTTTGCTTCTGTAGTATAATTACAACATGCTTCTTCCATTTTGCACTGCATAGAGAGGCCGTCCTGTTCCTCTACCCTATGGATGCCAACTGTGGGTCAGGACGTTCCTGGAAATCTTGGAGTGGAGCCTGGGGACAGTTCCACTCTCCAAATTAGCCATTTTCTCCAGATGAACTGATCTCTGTGATCTGGAGATCAGTTGTTATTCTGGGGGATCTCCAGGGCCCAGCCGGAGGTTGGTAACCCAACTCCAACCTCACAAGGAAGTTGTTGTCCCACCTCAGCAGACCAGTTTTCTGATTTATCACATGTCATTTTTGAAGAGGTTCCTCTAAGACGGTTCGAGAATGCTGTTGTGTTGCGTCAAGTGAAAACGTGGTCATTTCTCTACGCTTCTATGTCACTTGGTTGCTTAGTGGACTTGGGGAGCTCATTGTAAGGGCAGATGTCCCCTACTAGGGGGAGGGGGTAATGAAATTGGTGGGTTTGGGGTGTGTGCTTCTCCAAGCTAGACTTCATAAGCAGCTCATTGCTGAGGATCTCATCCTTGTGATATTTAGTGTAAACAATGCGTGACATGAAATTGTTACAGCACATCTCCCCAGGGATGTGTGAGCCAGGGGTGGGGAGGTACACCTGCCATGGCATCATGCCATGTGCTTGTTCGTTTTAGAAGTTACAAAAAAAAAAGGAGAGAGATGAGAGAGATGCAGTTATAAGAGCTAGTTTGACCATAAAGAGTTAAAAAGCAGCAGCAAGAGAAATGGAATGGAAGCCTTTTTGGATGACCAGGGCATGCACAGTGAATGAATGCACAGAATGGGGTGGCAAGAATGGGACTCCACCAAGCTAAGCAGGGTCAGCCCTGTTGTATACTTGAATGGAACACCACCCAGGAAGTCCAGCGTTGCCAGGCACAGACAAGCAATGGGAACCACCTGTATTTGTCTCTTGCCTTTCATGGGATAAATGACCTGGTGAGTGAAGAGAGAGACTTTCTTGTGGGGTAGGACTGCCAAGCCCCTGGGCCAGGCGGGGGCCTGGAGGATCACATTGGGCTGGCAGGGGGAACCTCCCCTGACGTCGCTGGAGCAATGACATCACCCGGACATCACCCAGGGGGGGACCCGGAAGTGACATCATTGCTCCGGCAACGTCGCTCATCTGCCGCGCTTAGGCGTTTCCAGGAAAACTCTATGGTTTTCCCGGACGTTCTAGCGATTTGGGAGGGAAAACTCTATGGTACAATAGGTACCACAGAGTTTTTCCCTCCCAAATCACTAGAGCATCCGGGAAAACCATAGAGTTTTCCTGGAAACACCTAGAGTGGTCGGCGTGCGATGTCAGCGGTGCGATGAAATAAACCCTATTGTGGGGGAGTGGAGTTTGGTTGTCAACCATAAATTGTCTGCAACTTAACAGTATTTCACCCACCCACCCACTGCCCGATTCTTTTTCAAATAGAGATGCCAGGGATCAAAGCAAGGACCTTCTGCGTGCCAAGCAGATGCTCTGCCTCTCAAGCCAAGCCCCACCCTAAAATCTGGCTGCGAAGTTTCCGACTCCTCGGGGAAGTGGAGAAAGCAAAACAGTATTACTAAGCAGACAATTAGTGCGTGGAAAGATGTTTTATCAGTAAGGCAAACACCTGCTTTGAAAACACCAGCTGGGCAAAAGGAAGGGATTTCCCGCTTGCTACAGCTGATCAGGGGACAAGACACTAAGAAGGGGTTGTGGTGACTCAGTGGCAGAGCACCTGCTTGGCACACAGAAGGTCCCAGGTTCAATCCACCAGCATCTCCAGTTAAAAAGGATCATGGAGTAGGTGATGTAAAAGGCCTGCACCTGAAACCCTGGAGAGCCACAACCAGTCTGAGCAGACAGCACTGACCTTGATGCGCCAAAGGTCTGATTCAGTTTAAGGCAGCTTCACGTATGTTCATCAGTGGCAAAGGAGGAAAAAAACCCACACCTGTGTTCATTATATGGTTAAGCTGAGATTTTGACAGATCCACCCAAGGTCACCCAGTGAGCTTTAGGGCTGAAATGGGATTTGAATGCAAGTCTCCCAGATCCTTCAGCAGCACTCTAACCAATACACCACACTGTCCAAGACACCTATAAATATAAATTTTATAAATATAAAAATTGACAAACCTATAGAGCAGGGGTGGCCAATGGTAGCTCTCCAGATGTTTTTTGCCTACAACTCCCATCAGCCGCAGCCATTGGCCATGCTGGCTGGGGCTGATGGGAGTTGTAGGCAAAAAACATCTGGAGAGCTACTGTTGGCCACCTCTGCTATAGAGCAAGAAGATCAAATCAGTCAGTCCTAAGAGAAATCAACCCTGACTGTTCCCTGGAAGGTCAGATGCTGAAGCTGAAGCTCAAATACTTTGGCCACCAAATGAGAAGGGAGCACTCCCTGGAGAAGATCTTGATGCTGGGAAAGACAGAAGCCCGCCTCGGTGGGGTAGGGCGGGATATAAATCGAATAAAATAAATAAATAAATAAATAAATAAATAATAAAAGAAGAAGGGGACAGCAAAAGATGAGATGGCTGGGCAGCGTTACTGATGTAACTAACAAATTTGAGCAGACTTCAGAGGATGGTGGAAGACAGGAGGGCCTGGTGTGACTTGGTCCATGGGGTCGCAAAGTGTTGGATTCAACTGTGCGACTGGGCAACAACATAGAGCTAGTGTGGTGTAGTGATTGAGAGTGCTGGACCATTATCTGCAAGAAAGGTAACCAAAAACGGTTGAAACAAAAACTGAATGAAGCTGAACATGCAGTGCTATTATAAAAATATACAGTATATTTTAATCATGCATAAAAATGTTAAAACCAAAATAAAACCGCCTATCTACGGTTCTGTATATAAGGACCTTTACCAAATACCGGGACAAATGTCAAAATATATGCAAACAAGATTAAAAAGGCACACAATATCAAAATAGAAGAACCAGATGCATTTCGGCTACAAAGCCTTCTTCAGTGGTTAAATACTGGCTGAGCATTCCAGAAGATAAACTTCAACATGCTCAAAGCTAATCATGTACAAAGTGGACCAAAAACCCAACAATTATCAAAAGCTTTATAGATCTGTAACAGTAAAAAAGAGAAATGAATTATTAATATAACAACCAAAAGGAATTTTTATAAGGCCATATTTTATTTTTTATTTGATAATAATATGTTCTTATAAAAATTTCTTTTGGTTGTTTTACGAACAACCTTTTCTGTGGTGCTATTCCACATAGCTCCCTGGACTTACTTTTTCTATTGGCCTTCAGGTGCTGGGTGAAGATCATCTTGAGCTTTTAGCAGATTAATTTGTTAAAAATACTGTTGTTGTTTTAATTGCTCCTAATTGTATTATCTTTCGTCATCGTCAGCTTAAAACAAATTAAAGAAAGAAATGGGATTCAGGGCTGGTAGTGGCAGAGAATCTGGTTAGCCTTGAGTTGAATGTAACTTTCAGTCCTACTCTTTGGTAAACTAGGATGCCTGTTCTCCAGAGTCAAAGAAAAGCAATAAATGAGATATTTTTTCCTTCCTATCATACAGATTTCTAAATGTACCTGCACTCGGTGTTCTGTTCTCCTGGAACAACATTCCGAACATTTCAAACATTATCTGACCTTTCTGTCTTGCAAAATTTGTTTTCAATAACTGTGGTTTCAACTCCAGGTTGCTTGCAGATGATTTCACCAGGGTGGGACAGAGTATCCTTGATAGGTGATGCTAACTGATATGGAACAGGTTTCTTAAGGACAGGAAGCTGGGAACTGGTGACTTGGGGCTAAGCTAGACATGACCATGTCCTTGGATCTGCCATGGGGACACTACCGCCATTTTAAACTGATTTTGAAATGCTGCAAGGAACTAATCCTGTTTGGCCCCAAAGGCGCTCTTGCTTCCCTTTGCACCTTTTCAAGCGCAGAAATAACTATGGGAGAAAGGTACTTAAAAGGGCACCAGCAGGAGAAGCTCATGCTACTCAGATCAAAGGTCTGCTCAATTTGTTAATTTTACTATTCTGTCATTGAATCTTATATTGAATCTAAACCACTGCCTACCAGATAATTTCACTTCGCTGTCATTGGTTCTTAAATCTGTACCATTTTGCATTCTGGGCCACTGTCTACCAGCTATGTATGGCTCTGCTCACTGTGCCAGATTCCTCGTCTGATGAAGTGTGCTTAGAGAGCACACGAAAGCTTTACGTTCTGAATAAAACTAAGTTGGTCTTAAAGGTGCAATCGACTCCTATTTTGTTCTACTACTTCAGACCAACATGGCTGCCTACTTGGATCTATGCTGTGGACCTGATCAGGATGGAGGCCTCATGGCATTTTAAAATGGCAACAGCATCCCCCTGGCAAATACAAGGATGCCATCATGTCTAGCTTGGCCCTCAAAATTTGAGTGCACTTTTGTCCCTGGTTATTGCTGCCCTGCTAAACTGCATGCTTCAAGTTCACACGCATTCCCTTCTTTCCAAACTACAGCATGGGTAGACTGGGGTTGCCAGGTGTGTGAATAGGGTTGCCAGCTTCAGGTTGGGAAACTCCTGGAGATTTGGGAATGGTAGGGTACAATGCCATAGAATCCACCCTCCAAAGTGGACAAGTGACAAGTGATGTTCTGTTCTTGGTGCTTAGGGAGTAACAGTGGGCTTCTGGAGTTCCGGCAAAATTTTTACGGGGTGGCTTGTCATTGCCTTCCCAATGACAAATCTACACTTAGGCGGAGTCAACCTTGAGCTGGCTACCTGAACCCAGCTTCCACCGGAATAAAACTCAGGTTGTGGGCAGAACTTGGACTGCAGTACCGCAGCTTACCACTCTGTGCTACGGGGCTACCTCCCACTTAACAAGGAAGCTGAGGTATCTGGAGTTCATTTGCACTCTCTTTGAAGAACTACCTCCCTATCCATCTTCAAAATGGGAATGCCTAGGGAATCCTGGGTTTCTTTGAGATAACAGCAGTTATGCATTCTTATAAGGAGTCCTGGGGAGGAAACGGAGAGTTTCACAATTAAAGTGGGGAAAACCTGGTTGGGGAAGTTTAGATAGTCCTTCCCAGCTTCGTCTAGACATCATTACCCACCCTTGAACGAAGGCCACAGACGCAACTCTGCCTCCAATGTCAGCCTGCAGATTAAGTATTTTCATAAGGGCATTTGTATTTCCCAAACCCTGATCTGCATACAAGTACTGTGCATAAGATGACACATATGCACCCATGTATTTTGACATTAAACAAAATGTTTCTCCCTGATATCCATGCTAGTGATGCCAGAGCCAGTTTGGTGTAGTGGTTAAGTGCGCGGAGAACCAGATTTGATTCCCCACTCTTCCACTTGCAGCTGCTGGAATGGCCTTGGGTCAGCCGTAGCTCTCGTAGGAGTTGTCCTTGAAAGGGCAGTTTCTGGGAGAGCTCTCTCAGCCCCACCCACCTCTTTTGTGGGGGAGGGAGATAAAGGAGATTGTAAACCGCTCTGAGACTCTGGTTTAGAGAGAAGGAAAAAAGGAAAGGTCCCCTGTGCAAGCACCAGTCGTTTTAGACTCTGGGGTGACGTTGCTTTCACGTTTTCACGGCAGACCTTTTTATGGGATGGTTTGCCACTGCCTTCCCTGGTCATGACACTTTCTCCCTAGCATGCTGGGTACTCATTTTACCGACCTCAGAAGGCTGGAAGGCTGAGTCAACCTTGAGCCGGCTACCTGAACCAGCTTCCGCTGGAATCAAACTCAGGTCATGAGCAGAGGGCTCCAACTGTTAGAGAGAAGGGCAGGGTATAAATCTACAGCCTTCTTCTTCAGGTGGGGCCTGGGGATCTCCTGGAATTACAGCTCATCTCCAGACTGCACAGATCAGTTCCCCTGGAGAAACTGGCTGCTTTGGAGGGTGAACTCTCTGGCATTGTCCCCCACTGAGGTTCCTGTCCTCCCCAGGCTCCATTGTCAAGTCACCAGGAGTTTCCCAACCTGCATCTGGCATCCCTACTCACCTATCCCCCGCTGGCGGTGAGGAGGGAACTGACAACCTTCTTTTCAGCAGAAGTAAAGCTTTGAGACAGGAGCAGACCGAGTCCTCCTTGTAATGCATAGAGAACAAGCTCTATTTCCTGCTTCCTGATCATCAGTTTAACTGTGTTGGTTTTGGGCTTACAGGATTGCCTAATTCGTCACAGGTCAAGGGAGTGCAAGGAGACTGTTTGCGGCTGTCACTGCTCAGAAATTAGCTACTTTGATTTGACATATCAATCCCCTTCCCCAAAGCGATTAGGATTTACTGAAGTGACTCCGGAAATGTCTGGGAGATAAGGGTTTGATTTGCATGATGTTCTCAGTGAAAGTTAGAGAACAAATAGCCTTGAGAAGGTAAGAACATGGAGGCCAAAGATCAACAGGAGGGTCATCAGTCAGTGGGACAGAAAATGCTTTGCACAGATAACAACACATCCCATGGAGATCGTTTCAGGGGACAGCTGTGTTGGCCAGCAATAGGACAGTTGGATTTGAGTCCAGTAGCACCTTAGAGAAACTAGCAAGATTTTCAGGGCATAATCTTTTAAGAGTCAAAACTCTCTGACAGAGAACAAATTTTGAGTCCAGTGGCACCTTTAAGACCAACAATGTGTTAAGAACATTAGAGAAGCCATGTTGGATCAGGCCTATGGCCCATCCAGTCCAACACTCTGTGTCTTACAGTGGCCAAAAAAACAGGTGACATCAGTTAGGTCCACCTGTGGGACCAGGACACTAGTTTTATTCAAGGTGTGAGCTTTCGTGTGCCAAGCACACTTCCTCAGACAAGGACCAACACCCACCCGGATCTTTCTGACAGAGGGATCTTTGACTCTCGAAAGTTTATAACTTGAAAATCTGGTTGGTCTCTAAGGAGCCACTGGCCTAAAACCTAACGGTGCGTCCTAAACAATTAAAAGTGGCAGAGCTATAGAAAGCTTTACCCAAGATCTTGAGGAATTTCTGCCTATTTCAGGAAACAGAATTATTATTTTATTTGTTTTCAGGTATTGTTAGCTACACACCCTGTCTTTAATGGGATGTTATTGACCAGGTGATGTTATGGGCCGCCGTACCTGGAAAAACTTCAGCTGCCCATCTTTATGCGTGAAGCCTCTATTAAAGGGGCAGGATATGTTTTTTGTCCTGGCCTGTTGGCAGCCCTAATTCTGCCAAAATGGCACTCCCAGAACTGGGGAGCAAGGCAATAAACAGAAAGCAAAATAAAAGTCACCTAGTAAGGCAATACTGGCTATATATTGGACATTTGATAAGATGTTGCCTCAAAGGAGCTGCCACCACAACCCAAGGATCTTCACTGTATGCTTGAAGGTGAGCTCCACCAGCTATTGTATTGCTGGCTCCGCCCCCTTGTGCAGCTGTTTTGTGGCAGCCATTTTGTGGATGTGCCCACCACATTATGGCAAAATTATAAAGATGCCCACAGGCTGAAAAATGTTGGGGATCCCTGGCCTAAGGAATAACGTGGGGTGAATTCCTTTGGATCGGCTTCATTTGGGGGGATTTAAAGAGAGTCCCTGATTTGTCAATGTCTGCTTCCTATCCCCCATTTCTGCAAAAGAACCGACAGGATTTATAGAATCATAGAGTTGGAAGGGACCTTCACGGTCATCTAGTCCAACCCCCTGCACAATGCAGGAAACTCACAAATACCTCCCCCTAAATTCACAGGATCTTCAGGATTTATGTGTGTAATGTTCATGCAGTCTTCTCTTCTGGCTAACAAATGGAACTAACAGCAGAGTCTCCACTGGAGGCAGGGATGCCAACTTCCAGATGAGGCCTGCAGTTCTCCTGGAAATTCCAATTGTTCTCCAGACTACTTCCTGGATAAAAACAGCTGCTTTAGAGGATGGAATTTGTGGCATCATAGCCACATCGATTACCCTCCCCAAACTCTACCCTCCTTAAGCATCACCCCAAAACTCCAGGAGTTTCCCAAGCTGGAGCTGGCAACCCTAATCCCCAAGAGATTAAACCAATTGACACAAATGTCAAAAGGAGGGGAGCAGACCACGCCATTGTAATGTATGTAATATGCCACAGCATGGATCTGTGAATCAACCAGAGACTCAGACAGATTTCTGCTCAGTGAAATAAGGCACTGGTACTGAAGGGCCTATGAGCCCTGTGGCGCAGAGTGGTAAAGCTGTGGTACTGCAGTCCAAAGCTTTGCTCATGACCTGAGTTCGATCCGAGCAGACACTGGGTTCAGGTAGCTGGCTCAAGGTTGACTCAGCCTTCCATCCTTCCAAGGTCGGTCCAATGAGTACCCAGCTTGCTGGGGGTAATGTAGATGACTGGGGAAGGCAATGGCAAACCACCCTGTAAAAAGTCTGCCGTGAAAATGTTGTGATGTGACGTCACCCCCGAGTTGGAAACGACTGGTGCTTGCACAGGGGACTACCTTTACCTTTTTACTGAAGGGCCTGGATTAAAGAGGGGAGAATGGGCTGCTTGCTTGTAGCACTGCATTAAGATAGAAATGGACTACATAGCTGACAGCTTGCCAGGTGAAGATAGTGAGGAGGCAGGTGGGAGTGGGTGGGACAGAGTTGGTGAGGCACTAGTTGTTAGATAAACAAGCAGTCTTTTCCTGCACTTTCTTTCTACTGGCAGAGAGCCAAGTTCTTCTTCCTGGGTCAGGCAGACAATAGGGAAACAGGTCAATGACCGGAACGTAGAACATTGCAAATTCCAACACTAGTCACATGAAGCTGCCTTACACTGAATCAGACCCTTGGTCCATCATCCATCACCAAGTCTGAGTCCAGTGGCACCTTTAGGACCACACATCTTCAGATACATGCACACAAAAGCTTATACCCAGAGTCAAACTTCGTTGGCCTTAAAGGTGCCACTGAACTCTGAGTCCGCTTGCCGAGAGAGGAGGATAAAAAGCTAAAGTAATAAATAAATAAATGAACTCAAATGCTGTCCTGTTGCTTCTGACCAACATGGCTACCCCCCTGAACCTATCTTTGTCCCTCACAGTCAGTGTTGTCTACTCAGGGTTGCAATGGCTCTCCAGGGCCTTAGGCAGAGGTCTTTCACATCACCTACTGCCTGGTCCTTTAACTGGAGATGCTGGGGACAGAACCTGGAACCTTCTGCATGCTCTACCAGTGAGCCATGTCCCCTCCCCGGTCCATACACCTTTATGGACCAACCTCCTGCCAGTGCAAACCCCCGCCTCTCCAATCTAATGATGAATGTGCGGCATTCTTGTGCCAGTGAATTATGTTGTATTGGTGACTACTCTCTACTACATGCAGTAGTTAAGAGTATTGGACTAGGTAGGCTCTTGGAGACCTGGGTTCAAACCTTCTCTCTGCTATGAAGCTCAGCCACTGATCTCAGGTCAGCTGCGTTCTCCTAGCCTATTGTTTTTATTATTTACTATTTTCATTAATAGCCTGCTTTACTCATTGATACTCAATGGACATTACAAAGTAAGAGAAGCAATTCAATCAGACAGCAAAGACCTCCAAGAAACAGTTGTTGGGAGGCTAAAATAAAGAAGGGAGCAGCTCTGAGTTCTCTGGAGGAAGGGCTGGGAAAAAATCTTCCAGGCCGATTGCAAGGGAGACTTTGGGTTCTACAAAGAATTCCCATCCGAGTGTATATATGCTTTTGTCACGCCTGCTTTGTTTTTGTAAGTTTTCATCATGAAGAGTGTCGATCTCTGGCGTATCTTTCCTGCAGCATTGGACCCCAAACTTTGTGGCTGATGTAATGATCTTTTTTTTTTATTGTGGTCTAGGGAGAAAGAAGAACTGAAAGGGGAATTGCAGTCAAAGAGGAACTGGGATAATTCCTGGCGGCAGCACACTCCCCTCTCGAGTCGCAGTTGCCGCTACATGCTCTGCAAAGGGCAAATTCAAACACATCCCACGCAGCCTGCAACAGGGAAATCGCACACAAAAAAGAAGTGTGAAATACACAATGCTGGAATGAAAAGTTGGCAGAGGAGATGCAAACTATTGTCTAGACATCGGATTAGGTAATTAACAGCATATATAATTTCTCTTATCTGAGGGTGTCGCCTGAAATGAACAACCCAGCAGAAAAGACACCAGACCATTCCTCCTGCTGAAGTGAGCTCTGACTCAGGAAAACTCATGCTAGAACACACGTTGTTAGTCTTGATGGTGCCATGGACTTCCCTCTTATTTGGCTGCACCCAACTCATGGCTGCCCCTTTGGAGTCACCCTTTCTTGTAAGGGCATGCCAAGGAATCAAGGCAGATATGTGCAGAGAAGCAAGAACATCCATGAGGCTCTGCAGACACACAAGAACAACCCAGCAGAAAAGCTGCCTTATATTGAATCAGACCACTGCTTGGTCAAGCGCCAGGTTGTCTACTCATTCTGGCAGCGACTATCAAGTGTTTCAGGCAGAGGTCTTTCAGACCATCTACAATGGTGTCACACTCATTTGTTATGAGGGCTGGATCTAACATAGATGAGACTTTGTTGGGCCAGGCCATGCATGTACCCGTTTAAGATTAGGTAGCAAAGATACACTTTATAAAGGACACAGACAAACACAATTAAAAAAAAAAAACCTTAAAACATGCTTAATACATTAGCACTCGTTGGTCTTAAAGGTGCTTTCTTTGTATTTCTCCCATGAGATCCAGGGAACTGGACAAAGGAAGCTCTGGCTCTTTCCCTCCCTCCCCGAGGGACCAGGAGGGGGAGGAGCCTCAATCAATGGAGAAAATCGAGGTTTTGCTTTGCAGCTCCTGTGCAATTGAGCAAGCCTGGCAAAGCAAGTTGAGATGCAGAAGGAAGCAAAAGAGAGGGAGAAGGAAGCAGATAAGAGCCAGTTGCTTGGGGGCCTGATAGGAGTCCTCCAGGGGCCTGATTTGGCCCTCAGGCTGCATGTTTGACACCCCTGGTCTAAAGCTTAAGCTTCTGGCCACACTCAAGCTTTTGCCCCATTGAATTTCAAAGCAAAACATTTGTCAAGATCCTGGGGCTAGTGAGGCCTATAGGCTCCAGACAAGTCTGCCTAGGAGTTATTACAGAAAGCCTACATCTCCCAGGATCCCCTCTGGTTGGCTGGCAAGGTTTTGGAGGGAAAACTGGCACAGAGTGGGATGGGACCTGGGAGGTGAGCATAAAAGTCCAAGGAACAGATAGGGTGTGTTCTCTCTGGAAAAGGCTACAGGAGAGAAGGCAGGAGAGATCCCTTACCCAAGGGGTGAGTTGTGGTATTAGTAGCAGGGGACGTCTAGTTGGTTGCATCAGGGCTTCAGTTTATTTGCACCCACCTTTACTGTGTGTGTGTATATATATATATATATATATATATATATATATATATATATATATTTCACTGTTTTTAAAAAGGTAAAGGTGCAAGCACCAGTCGTTTCCAACTCTGGGGTGACGTCAGATCACTACTTTTTCAAGGCAGACTTTTTTACGGGGTGGTTTGCCATTGCCTTCCCCAGTTACCCACTTATTATTTGAGCACTGTAAATAAACTGTTGTTGTTATACTGCTTGGGTCCTCATGTCTCCTTGGTCACAGTTAAGAGGTAGTTACTAACAAGAAAGACAAGGGTGGTAAGGTGCTCTGGGCGCTCCCATGCAGACCCTTACCAGAGTGGTGGCAGCCAGTAGCAGGCCCTCCTAGGCCCCTGCTGGGTGACGACATTCTTCATGTATACATCTTAATCCAAATGCAGGGCAAGCAATGAGAAGCTGTGTGGGTCTTGGGGTTCAAAGTCTCTTAAACCCTGTGGGTGGCCTTTGGAAAGTTGTGTCTGCTCACTCTCAGTTCTGTATATCCGGAGTTGCCATCTGCTTACAGATAGATGTTCTGTACCTTATCAGCTCACCCTTTCTATTCATGTGGAAATACAGTGAGCACATCTAAGTGTTGCTAAAAGATCCAGTTCTAGCTCAGAATAGGTATAATGGCCTCAAACCAAATGTGAGAGACAAACAGTGACATCTAGTGACAGAACATGGTACTACAGAACACACAGCAGCCGTGCAATTCTAAGCAGACGTGGATCTTTTCCTGGGTCAACCTAGATGCACAGTGTCCTTGTCGCTGCCATGAGGACACTGCTGCCATTTTAAAATAATCTAAAAACACGGTGAGGGTCCAGTCTTGATCAGGCCCACAGCGTGCAGCTCCCATGCCTTTTCAAGTGTCAAATCAGCTATAGTGGAGGTGGTAGAGTGGCCATTTCGGCATTTGAAAAGGTGTAGGGAGGGAGAACAAGAGCTCTTTAGCCCATTGTGCTGCAGGCCTGATTAGGACAGTGTCCTAGTGGCATCCTCATAGCAGCCAGGGAAACAGAAGGAATAATGTTGTGCCGTTGGTGGTGCAATATCACTTCAGACAAATAACTGGAAGTGATGTCACCATGTCAGCATAGAGTTGGGGGAAATTCTGGAGCATCACACTGTGATGTCACTTCTGGGTGTTTGCCAGAAGTTGTGTCACACCATTGGTGCAACTCCAAATTTTGTGCCAGTTTTTCCGGTGCTGCCCTGCTGAGTAGCAGCAGGCAGATGGCAGGAGACCTGGTTTTCCTAGGATCAGGTATGCTGTACAGGGGCCGGAGGGAGAAGGCTTGCCCTGCGCAGCAAGTCCCTTATCAATATAGCTCATTCTTAACTGTGAATATTTAAATCCAGAGATTGAGAAATCCCCAGATTTACACATAAACTTAAAATCTTTAAATATATTGTCAAGTCTCAGGGAAGGGTATAGTGATGAACCCAGCGAAGGTGCAAGCGGTCTTAGACTGGCAACCCCCCCGAAACTCACAGTTACAATCCTTCCTCGGTTTTGCAAATTTCTGCAGAAACCTTCCAAAATGATAGAAGCTGTGCCTTTAACTATAAGAAACAAATATATTTATTTTTATTTCCCACCTTTCACCTGAATGGGGACCATGCGGCTGACTTCATTCTCATTGCCTCTGTTTTATCTTCACAACATTCCTATGACATAGTGTAGGCTGAGAGTGTGTTACTGGCCCAAGGTCACTCAGCAAGCTTCCATGGCAGAGTGGGGATTTGAACCGGGGTTTCCCAGATCCTTTAACCACTACATGACACTGGCTCTCAAATGTCCTCTGTGTCTGTTGCTAGGTGCCCACGACAGTATTGCCAGCCTTCAAGCTCCAGTTTTAAATTTTGCCTAAAACAGAAAAAAAATGTTGAAGTATTTAAAGTAAAACACAAGAGGAGTCACAGCCAAAAAAGCATCTCCATGCATCTGATGAGGAGCGCTGTGATTCTTGAAAGCTTAGAATCCTAGAGTTGGACCTCCAGGGTTATCTGCACAATCCAGGAAATTCACACATACCTCCCCCTAAATCCACAGGATCTTCATTGCTGTCAATAAATTTGTTGCAACTTAGGCTACAATAAATTTTGTTAGCCTTAAAGGTGCTACTGAACTCTTTACAAGTTGTCATGACCCAGATGGGGGTGCCACCTGATGCTGCCACCACTCTGGATTTATGGTCCCTCGGGAAGGCCCAGCGTACCCTCCCAAGCCCCTTTTATCCGAGAAACACAGGCGTGATGACCAGGCAGAGAACATTAAAAAGATAAAGGTTTATTAATACAGGGATGGGCATTTAAACAAGGCAAGGTGCTTAACAGATATTACAGTGTATAAAGGAAAAAGAAAATAAACCCTAACGCGGCTACTTGTACTTCCCCTAGCCTGTAAGTCGTCAGGGCCCACAGCACTTTTCCCCAGACCGACTGCCTGTGACTCACTCTACCTTCTGAGTGAGGGATCCTTCTCTCAGCCACAGACTGTACTCCCAGCCTGACTCTGTGAGAGAAAAGAACACAGTTCCACAACCCACAAAGTTTGTGTAGCAATTCCCTCACACAGTCCCTGGACACTGATTGGTTACAGTGGGTGCCGAGTATTGTGGGGATTGTAGGCTGTGTCTGCTCTCTACTCCCAATTTGGTCTTTAGGCCCAGGCCTCCCTAGGCCTTGTCTCCCAGCCCTGCACAGATCATGATACTAGTTTTAGCCAAAAGTGCAGAAAATTATGACAAGATACTGTGACAAAAAGCACAAAATACTAAAAAATGTATTTGTAATGTCAAGTCTCAACTTGGGTAGTCTTGTCCAATATAATAAAGTCAAATAGAGTTGCCAGGTCTCTGTTGTAAAATACCTGGTGACTTTAGGGGTGGATCGAGGAGAGGGTGGGGTTTGGGGAGGGGAGGTGAGGGGCCTCAGCATGGCATAGTGTCATAGAGTCTACCCTTCAAAGCAGCCATTTTCTTCAGGGGAGCTGATCTCTGCCAGCTGGAGATCAGTTGTAAAAGTGGGAGATCTCCAGGCCCCACCGGGAGGCTGGCAACCCTAAAATCAAATACTATCCAAAGAATATCCAGAATAGAGAGCTATAAGCTCCTGCATTCAATGAAATCTCAAACAGTCTCATCTTATAAAGTCCAACCAAGATTACAGTGTCCAAAAGTAGGTATGCATACTCATAGAAGTAAAAAAACAGAATCCTGCTCCAGGACGTGGTGTCCGGATTCAATGAGGAACATTTCTCATGTGGTATGTCTTCCTCAGCTGGAGGCAGACTGGAAGCAATTTCCAACTTCAGGCAAAAGTCCGGTAGTACTTTCTATAATGCATTTAATAAGGATCATCCCTGTACATACATAGTATCTATAAAATAATAGCTACAAACCCTTTATCATAAAGAATCGCAATTACAGGAAGCCAAACAGACTATAACATTTACCATAGTTTCAAATGGCTCTTGATATCCACTGATAATTTTTCTAAGAACCTTTCTTAAGTTCTTTTCATACAGTCTTCAACAATCGCGTCTCACAGCAGAATTCAAGTAAAATACATTTTATATAGGATTTTTAATCTGATATTATTATGGTGGGAGGGGCCCACGAAGGCAAAAGTGCCTAGGGTCCACAGAAGTAACAATGCACACCTGCTTCTTGGTTCTGGTAGGTCAACTCCAGGTAGGTGTGCCAGCCTCCAAGTTGAGGCCTGGGGATCCCAAACCCCCCTGGAATTACAACTCATCTCCAGTCTAGAGAGATCAGTTCTCCTGGAGAAAATCAATGCTAAGGAGGGAAGATTATGTGGCATTGTACCCCACTGAGATCCCTGGCCTCCCCAGGCTCCACCCACATTTCCCAATTTGTTGCTGCTGACCCTACCCTCTTGCTAGGGGCAAGGGGCTCTGGCAACCCTAACTCCAGGTCTGCATTTGGGGAATGGCCACCCCTAAATCCACCAAGACCCCAAGAATCTCCAATTTTTAGAATGGGTTTCTGCTGCTCCAGCCTTCTCACCATCCCCAGAATCTTCTGCTCTTTACTTTACTATGGTTGCGATTATCTCTGCTCTCCTATTTTTTGAGAGTGGGGCTGGGGACTCCACTCTCTTCTTCATTGTGTTGTAACACAGGAACAAATGCGGAGAAGGGCTGTGGAAAAAAGTATATCAGCATTTCTTTGAAAATAACTCTTCCATATGAATGCTTTTTTTTTTTTTTGCTGTACTGATTCCCCAAGGCTGAAACATTCTTCCTTTTTCATTTGGGCCTGCATCAAGTTTCCTGCCTCCCAACACACAGCTTTTAAAGGATATTTTTAGATACAGTATTTGAGCAGCTCGAGCAGATGGCCATGGAGCCTGACACAAGAACTGAAATGTAGGGTACTGCTTTCCACAATGCATGCATGTTTAATCTACGGTGCTTGGGAGTCTAATTTGAGTTTCTGAAGGGTTGTCCTTATTTTTGGTTGTACTTCAGCAATGAAAGAGATTGTGGGGAGAGAACATCTTGGGTAGTGTGAAACTTCGGATGGGTTGGATCCAGCCAGGAATTTCATTCATTCTCATCCAATTCTTCTCCTTACTATAGCCTCCATCCAAGATGGCTTTTGTACATTCAGGGCCCTTCGTCCCCCTTTTTAACTGCTCAGAGTCTAAAAATTCAGGAGGGGAAAAGATAGGCATGAAAGGATTCCCTGTCTTTTTATCCCTTTGACACTTGGGGGTATACCTAATTGGGGAAATGGCCTGGGGAAGAATTAAACCCTTCTCCCCTAGTGATATGCCCACATTTCATGCGGGGGGTGGGGGTGGGCACAGCTACTAATCTAGAGCCAAAAGACAGGTCTGGATTTTCACTAAGCATCATATATAGCTTGGCCCAAAGTTGGTGCTAACTTTATAGATATTTCTTTTGCATGTCTGGAACTATCCTCGTATTGCTGAGAACGTGGCATAAGAACTGACCTGTTGGATCAAAACAAGGTTCATCTAGTGCAATGTTGGGCTTTCAAAAGTGGCAATTGGAAGTCACAAGTAGTTCATCATGAACAAAGAGTGGCAGTGAGGTCCATTCTTTTTGGCTTGTTCCCAACACTTGGTAGAGACCAGTATATCATCTCTGAATGTGGACCCATTTTACTCTTATGGTTAGAAAGACCACTTAGAGGAGCACTGTGTGCTGAAGTGAAGAGCTCATGTACAGATAAATAGTCTCTTGATCTAGGAACACCATGAACACATTGGCACAACCCCACAGCTTTGTCTAGAACAGCCTGTCATCTGGATAAAAAATGGTGCATATTAAGCAGCGCTGAATGAAAACGGCAATTTTTAATTTTGTGATGGAGTAAGCTGATTAAGGGCTCATATGAATAACACTTTCAGCTCCAAATGGTTTTGAAGCATGAATATTTGAATAAGTTCCAGCGGGGAAGCTGATCCCAAGGAACCCAACCCCCCTTGGCCATACCAGTAAGCTCTCTAAGCCCTGTCAGTAAAACCAGTTCTATCAAAGAAGGCCATGATATATGATCACACAGAACTGTGAGTGAATCTATTTAAGAAATGGGGTCAAAAATACTCTTTCCCCCCCATATATGTTGGTAGTGTCCCCAGATGCCTCTACTTTTCAATTCTTTTCTGGAGCGCTTTTGAAAACATTTCCTTGCTAAATTGCCCTCACTTTCCCTAACTCTCAATTACCCTTGTTTGATCTCTGTGACCTTATTTTGTAGCCAGCTTTGATTATGTAGCATCATAACACCCATTCATTGCATGATCCATGGCTGACTGGGCTGTATCAACAGAAGTATAGTGTCCAGATCAAGTGATGTGATGGTATCGCTTTACTCTGCTCTGGTAAGACCTCACCTGGAGTATTGTGTTCAGTTTTGGGCACCACAATTTAAGAAGGATATAGCAAGCTGGAACGGGTCCAGAGGAGGGCGACGAAGATGGTGAGGGGTCTGGAGACCAAGTCCTATGAGGAAAGGTTGAAGGAGCTGGGGATGTTTAGCCTGGAGAGGAGGCGTCTGAGAGGTGATATGCTCACCAGCTTCAAGTACTTGAAGGGCTATCATATAGAGGATGGTGTGGAATTGTTTTCTGTGGCCCCGGAAGGTAGGACCAGAACCAATGGGTTGAAATTAAATCAAAAGAGTTTCCGGCTTTAGAACAATTCCTCAGTGGAACAGGCTTTCTCAGGAGGTGGTGGGCTCTCCTTCCTTGGAGGTTTTTAAACAGAGGTTAGATGGCCATCTGACAGCCATGAAGATCCTGTGAATTTAGGGGGAGGTGTTTGTGAGTTTCCTGCATTGTGCAGGGGGTTGGACTAGATGACCCTAGAAGTCCCTTCCAACTTTATGATTCTATGATTTGGATCACCTGTGTCTAATCCAGGAGAAAGATGGAGATGGGTAGGCACTTTAGTCTGTTTGTAGCAGTTGAAAAGAATAAGAGTCCAATAGCACCTTAAAGATTAACACAATCTGTGGTAGGGTATGAGCTTTCATAAATCACTGCTCACTTCTAGAATGTAAGTCCGTAGTCCTATATATTGGAAAGTGGAGTGATTTCAGATGTCATATGACATTAGCAGGCAAATTACAATAGCAGGTGTGATTGGATTAGGGGGTGATATGCAGAGGGGCAGTACGTGTGGGGAAATTGAGAAAGGAAGTAGAGGCAGAAGCAGAAAAAAACAGAACCAAGGCAGCTGACAGGGACAATAAAGGCAACAGACTCAGGATTTGGGAAAAGGGGAATATATACATAACTGATTATCTTTCTAGAGACATTTTGAACCCCGCCAAAATTCCTAATTTCAGCTAACAATGCTGGAACACCTCCGGATTTAGCTCGCGTTCCTTGGCAAACAAGCAGCTGATTTTCTGATGCACTTTCCCCCCCTTCTCAGTTTTGAAGTTCAACTCTGAAGCTGGTTGCTTGACTAGTTCATGGTGGTGTCATCAGCTTGTTCTGCATGTGCGTTCTCACATAGCCTGATTATGTTTTACCTCCCTCTTGCTGTGCTGCTCAGTAGACAATTGCTTAAATCAGTTTAAACAGTCGCAAGTCATATACATCAGTCCTAAATACATCCTATTTTAATCTAAATAGTCGTCAGTAGTCTGAATGACGGCTGATCTCTCAGTGCCCAGTTCTGAAAAATTAAAAACCCAAAGCGAAACTGTTTGTCAGGCTGGCATTCAAGTCATTTGGTGTCAAGCCAAACAGACCCAGTGATTGGCTTACAACCGATCATCCTCATGAAGTAAATGCAAGTTTACTTTTTTTTTTTGCAATATATTTCTTGGGAGATTCATTCGCTGCACTCAGTATCACACTTCTGTGACTGGACAAAACTCTGCTACGTTAACCAAATCTCCCAATACCTGGGTGGTATGTGCAAACAGGAACACCACCACCAGCAGGGCTTTTTTTTGTAGCAGGAACTCCTTTGCATATTCGGCCACACACCCCTGATGTAGCCAATCCTCCAAGAGCTTACAAGGCTCTTAGTACAGGGCCTACTGTAAGCTCCAGGAGGATTGGCTACATCAGGGGGTGTGGCCTAATATGCAAAGGAGTTCCTGCTACAAAAAAGCTCTGAACTATTGACCTCCAGAAGTGCCTGCAAGGATTTTCCTGGCTGCCTCAGACTGGGGGGGGGTCTGCAAAAGTGGGGTCCTCCCAGAATCCCTGGGCCCTGGCAGCTGCCCCACCTCAGGGGATCAGCTCTGGGATCAACCAAACACCGAGCACAATGCTTAGCTATTGGGATGCATTTGGCTTCCAGAGTCACAAGTTGTACTGGCTGTGATGTTAGAAGACAGATGCTTATCGCTGCCTTTTTGGGAATTCTTGCACATATCTGAGTGTTGATCCAGTTTCTCATGCTATTATAAAAGGAACAGAAGCACAAACAGTTGATTGACTGCCATGAAACGCTTTCGCAGATTCCAGTCCTGATTCTATTTTGGTAGTGGGTGAGGTCATCTCCCTTTTATGTCAGTCTTCAAGGCATTCTCTGTTCATCCAGGATGAAGGAATCCAATACAGATGTAAGATGAGAATTGACATAACTGCTGCGATTCCACAAAGAGAAGTGGGACACAGACGAACCCTATGGAAACCCTGGAGCACAATGCACGGTTGTATTCTTCTGCACCAACAGCCGTACGGTATTAAAAAGCAATGGCTTCGGTGTGGCTTCTGTGATGTGCATTCCCTACCCCACACCCCCGTGACAGCTGTAAAGGAATCATCTAGTAGGCCACTGCAAAGCTTGGAAAGAAGAAATGCAGGGAGCCCTTAACTGTAAATCAATGGGTGTGTATATATAGACGGATGGATATTATATACGTTATGGGAATGCCATAATTCATGTTCTGTTATAACTTGGGCACTGAAGACCCCAGAGAATGTCATCTCTTCTTTGTACCATCCTGTTCATGGAAACCAAGCATAGTCTAGAGATCAGTGTCCAACTAAGATCTGGGAAATGCACATTCCAATCCTTGCTCTATGATGGAAGCTCGCTGAGTAACCTTGGGCCAGTGAGACACTCTCAGCCCAACCTACCTCACAGGGTTGTTGCGAGAATAAAATGGTGGTGGGGGGAAGTGACATAAGCCGCTTTGGATCCCCCAAATAGAAAAACACTGAAGGAACAATTTATATACTCAAAACAATTATATATTTTTTACAATTTAAACCAGTGTATACAAATTCAACATCACTTTTCTCTTTCTTCGCTCCAAAAAATAAAGTCCATAACACAGTCATTAACATGTCTGAAAGTCTTTCCAATAGAGGGATCAAGGAAATCTTTGCAGCCTTCATAAGACGCCCCATGTAGATTCCAAGATGTTTCAATTCTGGTCTTCTTCAGTTATAAGGCTGTTAAATTGGAACCCAATTTCAACAACTGCTCATACAGACACAAGGTTCATAGCTATGCAGCAGAATCAATGGGTTCTCCTTCCCCCCAGAGGAAGGGTGTAAATGACGTAAAGAAATAAATATAGGTGACAGGTGGTTTCTTCCATTCCTTCCAGTATCTCAAGGCAATGTGTATGTTTCTTGCAGTGCCTTGGTTATGTACCTTCTCTGTGGTTTCCTAAGAACATATGAAGAGTCCTGCTGGACCAGACCAATAGTCCATCTAGTCCAGCATCCCATCTTACACAGTGGCCAACCAGTTCCTCTGGACACCCAACAAAAGGGCATAGAGGCCAAGGCCTTCACCTGATGTTGTCTACTGGTTCTGGGATTCAGGGGATTAGTGCCTCTAAATGTGAAGGTTTCCCTCAGTCACAATGGCTAGTAGCCACTGACAGACTTATCCTCTTCATGATACTTATTGCTTCTGCTCTCCCCCTCATTATCCTCACAACAACTCTGTGAAATAAGATGGGCTGCGAGAAAATGATTGGCCCAAGACCGCTCAAAGAACTTCAAAGTTGAGAGCGGGGGGTGAATGTATTGTGATCTCGGGTCTCCTAGGTCAAAGCCAGACATGAACCACTACACCATATTGGGTAGGGAAACCAGTTTTAGCAGTGAAAGGGGCATGTGGATGAGGAGTCATGAAACCTTCTTCTACCAACAACTGTCATATACTGTGCTCGGCTGCTGTTGCTTTTTGCTTCTAATGAGCACTTCTGATATCAAAGCTTGGCTGAGGAGAAAAGAGATAGGGGAAGAGAAGAGACAGAGAGGAGAGCTGTACAGGATATTATAGAGTGGGAATGTCTATGGTGTTCCTTACCTATTCACCCCTTTCTGTGGGTTAGACTCCACCCCTTGCTTGAACTTATTGGGCCCTGATCCTATCAATGGAGGCATAATATTCAAATCACAAGATGCCATAGTCCTTCTTTACACTGTGTTGGTCAGCCACACCTGGAGTACTGTGTACAGTTTTGGAGACCTCACTTCATAAAGGACGTAGACAGGATGGAGTAGATGCAGAAGAAAGCAATGAGGATGATCAGGGCTGGGAGACCAAGCCCAACAAAGAAAGGCTGAGAGACTTGGGAATGTTTAGTCTGGAAAAGAGGAGGTTGAGGGGAGACATTGTTGTTCTAAGTATCTGAACGGTGGTCACTTAGAGGAGGGCAGGAGATGTTCCTGTTGGCAGCAGAGCATAGGACTCACAATAATGGGTTTATGTTACCAGTTCAATATTAGGATTTTTGGGTTTTTTTTCACTGTTTAGAGTAGTTCAGCAGTGGAATCAGCTACCTAGGGAGGTGGTGAGCTCCCCCTCACTGGCAGTCTTCAAGCAGTAGGTGAACAAACATTTGTCAGGGATGCTTTAGCCTGATCCTGCGTTGAGCAGGGGGTTGGACTAGATGCTCTGTATGGCCCCTTCCAATTCTGTTATTCTTGTCAGTATTTAAATATTAGGCTGCTTACATGTTATAGCAACCTTGCATGTACCCTTACACATCTCTTTGTAAGAAAGAACTGTGTGTTCAGTTTACAAACGAACCAGGGGCTGGTACCTGAATAAATGTGGTGTTTAAATAGCAGTTTGAGCAGAACATGAGAATTACTCAACACGTGTATAAAGACAAATCGAGTGTAGTAAACACACATTATGTGCGTTGACTGTAACCACTGCCCACCAGCTATATGTAGCTCTGCGTACTGTACCCCATTCCATTGTCTGATGAAGTATGCATGCATATGAAAGCTTACATTCAGAATAAAACTTCGTTGGTCTTAAAGGTATTACTGGACTCCTACTGTAACTTATGAACATGGCTACACAGATCTTCTGTTGGATCACATCTACATTGGATCTTAGTTTGTTATTGATTCTGTCTTCCATGTACCAGGTGATAATAGCTATGGCTTTCGAAGAAGGGTTCCTCTGCAGTAGCCATAGCTATCCCATAATTACCGAACTGCCTTCCATTAGAAATCCATCAAAAAACAGAGTTTGCATGCTATCCAAAGGAGCTGTAAAATTTTGTTCTTTAGACTGGCAATCAAGAGACAGAATTAGGCAGGTGCATGGTAACATCCCCCCCATCCCCTATACTCTACAGGAGTAATTCAAAACATGCAGCTGGGCTTTCTATTTTCCCTCTGAAGAATGATATGTTTGGAATGGCCCACAGGGCAAGTCCATATAACACAGTGGTTTTTCAGAAAGCAATTAAATCCTGACCCAAGGGACATGTTGTTTGAATGGGATGCGCTTTAATAGACTGGAGCCAATCGCCCCTTTCGCTCCGCTGGTTGCTTATGTAAGGTTCTTTCCCTTGGAATTGAGATCTGGGTCAACAAAGAACGCATTATCAAGTACGCACGAACTCGACTGTGAACTCTGTCTCTGGCTCATTTCCGTCTTGATGTGAAACATGAATAGCGCCATGCACATCTACTGGATAATGTATATGTTCATTTATTTACTTACACAATTTTGTATCCTGTGCTTCCAGCCATACTTGGCAGCTTATAAAAAAAAACTTCAAAAGGATACACTAAAAAGGATTAAAACATGAAAATGTACAGTTGTCAACGTTATTGCCAGTAAAAAAGGCCCATAAAATTCAGCAGCATCAAAGATTCAATAATGAATAAAAATGCACTTCATTGAGCAATTAGAAGAACAAGTAGCAAAGCCACCTAAAAACCACCTAGAATAGGTAGCTGATCAGGAAAAGACTTTGTAAACCTGTCTAAACTCAAGTGGCTCAGTGGAGATGTGTGGACTGCAACAGAGAAAGCCCTGGAACCTGTGGCAATCTGTTATCTTTCAAAAGGCAAGAGAGATGTGCCAACAAAATGTGGCTCGAGAGCAGCTGTTCTTGACCTTTTTTGGTAAGGTGATCTCCAAAAGTGATCTCCACAGGTGAACTCTGGTAGCAGAAAGTTCATACATGGTTGAAAGTGCCATCAAGTCACAACCAACTTATGAGACTCCAAAGGGTTCTGTTCTCAAGAAAGACTCAGAAGTGGTTTGTCATTGCCTGCCTCAGCATAGCAACCAGGGCTTTTTTTGGTATAAAAAGCCCAGCAGGAACTCATTTGCATATTAGGCCACACCCCCTGATGCCAAGCCAGCCGAAACTGCGTTCTTGAGAGTTCCTGCTAAAAAGAAAAGCCCTGTTAGCAACCATGGACTTCCTTGGTGGTCTGGTCTCCCATCCAAGTACTAACCAGGGCCAACCCTGCTTACCTTTCAATATCTGATGAGATCAAGCTAGCCTGGGCTATCCAGGTAAGTGCCAAATGGACATATAGTCTATAGATAAAAGCAAGAATGGCAGCACAGAAAAAGGTCTTACTCTTATAACACAACTGTTAAATGCACAAGAACCTCAAAACTGGTTTCAAGACTGCCATCTCTGTCCAATTTGCTTATACTTTTTGGTATAAAGTGTCTTCTTTTTAACAGACTGAAATGGAGGAAAACACTTCCCTCCCATGTTGGCATATATGATGGACCTACTACTCGGGAAAATAAGTTTAGGGAAATTATTCAATGCTATGAATGGAATTTTGGATTAACTTGTAAATCTGATCCAGACAGGAAGAATGAAAAAAAAACAAAAACTGAGCATTTAAGTACATATTTTTTAAAAGTTCAGGTTTGCCGGACTTGAGCAAAGGCCAGTTCCATATCATGTGGTGTCTGCATTCCATTGGGGATAGATAAAGGTCAGTAAACAGAAGTTGAATCCAGGTAAGACTGAAGTGCTAGTGTTTCTGAGTGGCCTTAAGACTTGAGAATGATGGCCATGTTACCTCTTGATGGGGTTACGTTCCCACTGGAGAACCAAGTTCACAGTGTGAGTGTTTTCCGAGGCCTCGCTGTATTGCTTGACTAGGTGCAAGCGATGATGCATTTTGTCAGCTTCAGATGGTGAGCTAGCAGCACTCCCCTTCACACCTTGCAGTGAAAAATGTGCAGAACAATGGAATATAAAGACAATCAAATAAACAAAACACCCCACACCAGTAACTTTTCATGTAGAATGGTATCTACAGTGTACTCTGTGCTGCTCAAAAACACTGCATGAGAACAAGTACGGTTTTCGACTGGAGCAGGGCACACATAATGTGCTATGCCTATATTTGGTGGGTGTGGACTGGCTGCCAACTAGTTTCCATGTGCACTCCGAAGTGCTGGTTCTTACTTCCAAAGATCTATCTGAGATAGTTCTACATGGTCCTGGTAACCACAGGACTTTCTCCTATACAGTCATTCTTTCCCACTGAAAAATGACAGAAGAGGACCCACTTCAGATTCTCCATTCCCCCCCCTTTTTGCAGCTTCCTGGGTTGACTGTAACTGAATCTCTGGAACTGCCTGCCTACAGCATACTCCACTATTTATTTGCTTCCCACCATCTTGTGATAACATGGCTTTTGGAGACAGCTTTCTCTGCGACTTAAGTCACAGGGTTAGGAGATGGTGGGAAATACTGTCAAGTCGCAGCTGACTTAGGGTGACCCAGTAGGATTTCAAGGCTAAAGAGGAACAGAAGTGATTTGTCATTGCCTGACTCTGTATAGCAACATTCGACTTCCTTGGTGGTCTCCCATCTGATTATTAACTAGGGTTGCCAATCCCCAGGTGGGGGCAGGGGATCCCCCGGTTTGGAGGCCCTTCTCCCGCTTCAGGGTCATCAGAAAGCGGGGGGAAGGGGAGGGAGATGTCTGCTGGGAACTCTATTATTCCGTATGGGGATTTATTCCCATAGAAAATCATGGAGAATTGATCTGTGGGTATCTGGGGCTCTGGGGGGGCTGTTTTTTGGGGTAGAGGCACCAAATTTTCAGCATAACATCTAGAGCCTCTCATGAAAATACCCCCCAAGTTTCAAATAGATTGGACCAGGGGGTCCAATTCTATGAGCCCCAAAAGAAGGTGACCCTATCCATTATTTCCTATGGAAGGAAGGCATTGAAAAGGTGTGCAAAGATTGGCTATTGCTTTCCTATCCTACTTGCCTGTAAGTGTCCCAGAAGTATCAGGTCAACCCCTTATAGAAACAAAATGCGGCTCGAGAGCAGCTGTTCCTGACCTTTTTTGGTATGGTGAGCCACAAGTCCATATTTACTTGTTATGGTGACCCATCCAAGCCTGGCCCAAGATTTTTTTTTCCCGTTCTAGGCAAACGTTGACCTTGGCAGCCATTTCAGCATTCCATTTTCTACAGCGGCTAACCAGACTTTTTGAGAAACCAACAAATGCTGCAAAAAAGGAACAGCTGCCCCTACTATGAACCTCAAGCAAATGGCACTCTGAAACGTATGGAGATAGATTCAGGTGGTTAGCTGTGTTGGTCTAAAGCAGCAGAACAAAGTTTGAGTTCAGTGGCACAGATTGACACAGTTTTATCTGAAGTATAAGCTTTCACAGGGGTCATTTTGTACAAAAATAGGTGGCGGGGGCTCATTAGCATAACTCATTAGCATTTGCCACCTCCTGTCAAGCATACAAGTTATTCTTAATATAAAGCTGTATTATTTAGACGGTTACTTTACTACTGATGCATATCAAAGCTATGCAAACCCTTCCTTAGTTCTCACCTTCTGTAACAAATGCAGGAATGCCTGCTTTGAAGATAGTGCCTCCCAAGACAGTTCCCAAGCTCAAGCCTGAAATGTGTCACTTTCAAGTTGTTCCATCTATGAGCACAATGGATTATCAATAAACTAAGACTTTGTTTCTAAATCATCGCTTGGTTCTTTTGAAACTTCCATGCCTGACACCTCCCCCCCCCACCCAGCTGAAAGCAACCTGATGCAAGAAAGGAGAGCCCTGGGCAAGTGAAGCCTGCTTGGGCTGGCCAGAGCTTCAGCCAGCCTAAGCAGGCCTTGCTCACCTGGGGAGTCTCCTGGGCTGCCCCCCTCAGTCAAAAGGCCAGCAAGCCACCTGCTGTCCAAAATCACATAAGAAGTGGAGAAAGGGTGGCATGGGCTTCTCCAGGGGTTCATGAGGGCTGCTGGGGGTGTGGCAAAGCCCCTCGTGGCTGACTGCCTGCTCTCCTAATCCAGGGATTGTTATGCAGCTGCACCTACTATTCAATGGACATGGTGGGTGGGGAGGAAGAGGGGGAACCATCAGAAAGATTCAGGAGCTGTGCTGAATCTGAGTTTTCATGTGCATGAGCACTTCTTCAGATTCAGTGAAGCAAGATGTCCTCAACTATTACATATAGTTGAGGGGGTGAATTGTCGGGAAGGGCTACTTAGAGTCAAGATGCGCAAGTAACTGGGCAATTATAGCTGAGATTGGATTAAAGCAGTTGGCAAGAATAGCAGTACATTAGCATAAAAATACAAACGAACAGACAGATATGAAAACGGAATTCGAGTCCACTGGTACCTCCAAGACCAACAAAGTTCAATTCTGGATATAAGCAAGAAGTGAGAGACTTAGCATGTGCGGATGCACCCTTATTATGTATCGAGGTTACATCCCGGCCTTTGACCTCCTTCACCTTTTCAATTACTCCCTCTTGTTCATTCTAAGAAAGTCACTAAGTTGTAACCATCAGTACACATTTTACAAGCAACAAGTATATGCAATGAAGAAGAAATACCAACTGATGTATGACACAGAAGGTACAATTTCCAGGGCCAGAGCCTGGTTTCCAAAATACAAAAAGAGAGCAATGGAAAGGGTAGGGGTGGTCATTAGAGAGGGCTGCTGGTGACCGCTTTTCAGAAGCTTCAAGACCCACCTTTGAGTCCTGACCCACGGGCTGGGAAACACTGATCTAGATGGACCTCGGTCTGACCCAGTAAAGCTGTTCTTATATTCTTAGAAATAAAGGAATGTTGCACTGTAAAAGCACTTAACTGCCGAGAAGCAGTAACAGAAGCTGACATTGAGACCCCCGATTGGGTTGATGGATTAATGTTTGACCAACTGCAGTGGAAACTGGTCTGACAAGACAGTGCATCCAGAAAACAAGTCAAACACTGTTCTGTGCAGGCAGGGGGGATATTATACTCCCTGCTCAGGTGGCAGAGCTGCGGCTCATTAATCCGGCCTGTGAATCAATTAGTATCATGTTATTTTAATGTTTTGCCATGAGCCAACGTGTGCGCGAAATAGACCGGAAGAGATTTTTGTTTTTGCATAAAGCACCATCAACGTAAGGGATTCGTTGCCACGGGCTATTGTGAGGCTTTGCTATCACAAATGGCTTTAAAAAAAAAGGATTCTGCCAATTAGGATGCAAGCCGTTTTATTGACCTGCTTCTGAACTTCCCTGGAAGATGTGGCAAACTGGGAGGCGGAATGGTCCTTTAGATGAGATGCTGGTTTGACTGAATATAAGAGTTCTGGCGTTCTCGTGCAGGCTTGAGATTGCCTGCTTTTGCTGCCCTACATTTACAATCACTGTTGTGAACAGAAGGATTCGCAAGGGCTGCAACCTGCTCCTTCTGATTCTCTGGATCCTGTTACCTGCCGCTCCTGCTTCGTCGCTTGGGTTTTGTAAGGCCCCATCTGGATTGGCAAAGCAGGGGAAGAGCCAGCTGTGTCCCAACATGTTTGCCTTTAATCTCGCAAGCTAGGCAGCTTTGATTGCAAAGGAGGTTGCTCGAAAAAGTTCATGACTGCCAAAGTGTCCACAGTACAGGCCAAAGTCAAAAGTCTGGAATCTGAAGGGGAGGAGGGGCAGAGATTGGTGTGTGAAACTCCCACCTGAGAGCTCCCAGCTGTGAAAACATACTAGCCTTGGATGATCTGTCTGCCCCTCTGCCCTGGAATCCTGGCTCAGGAGCCTTGAATTGCCAACAGAACAGCACAGTTTGGAATAGTCTAGATCAGCACAAGGGACTGGATCTCAAATAGTTTTTCCACTAGCAGAAGAATTTCCATCAGTAGCAGAGGGGCATGACTTCATCATCTTTTTTCTCCTGCTGCAGTCCAAGTTGCCCCTCAATATGCAGGTTTTTTGGGGGGTCCCCTGCCCTCCAGAAGCATGAGACTGAAGCTCTAATGAGCCTTCTCGATCATGGCCCCCTATTGCTGGAACCACTGCTGGAGGAGGTCAGAGCCTTACGGGACCTCGTCCAGTTCCACAAGCCCTGCAAGACAACACTTTTTCGGCTAGCCTTTGACTAAATTGTTGGCCAGCCTCTAATTAAACTGCCGATATAGCAATACAAAAGGATACCTAAGCGCATGAAATGCCATTGAAAATTTCATACGAGCACCAAACTGTTTTATTGTTTTGTATTGTTTTAATTGTTGAATTGATGTTTTGTTGTAATTTATTGTTTTCATTGTTGTGAGCTGCCCTGAGCCTGCTTCAGCAGGGAGGGCGGAATATAAATCTAATAAATCACCGGAACCAATACTTCGACCAGGCACCTCAGGCTTCTAGGTGGCACCCCAGTTGGAAGCTTGCGGTGCCGGTACCAATGTTTGGACCGGGCACCTCTGCATGTCTTCTTGAAGAGGACAGTGCCCCGAGTGTGGGAATGTGTCACTTGGGGTGGTCCAAACATTGTTTTGGGGTACAGCCTGGCCCCAGTGACTGCCTCTTTGAGTGTCCTGGGGGCACCTTGCTCTGGAGCAGCTGGCATGGGAACTGCTCATTGGACCACGAGGAAGCACATGTCTTCTCGAAGGGCAGAGTCCTCTGAACATGAGGGTATATGGCATGTGGTGGTCCATATTGCTTTTTGGGGTGCAGAGGGCAAGCAGTCAAAACAGTTCCTTATTCAAATCTCCTTTGGAACACAAGCTTCTAGGTGGCACTCGCAGTGGAAGCTTGTGGCACCAGAACCATTGTTTGGACCAGGCAACACTGCATGTCTTCCTGCAGGGGACAGTGTCCTGAGAGTGGGGATGTGTCACTTGGGGTGGTCCAAATATTATTTTGGGGTACAGCCTGCCCCCCAGTGTCTGTCTAAGTGTCTTGGGGGCACCTTGTTTTGGAGCAGCTGGCACGAGAACTTATTATCCAGACCTTATTTTGGGGTTCAGAGCTTTCAAACTCTCTTCAGTGTTTTTGGCTGAATTCACGAATAAGGACTGAATAAGGAATGAGTAAGGATCTGCGAATAAGGAACCAACTTCAGCCTCCTCCAAGCACAGATGCTGCTGCCAAGCAAAGTGCATGAAGAAATGAAACCTTTGGCATGTGGGATGCTAGGAACTCCAGCAGAATCAGCAAGGAGGGCTTGTGGCTTCTACTTGGGAGACTCCATCTAGCATGGTGACAGCGTGAGCCAATCAAGCAGCGTGGCCATAATGATGCGTTGCTTAATATTCAGGCAGCATTTGCATGTTGGCACGTGGCAGAGATTGTGGGAAGGTCTCTTTGAATAGCCACCTCAGCACCTGGTAAGGGCACGCAGGCTTCTGGCTCACATCAAGCTCAAGGGGTGCATCCTCAGCCCTAAGCAGTATTTCTGGTATATCAAACCCAGGCTAGTCTGATTTCATCAGATCTCAGAAGCTGAGCAGGATCCACCCTGCTTAGTACTTGTACAAGAGACCACCAAGACGACCAGGGTTGCTGTGCAGAGGCAGGCAATATGTATATATATGTATACGTGTGTGTGTGTGTGTGTGTGTGTATCTATCTAGTAGAGGCAATGCCCTGTGCAAGCACCAGCCATTTCCGACTCTGGGGTGATGTCGCATCATGACGTTTTCACAGCAGACTTTTTAACGGGGTAGTTTGCCACTGCCTTTCCCAGTCATCTACACTTTACCTCCAACAAGCTGGGTACTCATTTTACCAACCTTGGAAGGATGAAAGGCTGAGCCAACCTTGAGCCGCCTACCGGAACCCAGCTTCCGCCGGGATCGAACTCAGGTTATGAGCAGAGCTTGGACTGCAGCTTTACCACTCTGCGCCATGGGGCTCTTACACACACACACAGGCTACTCTGAAGGGCCAGTGGCTCCCCAGGGTCTCAGGCAGAGAGGGGATTGTCCCAACATCTACATCATGAGATCGTTTAATGGGAGATGCTGGTATTGTACCTTGGACCTGTATTTATTTAATTGAATTTTTGACTGCCCTTCCTGGTAGCTGGGCTCCGGGTGGTCCACAGCAAATTATATTCCAAAAAGGGATAAAACCAAATTAAATAACAGTAAAAGCATTAACAGTTTTCCTAAAACAAGATGGTGTCAAGACTAGGTGGTGCTGCTATCTCGTAGGGGGATTGAAAGTGGAAGTGCCAGATGCAAACTGTAGCTGCCCTCAGCCAAATACCTGGTTGAACATCTCTGCTGGTGGAACAGGCCCTGCAACGCAGTATTCATTCCTGCAGGGCCTGGATGGAAATTGGCAGAGAATTCCATCGGGTTGGAGCCAGGGCAGAAAAAGCCCTAGCCCTAATCAAGGACAGCCAGAAGTCTCTTGGGCTGGGGACCACCAACAGATGTTGACCACTGGAGTGTAAGGCTCTCTTGGGGGTATACTAGGACAGACGGTCCCGAAGGTATGAGGGTCCCTGGCTGATAAGGGCCTTGAATCTAATCCAGTACTCAACTGGTTCCTCCAGCCCAATATATTCCAGCTGGGAGAAACCTCCTTAGGTTTAAGGAAAAGAGGTCTTTGTGAACATCTCCTACCTAAAACTCTTTAACTGGAGATGCCAGAGATTGAGCCTGGTGCTTTTTGCAATGCACACAAAGCATGCACTAAGCGTACAGTGCTGTGCCAATGCTGATGCGCCCTTTGGCTTCCTAAAGCTGTCATGAGCAGCATTTCCCATTCCCGTTTCCTGTGGCTCCTAATAAGAATTGGTTCCAAACTGGCCCTCAACTGTGCTAAACTGAGCACATTTGCTTGACCCTGGTCTACTTTGCGTCTTCTGGAATCCTTGAGCCTGTGACAAAACTTGCCATGATATCTTGTGCTGTTGCTATCATAACAAAGTAGGTTGCATAGCGTCAGCGTGGCCCTTTGTGGGCACGCATGGGTGTTTTCATCTCTTCTCTTTCCTGATTGTCAGAAGCTTTGCTCCGAGCGTATTGCAATGAAGTTCAGAGAGACCTCTGAAGGGTGCACAGCTTACTGAAGAAAGAGTGTGGAAATTTCTCCTCTGTTCTTTGTAGCCACAGGGCACTGGATCTTAGGGGAATCTCAGAAAGAAAAGCTAGTTTAAAAATGCAGGAACCCAGTCGTGCATTTTTTTCCTTTAAAAAAAAGAAAAAATGCAGCAACGATATGACCAACTTGAGTCTCAGCCCATTTACTCAGAAGAAAGCCCCATTCAAGACAAGTACCAGGATTGCAGCTTTCCTCTGGAGGAAGTTAAGCTGCCTTTTGAGGTCTCACAGAGTGATGGCTAAGCCCCTACTTCTGGGTAGGATTCCTGTCCTGGAGCCTGTGGATGTAAATGGGTGGTGGGACAAAGAAACAATTTCCTCCCTCTGCCCCATTCCTTTCTTTGCCTGTGTATCCCCTAGCAAGGGGGCGGCTAGGAACAAGGTTGCCCATGGATATTCCAGGATTCTAGTCTGCAGTTTCAGCTTTCATTTATGCAGACAAGCTCTAGGATCCTGGCTAAAAGGTAGAATGATAAAGAATTTATTAAGTGGATGTATTAAGTAACTGGGCAGGGTTACTTGGGGTTCTAAGTTTCTTTTTTAAAATGTGTCTTCGGGTGGCTGAACCAAGATCATTCAAGAGTGCCCTGCTCGGAGAGGCCTGCCTTGCTATTTCATTGCATTCTTTCCACCATCTTGTAAAACTCCAGCCTGTTCAATAGGGCTCTTTTATATTGTGCGTACATAATCTGAAGAAGCGTGCATGCACACAAAAGCTTATACCAAGAATTAAACTTTGTTGGCCTTAAAGTCGCCACTGGACTCCAACTTTGTTGCAGAGAATCAGAGTCCATCTCGCTCAGAATTAGCACTTTGGACTGATAAGACAAGTGTAGAGTAGCGGTTATAGTGTCAGATTGCATGCAACTGGCTGCAAAGCTCCTTGGATGACTTTGGGCCTGTCTCCCTCTGGCTCACCTACTTCCAGGGATGTTGTGAGGGCGATATGGCAGAGAGGGAACCATGTATGCCGTGCTGAGCACAGCAGAAGTGATAAATATGTGCTAGTAGCAGCAATCCTCAAAGCCCAGACTAACCCAATCTCCTGAGAGCTCAGAAGCTAAGCAGGGCTGGTACTTGGATGGGAAACCACCAGTTTCTGTAGAGGAAGACAACGACAAACCATCTCTACTTGTCTCTTGCTTGCAAATCCTATGAGGAGGAGGAAGAAGAGAATGGATTTATATCCTGCCTTTCACTCGGGAGTCTCAGAGTGGCTCACAATCTCCTTCCGTTCCTCTCTCCACAACAGACACCCCGTGAGGCAGGTGGGGCTGAGAGAGCTTTCAAGAACTGCTCTTGGGAGAACAGCTCTCAGAGAACTTGTGACTCGCCCAAGGTCACACCAGCAGCTGCATGTGGAGAAGTGGGGAATAAAACCCGGTTCTCCCAGATTAGAGTCTGTGCTCTTAACCCCTACAGCAAACTGAGGCAGAACTTGGGTTGCGTGAATTGGCTGTGACTCAATGGCATACTTTACTTTTGATCAACATCAACTCTGCTGGGTTTTAAGCCAAGAAGGTCTTTCTAAGCATGAGCTACCCAAGATCCTTTCACTGGCACCATCAAGGATTGAACCCAGGATCTCCTGAATGCCAAGCTGACGCTCTACCACTGAGCCGCAACTTCTCCCTAAACCAGCCAGACTAGCAGGGAGCTCTCTTAACAGCAACAGGTTTATGCAAATCACGCAATACTCTTCTGGGCCCTATAAAAACTTCTAGCTGGGCTCCTCTTCCCTGCTCTGAGTCGGAGCTGATAGACTGATTTTTATCCCTCTCCCTCTTGATAGAAGCTGGTTGTGATACGTGAAAACAGTGGAAGTGTGCTGACACAACAAAGTTAAGTGGGCCTGAGTGACTTTCCCCAATGCCTTGGCCAAACTGTGCCATCCATTCAGCCCTCATAAAGAGGGACACCCAGGCCTAGCGCTCTGGCCTCCATTTATGTTAGCATTTCACACACTGAAGCTGTATTATCTGCATGGATTCCTCTGTACGTTTTAAAAATCTTTGCACCCTGTAGCTCATTTTGCTATGCCTTAACAGCCACGCTGCGGTAGGCTGTGCCTTTAAAGAGAGTGCTGTGCTAAGAGCTTGGGAAGAAGTTCATGCAAAGGTCAGAGCCAGAGTTGGGGCTCCTCTCTGCTTGAGAAACCTGGTTATTTATTAATCATATTTAAAGTTTTATAAGAGCGGAGGCGAAACCTCAGTCGCAGAGTATTTTTATTCCTTCTGCCCTCCTGGGTAATTGTTGTTACTAAGGCCCTGATTTGAAGCCTTCCCCTTACAGCTAGGCAAAGGAGGCAGCTACCCTCCGAAAGTCAGAGATGGGTTTGGCAAAACTTCTGCTGAAATGGCGGGGTAATTCTGAATTGTTCTGTCTACATCAATTTGTGGGCTCAAATAGAAATGTGGGGTGACGTGTGTGTGTGTGTGTGTGTGCTTGGACTGAGCAGACTTCTACCTTCCATGATCCAAATGCCTACGTTCTGATTGGCCGTTCATGTGAACCAGCCAATCAGGGCACAAGGCATGTATTAATGTACATGCAAATGAAGGATCCTGGAGAGACCAATAGGGCTGATTCTGGCTGACTAAAGTGGGCGTTCCCAACTGTAACATAGTGCAGGGGTGGCCAATGGTAGCTCTCCAGATGTTTTTTTGCCTGCAACTCCCATCAGCCCCAGCCATTGGCCATGCTGGCTGGGGCTGATGGGCGTTGTAGGCAAAAAACATCTGGAGAGCTACCGTTGGCCACCCCTGACATAGTGTATATATTGCTTGCGTTGCTTGTTCAGTTATCCTGTATTCAATAAACTGTTTACTTGTTTTATGACTGACTGAACTCACTATTTAACACTTAGCCCACTGTGGACGAGCCAAATATACAGACCACACCAGTTGGCCTTGCTTCCAGGTTTGCCAACAGCCCTGGAGAAAACACCTTGTCCCTCCACCCCCTTTTGCCATTGTTGCAACCAGTTTATGGTGACTCCATAAGGTTTTCAAGGCAACAGACGTTCAGAGGTGCTTTGCCATTGCCTGCCTCTGCATAGCAACCCTGGGCTTTCTTGGTGGCCTCCTATCCAAGTACTAACCCGGGCCGACCCTGCTGAGCTTCCCAGATCTGGCTAGGCTGGACGTCTCACAGGATGCTATTTACCAGGCGATGTTATTGACCTCCATGCCATGAAAAGCTTCAGAAGTCAATTTCCATACATTAAGCCTCTGATAAAGGGACAGCGCATTTTCCTCTGGGTCTGCAGGCAACCCTCCTGACCTCGAGGCACTTGTTCTGTCCTTCTGTAGAGAAGACCCAGTTGATGCTTGGAGGGCACGAACGGAACTAGCAAAATTTGAACCTGCTCTCCACTCTTGTGTATTTTTGATTGCCTGCACAAGAGCAACTCTCTTGAAGCAACTCTCTGCAGACTCATAGCTCCTGTACATTTTTATCCCTCCTTTCCTTCAAGGAACTCAGGGTAGCATAACCAGGGGTGTCAAACTCATTTGTTATGAGGGCCGGACTGACATAAATGAGACGCTGTCAGGCTGGGCCATGTGTGTGTCATAAAATGTAATACCAGGAAGGGGAGATATAAACTTTATAACGGACACAAACGTACACACTCAGCCTAATCCACCTCACTGGCTTGTTGAACCTCAGCCAACAGAAGGAAGAGAGGCTTGACTCAGTAGCTCTGCTGTGCAATTGAGAGAGCCTGGCAAAGCTCTCTTTCCCTCACTTCCTCCCCAAGGGAGGAGCTTTGCTCTGTAGCTCCTGTGTGATTGAGCAAGCCTGGCAAAACAAGTTGTGATGCAGAAGGAAGCAAGAGAGGGAGAAGGAAGCAGACAACGGTGAGTTGCTTGCAGGCCTGATAGGAGCCCTCTGGGGGCCTGGGCCACATTTGACACCCTTGGCATATACGATTCTTTCTTCCTGTGTTTCCCACACATGTGAAGTAAGTGAGGCTGGGGCTTGCCCAAACTGAGCTTCATGGCAGCACAAAATTCTAGTCCAGTGGCATCTTCAACTAAGTTTTATTCATGGTATAAGCTTCTGAATTAAACTTTGTTGATCTTAAAGTGCCACTGGACTCTAATTTTGTCCTGCTGCTTCAGACCAACAGTCCTAGTCCCCAATCTGGTACTCTAACCACTACACCACACAGCTAAGGAATTGGCTACTTCTTACTGTGTGTTCTCTTCCTTAGAAGACAACTGTGGAGTCTGATCTAGACCACTATTGAGTAGGATTCTCACAAAAAATTGCCATTAGTAAAGATTTCCATCACCACCCTCCACTGCAGACCTCTGATTCCCTTGCATGCTATTGCTGTCTCTTTTGTCAGAATGTTTACCAAGGGAATAGTACATGCAAGCCCAATCTCATCAGATCTTAGAAGCTAAGCAGGCCCTACCCTGGCAAGTACTTGGATGGGAGTTCTCCAAGGAATACCAGGGCTGGGATGCAGAGACAGGCAACAGCAAGCCACCAGTTTGAATGTCCAAAGCCCCAGTAGGGGTCACCAGAAGTCAACCACGACCTCCAGGCATGCATGTAGCTTCACACACAAAGATGCTTACCAAGGGATTCAAGCCAAGGATTTTGCTGTCCAAAGGGAGAGCCATCTCTGCCTGCCTCTCCCAGAGACAGTTGGTGTAATCCGAAACCTGCCACAAAGTGCTCTGACCTTTGTCTCCAGGGGGGTTTCATGAATCACCATCTTAAGATGTAAACAAATGGCAAACAGGGATTTTGCCAGACCTTTTAATTTTCTTTGGCTCCCTTTAATTTCTCTGATGTGCTTTGTTTAACATCCTGCCCTGAGGAAGAGTTCTGTGAAGCTCAAATACTCCCACAACACAGTATTTTGTTTCACATCTGGGGAAAGGAACCGGTCCTGCTTTGATTTCACCCCCCCCCACACACACAAAATGCATACACACAACCTCCTGTTGCTTCCCTCCTGCTGTGAGATTTGAGTTCAATATCAGCCAGAAAGATTCCCATTCATAAGAACACATGAATCTCCCTTATGCTGAATCAGACCATTGGTCCATCAAAGTCACCATCATCTACTCAGACAGGCAGTGGTTCTCCAAGGTTTCAGGTAGAGGCCTTATGCATTCCTGACTACCTGATTCTTTCAAATGGAAATGTCTGGGATTGAAGCCCAGAGCGTCTGCATTCTAAGCAGCAGCATTCCAAGAGCCAGTCTGGTGTAGTGGTTAAGTGCACGGACTCTTATCTGGGAGAACCGGGTTTGATTCCCCACTCCTCCACTTAGAAGATATTGGATTTATATCCCGCCTTATACTCTGAATCTCAGAGCGGTCACAATCTCCTCTACCTCCTGCCCCCCACAACAGACACCCTGTGAGGTAAGTGGGGCTGAGAGACCTCTCCCAGAAGCTGTCCTTCCAAGGACAGCTCTGCAAGAGCTATGGCTGACCCAAGGCCATTCCAGCAGCTGCAAGTGGAAGAGTAAGGAATCAAACCCGGTTCTCCCAGATAAAAGTCCACGCACTTAACCACTACACCAAACTTACAGCTGCTGGAATGGCCTTGGGTTAGCCACAGCTATCGCAGGAGTTTTCCTTGAAAGGGCAGCTGCTGTGAAAGCCCTCTCAGCCCCACCCACCTCACAGAGTGTCTGTTGTGGGGGGGAGAAGATATAGGAGATTTTAAGCCACTTTGAGTCTGATTCAGAGAGAAGGGCGGGGTATAAATCTGCAGTCTTCTTCTTCTCTACCACTGAGCACACTCCCCAGTTTAATTCACACTGGCCATGAACACAAGAAACTTATACTGAATCACACCCTTGGTCCACCAAAATTGGTATTGTCTACTCAGAGTGGCAGCTGCTCTCCAGGGTCTCAGGCAGAGGTCTTTCACATTGCCTATTGCCTGATGTTTAAATTCAAGATGCTGGGGATTGAACCTGGAACCTCCTGTGTGCCAAGCAGATGCCCTACCGCTGACCCACAGTCCCTCCTTAAAAATAACTGATTCTAATCTACTGAATGTTAATCCCCTCCTTCCACCATGGAGCCCCTGTGGTGCATGTAGATTTCTCCCTCCTGTTTTGTCTGCATAACAAGGAGGTCAAGGTGATGGAGTAACCCAATGGGCTTCCTGGTAGACAGGGACAGACTGGCTATTTAACTTTTAGGGAATTTTTCCTGGTGGCCAGGAGGAAGCAGAGCCAAGCGTCAGCAACTCTGCCCAAGCCTCGGGGGCCACTTGACCCCGAGCCCCTGGCATTTGGTTTGGTGCCGTTCAGTCGCACAGCAGCAGCTCACAAACCGCCTCTTCCTGCACTGCATTCAGCTGCAGGGAGGAGGCAAACAATGGGTGATCTAATGTCCACTGTTGGCCCTACTGGACTGAGCGTGGGTCTGTAGCACAGCAGGGGCCACTCAGCTTGACTTGGTCCAGGGCTGTTTTCTCTTCCCTGTCTGTTCTTGATGGCAGAGTAGAAATTTGAAACCTGGTCTCTCGCTGGTCAAACCCAGCCTTGGCTTTCAGCCTCAACCCCCTCGGTCCACCCTATGGGTTAATCCTGGCTTCCTCGACAGGGCTGTTGACAGGTTAACGGAGATAACGTACATCAAGTGAAACATACTATATAAATGCCAAGTGTTATTACACAGAACATTTACCAGTTATGAGAGGTACAGCTCTGATCGTAAAACCAGTCAGAACGCTTGCATTTAAATCCCTTATTTGTGAACTGCATCAGTCAAGCAATTCTGGTTTTTATCTGCAAGTGATTTTAATATAAATTCACCAGCAGTTTCATTGTACTCCCTCCCACCCAGGTTATACCAGCGGCGGTAAGAGATCTCCCCATCTGGCTCAAGAGTGCCAAAATGGCCTTGCAAATTTTTGGGAGGTTTGTACAGAGTGCCCTCTACTGGCCAACATGCACATTTAAGAAGTCCTGCTAAGACCAAAAGGAAATCTTGCAGCATCTTAAAAGACATAATGTAGGGCAGGGGTCCCCAACCATGGGGGACAGGGTGTAGGGGCAGCAAAACCCCCACCACCCTCACTGGTCCATGGAAAAATTGTCTTTCACAAAACCGGTCCCTGGTGCCAAAAAGGTTGAGGGCTACTGATGTAGGGTTAAAGTAAAGGTAGTCCCCTGTGCAAGCACCAGTTGTTTCCGACTCTGGGGTGACATTGCTCTCACAATGTTTTCATGGCAGACTTTTTATGGGGTGGTTTGCCGTTGCCTTTCCCAGTCATCTGGGAGAGGAGAGCCAGTTTAGTGTAGTGGTTAAGTGTGCGGACTCTTATCTGGGAGAACTGGGTTTGATTCCCCACTCTTCCACTTGCACCTGCTGGAATGCCCTTGGGTCAGCCAAAGCTCTGGCAGAGGTTGTCCTTGAAATGGCAGTTGCTCTGAGAGCCCTCTCCAGCCCCACCCACCTCACAGGGCGTCTGTTGTGGGGGAGGAAGGTAAAGGAGAGTGTGAGCCGCTCTGAGACTCTTCGGAGTGGAGGGCGGGATATAAATCCAATATCTTCTATCTTCATCTTCCTCTACGATTTCCCCCCAGCAAGCTGGGTACTCATTTTACCGACCTCGGAAGGATGGAAGGCTGAGTCAACCTGGAACCGGCTACCTGAACCAGCTTTTGCTGGGATCGAACTCAGGTCATGAGCAGAGGGCTCCGACTGCAGTACTGCAGCTTTACCACTCTGCAGGGTTACCAAATTTCAAAAAGCAAAAAAGGACGTATTTCCCAACTGACTACTTCAAACAAGTGACTGCTATGACAAATCTCATTTTAAAATATCCCTATTGTTTAAAGCTGTGATAATTACTAGTAACTAAAATATTCCTTGCAGGTAGTTCCAGGTGGGTAGCCATGTTTGTCTGAAGCAATAGAATAAATCTAGAGTCCAGTGGCATCTTCAAGACCAGCAGAATTTTACTCGAGGTATGAGCTTTCGTGTGTGCATACGCACTTCTTCAGATATAAGGAAATGGAAGAAAACCATTTCAATTTATAGACAGCTTAGAAAAACAAATCGGCATGTAACATGATGTAGACAAACCAGAAACAAGAAGTCAAGTGTACACGGTCAACAGCTGTATGGATCTAATTAAGGGGGAACAACATTTGAAGCAAAACATGTTGAAAAAGGAGATAAGAGAATCTTTTCTAATTGTGGGAAAGTTAACTGTGATTCCTTTACGATGCGCCATCCGTCTCCCCTCAAGCGTGAAGGTAACAATATCATTAACCTTCCATCCCTGGAGACCAAGTCCTATGAGGAAAGGTTGAAGGAGCTGGGGATGTTTAGCCTCGAGAGGAGGCGGCTGAGAGGCGATAGGATCACCATCTTCAAGTACTTGAAGGGCTGTCATATAGAGGATGGTGTGGAATTGTTTTCTGTGGCCCCAGAAGGTAGGACCAGAACCAGTGGGTTGAAATTGAATCAAAATTGTTACCGGCTCAACATTAGGAAGAACTTAACATAAGAACATAAGAGAAGCCATGTTGGATCAGGCCAACGGCCCATCAAGTCCAACACTCTGTGTCACACAGTGGCAAAAAATTTTATATACACACATACACTGTGGCTAATAGCCACTGATGGACCTGTGCTCCATATTTTTATCTAAACCCTTCTTGAAGATGGCTATACTTGTGGCCGCCACCGCCTCCTGTGGCAGTGAATTCCACAGGTTAATCACCCTTTGGGTGAAGAAGTACTTCCTTTTATCCGTTTTAACCTGTCTGCTCAGCAATTTCATCGAATGCCCACGAGTTCTTGTATTGTGAGAAAGGGAGAAAAGTACTTCTTTCTCTACTTTCTCCATCCCATGCATTATCTTGTAAACCTCTATCATGTCACCCCGCAGTCGACGTTTCTCCAAGCTAAAGAGTCCCAAGCGTTTCAACCTTTCTTCATAGGGAAAGTGCTCCAGCCCTTTAATCATTCTAGTTGCCCTTCTCTGGACTTTCTCCAATGCTATAATATCCTTTTTGAGGTGCGGCGACCAGAACTGCACACAGTACTCCAAATGAGACCGCACCATCGATTTATACAGGGGCATTATGATACTGGCTGATTTGTTTTCAATTCCCTTCCTAATAATTCCCAGCATGGTGTTGGCCTTTTTTATTGCACACTGTCTTGACATTTTCAGTGAGTTATCTACCATGACCCCAAGATCTCTCTCTTGGTCAGTCTCTGCCAGTTCACACCCCATCAACTTGTATTTGTAGCTGGGATTCTTGGCCCCAATGTGCATTACTTTGCACTTGGCCACATTGAACCGCATCTGCCACGTTGACGCCCACTCACCCAGCCTCAACAGATCCCTTTGGAGTTCCTCACAATCCTCTCTGGTTCCTGACCGTTAGATCGATTCTGGTTCCTGACCGTTAGATCGATTCCTCGGTGGAACAGGCTTCCTCGGGAGGTGGTGGGCTCTCCTTCCTTGGAGGTTTTTAAACAGAGGCTAGATGGCCATCTGACAGCCATGAAGATCCTGTGAATTTAGGAGGAGGTGTTTGTGAGTTTCCTGCATTGTGCAGTGGGTTGGACTAAATGACCCTACAGGTCACTTCCAACTCTATGATTCTATGAACCCTAAAAGAGGACATTTTCATCAGTTTTTTTAAAAAGCCCAAAAGAAGATGGACACCAAAAAAGGGCATGTCCTCCAAAAAACAGTACATCTAGTAACTCCAGTTAACAGCATAAGCTTTTGTGGGTTAAGAGCCCACTTCATTGGATGCTGCTGCATGAAGTGAGTTCAGAGGGGCTGTTACTGTATATTCCAACATCATAGAGAATGACAAAATGATTTCAATAATTGACATGATTAAAGTAACAAAGCAAGAACAAGCCTTATTTTTCAAAAGAGGCTGCACATTTTGTTATGGGTCTCTGGCTCCCCTGCACATTGCAGTCACTTGTCCCCTTTCAACTATGGCTCCATTATCTCCCATCAACTCCCCTCCAAACGTACTTCCCATCTTTCCCATCATCGCAGCTCTGTTGGAAGGAGCAGAAAGTTTTCTTGTACCTGTGGTGGTGGATCCAGAAGAAAAGCATGGAAGAACCATCACTGCCCCACTCCGTGGCATACCTCACCCTGCAACGTAGCAGTGGTCTCCAGGTGGATTGGGAAGCGTGCTTTAAAAAGGTAGCAGAATGTGATTCTCTTATGCTCTGCTTCCTCTGCCCTTTATTTGCTGCATTCACACTCTGCTTTTCCACTTACCGCCCACAAGATTGGGCCTGCCCCGATGGTGACAGCCACCTGTCCCATCAGCTGCTGCCCAACTTGGCCCAGCTGACAGTGGCCATCGCATGACTTGGTTCTGCCTGACCACAGCAGCCATTGCATTAACTCATCCCAACCCTGCTGAGCAACTCAGCCTGGATTGGTCAGTAGTGGCCACAGTGGAACGCAACCAGGCCAAGCCAGCTAGCAGCAGCCACCACACAACTTGGCGGAGGCAGCCACTGTGTTACTCAGCAGCCACTTGCTGGGCAGAAGCTGCCAGGGGGAGGGAAAGGTTGGCTGGTAGGTGGGGAGAGAAGGGGGCAGGAAGTGGGGGAGAGGCTGTGGGAAAGAGAAAGAGGGAATAATGAGGCAGGGGAATACAGAGCAAAATGAGATTCCCCCTTCCCAGTTCTTGCAGGTCCCTCACTTGGAAATTCCTAAAATTAAACAAGGTTATTCCTTAACAGGCACGGAGGAAAAATCACAGAGAAAAGCTTAGGTGGGTCTACTTGTAGTTTTAATTGTTTTAACTCTTGTTGTGGCGCAGAGTGTTAAAGCTGCAGTACTGCCGTCCTAAGCTCTGCTCACGACCTGAGTTCGATCCCCAGTGGAAGCTGGGTTTTCAGGTAGCCGGCTCGAGGTTGACTCAGCCTTCCATCCTTCCAAGGTCAGTAAAATGAGTATCCAGCTTGCTGGGGGGAAAGCGTAGATGAGGGGGGAAGGCAATGGCAAACCACCCCGTAAAAAGACTGCCGTGAAAACGTTGTGAAAGCAACGTCACCCCAGAGTTGGAAACAACTGGTGCTTGCACAGGGGACCTTTCCTTTTTCCTGGGATCTGCCTTGAGCCTGCTTGCGGGAAAGGGCAGAATACAAATTAACAAAAATTAATTAAATAAATAAATACAGCTGTCAAGACTTGTCTACAGATCCAGGTGGGCAGCCGTGTTGATCTGAAGCAACGGAACAAAGTAGGAGTCCAGTAGCACCTTTAAGACCAACAAAGTTCTTAACCACTGCCCCACCAGCTATATGTAGTTCTGCTCATTCCATTGTCTGAAGAAGTATGCCTGCATATGAAAGCTTACATTCTGAATAAAACTTTGTTGGTCTTAAAGGTGCTACTGGATTCCCACTTAGAACTTGTCATGGCAGGATAAGCAAAGCAGCAGCTTATTTTGTACACATTTGTATTATAGTAGCAGCAAGCCATCAGGCCAAGCCCCAGTTTGCAAACGGCTGTGAGGTCCACTGATCACTGCTTAGACCAGGCTGGATTCAGCTTCACTCCAAGTCCAAAGCTCTGCGGATTTCAGTTTCACTGGCTCATCTGTCCTGTTTCTCATAGGGCAAAATCACACGTTACAGTTTGTAGCAAAAAGGGCTGCATTTTCCCTGGCCTGACGTGATGTCCACAGATGCCAGGAATGGAGAGAACTGCTTTCCAAGCATCCAGGGCCTCAGGAAATCCACATACATAAATTAAAGCACTATGTGTAATTGGGTTTAATATCAGATTGCTACCACTTTCTCTCCTTTTTGAAATCTTGATCTGTCCATGACTTTTACCTGTACAGAGTCCATTTTTACCCGTGTGCTAATTTTGAATGCAACCCTATTTAAATTTGGTTGGTTTTTTTTTACTGTTATCGATCTGCTGTTGTAGTCTAATGCTGCTGCTTTTAATCGTTTTACTGTAAGTTACTGATTTGTTTTAATGATTGTGACTGCTTCACTTAAAGACAGAAAGCTATTATGTAGACAGTGCAGGGGTATTTCAATAAACAACAGGTAGCAGCAGATCCTTTAAACATTTACTTTAAAAAAGTACATGCATCAAACGCTGGCTATATTTCAATATGCATAAATTGGAGGGCACCCATATGACTGACTGAAAAGTTAGCTAATTTATACACTTTTTACAATTAAAATGATAAGAGCTCTGGTGACTCTGACTCAGCTTGGACTGCCACTAGATTCTAACATTTGGATAATGTAAAATGGAGGTTGACCTGATGACATAAGGTGTAATCCACCAGTCAGATCAGCAAAGACCAATTCACATCAGGTTATTTCCTTGAGGCTCTTGAACAGTTATTGCATCTCATCTAGAAAAAAACCTAGGGGCACTTGTACTATTATGCTATTCCTAAAAATTAGTAATTAAAATAAAAGTTTGGAAGATCTGGGTGCTTCCACATGACAACTGTTTGTAAGTGGATTTTGCTATTCTTACACAGCAAAATCCAGTTGCAAAGTGAGTTATTTAGTGTGTTAACACATCCTCTGTCGAGGGAGTGTTTCTGAGAGCTCACAAAAATGTCCAATAATGTCTCATTGTGTAGGCTTGACAGCCTTTTACAGCCAGCATGCCACGGGGTCAAGTGTATGGGACGAAGTCTGGGAGACCCAGATTCAAACTCCCACTCTACCACAGAAGCTTGCTGGGTGACCTTGGGCCAGTTGCTCTCTTTTGGTCTAACCTACTTCAGAAGGTTGTTGTTATGAGAATAAAATGAAGGAGGGTAGAACAATAATGAAATCACCTTTGGGCCACCAGAGGGTCTGTATGTAAAAAAATAAGATATAAAGATTTAAATATAGTATTTCCCATTTAGTTGTTCATATAAAGATTTTATTTTTATCTTCTATTAGATTAGGCAGTTTTTCGGAAGAACTAGAAATTAACCGCAACGTGTATCATTCTGGAGTAACAAGCTGGATCTCAATCGTTTTGTTCAAGTATAATGAATAGGAGAAATATTTCTTTACACAATTGATTAAATGGTGGAATTCACTGCCAGAGGACGTAGTGATGCCATAGGCACAGATGGCTTTAAAGGAGAATCAGACAGCTGTAGGGAGGATAGGTTTATTAGCAGCTACTAGCCATTGGGACGGAAACCTCCATGTTCAGAAGCAGTCACTCTGAATTCCAGAGGCAGTTTTCATATTCCCTTCCCTAGTTGGTAAAGGAAGTAACAGAAAAAACACTTGGCTGTTTTTTTTCTTGTTCTCCTCCTTAGGGCTATACTAGACAAAACACCATCCTTGAGACTGATGCACAGAAGCTCATTTTAAAGCAAAAATGAGGCAAGGGCCCAATCCTGAGGTGTTCCCTCCTTTTGTTTCATGCAAGAGATCTCTCTTCCCAATTTCTCTGCCAGCTGATGGCGGAGCCTTTAGAACATTCAACAGGCAAAGTCCTCATTCCATTGAGCTTCCTCCACAAGTAATGTAAATACAGGCTGCAGTCTAATGCACTGCTTAGCACCGTATCTAACAGCAAATCCATGTCAAGGACCACAGTCCTACTTTTTCAAGCTGTCTACATGAAGTACTGCACAGGGTTCAAGAAAACTTGCAGCTGCTTTTTCTTCTCCTAGTGTTAGGGGAACTACAGTCCTAGGCAGAATCACTCCCATTTCATCCTTGACCTGGATGTCTCAGGCTAGCTAGATCTCGTCAGACCTGAGAAGCTAAGTGTAGTCAGACCTGAAGAAGATTGCATATTTATACCCCGCCCTTCTCTCTGAATCAGAGATCCAGAGCGCTCACAATCTCCTATATCTTCTCTCCCCACAGCAGACACCCTGTGAGGTGGGTGGGGCTGAGAGGGTTCTCACAGCAGCTGCCCTTTCAAGGACAACTCCTAGGAGAGCTATGGCTGACCCAAGGCCATTCCAGCAGCTGTAAGTGGAGAAGTGGGGAATCAAATCCGGTTCTCCCAGATAAGAGTTCACACACTTAACCACAACACCAAACCGGCTCTCCACCACCAAGGAAGACCATGGTTCCTCAGCAGAGACAGCAGGGGCAAACTACTTCTGTTTGTCTCTTGGCTTGAAAACCTTGTGTGGGTCACCATAAGTCAGCTGAGACTTAACAGCACTTTCCACTACTGGTATTGTCTGCCTGCGCTGGATTGCACCAGAAGATCCAAGCTGCTTGGGAATATACTTGAGTAGAAGCTTTCAGGACCAAGAAACTGCCGATTAGTCACAAGGAGTGGCATCTGGTTCCAGCTGCTACCAATCAGTAAAATTCAAATTACCGTATTTACCTGACAGCATGCTTTTCACTGATCATCTTCTGAGTCACTTTCCACAGCCTTCTGAGGCACCTTTTTAATGCCAATTATTAGGTCAATATTAAGAAGCCTCGCTGCACACTGGAAAACAGAAGCCACCAAGTGATATTTGCAAGACACCGATTCGAGGCTTTTGTGATTGGTCAACACTAGCTGCTGCTGACTTCTTAGGGCACCGGTAACTTCAAGATAGAGCCGAGCAAAACTGTTCTTTTGCTGTGTTTTGCAGATGGTTTTTGGAATGCTTAGCAGCACATCAGCAATTAGGAAGCAAAGGACAGATGTACTGGTTGATTGGCACTGCCTTGCATAGCAAGACAGATAGTAATGCAACAAGATCTCAAAGATTCCACCAGCTGGCACAACTGCTCCTGCCTTTATAGAAGAGCTGGCATTACCTTGGATACAGCTTTTATTACTCCCCCCACCTTTAACTGAAGTTCCATAACCAGGCCCTGTATAGCCATCCTTACTGGCTTGTAGCTGCACTAATGCATATCTGCTACTGGTGCTTTCCTCAACTGTAGAGGGAACAGGCTGAATGTTTTCAGACAATTCACTCTCAGCAACTCCAATTTTGTCTGGATGCTTATATTCCAGAGGTAGCTTTTTAAAGTCAACAATACTATTTCCACTTTCATTCAGTACTGAGCACACAGTACTATGTTCTAAATCTACACTGGGAGTGGCAATGCATGAGGACTTACACAGATGCGTACATACACCTGCTAAGTCTTTGGCCCCTACTGCAGCAGAAACTAACTTTTCTGTTTCAACCCCACAAGGTATCAGTTGCTTGTCAAGAGCCTGAATATTATCGTAGTCAATGGGTTTCTCCTTAAATTGCTGTTGTTCAGCCAACCCCTGCTGACTGTTTAAAAGGTTCCACCTTTCCGATTTTGGTTCATAACACTCAGTTAGGTTAATTACCATAAACAATTGCCGTAGCATTTTGAATGCAGCATGAAAAGCACAAGCGTGCTGCTCAGTAATCCCACGGACAGGCCCACAGAGAATCACACAGTGAGGCTGAAAAGCATGAGCCCCTGTCAAACCAATGTGGACGTATCTCTTTGCACCAAGCTGCAGAGGTTGGCAAAATTTTGCAACACCAGTTTCAGTGACCACAGAGTGAATATTGTCCTGTGAAGGCCTAACAGGTGAAATTCTTGTAATCCTGCAAATAAGAGAGATTTCCTCCAGTGACAAGCATTCTACAACAGATATGCCACAGTTCTCTGCACAGTAATGAACCACTTCATGTTGTTTTACACTGGACAATAATACCTTGATATTATTGTGCTGCATGTGTCTTATTATGGCTTCTGTTCTTTTTGTAATCCAGAGTTCAGACGCTTGATACTGAGGTTCGGTGGTTATGACCACTTCTACACCTAAGTCAGAAAGAGCTGTGTGGATAGGTTCTGTTACGATCAGAACTCTTTTCTCACCCTCCGAGGGACAATACACAGCAAAATCTCTTTGAAGAACAAGCCCTTCTAGGATCCTTGAACTTGAAACAGGAAGACCCATTACAGCTGTATGCAACTCAGCAAAGCATTCATCCACCAAATGTAGTACTTCAGTTGCATTTTTACCACTGGTGGCTTTATAGTAGAAATCACAGCTTAACTGGGAAATAAACTTTTGTTGCTCATTGACTACTTTACCACAAAAATAAGCTTCTAATACTGACTCCACTGCACTTCTCTTTAGGTCTGCATCATCAGCAGAAAAGACTGACAGAAAATGTTTTTCTAGGTCCTGTATCACTATGCGGTCGAGGATGTGGGTATGGAGCACCATAAGAAACCGGGAGACTTGGTTCAATCCATAACACTTTCCCTTATGTTTCTCTCTTCCTTGAACATTCTTGCAAAAGGGAGCACCATCTCTTTCAATAAGCTCTTCAAGTCCTTGCAGGAAAGCGGAGAGCAGAATGATGAATGTTTTAGCACCATCTCCAATCAGATTGCAGTGTGTGGAAATACATGCTATCATCATTCTGTTCAAAACAAGAACATGCATTTAAATGTCCATTTTGCTCAAATATACGTACATTACTATGACACAAAAATACTTTTCCAGAACAAAACCTGTGTATAGTAACATATTTGTATATTTACATTGTTTTATTTAACTCAAATAAAATAATCTAACTAGCAGTGCTCAACAGCCATCTCCTACTTCATCGAAGGCTCTATTAGCATGCCACAGGCTGCAGCTTAGGAAATACTTGTGTTAAAGTTGCTGGAATACCCATGCAGTGTAGTTATTATATGTCTTCTAAAGAGGACTTATGCAAACTCTTCTTGCTACACTTCTAATAGCAAGACTTTTCCCAAGTTCTCAGAATTCTACAAGTTGTGGCAGCTATGGAGAAGACACCCATACAAATGCCCTCATTCTATAAAGAGCGTTTTCCACAGGAACACTTTCTAACCTGAGCCCTGTGTGTTCCATTTGTGTGAAGACCCAGTGAAATAAATTGCACAGCAGCAGTGCTTTCCTGGGAATAAGCCCCAATGAGCAGAATAAAGCAGCATTCAAGACCCGTTTAGGACTGCTCTGTAAAATGCTTAGGTTGCTCAGTTGACAACAGAAGTTTGCTATGCCTAACTTTCTGTTCTACTTTCATGCTGTCTTTAGGTTCTCAAATGAAACCAAAAACTGTGTAGCACTATCATGCAAAATGGCATTGGAATTTACTCAATAAACATTTATATACGTTTCCAATGTGTCTTTACTAATTTTTCAAGGTACACATTAACCCAAATAGCAACATTCAATAATGCACAAAATATACAGAAACACTCTAGCTAATACAGCTTGTTATATGGGTCATGAGAAACACTGTCACAAATCAACGGATCAGGTTGCTGCCTCCATGGAAGCCCTCCTTCAGACCTACTGGGACGCCATAGCCACAGAGAAGAAAAGGGACCAGTTTCAACTGAGTGATCATCTTCAGCCTGGCCTCTCATGCCCAATATACTAGTTATTCAAGGAGGAAGTCCCAGTCCAAAATACTGTCGACAGCAGTTCATGACACTTCAAGGCTGGTATAGCTTCTCCTGTAACAAGCTACATTAGCTACAGTGTTTCTGCATATTTTGTGTATTATTGGAAGTTGCTATTTAGATTAATGTGTACCTTGTAAAATTAGTAATGACAAAGCTATATTAGCGAGAGTGTTTCTGTATATTTTGTGCATTATTGGATGCTGCTCTTTGGATTAGTGTGTACCCTGTAAAATTTGTGAATTATGAGAGGGCAACTAGATATATGATGAAAACAGTCTGCCCACAATGTCTCTCTCCAACAATATTACCTCTCAGAATGAGAGATTCTGTTCACCTAGGCTAAGAACTAGTGACAGACCTCTCCTCCATGAGTTTGCATAAGTCCTCTTCAGAAGGCAGGCCAGATGTGTATTCTTCATATACAACAGCCTGAAGTGGAAATGAAACAGTAGGCTATACTACTAGACTGCAGGCAGGAATCATATTCCTAAATGGTCCATGGTGTTAAAAACTCCTTGCAAAAAGAAAACTAGCACAACAGGCAGAATGCCAGTTTTCTTCTTGACAGGTCAGTTTCCTGTTTGTAAGGATTTAAAACAACAACAACATGGAGGCACATTCAAGACCAGCACTGACCACCTACAGTCTGAACTGGTATACTTCACTACAATTTCATTGTCCTGAAAATGCAGACTGAGCCTCAGCTGATATTCATCACTGTATTTTGGGAATGTAAGAAGAGCCACGTGGAACCAGACCAAGGACCAATCTAGTCCAGCATTCTTGTTTTCATCAAAAGCCAGTCAGATAACACAGGGAAGTTCCCAAGCACAGCTTGCAGTCAACAACCCTCACTTGTGAACTGCTCCCCAGCTTCTCTTGGTGTTTGTGAGGTTGCAGCTTAGAAGCAGAGCATCTGCTTTGCACACAGAAGGCCCCAGGTTCAATCCTAGCATTTCTAGACAAAAGGATTCAATAGTAGGTGATGTGGTAGAACTTAATTCATTGAGAATCACTGCCATCTGAAGTGATACTGACCTTAATGGATCAACTGCCTGTCTCAATTAGGACAGACCAACTCATTAAGCTACCTATACAGGGTACACTACAAACTCATGTGGATTTTAGGAATGGGGCAGCGGCTCAGCAACAGAACATCTGCTTTGCACCAGAGGCTGAACTCTGAGCCTCAGATTCTGATGTGGTCTCTGTTATGAATTCTGTATGAAGTCTTCAGCAAACTACTACCTCCAGGGATGGGCTGTGGCTCAGTGGTACAGCATCTGCTCGGTAAGCAGAAGGCGCCAGGTTCAATCCTCGGCATCTTCAACTGAAAAGGGTCCAGGCAAATAGGTGTAAAAAACCTCAGTCTGAATAGGCAATACTGACTTTGATGGACCAAGGCCATATAAGGCAGCTTCATATGTTCATATGATGCATATTCTATCCCAGTTATCACCAGTTACAAGCAGCATTTTGGACCTTTGGGAAAGAATAAAATTCAATAATGTTTTAGCCTGCCTCATGTGGTAAATGCTTAAGTCTTAGGTCACCACAAGTCATTTATTGCTAAGTCTAAGTATATGTGTTAGATTAACGTGGAAACAAAACAGCTGAGTAAGCTGCAAAAACCTTATTCACCTATCATGACTAATATCCTTTGATGGGTCCATCCTCCAGAAACACGGTTGCCATATCTGGGTTGGGGAACAGCTGGGAATTTTGGTGTTGGAGCTTGAGGATGGTGAGGTATGAGAAGGGGAGGGACTTCATTAGGCTATAACACAACAGAGTCCAACTTCCAAAGCGGTCATTTTCTCCAAGTCAACTGATTTCTGTTGCTCGGACTTCAATTGTCATAGCGGGAGGACTCCAGCCACTACCTGGAGGTCATACAGAAAGAGATGGCTATACAGAAAAGTGATATTGTAACAAAAAGAAAAAAAACTATAAAAGTAACAACTGTTGGTACAAGTCTTGGCTTGCTACCAAGGCAGTATAAGGTGTTTGTGGAAATGAAACAGTAGGCTATAACAATTTATTATCACTATTATTGACAAAAAAACCACTACACCCTAGATGCCAGATTTTAATAACACTGGCAAAATTACAATAGAGGGTTGATGTTACAGCAACTAGGTTAGCACAGAGACATTTGGAATCTGACAAAGGGTAACTCCTAATGGAAGGCTGTTGATCTCTGAAGCTCCAACTGCAACTGTCTATACGATTGTAAAAGCTGGAGAGTGTCTAAATATAAATTTGAAGGGAATACTTCAACATTCCATCACTGAATTCAAAGCTTTCCCTAGTGTCCTGCAGCCTGAAGAAGGCGAATTTAACGGATAGTTACCTAGGCAATCCATTGCTGCTGCTGCTGTAACATCAACCCTCTATTGTAATTCTGCCAACGTTGTTAAAATCTGGCATCTAGTGTGTAGTGTTCTTCTGTCAATAGTATTGATAATTGTTTGTTTCAAAATATAGAGTAGCAAGCCAAGACTTCTATCAACAGTTAGTTGTTACTTTTATACAGTCCCCCCCCTTTTGTGACAATACTACCTGGAGGTTGGCAAACCAATGCCACCCCCATTTTAAAAAAAAAACTTGCCTCAGCTACTGGTCACGACGTTGCGGCCACGAGTTCCGCGGGCGAAGCCACGTTGCCGCACAGAAGACTTCAACTCATTTTAACGGGACGAAAGTCTCGTGGTAGGGGCTTACCTGGCCGTGGGCGAGTCCGCATTCAGCGCCTCCAGCACCCGCCGCCCGTCGCGCGATAGCAGCACCTCCCCCGTGGGGCGCGTAAGCAGCACTTGGCCGCCGCGAGGTCCCAGGGAGCCGCGGACGACGCCGGCCAGGGCCGCGGCCTCCTGCGCCAACCGCCGGAGCTCCACGCGCGTCGCGGTCGCCATGGCAATCGCAGTTCCGACTCTCGCTCGGCCCAGGCCGCGTCTTTCCCCGCCCCCTTCGCTGACGAAAGGCGGTCCCTTATTTTCGCTGAGGCCTGTGATTGGCGGAGCGTGGAACCATCAGAGAGGCCATTGGCGGAGCATCAGCATCCTTCAAGTCTTCCTTAAGACCATTTAGTTTCTCTCAAACTGTCCTTTCGCTTCCGTTCTTTTTTTAAACATATAAGTTTATTTTTAAAAAATCAAGATATACAGAACTTTGTTGGATGACGTAGTATCAAGTAGATTAATTCCATATATAACGAAATTCTACTACGCATAAAGTACTACGGTATATATAACATTGGAGAACATCTTGTGGCGGCTAATAGGTTTACTATCCACTTGCGCCAGGCCCGCAGCAGCTTTCCTTCTCAGCAGCCAGTATCACTCTGCGCATGCTCAGGGGCTCAAAATAATCGTGCCTCTTGTCCAAGGGTGTTTTCTTCACCCCTTCTGCCTTGCAGTCACTGAGGCTATCAACGACTTTTCTCTCACATACACTGCGCATGCACGCTTGCGGTGCCTGCGCAGTGAGCGAGGTGAAGCCCGTTCCTAATTCTCCACTTCCCTTACCCTAAAAACCTCCCGCAATCTCGGCCGAGGTCGCTGCCTCCCTCCCGCCCACCGAACGACCGGCGTCTCCACGGCAACGCCGGACGCACCATCCTGTCACCAAACCTCTCGTGCTTTACGTCACATCGTCCTAGGGTCCCGCCGGATGCGAAACCCCGCCCTCCTCCTCTGCCCATTGGCTCAGGCGCCATAAGACCATCTCAGCATAGCGCCACGGATTGGCCAGGACGGGCTGGGACGCTAGGCGCGCGAAGCCGGCAAGAGGGAGGCGGAGGGAGCGTTATTAGCATAAGCCACGCCCACTCCTGGCTAGCCCCGCCCCCTTCACCTTGCTTAGGCTTGCTGCGCTAAGAGCATCCTCCATCACTGGGTGCCTTTCCTCAATGGAGGAGGTGGGGATTGGCCTGGACCTGTAAGAGGATGCCAAGGAAGGAGAGTTGCCTCCCTAAAGCGGTGGGAGGAGAAGGAAGAAGAAGAAGAGTTGGCAGCTCAGATATTTGCCTCAGAAGGAAATTGAGCCTGGGAAGCATTGTGCTCTTTTACCTACGGAAGGACATCTTTTTAAAAAAGCTGAACGTGGCCTGCCGATTTCTTTGACTCAAGTTAAGTTTAACTGTTTGCCTTTTGGAAATTTTTCAGACGTCTCCTGATAAGCCTGTGAAGAAACTGAGCCACGTTTTTGGATTTTGATATTTCATCTGGTTTTTTAAAATAAGAAGTAACCTTTTTGGGGGGGGGGAGGGAAGGCTGCTGGACTTTAAAAGGATACGGGGGAAAAACTCCAGCAAAAATTGGGACAAAAATGCCCTTTCCCAGGATGTGTAAATTCACCTGAATATTATTAGGTGGGAATATGCAACACTGAATGTCACTCCCCCCCTTTTTATTTGTTAATCACTTTTGTATATCCACTAGTAGAAACGAGGGGCTGAATTTTTTGTAGCCTCTTGGGCAACATTTTGGCTTTCGAGTAAGATTTTTTAAAATATTCCCTTCCTCCTGGGTTTCTAAAAATGGGGATTTTTGTAATTCCCTAGCGGCATTTGCATCTTGTACAGAAAACCTCTTTTATTTCAGGACACTTCCTTCAGAAAGAAGCTCGTAAAAAGAAACCCCCTGGCAGAGACTCACCCAGCCCACCCTCCATCTCCCCAGCCATGTGGACTTTTCTAGGCATTGCCTCCTTCATCTATGTCTATAAGAAATGTGGTGACTTGATGAGTTACGCCAACAAGGAGGTGCTGATCTCCATGCTGGTGTTCTTTTCCCTTGGATTGTTGCTTTCCTATCGATACCGCTCGCGGGGACTCAAACAGCACAAAGACAAGAAGCCCCAGCGTGGGCTGCTCTGTAACTTTCTTGCCACCGTGCCCTTCATTGGATTTTTCTGGACTAAATCTCACACGGGACCTCAAGAAGATCTCCAGCCTGGATACCGAAAGGTAGGGTGGGATCTTAGCTTGCCAAACATCAGCCAGGTTTGCTTTTGTGTTGACCACTTACTTCATTTGTACTTCAGTTTTCTCCCCAAAGGGGACCTTAAGCAGATTACATCATTCTCTTTTCCTCCAGTTTATCCTCATGACAACCCTAGGAGGTAGGTTAGGCTGAAAGACTGACTGTGAGCTTCCATGGCAGAGTGGGGGTTTGAGCCTGGGGTCTCTCAGATCTTAGCTGGACACTCAACCGTTGCACCACATTGCTTCTCTTGCTTTTCTGTTCTCTTACTCTCTTTTTAAAATCTTGTTTCCTCCTTAGGGAGTTTAAAAGAATTTTTTTGGGGGTGGGTGGGACTTATGCCCTCTGCTTTTAGAAAACTACTGCATATCTGTGATGCGTGAACACCCTTGTGAATCTGAAGAAGTGTGCATGCACACAAAAGCTTATACCCAGAATTAAACTTTGTTGGTCTTCAGGGTCCCACTAGACTCAGACTTTGGTTTTTTTCCTTGAATGGTTTGTTTCCCCAAGTTGAAGGAGAAGGGGCTGCATATTTAGTATCAGGGAAATTCAAGAATATTTGTATTCACTAGAGCTGAGAACTCCTACCTGTGTAGTGTGGTAACAAATCATTGAAGAAAGAATAGTCATACAATGTGGGATGTTTGTTTTGCATAATTAAAAAATCCTACCTGAGGAGGCACAGTTGCCACAGGTAAGTGTAATGCCCTACTTCCTCCAGTCCTAGTCCACCCCCGCCCTTTCAGATTCTGCCTTCATGTATATTGTGCTTATCTCTATTCTTTAGCAGCATCCTGTAACAACCAGACTTTGGGCTTTTGATTCTCAATGGAGAATTCTCAAGACAGTGTTTCTTGAGGACATTAAAGAATGAAAATAAACTAAAGCAAAAAAAAAAAGCTGCTGTTTTTGACAAAGAAAAAACTTACCAATACCAAAAGTCCAAGTCAGCTGATGCTGAACTGGCTTGTATCTGACACAGTGTAACTTTGATTCTTGTGCTCTTTCTGGCTTGTGTGCAAGAGTTAAAATGGAGGATTTCTATACTTCATCTAACACACAAAGGTAAGAAGTGGCGAATTTCCAGCTAGCAATCCTTCTGCTCAGTGTTTTGAGTTGAAAAGGGTTGGTTTCCTCTCTAAACTCTTGTTAAGGTAACTTTTCTCTTGCTTTTTTATCATGCTTCTCAAACTCCTTAAGCTAACATACTGCTGTTTTAATTATTTGCTTGTTTGGAGAGTGGGAGGTAGGGTTGCTGGTCTCCAGATGGAAAACACTAGAAATAAACCACTTCTTTTTAATGTTGCAAATAAATGCTTAAGCAATTTCTGTTATAATGATGCAATCATATTATTATCATCACAAACCAAAATTCATTAAATGTCTATAGAAAAATCAAAAAGTTATTTCACACCACTCTTGTAAGGTAGTACTTTCAAAATCAGAATGTTATTTCACATCACTCTTGTAAGGTAGTACTTTACAGTCCACTGTCTAAGTTCTCCTTTGCTTAAAAGACGTAGACAGCGCCACGCTTGTATATGATTCCTCCTACGGGTAGCAGACCAAAGTCTGACAGGTGTGGCGGCTACACAGGTCCTAGGTACACTTCTGTGTTTCGTTCACCTTCCACTGGCCACTTTCTTTTAGCTTTGGAAGAACCATTCATGCAAGCTGCAAAGTAACATTGAATTGTAATGTGTGAGCAGTTGCCTTTAGCAAAGCTAAAGAAAGCGGCCAGTGCTTAAGCATTTGTTTGCAACATAAAAAAGCAGTGGTTTATTTCTAGTGTTTGCTCATCAGTACACTGCAGTTTCCAGTTTGCCCAGACTCCAAGTGGTGGCTGGAGGAATTACAGCTGGTCTCTGGGTAACTGAGGTCACTTTCCCTGGAGAAAATGGCTGCATTTAAAGGTGGACTTGATAGCATTATACCCCACTGAGGTCCCCTCCCTCCTCAGACTCCACCTTCAAAATCTGGTGTTCCTGAACTCAGAGCTGGCAACCACAGTGGAAGGATGTCCCATATATTGCAGGGATTACTGAGGTGATGAGGTAATGCTGTTACCAGGCCCATTATTTCAGAGCCTTCCTAGACTACTATTTGTTAAAAAAGAAGATTGTAGATTTATACCCCACCCTTCTCTCTGAATCAGGGTCACTGCATTAAGTTGTAAGCAACTTAATGCAGTGACTTGAAGTTTGGAGACTTGAATTTCTTGGCATTCATATGCTTGTATCTGAAATTGATTACTTGATGCTTGAAGAAGCAATTGTGAAACAAGGCAATAGTACATCCTTATCTCAATAATTGGACTGCTGGCTGCCTTAAAATTTGAATCTACTTGGACATCACTCACCATTCTTCCCCAGGGCTGCATCAGACCTTTCATCAAGGAAACAGCATTGGACTGCTTTAAAAATTGGACTTGATTTCTGATGGCTACTTTGGGATGTTCTGTTTCCTGAATTATTGAGTTGTGTCTGTGCTTTATGCTACATAGAATACATAAAACTTTTGATAATATTGCTATTGTTTCTTTAGTGTCTGAGGCTGGTAATCACGGAAGCTTTGTGCTTTATTTTTTTGCTACCCAACTGAAAATTGGCAACCATAATAGATATTGCATTAATGCCTTAACATTCTGTCTTTCACTAGTCACAGTCCTCACAATTAAGTACAGCTGGTGAGGGGCTAGGAAATGTAGAACAACAACACTGGGTAGAATTTTGCCTGTACCTAGGGAGTTCTGGGGGGGATTTAATGTTGAATTACCATTAGTGGCAGGAGAATAAAGTAGGAGTCCAGTGCACCTTTAAGGCTAACAAAGTTTTATTCAGAACGTAAGCTTTTGTGTGCTCTAAGCGCACTTCATCAGACGAGGAATCAGGTACAGATGAAGTGTGCTTAGAGCACACGGAAGCTTACGTTCTGAATAAAACTTTGTTGGTCTTAAAGGTGCGCTTGACTTCTGCTTTGTTCTACTGCTTCAGACTGACATAGCTGCCCACTTGGATCTATCCACATTGGCGGCAGCAGTCAACATTCAGCAAAAGTCGTGTCTAGTTGTTTCCTGAACGTAGCCAGCAGAAGTCTTAAAGCTAGCAGACTAGAAGGAAGATTGGAGAGCTCCAAGGGCATGCTGTTTTTGCGGGGTGGGGGGACGACGGGGATCCATGCCCCTTCACACTTTCTGAACGTTCACAGGTTTCTCCTTTGCCCCACATGCATATGTGCACATAAAGAGAGAACACACAACACCCCGGGAACTCTCTACTGTTCAGGGAACTGGAAGAATAAGAAATACTTTCTCCTTTAAACAGCATCACCTACAAAAAGATGTTCCAGCACACAGGTTTCTTGCTTCTTCTTGCAGTAAGGATGGGCTTGTGAGCAGCTGGAACCAGAGGTGGTGAGGGGTACTTCTGTTTGTTTTTTTTCCACTCCTTGAAGAAGAGTTTACAGTTGTGGCTGTTGCATATGAATCGTGTGTGTTCCAGTGGGAATGCCAGCCTCACAGCCATAGGAACTGCTTAGAAAACAAAACAGCTCAGCTTCTCAGTGCCTGCTTTACTGCATATTAAAGAAATACATTAGGGGGGAAGCATGGGTTGCAGGCTGCCACCTTCACACCCTCAGTTTCCTACTCCCTTTCACAGTGTTTCTGGCCAGATGGAGCATACCCTGGTGTCAAGTCATCCATGCTAACAATAACGAGATCCTTTGTATTTCCAAATAGATTCATTTATTGTAGATAGGAAAGGACATATTGCTGACGAGTCAGTGAGAAGATTAAGGAAGAAAGCAAGGGGAAGCATATAGATGGGCAATAGCCATTAGCAACATTTCAGACCTAAAGGTTACAATAACATCTATAGCTCACTATTAAGTTCTACAAAGCAATTCTACAGAACTCTGGATAGCTGATAAGGAACCTGAAAAAAAGGCAAGGGAGGTTTATAACTTCGACGCTTCGCATTCTTCTGTAGACACAACACAGAGAGGGCTAATAAAACATGAGTAATCACACAACAGTTGTAAACCAAATAGGATGAAAGAATGGGGGGCTTGACACCTGGAAGAAGATGGAGAAAAGTGATATCTGTATAAACCTTTGGTTGTCATTTGAAAGGCTTTCCCTTAACCCTCTTCTGCCTTTCGGAGACTGATCGGAAGATGCCTCTTCTTTCCACCCAAAAACATAGGCATGCAGTGAGATTGGAAGCGGGGGTCCCACATATTTTTCCACTTCCTCGTTGTAAACAGAATTGGAGGGAGTTTAACAAACAAAAGAGGGTGTCCTTGGCCCTATGATCTAGAATGGTAGTTTTTTTTGTGCACCGGGTTACTAAATCCCCTAAAGCCACAATAAATCGATCTGCTGCAAGAGAGTGCTCCTGGGCAACTGTCTCAGCATGCCATTTTGTTTTGGTTTCCCCTTTACACAGGGTAGAAGGAAGGCCGATACCCCACTGGAGACCACAACAGAGACTTCAACAGCTTCAGCGCTACCTCCTCAGTACGATCCAGAGGTTATCATCGTGGGGTCTGGAGTGCTTGGCTCTGCTTTGGCAGTGGTGCTGGCGAGGGATGGCAGGAAAGTGACAGTCATTGAGAGGGATCTGAAAGAACCTGACAGGATTGTTGGAGAATTGCTGCAGCCTGGTGGGTATAACGCCCTGAAAGACCTGGGACTGGAAGGTAGGCGATCAGGAACTCTTGATCTTTTGTATTTGCTGCTTCCGCTTTCTGACAGTTCAAGAGGCAGCCTAAACCTCATTTTCCAACTGTATTAGTAGGTAGAACCATGACTTTTTTTTGTTTGTAGCAGGAGCTGTTTTGCATATGAGGCCACACACTCCTGATATAGCCAGTCCTCCAAGAGTCTATGGTAGGCCCTGTACTAAGAGCCCTGTAAGCTCTTGGAGGATTGGCTACATCAGGGGTGTGTGGCCCAATATTCAAAGGAGTTCCCGCTACAAAAAAAATCCCTGGGTAGAACCCTCTCACAGCCACTGGTTTGTAGGACAAAATAACTAGGCATCCAAACTTCCTTCCCAAACATGCCACTAATCCATGAGTTTATGTTAACCTTGAAGGATGAAAAATCCTCCAGAAAACAGTGACAAAGAGGAAGCAAACGCAGGGACATGGGGAGGGCGTTTATGTATCTCTCTTTGTCATCATCTTGATAATTTTAGCCGATAATTTTAAATGATATCTTAATTGATATTTTAGTTTTCCACTGTAAAATGGTTTATGATGTCTTTGTTTGTTTTATGCTAGTTATTACCTGGCCTGAGCCCACTTGTGGGGAGGGAGGGCTAGAAACTGAAGATAGAAATAAATAATAAATTAAAAAATATATACCTAGGAGTGAAGAAGCAGGGTGTCACTCAAATATTTCTAAGACTTCATCTCACATCTTCACGAATGGGAGTGGCAGCCCTGATGAAGGACGGTATGTGTTTCTGAATTCCCAGCTGAGTCGTAGGAGTGTTCCAATTCTCCTATCACTTGGCCATCTAAGACTGAAGGGTTAAGCATTCAGCAGCTAGAGTGGCATGGGTCAGGAGAAATATCTCAAAGCTTAGAGATGCACCAGATCATAGGTATGTAGCTCAGTATTATATTTTGGGGAGTGTCCACTCAGAGGGCCGATTAATCTGATAACTCCTTCACAGTAGGGCTCCAGGCCAGACATGATGTGTACAGGAGAGGTTCATTGCTTCACTGAATCTTATTTAGTGTACGGTGTAATCCATAAATGGTACCAAATCAGCAGGCCATTTCTAGCAGCATGGATTTAGGGCAACTTCTGACAAGAAAAGCGCACTTTGGGATTGGTGAGATACGGGTCTACAGCTCCTGAATTAGTCAAGGTATTTTTTTTTTCAGTTCAATGTCAAGTTCACTCCTAAACCACATAGCTTACAGTGCGGTCTGAGGCAGAGTCCCTTCAGCTTAAGTCGATTGATTTCAGTGTGATGACTCTGCAAACGATTGTCCTCCTGAACTCCAGATATTCATGTGGGATCAGGATTGTTGCCCAGGTTAAGTAGCAGCGCCTTTCTAAGTAGAGCTACATCCCTCTAAATCCATTGAGAAGGGTGTAACTCTGCTTAGGAAGGCACTATAGGTACACTCGCTCTTGTTTTGCAGCAAGGACAATACCAGAAATATAACTTGAGCTGAAGGGTTGCAGTTAATCTTGTATAGCACTGAGGGAGGGAGGTTAGTCAAATGTGTGCCACGTTGGTATGAAGCAGGCAGCCCGTATTTATTCTATTCTTATTCTGTTTTTTAAAACTCTTTAATATGAAAACTACTAGGTTCTTGGAAAAAAATTGTTAGATTTAAAAATAAAGCATGATTTATCGTAGGACCTGCAACAGATTGTCGTAGAAGTTGTCGTAGGACCTGCAACAGATTTGCCATTACATTTTCAAATGTGTCAAGCGAGTGATGAAAGCTAGAGACCTACATTTCTGTAAACAGATGGAAAGCCTTTCAAAACTCTTCCACTGAACGCTCTTTAAGTTCTTGTGACTCAAGCCAGGTTGCATCGGACTGGAGCAAATGTCTGTTGCCAAACCCTTACATCTGTTGCCTAATCTGTACCATATATTATTATCAGAGCTTTTTTTTGTAGCAGGAACTCCTTTGCATATTAGGCCACCCACCCCTGATGTAGCTAATTGTCCAAGAGCTTCAAGGGCTCTTAGTACAGGGCCTACTGGAAGCTCCAGGAGGGTTGGCTACATCAGGGGTGTGTGGCCTAATATGCAAAGGAGTTCCTGCTACAAAAAAAGCCCTGATTGTTATATTTAATATGGCTGTGCAATCTCGTATCGATCGATTTCTTGTTATAAGCATTCTTTTTTGACGCTTATTTTGCAGAGGCAGTAGAAGGGATTGATGCTCACACGGTCAACGGATATATCGTTCACGACCTGGAAAGCCAGTCTGAGGTTGAAATCCCTTATCCTCAAAGGTCGAACGGCCAAGTGCAAAGTGGAAGAGCGTTCCATCATGGACGTTTCATCATGGGTCTCCGAAGGGTGGCCATGGCGGAGCCCAAGTAAGAGTGGAGGGCAACATAAATGGAAAGTTAGCTCACACATTGCCTGATCGAGGTACAGGCTCCAGGCTACACCACTAACAGTTTGCTAGGTCTAAAACTGTACCCGTAAACTGAATGTTGATCTTTGTAAATGAATCCACAGCAGTGACTAAATGTGCAGTTCTCCTCCCTGCCCCCATAGCACGCTGCAGGTTTGTTTCCAGGCAGGCTGGATACCATGGAGGATAGGTCTGTCAGTGGCTATTAGCCACGGTGTCTGAGGGGAACCTCTCCATTCAGAGGCACTAATCCTCTGAATCCCCCAGCTAGGAGACAAAATCGGGGGAAGGTCTTGATCTCTATGCCGTGTTGTTGGCCCTCCAGAGGAACTAGTTGGCCCCTGTGTGAACTCAACACAATATACTGTGTATAATCAGGCCATATAGCACTAAATGCCAAATATATAGTATTCTTCACACCCTCCAAAGCATATACAGCAGAACACCGTGTCCATACATAAGAAGTAGGTACCCAATACCACTGCTGGTGGCAGTGCCCAGTGGTCCAAGCTTTTTGGTGTAGGGTGCAAAGTATAATTTCCCAATTTTTTCACTTTTCATTTCTGTTATTTTTTTGAACCTCTGGTCACCACATATACCTCAATTCCACAATTATGAGCTAACTGAATGCCTCTGCGCAGCAGCACGTTTGGAAATTGCCTCCAAATGGAAGTCTCCTGGATCTTTATCAATTTTTAATTGGCACACTAAGATATTGGAACTCTGTGTGCTTGATAAAATGACAGACTCTCTTAAACAACAAAATTCAGACTCCTATGAACCGAACTTTCTTAGAGTCTGGCTTCCCTTCCTGGAGTATTTAGCTTCTTACAGTCAATTTTCATTGCAATTGGAAGTGATTAATGCTATATACTAGTATTGGTAAGATTTGAGTGAGTTCAACTCTTGATGCTTTAATTTTATCCTTATGTTTTGTTTTAATTTAATTCATGTATTCAACTTTTCTTGATAGCCTTCAGCATCTCAGTAATTATCCCTGACAGGAACGGTTGTTATACTCTGTTCTTAGAAATATTGTTGTATCTCTATATTCATTATTTTATGCGATAAAATCTTTTGAAATTCAAAAGAAAAAGAAAAAGGATTTCCTTAAAGCCAAAAGTCCTGAATCACAAAAAGTGTCCAAAACCAACCAATTAGCAATAGTCCATGTTGCAAATGCTGGAGATGATACTCCACAGTTCCAAACATGATCCTGATGATGTTTCTTGTTTCATAATCAAACTTTCTCAATGGAGAGTCACTGCTGTATATCAGGCTCAAATGACTTCCAAAGCTTTAAAAAACATCAGTTACCGGCCACACAAGGAATAGAGAACACATTATTTAATTGAATTTAAAACCTCTTCAAACCTTACCGAAACACTGGCCTCATTAGACATGGAGGACTGATAATCTTTCTCACACTTCCACTGGCTAATGAGTCTTTTGATAATGAGTGAAAGTCCTCATTCATTATCAGAAGACTCATTCTGACAATACTATTTTTGTGTGTGTGTGTTTTGAAAAAGAATCTGTTTCCTTTCAGCACGAAATTCATCGAAGGGACAGTGCTCCAGTTGCTCGAAGAAGACGAGTGCGTGGTGGGAGTTTTGTACAGAGAGAAAGAAACTGGGGACACTACGGTGAGTCTTCAGATTTCCTGCATCGGTAGCCTGATAGTCCAGTTTTCTGGTCGCGAATGACCTTGTAATAAACCAAAGACAAAGTTAATCTGACCAAATAAGTAAACAAACATAGTTTAAACCTATTCTGTGAAGACCACTTTTAGATTTTTTTTATCATAATGGACATGTCCAATACACCATAGACTATTCGTTGCTTCTGTAAGTCCTTTGTGGGTATACTGCTGAGATCCTGGGTGTCATGAATATTCAGGGCTTGAATTCAGCAGGAGCTCACAGGAGCACAGCTCCTGAACCTCCAGCCAGGGTCTGCATGCAGTGGGCATATGCACTGAGATATGCTATTGAGCTCCTGCACTTTTTTTTCTACAAAACGACCCCTGTAAATATTCGTAAATATTCCAGCTTCTCAGGAGTAATCTGCACAGATGATCTGAAAGAACAAAGGGCAGGGAATGTGGGGTTGATGGCGAAAAGAGCTGCAAAGTGGCAAAAATGTCTTGTCTGACTTACCCAGCAGTCTTCAGAGTCTGCTTCCTAGTGTTGGGACTGATTCCTTCAGGGGAAACCAGAGTAAAGTTCTGCTTGCACATTCCTTGACACTAACAGTCATGAACAATGATGTCTAGGGGCATGTTGGATTTAGGAAACATTCTGCTTGCTGATTTTCACAGCTTTAACTCTCTTCACCTGCATAGCACTTTGAGGAGCGGGCTACCCACTGTTATCAACTGAAGTATTTTGCACTGCCATTTGGCTTTTCTCAAAACCTTCTAATTCTGTAATCTCAAGAGAGCCAGTTTGGTGTAGTGGTTAAGTGTGCGGACTCTTATCTGGGAGAAACAGGTGTGATTCCCCACTCCTCCACTTGCAGCTGCTGGAATGGCCTTGGGTCAGCCATAGCTTTTGTAGGAGTTGTCCTTGAAAGGGCAGCTGCTGTAAGAGCTCTTTCAGCCCCCCCCCCCCACCTCACAGGGTGTCTGTTGTGGGGTTGGGGAGAAGGTAAAGGAGATTGTAACTGCTCTGAGACTTTGACATTCAGAGTGTAGGGTGGGATATAAATCCAATATCATCATCATCTTCTAATCCTACTCCTATTGCATAGGTCAGTTGTGGTCTTATGCTGTGTGTTTGTATTGTTTTGTATCTAGGGCTGCCAGGAGAAACAAACATGCTGACATAGGCTGCATTTCTTCATCACTTCTAGGGAAAACCCCAGAAGTGACATAGGGTAGTTCTAGAAATCTACAGAAACTCTGTTTTGCCATAGAGTTTGCAGGAATTCCTAGTGCTGCCGTAAGTAACTTCTGGAGTTTTCCCTAGACGTGATGAAGCAGCAGAGCTGACATGGCACTGCCATGTCTCCACCCTCAAACCTTCCTGCCTCTGAGGCTTCGGTCCGTGTATGCCTGTCTGGGCATCAGCTTATGTCCTAGTTTGGAATACATGACCCAGTTTTCAGGTCATGTTTTGTAATTACAGACATGAGCTTGGAGGAAACAGTCAGAAACCAGATCAGGGAGAACTTGACTAGTTAATTGTAGTCTTCCTTGACCAAGACACATGCCCATGTTGACAAACCTTCTGTAAATTAATGCGTATTTCAAAAGCTGAGAAACCTCTTTGCTTACAATCCCAGTCAGCGCTATTAACAGCAGCTTTTTGACTTCTTTGTTTTCAGTGAAATGTCTGTTTCTCAACCAGCGGTTTCCCTTCCGTGAGATAGGATACAATCTTTTTCAAGAACCTCTCAAATACCTTCCCTTAGCACACGTTACTCGATATGATCTCCAACTGAAATCAGGCTTCTTTGCATTAGATCTGTAACAGAACTCGTGTGCTTATAAGAAATTCTAGCTTTCTGTAATGCCTACATCAAGCAAGACTATAAGATTCAGTTTCTGATGTATGGGGTCTGACTGAAGTCAGGAGTCCAGACTTTTAATATCAAATTTGTTATGAGTATATGGTAAAGGATATGCATTCACAGCCATGGTCCTGGAATGACTGATGGATTGGGCTTTGGGTTGCTAACCTCTGGGTGGTGGCTGGAGATCTCCAGGAATTACAACTGATATCCAGGCAGCATAGATCAGTTGTCCTGGAGAAAATGACCTATTTAGAAGGTGGCCTGTATGGCATAATACCCATTGAAGTCCCTCCCATCCTGAAACTGGGGACTTTTTTTTGTAGCAGGAACTCCTCTGCATATTAGGCCACACACCCCTGATGTAGCCAATCCTCTTGGAGCTTACAATGCTCCTCTTACAGGACCTTCTGTAAACTCTTGGAGGATTGGCTACATCAGGAGTGTGTGGCTTAATATGTAGAGGAGTCCCTGCTACAAAACAAGCCCTGCCGAAACCCCACCTCCCTCAAGCTCCAGCCTCAACATCTCCAGGTATTTCCTGAACCAGAGCTGGCAACCCTAATTGGGCTGATTTTGAAGGTGATTAGACATGCATCTAGTGCTCTTCAGACTGCTCACGTCCCACATGATGTGATGCACTGTCTGTAAAACAGCCGGGCACCAGCAAATTCCTCGCTGTGTGTGGCACCAACCTCCGTATTGGTACAAGGGTACCATAGGAAGAAAAGTCATCTTTTTTTTCATTAGCAGGGGTTCTCTTGTGATGTACGATGCTGCAGAAGACCATGGCAAGCTGCCGTCGAAGCATTTTGTGTCACTTTACAATTGCATTTCAGACAGGAGCTTTTCACTGAAAACTTGGGTGGGACTAGACTGCCTCTGGAAGTTGCTCCAGTGGTGCTGCTTTTCTAGCTTGTGACCATGCGTTGCGATCCTTTGTGTTGCAGGAACTCCATGCGCCCCTTACAGTTGTCGCTGATGGTCTCTTTTCGAAGTTTAGGAAGAATCTTGTATCCACCAAAGTGAAAGTCCCATCCCATTTTGTAGGTTGCATTTTGAAGGTAAGTGTTCCCTTAAAAAAAAAAAGCCTGTTATCAAATATGGGCGCATAAAGCAATGTGGTTACTTGCTGAGATCAAGGCACTTTTGCCAGAGGGCTCCCATAGTTGTGATAGTTGTTATTCCTGTGGCATTTTAAATGGTTCACAGCCTCGTCTTGCCCAGCCTAGCAACACAATTGGGACATAAGTTGTTTGTAATTCTGCAGATCAGGAACTGAGCCTGATCAGGACGGTGGCTCAGTGGTAGAGCATCTGCTTGGGAAGCAGAAGGTCCCAGGTTCAATCCCTGGCATCTCCAAAAAAAGGGTCCAGGCAAATAGGTGTGAAAAAAACTCAGCTTGAGACTCTGGAGAGCTGCTGCCAGTCTGAGTAGACAATACTGACTTTGATGGACCAAAGGTCTGATTCAGTATAAGGCAGCTTCATATGTTCATATATGAGCCAGAATTTAAGCCATTTGCCCAATCAATCTCACCCTCTTCCTCCCTTACACGCAGGATTTTACCTTTCTTCTTCTTTCTTGCTGAGCAGCCCCTATATCCATTTTCTTTTTATTTGTTTGTCTATGGCAAGGGTGGCTAAACTTGTTTAACATAAGTGCCACGTAAAATAAATGTCAGGTGCTTGAGAGCCGCAAGTCATAATCATCAAATGTTTTGAGAGCGGGAAGGAAGGAAGGCAGGCAGGCAGGCAAATAGATGGGGGGAGGGAGAGAGAGGTGGAAAGAACGAAACTTTAACTGCTGTCTCCAAGCCAGCCGACAGGGCAGTGGGGGCTTCAAGAGCCACACAATATGTGTGAAAGAGGCACACGGGGCTCCTGAGCTGCAGTTTGGCCACTTCTGGTCTGTGGTTGTCCCACCTAGTAGCTTTAATGTATATATTTTTATGCTGGCCTAGCATAGGGAACTGAGGGAAGGACAAAATCACCTTCCTATATTCAGCTTCTGAAATGGCACGAGTGGCTTTTAAACGTTCAAAATAAACAAAATGTTTTATTTGACTTAGAGGAGAAAAGATCAGGTGGAATCAGGTAGGATGTATGAGATGAGCTGTTAATAAAACTGACACACAGGAACTTTGTAATCACACTAACTCCAGATAATTTGCTGCTAACAGGTAAGTATTTCTGCTATTCAAAAAGATCTTTTCAGGCTTTGGGGAGAGAGGCTTTCTTTTTAGTTTCTTCGTAAACACTCAAGCATAAGTTTCTGAGTTTCTTTGATTCTTAAAGTCTGGAATGCAGGAAGGTATAACGAAGTTCCCAAAATCCTTCTTATATACACAGACCAAGGATCACTCCTCTTTTAAGAGCTAATTTCCTGTTTTGACTTGAAGGATCCTCTCACTCCTTTTGCCCCTTTCCCAGTCCACAGTCATTGCTTAACCCAGTGTATTCTTGGGAGTGCATATCGAGACAATCAAAGAGCAGTTGAATATATATATATATATTTTCTTTTTTTGAAGAATGCACCTCAATATAAAGCCAACCATGCTGAACTCGTGTTGGGAAATCCAAGTCCGGTGCTTATCTATCAGATTTCTTCTAGTGAAACTCGTGTCCTTGTTGACATTCGAGGTGAAATGCCAAAGAACCTTAAAGAATACATGATTGAGCAAATTTATCCACAGCTCCCAGGTAAGGATGTCTGAACTTTGGAAAGAATTCTCTGCTTGACTTGGCACCTTGTGTATTCCTTTGGATTCTAAATTACTTTGCGACTGGAATGGTTCAGTCCTTAGACTGAAATTTTGTGACTGCAGGAATTGCATAAACCCCATAAAATGCGGTAGAATACTCTGAAATTCTTAATGGGTATGGATATTTTAAAGAAATTATGAGCAAGGGAAAAAGTTCCCAGTGAGGGGAAAAGAAAGCATGCTGCATTTTACAGGGTGAATGGAGTTCAGCTGGATGATATTCTCTGGTATCAGAATGGTCTCTGGCCTTGCTACCCCACCCTACTCGCCACTCAACACCTGACCTCTTAAGAACATAAGAGAAGCCATGTTAGATCACGCCAATGGCCCATCCAGTCCAACACTCTGTGTCACACAGTGGCATAAATTTTTATATATATATATATATATACACACACACACACACACAAACACACACACACTGTGGCTAATAGCCACTGATGGACCTCTGCTCCATATTTTTAGCTAAACTCCTCTTGAAGGTGGCTATGCTTGTGGCCACCACCACCTCCTGTGGCAGTGAATTCCACATGTTAATCACCCCTTGGGTGAAGAAGTACTTCCTTTTATCCGTTTTAACCTGTCTGCTCAGCAATTTCATTGAATGCCCACGAGTTCTTGTATTGTGAGAAAGGGAGAAAAGTACTTCTTTCTCTACTTTCTCCATCCCATGCATTATCTTGTAAACCTCTATCACGTCACCCCGCAGTCGACGTTTCTCCAAGCTAAAGAGTCCCAAGCGTTTCAACCTTTCTTCATAGGGAAAGTGTTCCAGCCCTTTAATCGTTCTAGTTGCCCTTTTCTGGACTTTCTCCAATGCTATAATATCCTTTTTGACCTCTTCTTCTCAGATGCTCCATTTCAGGATCACGCAGGTCCTCATCTACTGCATCGTCATTCCTTCTGCAGTTTTACCAGTTGCCTTTACAGATCTCAGTGAATGCAAAAAAACTTTTAGAAATGACTGAAATATTGTATCATTTCTTTTTTTCTGCAGAGCACATACAAGAGCCATTCCTCGTAGCTGTTCAGAACAACCGGCTGAGGGCCATGCCAGCAAGCTTTTTGCCACCTTCCCCTGTTAACAAAGCAGGTCTGTAAACCAAAGGGAGAAAAATGCTCGTGGCGTGGGGCACAGGGTCAAACGTATAACTTGATTAGAGTGTATCCTTGACTTCCTTTCTTTGTGTCAACCTGACACACACCCCATCACAAATGACTTTGGAAAGATTCTTCAGTTTTCAGAGATTATGGGTAGATGTCCTGGGAGCCTGCTAGTTCAGAAACACAAAGCCACAAATTCCTAGCCATATGTTTTTGTGCCCTAGCAAACGATGTTATTTCTCAGATGTAAGGAAATGGGGCTTCTTTTCCAAAACTGGTTAGCTGCTCTGCAGACCCTTAGCTCTGAAGTCCTATTGTGTGTGTCTGCTAAACAAATAAAGGGTCAAGGTTAGTAAGTATTGGCACGCTGGTAATTCTTACATTTGTAGGAGGTTTCAATAGCAGGAAGTGTCAGGAATGTTAGTGCTACTCGGCTTCTTTGTATTATTTACGCTCAGCCCTGGAAGTATGACCTGCAAGCTGCTTCAGGGCATTTGCATGCAAGAGACAAAGCAGCTGTTGAACTTCACAGGAGACCAACATAGACTAGAATGCAGAATTATATCCTCATATTAGCAACTTCCAGAGCCTCATGAATAATGCAACCAAGGCTCAGATCTGCTTTTCAGCAGCTTGTGTGGAGGTGGGCAAAATGCCTCTTGCATGACTTAAACCTGCAAATAGATTCAGGTAGGTACCTGTGTTGGTTTGAAGCAATAGAATGAAGTGCGAGCCCAGTGGCGCCTTTAAGACCAACAAAATTTAATTCTGAGTATAAGCTTTCGTGTGTATGCACGATATCTGAAGAAGTGGGGATGCACACAAAAGCTTATACCCAGAATTAAACTTTGTTGGTTTTAAAGGTGCCGCTAGACTTGTTTCAAACCTGCAGAATGCACTTAAGGAGCATGAGGTGGCTGCATCCGTGCATAGCAGGCACATTAGATGACGATAAGGATTTCATTGAGGACTGAAGAGTTTTTCTGAAGAATTACAAGATGTTTCGGCTGTTCGATCGCGATTGATTTTAGGAGTGTCTCCTTTTTCAGGAGTCCTTCTCCTGGGCGATGCATACAACATGAGACACCCTCTAACGGGCGGAGGGATGAGCGTGATTCTGAACGATATCAAGATCTGGAGGAGTTTACTGCAGGCCATTCCAGACTTCTACGAGGACTCTGACCTCCTAAAGGTAGGGGCCTGTTTTCTTATTTGGGCTCCTTCCTTTAATTGTGAAGCAGGCGCTTGGCGACGTCAAGGAGGAGCAGGTCTGGGTGCAGTTCGAAGGGGGTGAGTGCTCTAAACCTGTGTTTGCCCAGCCCTCCTGGCTGCAGGCAGAAAGGAGACAAAACGAAGTAGAGAATAACACAGTTTTTGCAGTGTCTCTGCAACTTCAGTCACTGCAGGGAGTAATCAGGTATATAATGGGTTGTCTCTGATTTGCAAGTTGTTGTTGTCGTTTAATTAATTAAATGTCTGAATTGCCTCATCCCGGCCGATGCGGGGCTCTAGGTTATGTATAACAAAAATGATACATAAAACCAATAAAATCAGTTAATCTAAAAACAGTTAGAACGGTCGCTATTTTAGGAGACTGTTATTTACAATGAGCAAGTCTCTCTTAGCTCTTTCGATAGACAAGTTGTGCTTACTGACTCAGTTTTGTGAACTTGTCGCAAACTAAAATGGTGAGAGATGGCAAGCCGAATGAAACTGAGCTTGCTTCCTACGTGGCGTACTGGTTAGAGAAGCCTGTCTGGGATATGGGAGACCTGTGCTAAAATAATAGGAGCAGGGCCTTGCTTGTAAGCAGCAGGCCTTGGCTCCCAAGCTAGCTGAGGAACTTGAGGAACAGGCTTCCTCAGAAGGTGGTGGGCTCTCCTTTCTTGGAGGTTTTGAAACAGAGGCTAGATGGCCATCTGACAGCAATGAGGATCCTGTGAATTTAGGAGGAGATGTTTGTGAATTTCCTGCATTGTGCAGGGGGTTGGACTAGATGACCCTGGAGGTCCCTTCCAACTCTGTGATCCTATAAGAAGAGGAGCCTGACTGGATCAGGCCCGTGGTTCATCTAATCCAGCATTCTTGGCACACAGAGGTCAAGCAATTCCTCTGGAGGGCCAACAACAGGGCAGAGAGGCCAAGGCTCTGGGATTCAGAGGATTAGTGCCTTTGAGTGTGGAGGTCCCCCTCAGTCACCATGGCTAGAAGTCACTGATAGACTTACCTTCCATGAATCTGTCTGATCCCAGCTGTGTTACGGAAACTTTGCTGGGTGACCCTGGGCGCTCTCTGACTACCTATGTCACAGTTGTGAGAATAAAATGTAGGAGAGGAGAACGACGTAAGCTACTTTGGGTTCCCATGGGAGAGAAAAGTGGGACATGAATTATCTAAATGCCTCATTTCTCAGTGCTCTAGCTTTTTGCCGTTGCATTTTAAAATTTAGCTTTAAGGAGCTGTATTCTCTGAAGCTTGTGGTGGGAATGCAGTGCTCTCTAATGTTCTTTTTTGGACAGACCCCATCTAGTACTTTTGTTCCTTTTTCAGACAGATATCATTTCTGGGAAGAAAAAAAATCAGTACAGAGGATAATTTTGGAAAAATGAAAGTAACCACACTGACTCTCACCACATGCAAACTATTCTTTATTAGAGCAGACAATGTATTATGGCAGGTGGCGGATCTGCAAAGGCTAACTCTTGGAGCTGCTGTCTATAGTACACCTCAGTGCCACTTTGATCAGCTGTGTTAAAACATGTCAAATTGTCGGTTCCCTTTGAATATCTGTGGCGTTATGCTTTCTGATGCCAGCAAGGAACCACTTATCTTTTGCAGGCAAAAAAGACCTTTTACTGGGCAAGAAGGAAAAACCACTCTTTCGTCGTGAACGTCCTTGCTCAGGCCCTTTATGAATTATTTTCTGCACCGGACGGTGAGTGTGCTTCCAAAAAGATGCCTTTTGAATTTCAGTAAGTAAATATATTTCCCGTACACCAAGATCTGGCTTCGGTGACATATAGTGATGCAGTCAGATTGATCCACGTCCCACGTGCCAGTTTAGATACAGCACAGTAACCTTTTAATGGGAACACACGAAGCTGCCTTAAACTGAATCTCACACGATTGGTCCATCAAGATCAGTTTTGTGTACTCAGATTGGCAGCAGCTCTCTAGGGTCTCAGGAAGAAGTCTTCCTACCGTTTAACTGTATCCCTTTAACTGAAGATGCTGGAGGTTGAACCTGGGACTTTCTGCCACTGAGCCCCCAAAATCCCTTTCCACTTGACCATAAGGAGCGAGCATGTGGTTTGACCATCATGAGAATACAGCAAAAAATGAAATTCCCATAACGATGATGATATTGGATTTATATCCCGTCCTATACTCTGAATCTCAGAGTCTCAGAGCGGCTCACAATTTCCTTTACCTTCCCACCCCCCTCCCCCACAACAGACACCCTGTGAGGTAAGGTGGGGCTGATAGAGCTCTCCCCTTTCAAGGATAACTCCTGCGAGAGCTATGGCTGACCCAAGGCCGTTTCAGCAGGTGCAAGTGGAGGAGTGGGGAATCAAACCCTGTGAGGTGGGTGGGGCTGAGAGGGCTCTCACAGCAGCTGCCCTTTCAAGGACAACCTCTGCCAGAGCTATGGCTAACCCATGGCCATTCCAGTAGGTGCAAGTGGAGGAGTGGGGACTCAAACCCGGTTCTGCACACTTAACCACTACATCAAACTGGGTCTCCAGTGCAATTTTCCCCTCCCATGCCATAACCTACTATATTGGTAGCCACCACTATGTGGAAACTCCCATCTCTTCTACATATTGCTGGTGGATTCTGGCAGGGACCTGCCTCCCCCCACCCCTCCCCTGGGACAACTATCTGGCTGTAAGCCATTCTGGACATTCAGGGGCATGGGAGCTTTGCCACAGAAATACTGTTTTCATTAGCAGCATCCTTGTGGTAGACGTAGTGTGTACTTTAGATGCAGGACTTTCTGAGCCAGCCCATAACTGCTGGCCAGGCAATGCAAAAGTAAACCTTCATGTTACACTAGTGTTGTATAGGGATGTCACATGACACTGCCATGGACAGTAGATCCGTGCAAGCATGATTTATGGGAGCTACAGTTTTGAGTCTGGTAGAGTGCTTTGTGGATTGTTGCCTTCCCCTTGTCTCAAAGCCCTCTCAGCCTGCCGTTCGTCTTCCTTTTTTGCCAAGATAATGACCATTTTCGCACACAGTTTACCTCGCAGTCACAATCCTGTTCCCTCCACAGCGTCCGGTCGGATTTCCCACCATCTGCGCTGGAGTTACAGGAAGTGCCGCAGCTTCTGCGTAGCAAACGTAAACTGGGTTTTAGTGGTTTACGTTTGCTATGCAAAAGCCGCGGCACTTCCTGTAACTCCGGTGCAGATGGTGCGAAATCCGACCGGACGCTGTGGAGGGAACAGGATTGTGACTGCGAGGTTACCTGTGTGCGAAAACGGTAAATGTGGTGATCTTACTGCTTTAGTTTAACGTGGTGACAGTTTCTTTTGACTGCGTGGGATAAGATTTTAAGGGATGTGTGTGTAAAGGTGCACTTTCACCTTTTTTCTCTGGGCCATTTTGCAAATTGTTGCCCCTTTTCTTCCGTTTTCCAGATTCTCTGCATCAGTTAAGGCGAGCCTGCTTCCTTTATTTCAAACTCGGCGGCAAGTGTGTTTCCGGTCCAGTTGGATTACTCTCTGTGTAAGTGTGTGTGTGAATATTACAAACCCCTGCTTAAGCTGCTTTTTTGGGGGTGGAGGGGGAGTATTTGCCATGGTTAGCATCAGAATTTTAGAGGCCCCGGGTGTGAGATTTTGGCATTCACAAGTAGTGAGGGGTGACAAGGATCAGATTACCAAACAAAAACACCCGGCCTATAGTTTTCTGTCCACATTAGAAGTGGTCTTAGCCAAAGTTATACCATTGTACCTCCAGCTCAGTACATAGGGTTGCCAACCTCCAGGTGTGATCTGGCATTCTCTCAGAATTACACCTGATCTCCACACTACAGAGATCATTCCCCTGGAGGAAACGGCTGCTTCAGAGGGTGGACTGTTTAATCACATCCCCATTGAACTCTGCCCCCCCTAGAAGATATTGGATTTATATCCCGCCCTCCGCTCAGAGCGGCTCACAATCTCCTTTATCTCCCCTGCCCCTGCAACAGACACCCCTGTGAGGTGGGTGGGGCTGAGAGAGCTCTCCCAGAAGCTGCCCTTTCAAGGACAACTCCTACAAGAGCTATGGCTGACCCAAGGCCATTCCAGCAGGTGGGGAGTCAAACCTGATTCTCCCCTGATAAGAGTCCGTGCACTTAATCGCTACGCCAAACTGACTCTCACTGCCTCCAAATCTCCAGGAATTTCCCAAGCCAGAGTTGGCAGCCCCATCCATACATGGTTTATTTATTTATTGAGGCTCAGGCCAACCACACTATATCAGAATTTTAAGGGCCCCATGCAGGCTTAAAAAGTTTTGGGACCCCTGTACTAAACCCTCTAGGATGGAAGTACAGAAGGGAAGGGGAACCCTCAATACAACGGATGCTGATTCTGCAAATTTTACTGACACGATCCCCGTTCTCCCTTTTTCCTCCTGCTGCCTCAACCTCCCTCCCCCTGCAGCTTATCACCGCAGCCGGTGGTCCTGATTGGCCACTTCTTTGCCGTGGCGCTCTACGCCGTCTATTTCTGCTTCAAGTCAGAACCCTGGATCACCAAACCGCGGGCGTTTTTCAGCAGCACGGCTGTGATGTACCGAGCGTGCTCTGTAATATTTCCGCTCATCTACTCGGAACTAAAGTACATCTGTTAAACTGAGAAGAAGAGAATAAACCCTGGGCTAGAGGGAAGACCGAGGAGGCTACCCTTCCTCCCCCTTCACCTTGTGGATACGGAATGGTTCAGCCCTCCCTCGGCTGAACCAGTTCTGAGCAAATCCAGAACTTTTATTGAGGACTCGGCTTTATATTTTTGTGATAGGATGTGTATCTTTCTCTGTGTAGACAGGCAGCCTGATCCTTGCATACAGCTGGTATGAGATCTCACCTGCTCTGGCAATTCCAGGTGTGTAAACCTGGGTACGTGTTTATCCCTTCTCAGATAGGGAAGGCGCTCAAGACCATCAAAATGCGGGGTGAGGTGAGGAATGTGTTAGTTCCACACCTTCTGGGAATAAATACCCAGAACGAAGAATAGTTATGTAGTCATTTCTGATGTGGTATCTGTCAGACTTCTCTTCTCCCCTGTCCCTTGATACCCTTTTAACTATATGTTAAAAGACACATGCTGGCTGCAGTCACACATACTAAATAATGCACTTTCAATCCACTTTCAGTGTACTTTCCAACTGGATTTTACTGTGTGAACTGGCAAAATCCAGTTGGAAAGGACACTGAACGTGGATTGAAAGTGCATTATTTAGTATGTACGATCGCAGCCTCTGCGTCAGTTTCCCCCTGCTTCCCTAACACGTGTGTCACATTGTCTGTCACACTGGCACCACCTTCCTGCTGCAACTCTGCAACGCTGAATTGTTGTAGTGGATGGAAGCACGCAGTACAACAGTGCCTACCCACGGGATAAGCTGTATGAAACACACAAGGAGTTGGGGGAACTCATCGGACTCCCGTGTTTGATGGCAATCCCACATTTCTCGTTAACCTGTAGCCTTGCCCTGGGACAACAGTACTAGCGGGGAAACACTGCCATCACAGGAGGCAGGACGTCCAGGGATAATTCGTCTCATTATCACTGATGACGTAAGTCTCAGTCTGGGTTGGGGTTTTGTACGATTAAACGATTCCTTTCAGATAGAAAACGCACTGGTCAAGGAAACGGCTTGGCTGGTGTCTTGTCCCTGGTGTGCCAGCTTTATACCGCAAGGGCATTTTTTTTTTTTTTTGGTATGGAGGAGTGTTCTGTTATATGAACTACTCTCTGCAGCCTTGAGATGTAGTCCAGACTCAGATTGACCCTCTCTGGATGAACTATTGTTGGGGCTACAGTGATCCCTGAATGTTAGCTGGCTCTGCTACACCTGCTGATATTGGTGTTAAAACCCTTGAAGGGATTTCTGAGCCAACCTTCCCAGAAGACTGCAGGATCTAACTGTTAGATGTGCACAGAAAAATATATATAGGTATATATATTTGCAAGTGATAATATGACATTTATAAAAGAGGTAGATGTTTATGAAGACCACTATTAACTGTTGAGAGCACTGGTAGAAAAAGCGCAGATTCTGACTCTGCTATTGAGCGTATCCCAGTAATGTCCATGAAAAGTTGATCACACAAAAAGGGGACAACTTGAACCACGTTTTTTAAAGGGGGAGGAGCTGTTGTCTGTACATTCCTCCCTTTTGTTTGCATTTTTAAAAATCTTGATATGAAATTTCCTTCAGTCAGATAAAATCTTAAAATCTTCAGTTCATGGCCCTGGATGTGTCCCCCCACTCTGGTATAAACTCTAAGAATCTTTGGGAATAAAAGATTATTTTGCTTCAGGTGGGTCAGATTGGGGGCTGGATGGACATAGTGAGTCTTTCATGTACTGATGAGACTCCTGGCACCAGAAAGATCAGAGACCTGTTAGAAGGTTTCGCCAAAGCACTGAACTGTAGTAACTTCTCTCACTGACAATTCCTTGTGTGGCTGTAAATCACACTTTTTAACTCTGCGGAACCAGCTTGGTGTAGTGGTTAAGTGTGCGGACTCTTATCTGGGAGAACCAGGTTTGATTCCCCACTCCTCCACTTGCAGCTGCTGGAATGGCCTTGGGTCAGCCATAGCTCTGGCAGAGGTTGTCCTTGAAAGGGCAGCTGCTGTATGAGCTCTTTCAGCCCCACCCACCTCACAGGGTGTCTGTTGTGGGGGGAGGGGGAGGTAAAGGAGATTGTGACTGCTCTGAGATTCGAAGTGGAAGGCGGGATATAAATTCAATATCATCTTCCTAAAGAAATCTTTTTCCTGTCCTACTTCAACCCCTAATAATGTTCTTTGGATTCAGGTTGCACCAGTGCAGAATGGGAAATCTGCATGGATAGACTGTTAAAACACCTACAGATTCAGGAGAATCCAGACTGTAAAGTCAATATTTTTAAGTTTATAAAACTTCATGATCCCATCTTTCCTCCCACCGGGGACCCAAAGTAGCTTACAGCCTTCTGTCTTCCATTTTATCCTCACAACAAACCTGTGAGATAGGTTAGGCTGAGAGTGTGACTGTCCCAAGGTCACTCCAGTGAACTCCCATGGCTGCACAGGGATTCAAACCTGGGTCTCCCAGCTCTTAGTCTGACACTTTAACCACTAAGCCACATTGTATGGGGGTACTCGGGTGCAGTTTTGCCAGCACAGCCTGGTAAAATCGATTTGAGGTGAAAACAGTTGTCCTAAAATTACACTGCCACACAGGGCTTTTTTTTTGTAGCAGGAACTCCTTTGCATATTAGGCCACACCTCCAAGTGCTTACAGGGCTCTTAGTACTGGCCCTACTGTTAAGCTGCAGGAGGAGTGGCTACATTGGGTGTGTGGCCTAACAGGCAAAGGAGTTCCCGCTACAAAAACCCTGCTTCTATGTATTTGGTGGCTGATCAAGATGCTCTCAAACTATACCTTCAACAGAAGAGCTGTCAAGTGATGTGTTTAATCCTGAAGGGTTCCCATACTACGTATATTGCAGCAGAATGGAAGCCTGCTAGGTTCTGCTCCTGGGAACTGCTGAATGTTTCTGTAGAGCGGATTTATGTGAGTGTGTAGATTTGAAGGCGTGGCTGAATAATGCCATGGGAGTAGAGGGCCTGGCGCACAGGTGAAGCACCCTTCATGCAGCAGTCAAGCAGGGGAAGACGGCTTGCACAGAAATGCAATCGGAAGATTTTCTGCAATCACAACAACACTGCTTTCCTGGCACTGTGATGTCAGGCATCACTGGCTTTAGTTATAGATAACGCCATTCGTGCTAAGTAAGCCCAGTGCTTATGTGGCTCAGGGAGGGCCAAAGCTGATCTTAGTAAGGGGAGGCTGATTGAAGAAATCCTTCCTAAAGCCTAGTTTACATAAACAACTGATTGTGTAATGGAACTGTTCCTGGACTGTACCACTGGAGACTGCAGGGATTAATTGTGCATGCCCTCGTTGCGAATATTTGTGTATGCACTTGTGGTTTTAATGTTCCCTGGCAAAAGGACAATCCCTCTCCCTAGAAAATGAGCATGTCAGAGGAAAGCCCATGTAGTCTCACCCTTCCCCCATGACAGCTGTTTTTCTGTGTGTAGAATCTGTATGGGGGACGGGCATTCCAGTCTTTTGATTTCCCCCCGCTGAAAATCCAAAATGGTGCTTGTCCAGGTACATTTTTGCCTTGTGAGTCATACTATTTAGACACAATAGAGACGTTTTGCCAGGTTGTACAGAGAGAGCAAAATTCTTCCGTTGAGTGCCGCTCTCTGCCTAAGAAATTTTTTGAATCTTGTGACTCTTGACAGTAATGTTAGTCAGGCCTTGAATTCAGCAGGAGCTCACAGGAGCACAGCTGTTGAACCTTTCCGAGGGTTCCCCCTCCTCCCTCCCTACCTTGTCCATTGAATAGTAGGTGCAGCTGCATAACAATCCCTGGATTAGGAGAGGAGGCAGCCAGCCAGCCACCAGGGGCTTTGCCATGCCCCCAGCAACACTCATTAACCCTTGGAGAAGCCCACACCACCCCTTCTCCACTTATGTGATTTTGTGTGGCGGGTGACTTGCTGGCCTTTTGACTGGGGGGGGGGGGGCGGGGCCGGTCCAGGAGAGCTCCAGGTGAGCGAAACCTGCTTGGGTTGGCTGGATCTCTAGCCAGCTCAGGCCTTACTCGCCGGGGGGGGGGGGGGCGGTCTTGTTTCTTGCATCTGGTTGCTTTTGGCTGGGGGTGGTGGTGGCATATGCTAATGAATTATGCTAATGAGCTCCACCACCTATTTTTCTACAAAACGACTCCTGGTGATAGTAATGTTAATATACTACAATTGGTGGCTGCGAAGGTCCACCCGCTTCATGGGCTGTTAGAATAGCTGAAATCATACTCTTTAAAAGAAAAAGGGCCAATCATTTTGTGGGCAGCCTTGTTTTACATACTCCCAGTAGGACACCAGATGCCTGCTTCTAAGGACAGAAAAATGAGAGGTTACTTCACTAAGCTGTAGCAACCTTCAAGATGCCTTTGGGTGTTTGCCTCAGAGAGCAACTTTGAGGTTTTTACCTCAGAAAGCCAGTCCGGTGTAGTGGTTAAGTGTGCGGACTCTGGGAGAACAGGGTTTGATTCCCTGCTCCTCCACTTGCGGCTGCTGGAATGCCCTTGGGTCAGCCATAGCTCTCGTAGGAGTTGTCCTTGAAAGGGCAGCTGCTGTGAGAGCCCTCTCAGCCCCACCCACCTCACAGGGTGTCTATTGTGGGGGGAGAAGATATAGGAGATTGTAAGCCGCTTTGAGTCTCTGATTCAGAGAAGGGTGGGGTATAAATTTGCAGTCGTCTTCAACTTGCTTATGAGCCACATACAGGACCACCACACCCACCTTTCAAACTCTGATTCCCCTACAACTTCAACAGATGCAAGTGCTGGGACAGGTGTGTGTGTGGGGGGGACATGATGTATCAAAACTGTGTGGGAAATTGTTTTATATTAGAACAGAGTGTAAGAGCACACAAGTCTTTGGATCCTCTTGCACAAGATCAGAGAGTTCCACTAAGCACAGCACCAGAATCCACACCTTTTTGTTGTTGGGGCTTGGAGTATCTGTCTAGGGATAGATGCCAGAACTCTTTATGCCGATTTTATTTCAACTTGCGAAAATATTTAATTCCAGGGTACTATCTGCTACCACTCACACGGGAAGCAAAGGGAGAGTGCAAAAGGAGAAATATTTGCAGAGAAGAGATCTGCTCCAAAATTGTTGCAGTGTCCATGCAGTTCGAGATAAGGGCAACAGAATTTTTACGTAGTGGTATTTTTGTTGTTGGTATTTTTGTATTTTGTGTGTGTGCAACCTAAAAATCATGGTGATCTGGTGAATGACCCTGACTGGGGGCATAGATATTCAGAGAGACGGCTGAATAAAGCTTGCCTCCTGGTATTCCAAAGAAGTCTCCCATCCAAATACTTGCCAGGGTCGACCCTGCTTAGCTTCCGAGATCTGATGAGATTGGGCTTGCCTGGGCTATCCACTGGTATTTTAAAATGAAAAGCACACTGCAAAAATGTCAATACTGTCATCTTGGGCCGTTTCAAAGCACAGTCACAGGTGGTGCAGACTTCAATATAAAAACTAAAAACCGTGTCTGTTTAAAGATGTACACTATTTGTAATGCCTGTCTGCAGAGACTTTTTTGTGTATAATTTTGTCGTTTGTGTTCTTTGCAGTCAGGCTTCCAGCAGATTGACATAGGCTGGTTTTCTAACACAGCTAAACGTTTTAATAAACATTACAACACCTTGCCATGCATGCTTTGCTTAAAGCATTTCCCAGACACTGGGAAAGACACTGTATAATATTTATCATTTGTAGACTACTGATTAATTTTTAAACGTCGTTCTGACAACTAAGCTGAGTGGCAGGATATACCCCAATGCCTGCCCCAATGTCATCTGCCTATGCCCAGATTGGCTATTGATCTTTAAGGTGGATCTTATGGAGCACTTGCAGGGGTGCAAGTTTGGGCTACAACAGGGGAAAGAATATTGCACTGCACAGACATCCTTCTTGTTTTGAGACCCACCCCCTTGTGCAGACTTTAAGTCGCCCACATAGTTTTACTCGGGTGGAATTCTAGCAGGAGCTCCTTTGCATATTAGGCCACACCTCCCTGATGTAGCCAATCCTCCAAGAGCTTACAAAAAAGAGCCCTGTAAGCTCTTGGAGGATTGGCTATATCAGCGGGTGGGTGGTCTAATATGGAAAGGAGCTCCTGATAGGATTCCATCCCTGGCTCTACTAAATATTTCTTGACATTGTGTAAATTGTCTCTGAGACAGAAGTGGGCTGAAATTATTTGAGGATCTGTGGTTCCTGTGGGCATCTAGCTGCTAATGGTGTACTGAAGTCTGGACTGCGTAACGCCTGCAGACAGCAGGGGTGTTGCTGGACCTGCCCTGTAGATGTGCTATATCTTTACATTCTTTCCATATCTCTATTGATACCATAAATATATTTTGTTCATTACACTATTAATCCTTTGAAGAGGAGCTCGGCTTTGAGATTAGTGTGTGATTTTCAACCTTACATTCTGTGGGGATTCCTGATCCGTCATGGCAGGCAAGCTTCCTTGCTACAGGTTTTCCCCTTACAATTTGCTGCTGTAGGTGTTCTGGGTATGTTCTAGGTTTTAGGCCATGGGGCAATCAAAACCACTGTATCCCACTGTTCTAGCCAAATGGGACAATAAAACCATGGTTCAACTTGCTAACATACTTATAGAGAGACTTTGTGGATTATCTAAGCAAAGATATAGCCTTAACCATAGTTTGCTGATGCCATCAGTTACTGGTTTCTCATCCAGGCTTACAGTCAATCGTGGTGTTAAGTATGCTCACCTAACACTTACCTGAAAACAAACAATGGTGAAGGCTCATGAAACCAGGATTAAACATGCACACAGTCATTCCAGTTGTGGTTTACCTCAACAAATACTGGTGTTATCACCTTGCTTTGAAGCTGTGGAGAGTGGTGCTAGGACCAAGGCACGTTCCAAATTCACATAGCGCATGAAATCACAGCTAAGACTAACTGTGGGTAAGAAACTGAATTCAAACCCGGGTTTAATGAAGCTTTACCAACCACAGTTTGTGGAATGGCCCACGTTCAAACACTGACACTAACCGGAAGTTAAAATAAACCACAGTTTCACACGATGTCTGAAGTAATTCTATGGATTAATGTCGACATGGTGTCATCGTCATGGCCTTAGGGGCTTATATTGGCATGGCAGAGAAATGCTATGGGAATCATTCATTTAAAGCCAGAGACCCAATGTATTTTGCAAATACCTGTAATCCCCCCTCTCCCCAGAACAGCACTAATAAATATTTCTGAACCATGTGAAAAACAGGCAAGACTTCTAAAACTCCTTATTTCAATATGACAATTTTTAATGCTGTGGAATAAAGTAGCTATGTCCACAAAATGGTCTTCTATGAACATAAACAATTTTTGTACATAGAGAATTGTGTACAACATTACAAGTTAAGTACAAAACGCTCAAGGGCTAAGATCAAGCGAACCATCGGAGCATAAATGCCAAGGTTTTTAAAACAGGGTTAAGTACTGCTGATTACGGTCAACTCACACCACTGTACGAGAATGATGCAAGATGCAAATAAAAGCCAGCTCTGAAATGTTATTTTCCTTCTCCCTCCTCCTCCTTGTCATATCAGAGGTTCCTTCATCGCTCCATCTGGGGCTGTTCCTTCCACAGGGGGTCAGAGAACTGTGCGGAATTCATCGAAAATGAAACTAGGCACATGAGCTTCAACCACCTAAGAGACAGAAGGACCCAAGACACTGTTTAAAATGTTGCACAAACCACTTATCTGATTTAATGATTAAAAAAAAAATTCAATGCCTTAGCAAGAGTGCTAAATGTACGTTTGTAATATTCATGTAGAGTTTTCACATATGCCACAAAATGTGAGAGTTCACTGGGAGAAGAACAGTTTCACTGCTTGCCGGTTGCGTCTTTAACTGGCCATGGAGCAATCCTGCCCAAGTGCCACATTTAGTCCAGGGCATTTAATCCAGCCTTCTGTGTCTCCCCCCTTCACATGTACAGGCAGCGGTGCAGAAGCTGCTCCCATAAGGCACCATGTCCAACAGCAGTGGTGTCTGCATAACACAACTAGGCCAACTGTGGCAAGTTGTGTAGATTTCTCTTAACTGACTGGTATCCTCGCCCTCTGGCTAAGAGTGCGCGAAAGGTACACGTGACTGTCTCACATGGCTGCACGATTCATACATGCGCCTCTATAGCATGGAATTGGGCCGTGCTGCTGAATGCACATCTGAGGCAGCTTGAGAATCTTTTGTTTTGCACTGCATCATAAATGCAAACAGCCCTTCTGTGGAAGGTAAGAATTGTTTCAGCTGATCAACGTGCATTTGCACAATTTGAGCTGCTTCTGCTGTTCGCAAGGGGAAAAGGGAAGTCTTGCCCCCAGCTGCCGGAAATCTGCTGTAGCTTCTCTGCCATTGGTTTTTGAGGTTTCCTCAGGAGGTGCCTGCACATTTTAAAGCCTGTCTTTGAGGTTTAAAGACTGGAAACTGTCTTCCTCCCTCCTATTTTGAGGCTCTCAAACATCTGATGTTTATTCTACGTGGCCCTCACATTAAGCAAGTTTGGCCACCCCTGCCATGTGGCAGCTTTCAAGGCTCTCACACTGGGGCTTTTTCCAGCACAAGTTTTTTATTGGATATGCCTGGGACTGAAGTTTAAAAGGGGCTCAGACAGATATGTGGAGGATAGGTCTATCAGCGGCTAGCAGCCATGGTGACTAAAGGGAACCTCCACATTTAGAGGCAGTCAATCTCTGAATCCCACAATTTCAGGAGGCAGCACAAGGAGAAGGCTTTTACTGCCCTGTTCTTGGATCTTCAGAGGAACTGGTTGGTCACAGTGTGAGACAGGATGCCGGACTAGATGGACCACTGCTCTGATCCAGCAGGGCTCTTCTTGTGTTCTTATGAAGGCCTCAGCCTCTATGCCCTGTTGTTGGCCCTCCAGAGGAACTGGTTGGTCACTGTGTGAGACAGGATGCCGGACTAGATGGACCACTGGTCTGATCCAGCAGGGCTCGTCCACATTATTTTACTGATATATTCTACAATCTATAGCTAATCTCTACACTGACCCAAGGGTTAATTCATGACAGATGCCAAAAAGAGGCTTAATACAGAAGTGAGTCCAAAGATTCCTGTGCATTTTTCAGAATTTGCCCCAAACGCTTACCCTTCGTGGTAACTTTGTATACCGGACGTAGTCTTCTAGGAAAAGCAGGGCACCCACAACATCCGCTGGCATTTCTGGGATCTTCTGGCTATAGACACCGAACCGCACAGAGGTGAACGATCATTTGAAAGTGACAGATAACCTCTTAAATTTAAGCAGGATTTTTAAATAGTAGCCTAAAAACCTCTCTCACACAAACATACACAACCACATCGCACAGTATGTATTCCTAAACTTGAAGGACCACTTCCTCTCAATATTGTCCAGCCTGCCAGATAAAAACTGCCCCACAAACCTCGCTCTTTGTGCCTCCTGAGTTCAGAAGTGACATGGCTTTTTTTTTTTTTTAAGGTGGAGGCACCTTGCTTGAAGAGGGAGTTATTAAAATGTGGAATTTGCTCACATACTGCAGCCTTCGGGAGAAATCTTGGATGCTCTTTCAATAGTTGCCCGACTGTGCTTTCCAAACTCACTGCAACACGGGACTCCAGAGCACATTCTCATGGGCCAGCCAAAATTGCATCCTCCCCCTATCCCCACTGACCCTCATCTTTGTCACTCTTCCCAAATAATGTCATTCTGTGCGGTCACCACTCAGATTTTTCCTCCCCTGGTGCAGAGAGGCCACACCCAACAGGAGCAGGATATTTCTTTGACAACTGAGCAGGGGTGGAATTCTAGCAGGAGCTTCTTTGCATATTAGGCCACACACCCCGAAGTAGCCAATCCTCCTGGAGCTTAGTGGGCTCTGTACTAAGAGCCCTGTAAGCTCTTGGAGGATTGGCTACATCAAGGGGTGTGTGGCCTAATATGCAAAGGAGCTCCTGCTAGAATTCCACCCCTGCAACTGAGCGATAGAAATTGGAGACAGCAGATCAGCTGGATGTATGCTGAGGCCTGCTGCACCTTAAAGATTGACACTGCAGCATCTGCTTTTGTGGTCCAGAGCCTGCTTTTACCGTTGCAGCCCCAACAACTGATTGGCTTTGGCTGTCACTTCCACCATAGCACAAGGATCTTCACTGTGTGACTGGAGATAAGCTGTGGCAGCCATTGTATGTCTGGCTCCACTATTTGTGACAGCCATTGGTGGCCGTGCTCACCACACCCTGTCAGGATTCCAAAGTTGCCCCACAGGATCAAAGAGGTCAGGGACCCCAGCTATAATAAAAAAGGAAGAGAATAAAGACATTTCCATTCTGGTCTCTACAGACCCTGCAATATGGGGATGAGGTGTTTTGAGTCAAAAAGTGGCAGAATGGATTCTTCTTGGGGAGGGACGGTGGCTCAGTGGTAAAGCATCTGCTTGGTAAGCAGAAGGTCCCAGGTTCAATCCCCGGCATCTCCAACTAAAAAGGGTCCAGGCAAGTAGGCATGAAAAACTTCAGCTTGAGACCATGGAGAGCCGCTGCCAGTCTGAGTATACAATACGGACTTTGATGGACCCAGGCGGTATGAGTCAGTAGAAGGCAGCTTCATATGTTCATATGGGTTGTTCCACTTCACATTGGAGTCAGGGAGAACACAGATACTCTCCTATAATTTAAGCAAATCCCTCCAAATAGAAAACTAGGACACAGGGCGTGTGCTATGATAGAATCTCTTCTCCTGATGTATTAGTTTTTTCCTTGCAGGGAGGTTTCTTCATTTATGTAGATCATAAAAAAAAGATTCTCCTCCCCTGCAACTGGAAATGGTCCAGTCCAATACGCCACCTGCCTGTGAAGAGAAAGCTTTGCATAGGAGGTGCCAAGGGAAGCAAAAAAAAAGGGGGGGGTACCTCGTGCACTGTTCCATCGTAGACCTAACAAACTGGCCAATCAGAGCCAGAAACTGTTCGGTGTATCGTGAGTGAAACTGCTTCAGCAGAGTGAGAAGCCCGAGTACCAGAGGTGGCCAGTCTATCGGGTCGGCTGGCTTCTTGCAGGCCATCCCTGAAAAGATAACCAAACAAGTTCCTCACCTGCTTTCAGTCCATGGAATGGCCACTCTGTAGAGGCCATTGTGAATAGCTCTCTATGGTGGCTTACAGCTCACAAGTAATAGCTCACCAATGTGGGTCAGGGGGATTGTCTCCATGCCACCAAATTGGCAAGGAGAAAGTTACCTGCAAGGTGAATGACTGCACTAGTTGAGCAGCTTTCTGACCAAGGACAGAGTCCACAGATAGACACATACATTGGGTAAATTTACACACCCCCATGGCTTTGTAGAATGGGACTTTTCCTCTTCCTCCTCCTGCTGTTACCTACTAAATCCCATCCCATTTTTATTTCTGGTGGTCAGTGGACCCTTAGGAAAAGCAAAGGGGCGTAGTGGGTATCTGCGAGGCAGCTGACTGCTACTTCCTAACATGGAAATACTGCTCGGTATTCTGTGTATTTGCTCAGAAACACTGCAGTCAATAGGGCTTGGTATTTGCCTGCATTTGGTGGAGAATGGAGATGATGAGCTGGGCCTCTAACCCAAATCTGGCTCTGATGGCACCACTGTAACTTTCTGATTTTCATGGGGCAGGACCATGGTTCAGTGGCATAATGTTCACTTTGTATACAAAAGGTTCCAGGTTCAATCCCCCGAATATCCAATCGAAAGTATCATGTAAGAGATGCGAATGACCTTTGCCAGAGACTCTGGAGAGCCAGTCAGAGGAGACAGCATTGAGTTTAACAGGCAAACGGCCTGACTCTGAATACAGCAGCTTCATATTTCTGTGTACATCTCTCCAAGTATTTGAGTACAGAACCTCATCAAATACGCTTTCAGTTGTGCTGACAGCTGGTTACAAAGATGTGTTTTTTCATAATGCTGCACATGTAGTCAGGGTACATAGAAGAAGAGATTGGATTTATATCCTGCCCTTCACTACCCAAAGGAGTATCAGAGTGGCTCACAATCTCCTTTCCCTTCCTCTCCCCACAACAGACACCCTGTGAGGCAGGTGGAGCTGAGAGAGTTCTGACAGAAACTGCTCTTGAGAGGAACAGTTCTGCGAGAACTTGTGACTGACTCAAGGTCACATCAGCGGGTGTATGTGGAGGACTGGGGAATCAAACCCAGGTCTCCCAGATAAGAGTCTTAACCACGACACCACACTGGCTTGAAGGGAAGAGAAAGACCTGCATGCAGCTCTGAGTTCCTTGGGAGAAACATGGACTAAACTTGTACTAGACAAAAAGAAAGCTCTTTGGCAACCATACTTAAAGGCACAGGCAGCAGTGTATACTGTACCAAAGTTTTTGTTGTACTGGAGCTTCGGCAACTGGGAAATCAGAAACAGGAAATTCACAATAGGGAAATATGGCAGCCGTTTTGTAGTTATGTAGATCTGGAAAGGAAGCGAGAGAAGGGAGGAAGGATCTATTGAGTTGGATTTTCATATTGCCAATCCAGTGATCTTAGAAATTTATTATCTTCATTCTAAGTAGCTAAGATTGGAGGGTGGGCAGCATCACAGAGATCAACAAGATTTTTGGGTATGAGCTCTCAAGAGTCAAACTAGTAAAGAGTCCAGTCGCACCTTGAGGACTAACAAATTTTATTGTAGCATAGGTTTTCGAGAAACATCGCTCCTTTCATCAGTTGTCTCTGATGAAGAGAGCTGTGTTTCTCGAAAGCTTATGCTGCAATAAAATTTGTTAGTCTTAAAGGTGCTACTGGACTCTTTACTGTTTTGCAGCAACAGACTAACAACTAACTCCTGTGACTCAAGGGTTAAGGATACGCAACAAAATGAGTTTTGACTCTTAAAAGCTCATACCCTGAAAATCTTGTATATCTCTCAGATGCTACAGCACTCGTATCTAGCTGTTCCTCTGCAGACCAACATGGCTACCACCCTCTCAAGAGCTTTGGGGGACTTTCCCCTTCAGTAGCGCCATGTGCCACAAAAACACCAATGCATTTCAAGCTAGTGAAGCATAGTGTAGCTGTGAGGATGCTGGTTCAAAATTTATTTTCAGCCACAGACCTGTGAAATGAATGAGTGAAAGAATGAAGGACCATTGTACAATTCTGGCTGTCAAAAAATTGTATTTCAACGGGGAACACGAATCTCACCTTGTTTAATGGATTATGAATGCCGGCTGCCTCCAAATAAGCTGTGATCTCATACAAAAGGGTGTTATCTTCTCTCGGGTAAGGCAGCGATGGGTCCTGATAGTGGGCTTCTATGTCTGCAAGGATTGCCCTACCAAGACACAACAGAGAAAGGAGACCGACTCTAAATGGTCTTTAGAAGAAAGGCGAAACATAACAAGTGAGCAAAGTCCTCCAGTTTCTTAAAGCCGAGGCATTATATTCCATGTCCAATCACACGGGTGGCATTCATCATCGTAAGAATCTTGGGATTCAAATAAAATTTAAAAAGTAAACAGGAAAAATAAGTGACACACTATGGTCCACCTAGTCCAGTGTCCTGTCTCGCACGGTGGTTACACAGTTATTTTGGAGGACCAACAACAAGGCATGGAGGTTCCAGATGATACCTTCTAGACTGGATTTCAGAGGTTTGCTGCCCATGAATATGGAGGTTCCCTTTACTCACAAGGGCCAGCAGCCAATGGTGGACCCTGAGTACCATAAATCTCCATGAAATCAAGCATTTAGCCCTGACCATTGTAAGGCATGCAGGCAGCACTTAGTGTGAAATCTCAGAAAGGGCTGTCGCCAGGAGGGCAGTGCCAACGAAACCTCCGTATCCACCCTTGCCATGACAGCTGCAAACCCACTTCATTTCAGCCCCCCTCTTTCTATCTGAAACAGCAGAGCTTCATTTTGAATCAAATATTAACTTATCAAAGATTTCAGGTTTTCACGGCTGGTAACATCATTAGGGTTTGTAGAATCTTTCGGGCTCAAGTGCCGTGTTCTACTGGAGAAAAAACTTTCTCCAGTAGAACACGGCACTTGAGCCCGAAAGATTCTACAAACCCTAATAAATATTAACTTGCTTTTTGATGTTCATTTAAATTAGGAGGGCGATTATTATTTTTTTTTATCATACAGCGGAGTTACACACAGGAATCATGTAATAACAAAATATGATATAATGGGTACGCAGACCAATTGAGCAATCCCCCCAAAATACTAACATCTAAATTTTCAATCCCCTCAAAAGCAGCTGGGGAGAGTTCAAAGAGCTCCGTCACATCTCCCTGGAAAGCATGAGGCTCACATTCCTGTGACAGGCAGAAAATAGTTTGGTGGGCTGCACCACAATTGCATTGGGGTCCTGGAATCTTGCCTCATTTAAACAACAAGTCTGCACAGCTGCCAAAGCCTGTTCATATTCTATTAGCTATCTTCCATACTTTACATGGCAAGTCAAATCCTGTGGGACAATCATTGGTGTTTATCAAGTTATGGATATCGGGTAGAACTGATTGCATTCATGTTAGAAACCATTCATTCCCGGGATTGAAATTTTGTGACTGTGGGGATTGTGCAGATCTTATTGCTGGGTGTCAGAATCTTAGTCTGGATAGGCCCGCATCATCCGTGTCTTTGTAGATGGGCAACTCCCTGTTTTCAGTTATCTTTCTATATTCAAGATTGCTTATGAGATGGAAACAGATTCTGTTTTTCCTGGACCTGAGATCAGCCACCATTTACTATAGTAGTAAGTCGAAATTTTGGGGTCCCTAGTCATATTTGTGCCTTACTTGAATCATCATGTCATTGGCATAAGCCAATTTCCTGGATATAATCTCAGGAACATCAGAGATGCTACAAGGGTGGAATTCTAGCAGGAGCTCCTTTGCATATTAGGCCACCCCCACCCCACCCCCGATGCAGCCAATCCTCCAAGAGCTTACAAATTCCACCCCTGGAGATGTATAGCTTGAAAAGAACTTGAGCGAGGACCGAGCCCTGGAACTGACCGTCACCCAGTGTCTTCTGCTTGCTTGCTGATTGATCCACAATTACTTAGAAAATTCTATTGGCTCAGTACGTTATTTAGAAGTTGAAATAAGGCTGAAGGTATGATGATATGTGATGCCAATAACATCATATACCACAATTTTCATTCTGTGGCAGACTTGATTTTCATTATCAATATGAGTTTCTTGAACAAGAGCTAAATCTATTTTATTGGCCAGCAAGATTTGCAACAAGTATTGGCGTTTGGCAGTTGCAGTGTCCTATACCCCTTGACAAGTAGTCCTGAGAAGGACTGTGTGATTGGTTGATTGCTTCCATGTGTGTAGAGTAGCTAGAAGACCCTACGATTGCCTGGAAGGCAGAAGTTCTAGCTCTTTAGCATTACCCCGGGTGCACCGTGAGGAGGCAAGCTAGAATTGCAAGAGGAGAACAGATTACTGCTATTCTCATGATTACAGAAGCTGTTCACCAAGGGGTCTGGATTCTTACTTGTTGAGGTTTTCCAGTGCCGCTGCTAAGTGCTTAGAATCGAATCTGCAGGAATAATTAAGTTCATTGGCGATCTGGCGTCTTAATATCTGCATCTGGCCAACCTGGGAAGAGTGGGAAAGAAGAAAAAGAAAAGGAAGTAAGCGCTTAGTGAGGAGGGAGGAGCTTAAAGCATTCCAAGCTGGATACTATAAACCAAGGGTGGCCAAACTGTGGCTCAGGAGCCACATGTGGCTCTTTCACACATATTGTGTGGCTCTTGAAGCCCTCACTGCCCCATTAGTTGGTGGCTTGGAGAATGCATTTAAAGTTAAAGTTGCTGTCTTTCCACTTTTCCCCACCCCATTTATCTTCCTTCCTTCCTTCCTTCCTTCCTTCCTTCCTTCCTTCCTTCCTTCCTTCCTTCCTTCCTTCCTTCCTTCCTTCCTCTCAAACATCCAATGCTCATGACTTGAGGCTCTCAAACATCTGATATTTATTCTATGTGGCTCTTAAATTAAGCAAGTTTGGCCACACATGGAAACATGCTATGTGCGAGTAGATGAGCACATGGAATTGATAACTTCCTCTTCTCCTTTTCCTTCTGTGCCCCAGAAAACAGTTCAAGGATTTCGGGATTGTCAGGTTCCAACAGATTATTAGCGACCCCTAGTGGTGGAATGCTGCTGCTCTGGACTCTGCATCGGCTCACTTCTGCCTTAAATGCAAAGTTCTGGTTTTGACCTCCAAAGCCCCCAAACCACCTTCTGTTCCAGGCCCCTTCTGGTATTGCCAACATGGCTGTTGTAGCAGGGCTCCCTCTCAAATCCCAATGGTGAGGCCAGGCAAAAGGAACTCACAGGGCAGCTTCTGCTCTCCTTGCCAACATTGCCTCCCCTCCCCAAAGGGACGATGGTGGCATGAGCAGCAGCTGTCAAGTGTGTGTCTCTCTCATCGGTTACGATGCTTCCGATATCCCCTTTGAGGTGTCAGAAGAAGCTTTGCTGCAGACATATGTTATGTCTGTGAAACTTACAAGTAACCTTTTCTCACTGTGAGGAATGTGGTACGTTTTGGTCTCAAGGTCAGCTACTCTCTTTTGGTTCTAACTGGAATGTGAACCGAGGGGCGAAAGGGGGATGTTTCATTGGTAGAAAAAAGGCGCTTTTTTTGCTCAAATGAGTAACGGTCTTGGCCAATACATCTAACTATCTGTACCTGTAACCCCAGTTCTACCAAGATGAAGTCTTGCTCTGTAACTTGTTCATTCAGGGAATAAACTATCTATGTTTTAACGAACATAGAGGTCATCATTAATGGAGATTGTGCAGTACTCGACAGACAGCACTTTACACACAACATGGTACTTTAAGGAGGGTGGGTGGCATAAAATAGCCTGATCTCATCAGATCTCGGAAGCTAAGCAGGGTCATTACATGGATGGGGGATCACCAAGGAAGACTCTGTAGAGGAAGGCCATGGCCAACCCCCTCTGCATCTCACTTGCCTTGGAAGCCCCTTGCTGGGGTCACCATAGGTTAGAAGTTAAGCAGGGTCAGTACTTGGAAGGGAGACCACCAAGGAAGACTCTACAGAGGAAGGCCATGGCCAACCCCCTCTGTGTCTCACTTGCCTTGGAAGCCCCTTGCTGGGGTCACCATAAGTTGGAAGTTAAGCAGGGTCAGTACTTGGAAGGGAAGCCACCAAGAAAGACTCTGTGGAGGAAGGAAATGGGAAACTCTCTCTGTTTCTCACTTGCCTTGAAAGCCCCTTGCTGGGGTCACCATAAATTGGAAGCTAAGCAGGGTCAGTACTTGGAAGGGAGACCACCAAGGAAGACTCTGCAGAGGAAGGTCATGGCCAACCCCCTCTGTGTCTCACTTGCCTTGGAAGCCCCTTGCTGGGGTCACCATAAGTTGGAAGTTAAGCAGGGTCAGTACTTGGAAGGGAGACCACCAAGGAAGACTCTGCAGAGGAAGGCCATGGCCAACCCCCTCTGTGTCTCACTTGTCTTGGAAGCCCCTTGCTAGAGTCACCATAAATTGGAAGTTAAGCAGGGTCAGTACTTGGAAGGGAGACCACCAAGGAAGACTCTGCAGAGGAAGGTCATGGCCAACCCCCTCTGTGTCTCACTTGCCTTGGAAGCCCCTTGCTGGGGTCACCATAAGTTGGAAGTTAAGCAGGGTCAGTACTTGGAAGGGAGACCACCAAGGAAGACTCTGCAGAGGAAGGTCATGGCCAACCCCCTCTGTGTCTCACTTGCCTTGGAAGCCCCTTGCTGGGGTCACCATAAGTTGGAAGTTAAGCAGGGTCAGTACTTGGAAGGGAGACCACCAAGGAAGACTCTGCAGAGGAAGGCCATGGCCAACCCCCCCTGTGTCTCACTTGTCTTGGAAGCCCCTTGCTGGAGTCACCATAAGCCGGAAGCTAGGCAGGGTCAGTACTTGGAAGGGAGACCACCAAGGAAGACTCTGCAGAGGAAGGTCATGGCCAACCCCCTCTGTGTCTCACTTGCCTTGGAAGCCCCTTGCTGGGGTCACCATAAATTGGAAGTTAAGCAGGGTCAGTACTTGGAAGGGAGACCACCAAGGAAGACTCTGCAGAGGAAGGCCATGGCCAACCCCCTCTGTGTCTCACTTGCCTTGGAAGCCCCTTGCTGGGGTCACCATAAATTGGAAGTTAAGCAGGGTCAGTACTTGGAAGGGAGACCACCAAGGAAAACTCTGCAGAGGAAGGCCATGGCCAACCCCCTCTGTGTCTCACTTGTCTTGGAAGCCCCTTGCTGGAGTCACCATAAGCTGGAAGCTAGGCAGGGTCAGTACTTGGAGGGGAGACCACCAAGGAAGACTCTGCAGAGGAAGGCCATGGCCAACCCCCTCTGTGTCTCACTTGTCTTGGAAGCCCCTTGCTGGAGTCACCATAAGCTGGAAGCTAGGCAGGGTCAGTACTTGGAAGGGAAGCCACCAAGAAAGACTCTGTGGAGGAAGGAAATGGGAAACTCTCTCTGTTTCTCACTTGCCTTGAAAGCCCCTTGCTGGGGTCACCATAAATTGGAAGCTAAGCAGGGTCAGTACTTGGAAGGGAGACCACCAAGGAAGACTCTGCAGAGGAAGGTCATGGCCAACCCCCTCTGTGTCTCACTTGCCTTGGAAGCCCCTTGCTGGGGTCACCATAAGTTGGAAGTTAAGCAGGGTCAGTACTTGGAAGGGAGACCACCAAGGAAGACTCTGCAGAGGAAGGCCATGGCCAACCCCCTCTGTGTCTCACTTGTCTTGGAAGCCCCTTGCTGGAGTCACCATAAGCTGGAAGCTAGGCAGGGTCAGTACTTGGAAGGGAGACCACCAAGGAAGACTCTGCAGAGGAAGGCCATGGCCAACCCCCCCCTGTGTCTCACTTGTCTTGGAAGCCCCTTGCTGGAGTCACCATAAGCCGGAAGCTAGGCAGGGTCAGTACTTGGAAGGGAGACCACCAAGGATGACTCTGCAGAGGAAGGCCATGGCCAACCCCCCCTGTGTCTCACTTGTCTTGGAAGCCCCTTGCTGGAGTCACCATAAGCCGGAAGCTAGGCAGGGTCAGTACTTGGAAGGGAGACCACCAAGGAAGACTCTGCAGAGGAAGGTCATGGCCAACCCCCTCTGTGTCTCACTTGCCTTGGAAGCCCCTTGCTGGGGTCACCATAAATTGGAAGTTAAGCAGGGTCAGTACTTGGAAGGGAGACCACCAAGGAAGACTCTGCAGAGGAAGGCCATGGCCAACCCCCTCTGTGTCTCACTTGTCTTGGAAGCCCCTTGCTGGAGTCACCATAAGCCGGAAGCTAGGCAGGGACAGTACTTGGAAGGGAGACCACCAAGGAAGACTCTGCAGAGGAAGGTCATGGCCAACCCCCTCTGTGTCTCACTTGTCTTGGAAGCCCCTTGCTGGAGTCACCATAAGCTGGAAGCTAGGCAGGGTCAGTACTTGGAAGGGAGACCACCAAGGAAGACTCTGCAGAGGAAGGCAATGGCCAACCCCCCCTGTGTCTCACTTGCCTTGGAAGCCCCTTGCTGGAGTCACCATAAGCCGGAAGCTAGGCAGGGACAGTACTTGGAAGGGAGACCACCAAGGAAGACTCTGCAGAGGAAGGTCATGGCCAACCCCCTCTGTGTCTCACTTGTCTTGGAAGCCCCTTGCTGGAGTCACCATAAGCCGGAAGCTAGGCAGGGTCAGTACTTGGAAGGGAGACCACCAAGGAAGACTCTACAGAGGAAGGCCATGGCCAACCCCCTCTGTGTCTCACTTGTCTTGGAAGCCCCTTGCTGGAGTCACCATAAGCCGGAAGCTAGGCAGGGACAGTACTTGGAAGGGAGACCACCAAGGAAGACTCTGCAGAGGAAGGCCATGGCCAACCCCCCCTGTGTCTCACTTGTCTTGGAAGCCCCTTGCTGGAGTCACCATAAGCCGGAAGCTAGGCAGGGTCAGTACTTGGAAGGGAGACCACCAAGGAAGACTCTACAGAGGAAGGCCATGGCCAACCCCCTCTGTGTCTCACTTGCCTTGGAAGCCCCTTGCTGGGGTCACCATAAGTTGGAAGTTAAGCAGGGTCAGTACTTGGAAGGGAGACCACCAAGGAAGACTCTGCAGAGGAAGGTCATGGCCAACCCCCTCTGTGTCTCACTTGTCTTGGAAGCCCCTTGCTGGGGTCACCATAAGTTGGAAGTTAAGCAGGGTCAGTACTTGGAAGGGAGACCACCAAGGAAGACTCTGCAGAGGAAGGCCATGGCCAACCCCCTCTGTGTCTCACTTGTCTTGGAAGCCCCTTGCTGGAGTCACCATAAGCTGGAAGCTAGGCAGGGTCAGTACTTGGAAGGGAGACCACCAAGGAAGACTCTGCAGAGGAAGGCCATGGCCAACCCCCTCTGTGTCTCACTTGTCTTGGAAGCCCCTTGCTGAGGTCACCATAAATTGGAAGTTAAGCAGGGTCAGTACTTGGAAGGGAGACCACCAAGGAAGACTCTGCAGAGGAAGGCCATGGCCAACCCCCTCTGTGTCTCACTTGCCTTGGAAGCCCCTTGCTGGGGTCACCATAAATTGGAAGTTAAGCAGGGTCAGTACTTGGAAGGGAGACCACCAAGGAAGACTCTGCAGAGGAAGGCCATGGCCAACCCCCTCTGTGTCTCACTTGCCTTGGAAGCCCCTTGCTGGAGTCACCATAAATTGGAAGTTAAGCAGGGTCAGTACTTGGAGGGGAGACCACCAAGGAAGACTCTGCAGAGGAAGGCCATGGCCAACCCCCTCTGTGTCTCACTTGTCTTGGAAGCCCCTTGCTGGAGTCACCATAAGCTGGAAGCTAGGCAGGGTCAGTACTTGGAAGGGAGACCACCAAGGAAGACTCTGCAGAGGAAGGTCATGGCCAACCCCCTCTGTGTCTCACTTGCCTTGGAAGCCCCTTGCTGGGGTCACCATAAATTGGAAGTTAAGCAGGGTCAGTACTTGGAAGGGAGACCACCAAGGAAGACTCTGCAGAGGAAGGCCATGGCCAACCCCCCCTGTGTCTCACTTGCCTTGGAAGCCCCTTGCTGGAGTCACCATAAGCCGGAAGCTAGGCAGGGACAGTACTTGGAAGGGAGACCACCAAGGAAGACTCTGCAGAGGAAGGTCATGGCCAACCCTCTCTGTGTCTCACTTGCCTTGGAAGCCCCTTGCTGGAGTCACCATAAGCTGGAAGCTAGTCAGGGACAGTACTTGGAAGGGAGACCACCAAGGAAGACTCTGCAGAGGAAGGCAATGGCCAACCCCCCCTGTGTCTCACTTGCCTTGGAAGCCCCTTGCTGGAGTCACCATAAGCCGGAAGCTAGGCAGGGACAGTACTTGGAAGGGAGACCACCAAGGAAGACTCTGCAGAGGAAGGTCATGGCCAACCCTCTCTGTGTCTCACTTGTCTTGGAAGCCCCTTGCTGGAGTCACCATAAGCTGGAAGCTAGTCAGGGACAGTACTTGGAAGGGAGACCACCAAGGAAGACTCTGCAGAGGAAGGCAATGGCCAACCCCCCCTGTGTCTCACTTGCCTTGGAAGCCCCTTGCTGGAGTCACCATAAGCCGGAAGCTAGGCAGGGACAGTACTTGGAAGGGAGACCACCAAGGAAGACTCTGCAGAGGAAGGTCATGGCCAACCCCCTCTGTGTCTCACTTGTCTTGGAAGCCCCTTGCTGGAGTCACCATAAGCTGGAAGCTAGGCAGGGTCAGTACTTGGAAGGGAGACCACCAAGGAAGACTCTGCAGAGGAAGGCAATGGCCAACCCCCCCTGTGTCTCACTTGCCTTGGAAGCCCCTTGCTGGAGTCACCATAAGCCGGAAGCTAGGCAGGGACAGTACTTGGAAGGGAGACCACCAAGGAAGACTCTGCAGAGGAAGGTCATGGCCAACCCCCTCTGTGTCTCACTTGTCTTGGAAGCCCCTTGCTGGAGTCACCATAAGCTGGAAGCTAGGCAGGGTCAGTACTTGGAAGGGAGACCACCAAGGAAGACTCTGCAGAGGAAGGCAATGGCAAACCCCCTCTACTCATCTTTTGTCTCGAAAGCCCCTTGCTGGGACTGCCAAAAGTTGGTTGTGATTAAATGGCACAAGCATGCATGAGCTCTAAAAATCAAGTAAGTACGATTTCCTGACAGCAGCAGCAGTGCAGAAAGTCTGACATAAACTGCAAGGAATGAATTTTGGGGGCTGAACTACCTCTGATGTTGAGGAATTCAGGATAGGATCTTCTAGCAGCGTCGGGTTTTGTGTGTGAAAAGCAGCTACCGAGTGGGTGGGCAGGGTAGAAGACAACAGCATGCTGAGGACTGAACGTGCTCATTGATCGCTGTGAGGCACAGAATGCTGAGGGCAATTGGGCATCAATTAAGGGGCAGGAGAAGAAGCCAATTTTGCTTGAGGTATCATAAGAGGCAGAGAGACTAATGTGTCTGGAAGCCACCTTGACTGAGGTTCGACCCTTAATCCTGGATCCCTGTTGGGTGGGAGCCGTGACACAAGGGAAAGGCACTCTGTACACACTCAAAGACCTAGGTGAAACATATTTTAGAAAAAAGCATCAAAAGTCAAATACCTTCATAATAGCATCAGCGTAAGCAGCCCATATCTTCTGAGTTTTGGCAACAGCTGTAGAATACACTTTGCCGCTGTTGGCTGCAATGAAGAAACAAAGAATAAAACGTGAAAGATGGTCTGGAATCGGAGGTTCTCAACTTGTTTATTTTTATTAAGAGAGTCTTGGAGAAAAGTTCCTTCCTTCTCAGCACCCACAATCAATACTCCCTCTAAGATGTGAAGTCGTGTGAGCAAAAATTCTACTTCCTGAGCTACTGCATTCAAGCTGTAAGCTACTGCATAAATTAGTTTGTTCTGGGGCCATTTCTCCTAAGTTAAGACAAAAACATGTGAGCCGGAGGCTAAAAATCTGAGCTAGCTCACACCAACTCAGCTTAGAGGGAACACTGCCCACCATATTGTATGTGCTTTTTTGCCTGCCTGGACATATCATCCGTCTTGTAACACACACATATATCATCCATCTTGTAACACACACATATACCCTGTTAGAGTTGAAGACAGGAAGCATGAACTATTTGTGCTTTCTGACATCCCCTACAACTCCCGTCTGGTTTTTAAAAAAGTACCAGCCATCTGACTTCCACGTACACCCACAGAAGTACTGCGGTCCACCCTGAAAAGGTACTAAGCCACCCCAGTAACTCCCTACACCAAGAATTCCCGCTCATGGAACTTACCCACAATTCCTTTCAGAGGACTGACAGAATTCATGAGCACTTTCAAGGCATCGAGGACTGGTTTATCACGCAGCACCATTTTCTGAAACATGCTGAGGAAGTTCTGGGGGGAGGGGTGGAAGCCAAACACACCTTTTTATCATTAAAACTTCAGTCAAGGCTTCTTACAATGAAAAGTTAGAAAGCAGACTAGATAACTAAAGGAATTAAAACAACAGCAGCAGCAGCAAACTCAAAAGCCAGCAATAGCAGAAAGAAAAATGACGGCAGAAAACCAATAAAAAAAAATGGCATCCAGTAATTATTTCAACAACATTCCCTAAGGAAGAAAAAAAGTTTTAACTTGCAATTTCGTGACACGCATGGAAGAACTGGCTTGATAACTTGGAAAAGACCATCACTGAATCATGCTAGAAGAGACCATGGCTGAGTGGTACAGCATGCCCTTTGCGCTTCGAAGGTCCCAGTTTAATTCCTGATATCTCCAGTTAAAAGGATCATGGAGCAGGTGAGGCAAATTACCCTGGAGAGCCACTGCCGGTCTGAGTAGATGACACTGACCTTGACAGACCAAGGGTTTATCTCAGGATAAGGCCGCTTCAATGAGACATGTATGATAGCACTATTTATATATATTAAATGTATGCAGAAGTTACTTCTTGTGTCCCTACAAAGGAGGGTCTCCAGCGGGTAAAAGGAGAACATCTTTTATCTAGCTTTACAAGCATGCTGCATGGAACAATGAAGGTAACAGCCCAATAAATGGCTCTAGCTTGGCCCTTAGAGCAAGACCCATTTCCTTCTGCCAAGGCAACTCTGTTGAAACTGGTACACAGCTACATACCCTGGCCTGCAACAAGATCCAGTTGCCAATTCCCACAGGAGGTGCCAGGGACTCATCCCCCTCTTCCCAGGTTTCTGAGAGGCAAGCTAATGTGTTCTATTATAAGCCGTGCAACATATTAACTGGCCAAATGCTGATCAGAATACCATTTCCTCGTTTTCCTTGTTTAACTTCAGTAAGTCGGCTCCAACCTGAAGCTGCCTTATACTGAATCAGACCCTTGGCCCATCAGTCAGTATTGTCTATTCAGACTGGCAGTGGCTCTCCAGGGTCTCAAGCTAAAGTTTTTCACGCCTCTTTGCCTGGACCCCTTTTAGTTGGAGATGCCAGGGATTGAACCTGAGACCTTCTGCTTACCAAGCAGATGCTCTACCACTGAGCCACCGTCCCTCCCCAATGCTAATGTCCTCCGTATTAGTGGATCTGGTTCCATCCACAGTACCCCAGATTCTCAGGCATCAGAATAAATGCAGAATGGAACCCATCTTCCACTCAGAAGTGTGCATCACGTACATGGATAAATGTAAAAGCACACAGTGGCTGTCTTTCTGAGACAATTCCCTGAAATTTTTGCACTGCAAGCAATGGCTTTGACTAGGCCAGTCCCAAGTATTTTCTTACCTGAAGTTCCTTTACGATCATGAAGCAGAGTAGCCTGTCTAAACCGTTCAGGCCAAAGGTGCCCAGAGTGTCTTGGATCTCTGAGAACAGCCGACTGTTGGTCACTTCCTGATGATTTTTCATATCATACCAGGTGTTCAACTGGTCAATGTAGCAGGCAACTCTGATGGGAAACAGGAAAAAGAGACAGTGCATTTCATCGATTATAAACAATTTTTATTGGTAACATATGGTAGCAAATCTATATCTTACAGCTTCCACAACTGCGCATACAATGTCTTAGCAGCTGAGAGCAAGTACCAGATTAAAGTTCTATCTTCTTTTGGAAATTTTTCCATTTTTAATCCCAAAGAGACAGTGCATTTCAGATACTATGAGAGGGTCCTCAAAGGTTGGCCCCACCAGCTTCTCTGCTGATGGAAAAGGTAGGAAGGTTTTGCCACTGACCATCCCCCCCTCCCCAAATAAATTGGGAATCATGGCCAAAACCCATGTGGGACAGGAGAAGCAATAAGGAAGGGAATTGGGAGAGATTGAGTAAAAAAGTCAGTGGGATCCCACCCATTGTGTGTCCCACCCATGTACAAGGGATTGGCCACCAGTTCAAGATGGCCCTAGAATGCATCCACATTTGATAAGGAGATATTCCAAGTATTGTTACGATCACAGCACATTCCGTGCTAAACACTGTGGAAATGAACACTAGTACTGAACTGAAATGGAACTTGTATGTATGTTTTGTGAACAATCTTTCTCTGTAGTGAAATGCACTCCCCCTTTTTGATAACTGCTCATAGGGGCCATGAAGAAGTTAACCTATTTGAGTGAGGATAGGACATTCCATTGACTTCGAATTGGACTCATGGTACCATCGTGCTAAAAAATATGACTGGTTGTATGACAACATGATATTATGATCTTGCCTACATGATATTATGATCTTGCCTATGGTAGGGACTACCATAGGGAAAAAAACCCTGGTCTTTTGCTCTGGATTTGTCTGGGTGAAATTTTGGCACAGCCATGATTTTACGCACAGTTATGCAAATGCTATGCTACTAGAACAAGCCCGATATATAGGAGAATATATGCAAATTCCATATATGACTCACTTAGGGTCTGTGATCCTCAGAATCTCTCGGCAGAGTCGACCAATAAATGTAACAGATTCATCTATGGGCACGAATTTGGGGATTGGAATATGAGTGGACTGGTACATGCTTTGCCAATCTTGAATCTGAAAGACAGATACTGAAATTATTTAGTGTGCTATCCTTCTTTAACAAAATGTTTGCTTTAAGGGGAAGGCTCCTCATGCCTTCTACTGCAATGGATCTGGCTAGTATTTGGATGGGAGACCACTCGGGCTTTTTTGGTAGCTGGAACTCCTTTTCATATTAGGCCACACACCGCTGATGTAGCCAATCCTTCAGGAGCTTACAGTAGGCCCTGAACTAAGAGCCCTGTAGGCTCTTGGAGGATTGGCTACATCAGGAGGGGTGTGGCCTAATACGCAAAGGAGTTCCTGCTACAAAAAAGCCCTGGAGACCACCAAGGAAGTCCAGGGTTGCCCTGCAGAGGCAGACAACGACAAACTATTTCTGTTAAGTTGCTTGCCTTGAAATCCCTCTAGGGCTGCCGTAAGTCAGCTATAGTTTGATGGCACTTTACACACACATATATCAATGTAGATTGTTCCTGTCATCTGAATTCTTTAGTTGATACCTTCTCAAAGCAGTTTGGACTAACTCACCCTCCGTACCAAGCAAGACTAAGTGGCCCGTAACAGTTTTGTGGAATTTCATTAAAATACTGCTTCTGTTTCTGACTGCTGTCCCTCCTACAAGCAGAGCATATCCACCCACTACTATGCAGCACAACATTCTGGATTGGCTTGCAAAACTGGGGCAACACCCACATCCAGTTGCGGCTCCAGTGGGGCACACTGAATGTACTGGATGGAGGGATGGAACGGCAGCCTTCAGGTGGTTTATCCAGTGGAGCAAATTACAGGACTGCATCCCACCCCCCCAGCCTTTTTAAAAAACTGGTCAAAGATTCCAAAATTCATCAGCCAGCACTTCTTGTACCTTTGTCCGCAGGAAGTTATTGCATTCCTGTTCCACGTTGTAATTGATAATCCGGGACACTTCTTCTTGCCAAATCTTTAAGCCGTAAATGTTGACATAATCCTGGATATACTCAAAGGAGCGGTGGAACCCATCCATGGTGGCTGCCATGTCTTTCAGCTTGGGCATGAGTTCACTGGGCTGAGAAAGGGAGGGAAGTTTCAACATGCCAGGGAGATATCTCACTTTCATTTCAAAGAGGGCTGCTACAGAGGTAACTCTCACCAAGGGTTGTAACATCATCTGCGCTCTGAAAAACTGCTATACGCACCGTTATTGACAGCAATGATAACAAGGGTATACTAGCAGGTTCTGTACAACTTCTGCACAACTAACAGTTCTGTGAAGTGTTCATGACAAACTAACTTCAAATTTACTGTGTAATAGTTTAGAGTGAGGGAGTCATTTGAATGACCCTTTCAACTTGTGGCGGCCTTAGTTTTTAGCAGATTTATGATAATTTTCCAACTACAGATTCTATGCACAGTAAGAACTAAGAACATAAGAGAAGCCATGATGGATCAGGCCAATGGCCCATCCAGCCCAACACCCTGACACAAAGTGTCCAAAAAAACCCAGGTGCTGTCAGGAGGTCCATCAGTGGGGCCAGGACACTAGAAGTCCTCCCACTGTTGCCCCCCCACAAGCACCAAGAATACAGAGCATCACTGACAGTGAGTTCTATCTATTCCCCGTGGCTAATAGCCACTGATGGAACTCCATCCCATCTTAAAGCTGTCTATTCCTGTAGTTGCCACCACCTCCTGTGGCAGTGAATTCCATGTGTGAATCAGCTTTTGGGTGAACAAGTACCTCCTTTTATTCATTCTAACCCGACTGCTCAGCAATTTAATTGTGTGCCCACAAGTTCTGGTATTGTGAGAAAGGGAGAAAAGTACTTTTTTCTCTACCTTCTGTATCCCATGTATAATCTTGTAAACCCCTATCATGTTACCCCTCAGTTGATGTTTCTCCAAGCTAAAGAGCCCCAAGCGTTTTAATTTTTCTTCATAGGGAAAGTGTTCCAACCCTTTAATCATTCTAGTTGCCCTTCTCTACACTTTTTCCAAAGCTATAATATCTTTTTTTGAGGTGTGGTGACCAGAATTGTACACAGTACTCCAAATGAGGCTGCACCATCGATTTATACAGGGGCATTATGATACTGGCTGATTTGTTTTCAGTTCCCTTCCTAATAATTCTCAGCATAGCATTGGCCTTTTTTATTGCAATCGCACACTGTCTTGACATTTTCAGCGAGTTATCTACCACGACCCCAAGATCTCTCTCTTGGTCAGTCTCTGCCAGTTCACACCCCATCAACTTGTATTTATAGTTAGGCCCCATGGATCAACTTTTGGCAAACCAAATCCCTGAATGGTGCTGAATTCTGCCCATGGGGCCAGCCTGTGCATGATTAAGAATCTGTCACAGTCTGCACGGCATGAATGAAAACTGGTCTTTTTGAGAGTTAAGAAAGGAGAACAGAAACCTGCATTCTATACTCTATACAATGATAGGAACTGGTCACAGCTGAGTAATGTATGTAAGGAGAAAACGCACCTTGGCTTTAGGGTTGAAGGTGAGTCCACGGTGCAGAGCTAAGGCAACACGTTTCACTAGCTCCTTCCTTATCCCATCTTCCAGCAGCTGTTTTGGGTCCACCTGAGTACACACAAAGACAAAAAAGTCCTAGCTATTAAAGACCTTTCCAGAAAACAAAATATTAAAAATTATGCTTCTGCTATTGGGTAATGCAATATAACAGGGGTGGCCAACGGTAGCTCTCCAGATGTTTTTTGCCTACAACTCCCATCAGTCCCAGCCAGTATGGCCAATGGCTGGGGCTGATGGGAGTTGTAGGCAAAAAACATCTGGAGAACTACCGTTGGCCACCCCGCAATATAACCTAAGGTGTGCATTTTTATCTAGGGCTGTGCTTCTCCCCACCCAAGGGCAAGGTTTGCTTCTGAACACAAAGACCCCAACCTCCCCAAACATTCACCCCATTAGTTGTGTTTTGTCATTGCTGTTTTCTTGACTGGCTGCTTTAGCCCCATTTTTTAAACTCCTTCTTCTTCTAGGGAACAGACATATGGGAGAGCCCAGTGATCTGAGGATCATGTTGTAAATGCGATGACATTGCAAAGGTATGCAGCAATTAGATTTCGTTCAGTGATGACATTGTAAAGACAGGAAAATAAGCATCGTGTTCACTCTGCAAGGGAAAATACTTCTGTCCCACTTTTTGGCAAACCCTGAAATGAAAGGCAGTTAAAAGATGCTGTGATGGACTGGAGAAAATTCCACCTTCCTTTCTCCCTGTTTAGAGTGGATCAATCAGATTCAAAGAAGCTGAATGGAATGTTGAAGTAAAAACACCTGAAGGGGTTTAACTGTTAACTAATGGACAAAAATGAGAGTCTGGATTTGGAAGGAACAGGAGGTATTCTGGGCTAGGCAGCGAGTCCACTAGGAACTGTAATAGATAACCTTTACACATGGTTTGGGTTCTGTTCCTCAATAAAAACAGTGGCTTGTTAAAGCTGGATTTAAGTTTTTAAGTCTTTAAGGCTGAAATGCTGAAAGAACTGGCATTGTAACCATTAAATACAACACACCTCCCAGTACTGGTTAAGTGTGTCAGCTAACAGGCTAGAGTGGGAACGCATTACAGGTCACACTTACAAACTAAATAAACTTGTGTGTTTTGCGATATACTTGCTCCTCCCAGTATTCTCAACCTGTATGTACAGAACCCAGAGAAAGTGGGTCTTTAATTGTAGCCAATGTGATCTCAATGAGTGTGTGTGTAAAATAAGACACTACTAAAAGAAGTCTACTTTACCTCACACACCTAAATTTCACCAGTGCACCTTTGTGATAACGTAACAGGAGGGTGCTGGTGGTGAGGTGGCTTGTAGCTCTTCAGCTTGAGCAGGGATGATCAAACTTGTTTAATATAACAGCTACACAGAATAAATGTCAGATGTTTGAGAGCCGCAATATAGGAAGGAAGGAAGAAAAATAGATTGGGAGAAGGAGAGGTGGAAAGAAAGCAACTTTAACCTGAAGTGCATTATCCGAGCCACTGGCTGCCTTGGCTTGAAGAAGTGATTTAAAGAGACAAATGCCTTTTCCAAGCTGGCTGTGTGAAAGAGCCACATGTGGCTCCTGAGCCACAGTTTAGCCATCCCTGAGCTTGAAGGACTTGGTGTCAGAACTGGGAACTTCAGGAACGACTCATTACTTTGTTTCAAAAGTTAAGACGTTTATTGAGAACTTAGTATCCAGGAAAGAAGCAGGTTGACTCTGATAGCTTTTCCCAGCTATCGGCACATTCTTATGCAGTGGTAACAGAAACAATAAAACCATTTCTCACACCCAGAGAGACAGGCGTCAGTTTCCAGGCCCCTTATCTCTAAACGCGGGGGAAGGAACCCCGCTGTTCTTCTCTGGCATCTTGGCTTCAAAGGCCACCTGCAGATGCTTCCCAGGGCCATCTGTCACCCTTCAATGGTTAGTGTTTGTTTGAAATGCAGAGTTACAGGGTTAGTAGATATTTCTAATATGGAGTCAGTTAGGCTAACAATAGTTGCTCAGCATATAGGAAAGTTACAAGTTCTGACACTTGGTATTGGCCAGGTGATGTTGGAATAATATATTTAGCAAAGCAAAAGGCCTGTGTGAAGGATATTATTTGGTAAATCAATGGGTCCAGCCTGAAGGCTGGCAATCCTATGGGTTGATAGCAAGCAGAACTTTCATACACAGGTAGGGGTTTCACACAATAGACAAAGGCTGCTATGTATTCACATTTGCTTCTTTGAAAATAAGTAGGATGGACAGGGCCCTCTGAAAGCCAAACCAGGGAGGCAGAACGGGCAAGTACAGCAAAATGAACTGTATACTGCTGATTAGTATAGTGTATGAACAAAGCTGAAATAATGAATAGCGTGATAAATTTAGACCAAGTGTGTCAGAAGGGGTGCCTAAAGCAATTGATGGGGCAGGGCTATTAGAAAAGGGCAGGATCACTGAATTATCAGAAATGTTTTTAAAGTGGTTGCAAATGATGTCACGGGTCTTCTTTCAGATGGAAGGCTAGAAGAACTTCTAATGCAGTAGAATAAAAGCTATTTTTTCCTGACCAGTTTAGTTGCCACTGGCACGAGTCAAACTGGGGGCAGGGGGCCTCATATTTTACAGGGCTTCTACCAGGGTTGTGACAGTTGTGTGTTCTTTTTGTAACTGCTGAAGATTTCTACACATCTGCAAAAAAACTCATGTAACCCCATTTTGGCTCAGCCCTAAGCATGTCCCCATTTTATTTATTTATTTCATTTATACCACAGCAGGGACCCAAGGCAGCTTACAGCCTTCTCCTTTCCTCCATTTTACCCTCACAACAACCCTACGAGGTAGGTTAAGCTGAGAGAGCGTGACTGGCCCAAGGTCGCCCAGCACGTGAGTGGGGATTTGAACCCAGGTCTCCCAGATCCTAGTCTGACATTCTTAACCACTGCACCATACTGGCTCTCTTAAACCTGCTACACAAGGTACCAGTGGAGAGTGCTGGGCTTGAACCAAGGAATCCTAAGATCCAAATCCCAGGTTATCTATAGTGTACCTTAGGTATAGCTGTTTGTTTAAAGGATGCTTCGATTGTTTGCAATTCTGGCATCTGTGAAGTCAAATGTAAAATCTACATTGGCTAGGAAGGAAATGGTAGATTTTTTAAAAAGGGGGTCTTTATGGAATGAGCAATGGCCACACGTTAGCAACATTAAGAAGGTAGAAGGGCTGGGGAAACAAAGTCTTTGCTGGAGACCCAGAGGCACTGCTGCCAGGCAGACAGAGGGAGAATCACCCCATGGGAAGTGAGGGTGGATGTCCCTACCCCTGATCATATACGGGGCCCGCAGCCTTCTGCAGCAGGGGACCTTACCTTGATGATGCCAACCAATGTTGTCTTCATCATTAGGATGCCTTCTGTGAAAATCGAGATAGCGTGTGTAAGCTTAGCAACCTGCAAGAGGAGAAAGAGATGAAAACAGGAAAGCGGCAACAGTTATGGGGGGGAGGGAGAACCACCACTGAAGAACCCCTCTCTTTCCTGTGAAACACTAATTAAGATCAGGGCCACGGTGCCCCATTTATATCCCAGCTTCCCATTCAGTTAGAGCCACCATGCCCCCCTTATATCCCAACTTTCCTCCCAATCAGGCCACTGTGCCCCCCCTTATATTCCAGCTTTCTGCCCAATCAAGGTCACTGTGCCCTCTTATGTTCCAGCTTTCCATCCAATCAGGGCCACCATTTTAGTTTGGGTCTTTGCCACTGGCAGGGGTCAAATTGGTAAGCAGAGGGCCTTGTATTATACAGGGCCCCTTAGACTCCAGCTCTCTATCCAATCAAGGCCACCATACCATAGCGTGGCCTTTAAAACTAAGCACAATTCCCCAGTCACCTGTCCATGTTCTCTGTCTGATGCTGAAGAAAGGACATAATTCAATGGCAGAGCACCTGCTCTGCAGGAAGAAGAAGAATTGCAGATTTATACCCCGCCCTTCTCTCTGAATCAGAGACTCAGAGCGGCTCACAATCTCCTAGATCTTCTCCCCTCACTACAGACACCCTGTGAGATGGGTGGGGCTGAGGGGGCTCTCACAGCAGCTGCCCTTTCAAGGACAACTCCTACAAGACCTATGGCTGACCCAAGGCCATTCCAGCAGCTGCAAGTGGAAGAGTGGGGAATCAAACCCGGTTCTCCCAGATAAGAGTCAACGCACTTAACCACTACACCAAACTGGCTCTCCATAAAGACCCCCTTTCTAAAAGAAGGGCCCCAGGTTCAACGCCCAGCATCTCCAATCAACAGGGTTTTAAGTAGCAGGGATGGAAAAAACTCCTGCCCGAGTCTCTGGTAAGTACTTGACAGTCAGAACAGAGTTGACACTACTAGGCTAGATGGCGCGAATGGCTAGATGGCCACACAGAACAAAGCAGCTTCATCTATTGGGCCTGTCACACCATTTAACAGATCTGGAAGGGTAGTCTTCTTGCAGCAAAATTAAACAGGAGTTGGGTGTCATTTTAAAGACTTACAGAAGTTATTCCAGTATAAGCCTCCATTATTCCGAATTCACCACTCCTACTTTTCTATTGCTTGTAACTTTAAGTATGCATATATATCTTACACTTCACACATTTGATGAAGTGAGCTCTACCTCAGAGAGCCAGTTTGGCGTAGCGGTTAAATGTGCGGACTCTTAGCTGGGAGAACTGGGTTTGATTCCCCATTCCTCCACTTGCACGTGCTGGAATAGCCTTGGGTCAGCCATAGCTTTCGTAGGAGTTGTCCCTGAAAGGGCAGCTTGCTGTAAGAGCTCTCTCAGCCTCACCTACCTCACTGGCTGTTGTGGGGGGGGGGGTTGAGAGAAGGTAAAGGAGATTGTGACCGCTCTGAGACTCTGAGATTCAGAGTATAGGGCGGGATATAAATCCGATATCATCATCTTCTTATCATTAAAGCTCTTGTTGGAATACTTTTTGTTTTGTCTCTAAAAGGGACTACTTGAATTCTATTTCTTGGACTACCATCAATCTGTTCAGGCTCACAAAACAGAGCAAAGTTTTGCCTCCTAGGAATCTTTGTTTTTAAGAACATGTTGTCTGGCCTCACATTTCATTACAAACAAAATAAAGCCAAGGTGCAATTATTCTTCCCCCCGGTATTCCTGGCTTCTTCAGTCTCACCTCGTATCGTGGGCCAAGCTGAGCATAATCTCGCAGTTTGTCTTTATCCAAGCGGGTCGGCACTTCAATGATATCATGCGTCTGCAGCTTAATAATCTTGAGAAGGGAGGTAAACATACTCTCCGGGATAATCTGCAACACCTTTAGTCAAACAATAAAAATAACAGATGGCTTTCTAGGGTAGAGAAAGAGAGTTGCAAAAGCAAACCATGGGAAAGGGATGGTGGCTCAGTGGTAGAGCATCTGTTTGGGAAGCAGAAGGTCCCAGGTTCAATCCCCGGCATCTCCAACTAAAAAGGGTCCAGGCAAGTAGGCATGAAAAACCTCAGCTTGAGACCCTGGAGAGCCGCTGCCTGTCTGAGTAGACAATACTGACTTTAATGGACTGAGGGTCTGATTCAGTATAAGGCAGCTTCGTATGTTCATATGTTCATGTCTGGATTTCACAAGCAATTTTGGGTGGTGCAGCAGTGGTGCATCTGAAAGCAAACTGAAGGTCCCCGCTTCTATCCCCAGCATCTTAAAAGGACCAGGTAGTAGGTAATGTGGAAGAACTCTGCTTGAAACCCTGGAGAGCTGTTGCCAATCTAAGCAGACAATAGTGACTTCGATGGACCTGTATAAGGCAGGTTCATGTGTACCTTTCTCACATAGGACACCAACTCCCCGGAATAATACTGCGAGACGCTGAGCAGGTCAGGGCTGTTTGCTTGGTTAATCCGAAGCAGAGGCATATCAAGGGCTGAAGCCAGCTGAAAAAGCAAAAGGGAGAGTGATTTCAGGCTGCTGTGCAGGTGACCTGGCCCACAGATCCGAGTAATACGTGCCCCGTGGCTTCCACTTGGATTTGGGGACACCCTTCAAACCTCCCTGCTTATGTCCAAGTGACACAATGTAGAGGGTGGGGCTGGCCACAATTGGCATTGCACACAGCAAGCTTGACAGTGCAAGGATCTTGCAATGCACTTTGGCTGCGATGTAAGGAGCTCTATCTAATTCAGAGAGCAGATTTATGAACTGGGGGTCTCAACCTTTTCTTTAAGGAGAGCTACTTGTGAATAATGAGTGATATCCTGACCATCTTCCAACCTTTGCATTTTTTGGAGCTTTTCTCATGTCTCAGAAACAGGACTAGGGAGAGCAACAGAAATGAAACTAAGCAGCACATCCCTAGTTCCAATATCATATTGCCAGTGGCCACACAGGAAAATATAGTACATTCTGTAAAAATACCTACACCGTTTTGGTTTTGTTTAAGAGTTCTGTATAGCTTGCTTACCTTTAAGAAGGTGGCTCTGAGTTTTGTTACCATAGATGGGTTGGCCCTTATACTTTCCTGCATGATAGAAGTAAAACTGGAGGAGGGGAGGTGGGAGGGGGAGATGGAAGAATGAAGAGATTGGTGATCAGATACAGCATTCTAAAACTGTTACTCTAAGCCTGCAGGGGCAGCCAAACTTGCCTAACAAAAGAGCCGCATAGCATAAATGTCAGATGTTTGTTTGAGAGCTGGAAGACATGGGCATCAGATGTTTCAGAGCCGCAAGGAAGGAAGGAAGGAGGGAGGGAGGGAGGGAGGGAGGGAGGGAGGGAGGGAGGGAAGGAAGGAAGGAAGGAAGGAAGGAAGGAAGGAAGGAAGGAAGGAAGGAAGGAAGGAAGGAAGGAAGGAAGGAAGGAAGGAAGGAAGGAAGGAAGGAAGGAAGGAAGATAGATGGGGGAAGGGAGGGAGAGGTGAAAATAAAGCAGCTTTAACTTTAAATGCATTTATTTATTTATTTATTTAATAGGCCTATATTCCGCCCTTTTCCCGTAAACGGGCTCAAGGAGGATCGCAACATATAAAAATAGCAATAAAAACCTACATATCAAAGTTAAAACACCAATTTGAAAACAATAAATAAAACACACCATCGGCGGACAGGGCACAGCGTATCAATAACCAGCTGCACTGTAATAAGCATGATGTCACCACAAGGGAGGCCAAAGGATGGAATAATAGGACGCCCGCTGCCAGCTGCCTTGGCTTGGAGAAATGATTTCAAGACAGAAATGCCTTCTCCAAGCCAGCTGATGGGGCAATGGGGGCTTTGAGAACCACACGATATGTGTGGAAGAGCCACATGTGGCTCCCGAGCCACAGTTTGGCCACCCTTGCTCTAAGGCCTGGCTCCCACAGAGGCAGCTAGCCTGCATGCGGGGCAGTCCCAGCTTCAGAAGCTAAGCGGGGTGCCCCTGGTTCATATTTGGATGGACACCACCAAGGAAGCTCAGGCTCGCTATGCAGAGGCAGGCAACGCAAGCCAACTCCGTCGGTCTCTGGCCTTGTAAGCCCCACAGGTTGTCATAAGTCAGTTGCAACATGACAGCATTCCCCCCTCCCCTAACAAAACCTGAAATAAACTACACAGACTGGAGGGAAGGGCGGGGGAGTCATCAAGAGATCGACTTTTCCAATGCTTGATGGAGAAGGCAGCAGTAACGAAGTAAGAAGTCTAAAACCACTGGAACCATACCTGTCGATCAGCTGCCAGGCGTAGGAAAGATCACCCACTATCTGCATGGTGATCAGAACCTCTTCTTTAATGTTGATGGTCCGGATCATCTGATGGAGGAACTTACGAGTGTCCGCAAGAAACTGGCAGACTTGGAGGTTGGATTCTAGTTGATGAAATTCTTGAACCTGGTGTGGAAAGACAAACCCCACAAAAGAACTAGAAGAGCAGTTCTATGGGATTTCTTTAGGCATGCTAAAATGCCTGCATGATAACAGAGCCATTTAAAGCCTTAACGTAGGAGTGTGTATGTCTTTCTTTTGGACTCCCTGATTATATATAAATGCCCTATGACAATATATCTCACAGGCCAGTTATTTCCTGCACACAACAGCTATTTCCTTTAGTATGCACTAACTAGAAAAATCAGGTAATGGCTAAATTGCATGAGATGTGCCTGCCAAAGCACTTTGACAATCAGCAGGATGAAAGAACACTGAATTACAGGAATGTTTATCCTCCAATTCATTTAACTTTTTATTTTTTTAAAGATTTAATTTAACAGGAACTACTTCTAAAGTTTAGTAGCCCTGATTGTCCAGACTAACCAAATTTTGTTGGAGTTCAGATGCTAAGTAGGGTCGATACTTATATGGGAGACCACCAAAAATGACTGGGGCTGCTATGCAGAAAAAGACAATGGCAAACCACCTCAACTTTTCTCTTGCCTTGAAAACCCTATGAGCTGGAAATTAACAGGTTTGCCATGAATCCACTTCAAATCTTTACCTACTTCTAAAGGAAGCTTCTGTTGATAGGTAGACAATATTGTTCTGCTAATGAATGAACCATCTGAGATAGGATCTGACCATCAAAGCAGGTACTTGGGCGATTTGAGAGAATTTCTGGGACAAAGAGAAATGAGCCACCTCTTTAAGGGACCCACCTTTCAAAGTGCAGTTCGTGGAGTCAAATGAACTGGGATGATACTAAAGCATTTCAGCTCTGATCTCCCTCAACAACAAGTGTTGGATACAAAATGGGAGGGGGTCTTCAGAGCCTTTCCCACCACTCTTCCACTTGCTCCGGCCACTATTGCCACTACTTTTACAAAACAAGAGCACGCAACCAGCAGTGATTTCTGGTCTCTAGCTTTGTAAACCTCACAGATGTTTATTACACCTCTTATATAGTGGTGCTGGCCTTATAAATTAAAACTGCTGGGCTTGACTTTCAGAAATTTCAGGCATCATTTAATATGTAACATTACAAAGAACCTGAAACAAAACTACAGCTCTGGATTACTTTCTGCTTAAGAGAAGGGACCAGGAGCTCAGTAATAGCATATTTTCTACAGGATAAAGAAGATCCCAGGTTTAATCCCCAGAATCTCTGGTTGAAGGATCTCAGGGTAGCAGGGGATGTGAAAAACCTCTGCCCTAGATTGTCATGAGCTGTTGCCAATCAGAATTGATAATATTGACCTTGAAAGACCAATGGTCTGATGTAGTGCAAGGCAGCTTCATGTGTGTTCAACTCTTGGTGGTACAATTCATAGAATCGTAGAGTTGGAAGCAGGGCTGCCATGTGGGAGTTGGCAAACTAGGCAAATGTCTAGGATGCCAGCTCCCAGCGAGGGCGCCCCCTCCCCGCTTGCGTCATCCCAAGCCTGGGACTTGCTTCCTGTCTGCAGTGCCTGCTGAACTCGGCAAGTGCTGCGGAGGGGAAGTGGGAACTTTTTCTTCTTGGCTTTAAGGGGTTGGGGGAACTCCCCCAACCCCTTAAAGCCAAGAAGAAACAGCGCCTCTCCTCTGCAGTGCCTGAACTTAGCGAGTGCTGCGGAGGGAATGCGCTGAGTGCCGGCATGAGTGCCAAAATGCACTGAGTGCCATCAACGGGGGGGGGGGGGGGGGGGCGTGTTGAGGTTTTGTCTCAGGCAGCAGAACCTCATGCACTGGGTCTGGTTGGAAGGGACTTTCGGGGTCATCTAGTCCAACCCCCTTGCACAGTGTAGGAAATTCACAAATACCTTTCCCTCCACATCACCTCCAGGGACCCCTGCTCCATGCCCAGAAGATGGCTTTTTTTTATTTACACACCATGCCCAGAAGATGGCAAAAAATCTCCAGTATCCCTGGCCAAACAGGCCTGGAGAAAATTCTCTGGGCATGTAAGAAATTCTCATGGCATTTCTCTGGGCATGTAAGAAAGATCAATGAGAGTTTGCTCAAGTAGATAAGAGGTAATGTACAATTGCATGAAGCTCATCTTCTTGCTGTTTGCCTTCTCACACGGTCATCTTAAAGCAAACTGTACCCTTCTAAGCCCACTGACTTCAATAGAAGGGTGTAACTCTTGTTAGACTGGTACTGTCAGAGGCCTCCCTCTGAGATGCCACTATGAAGTCAAAGGTTTCGATCGATCCTTCAAGTCTGGTCTCCTCCTTCCTCCCCTACCCATGGAATTCCTTCCCGTAAGAACGGAGGGCTGCAGGGCCAGATAATTCTCTTGAATGCAGGGGCATAGCACCGCGCCAGTCTGCATCTGGTAAAGCAAACTGTTTTATTTCAACTTCAAAAATACAGCGTCGCTTAATCTCCCTGTCTCACCTCTTCCAAAGCTTGTATCAACTGCACAGTTTTCCTGCCTGCCGCAGTTGAGTCGTCATAATTGAGAGACATGATTTGTTTGGAGATCTCCCTGAACCAGGCCTGCAGGTTTTCTGTTGAAATAAGAAGGGTGGGGAAAGGGGGGGAGGGGAGAAAGCTTTTAATCGCTTTCATTTTAAATCCGCATGCGAAAATACCAAACCCTCAGTTCACACACATTAAACTTCTAAACACAGATGAAGATTCTGACGGAAACAAAAAATGTTACAGAGATGTTTTACAGACAAGCTGATCCGCAAAAGCTAATGCTTCCGCCATCGTTTTCCAAGCTTTGGTGGGGACCTTGCCTCACTGTCCAAGAAAATGGAAAGTCCACTTCACTCTTACATCTGAGAAATGTATCAGTAGAACACATAAGATCAATGAGATCTTATGTGTTTTCATTCCCGACATCTCCAAAAAGGGTCCAGGCAAGTAGGCGTGAAAATCCTCAGCTTGAGACCCTGGAGAGCCGCTGCCAGTCTGAGAAGACAATAAGGGTCTGATTCAGTATAAGGCAGCTTCATATGTTCATAAGAGAAAAGATCACTTGCCCACAAAGGAACCAACCCCTGCATGAGTCCCTGCCCTGACTATTCCTGCTGCCCAGAGGGGCATACGCTCAGAGCACAGGCAAGTGCAGCTTACCATTTTTCTCCACTCTCGTTAAGGGTTTGACTCCTGAAAAGACATCGGCCAGCTCAGCCATCCGCTCCGACCCTTCCCTTTTGAAGCTCTCCCATTTTTCTTGCTTTTCAGACAGCATCTGCTTAAACATCTAAAGGATAGGCAGAAATAAAAAGGTCTGTATCAGTTTAACAGATTTATCTACCCCCAACTGCAAAGATGCAGCATAACATGCTGAGGGCACATGCTGATCGACAGAAGGGGGCTCTTGGTCTCTAATATACCTCCCTATGATTCCCGCGTCTCACTGAAAGTAAAAGAAAGTGCCACAGAGTTGGAGGTGTATTTATTTAGTCACATTCTTTAAAAAAAAATTAGATGTTTAAAAAGCAGTTTAATTGGACCTTGATGGACCAGTAGTCTGATTCCGTATAAGGCAGCTTTATGTGTGAGTTGTTCTACTATTTCAGGGAAGGGCTGTGGCTCAGTGGAAAAGCCTCTGCTTTGTAAGTAAGTAAGTAAAATTTTATTTGTATCCCGCCCTCCCCCGCCGAAGCAGGCTCAGGGCGGCTAACAACACAATGACCAATGGTACATTAATAATTAGAACAGTAATAAACAACACAATGACCAATGGTACATTAATAAAACAATTACATTAAGAACATTAAAACTGAGCATTAATTTAACCTTAAAAACCAGTTAGTGTATTAATTAAAACAAACCATAACATTATCATTGACGCTATATTCTAGTTAATGCTGATGGCGGATATTTCTTCGTTGTAAAATTATAATTCAGCTGTTCATAAAAGCTAATTTAAAGAGGGTGGTCTTGCAGGCCCTGCGGAACTGATCAAGGTTCCGCAGGGCCCGCACCTCCTCTGGGAGTTGGTTCCAAAGATATGGGGCCGCAGCCGAAAAGGCCCGTGTGCGAGTGTTCTGTAGTTTAATTTCTCTTGGCCCAGGGGTAGTCAGTCTGTTTTTTCCTACTAACCTCAGTGCTCTCTGGGGCTCATACGGGGACCTTTGCATGCAGAAGGTCCAAGGTTCAGTCCCCATCGTCTCCAGTTAGAAGGACCAGGTAGTAGGTGACATGAAAGACCTCTGCCTCAGACCCTGGAGAGCCACTGCCAATCTGAGTAGACAAGATTGACCATGATGGACGAGGGGTCTGATTTAGTATAAAGCAGCTTTGTGAGTTCTGATGTCAGGATCCAAGACTCAGATTTTGGTGTTTCTGCCTCAGGGAAGTCCTGACACATTTTTATTCTGTCCTACAGTTGAGCTCAGAACACTATTTGTGGTTCTTCCTTCTTCCATTTCATCCTCACAGGGCTTTTATTGTAGCAGGAACTCCTTTGCATATTAGGCCATACCTTCTGGATGTAGCCAATCCTCCAGGAGCTTACAGGGCTCTTAGTACATGGCCTACTGTAAGCTCCACGAGGATTGGTTACATCAGGTCTGTGTGGCCTAATAAGCGCAGGAGTTCCTGCTACAAAAAAAGCCCTGCTCACAATAATCCTGTGAGGTGGGTTAGGCTGACAGAGATTGTGGCCCAAAGTCGCCCACCCAAGTGGAGATTTGAACCTGGGTCTCCCAGATCCAAGTCTGGCACTCCAACTGCAACTTCACACTGGCTCAGTTTTTTGACCTCTCTGTCACTTGGCAAAGCGGCCATTTGCTTTCATTTAATGTGACATTGACAAACCGTTTGCTTCTTCAGCAGTTCAAGGGCCTATGAAAAGAGGGAGCTTAAAGAAAAAAAAATAAGATTGCTTTGTGCACAGTTCTCTCCAGTAAGCTCATCTGTTGTAAAAGACATGAAATGGCAAATATTCTGTTACCTCTTTCAGGATGAATTCAAACTGTGCTGTGTCCAGGAGAAGCTGGAAAAGGATCTTGGGGTTGTACTTAGAATCCGTTAAAATTTGGTCCTTTATTTGGCGAAGGCGTTTGTTGTTTGGATCGCAGGCTAAGGAAGAAGGGAAAAACAATTGCTTTTTCAAGAAGCACAGGAAGTATCTTGAAAGCTTGTTACTGTGAATGAACTCAGAAATTTTGGTCCAGAAGAGTCCATCAAGGCCAGCAAATCTGTTTCCGACCATGGCATGACAAAGGTCTTTGGGAAGCTTACCAGCAATTTGTGGAAGTGATGGGTCTTTCCCTTGCTGTCTACACCAAACATCAGAGTAATTCAAAGACACAGTGCTTCTGAGTATAGAGGTTCTCATTTATAGAATCATAGAATCCCAGAGTTGGAAGGGGCCATATAGGCCATCTAGTCCAGCCCCCTGATAATGGGCAATCCAAAGTTTCTATTTTAATATCCAAGAAAAATAAGGAGGGGAGAAGTAATTCATCTCCCTGAACATTGCTTCAAGTGGAAACAGAGGCAATTTTCAAAGCACTCTGTATAATGCGATGATGGGGGGTGCGGAGAGAAGAGGAAGGAGGAACATCCACTCCCCACTCCATGATGCCAGTTTGGTGTAGTGGTTAAGTGTGCGGACTCTTATCTGGGAGAACCAGGTTTGATTCCCCACTCCTCCACTTGCACCTGCTGGCATGGCCTTGGGTCAGCCATAGCTCTGGCAGAGGTTGTCCTTGAAAGGGCAGATGCTGCAAGAGTCCTCTCAGCCCCACCCACCTCACAGGATGTCTGTTGTGGGGGAGGAAGGTAAAGGAGATTGTGAGCTGGTCTGAGATTGGAGGGCAGGTTATAAATCCAATATCTTCTTCTTCTTCACCCTTACCTGTGTCTGCTGTGTGAAGCATCAGCCACCGGATCGCCACGTTGCAATCCCGCAAGCAGTTCAGCAGCTTGGGAATGTTATCTAGCACCATCTCCTCTCGCAAGCAGCCTTCCTTCAGAAGTTGTCGCACTTGGGAGTGCACACGCTCAGTGACAGCAGCGTACCTGCTTGCCTTTGGCAGAAAGTAAGTCCATGCATTAGTGCTAAGAGAGGGAGGGGGGCTGCAGGGAGAAGCCCCAGTCAGGTGAGTTTAAGTGGTTCTAAGCAGGAGCATGCTTCAGGCACCGTACACAATCTCAGGGATTTTTCACGTTGTAATTCTTTTAGATCTACTTTACAAAATACAGTCATCAAAAAGTGATTTCATGAGGCTGCAAACCCCTAGTTCAGGGGTCCCCAACATTTTTGAGCAGGGCTTTTTCTAGAGGAAAAGCCCAGCAGGAACTTGTTTGCATATTAGGCCACACCCCCTGGCATCATCATTGTTTCACGCAGGGCTTTTTTGTAGAAAAAGCCCAGCAGGAACACATTTGGATATTAGGCCACACACCCCTGATGTCAAGCCAGCTGGAACTGTGTTCCTGTGCGTTCTTGCTAAAAAAAAAAAAAAGCCCTGTTTTTGAGCTTCTTGGAACCTTTGGAATTCTGACACAAGGTGGTGGGCGCAACCACAAAATGGCTGCTGCAGGAGACGGAGCAAGCTACAAAATGGCTACCACAAGAAGTGGAACCAAACACAGATGGAGCCCAAATGCAGGGGAGAAGAGTGGTAGGTAAGAATACACTGGGAAATAGCAGTGAGAGAATAAAACAAACACTGAGGTGGCAGCTGCCCCTGAAGCAATGTTATTGTAATCTGCACAGCCAACCAGATCTTCAGCGGTAAATCAGAAGCTGTGCTTGGCAAGAATCCCACCCGCTTTCTAAAAACACTTGCCATGTGCCAAGAAAGGTGTTGGCAGGCACCACACTGGGGACCCCTCCTCTAATTTATTGCGGCCATCCTACTTTCCTGTTGCTAATATGGAGTGAATACCTTTTGGCATATTATTTCTGCTCTAAGGTTCAAGTGTTGAATGTCGTAAATTTGTCACACATAAGGCCACACGAAGAGTCGCACCATTTGTCTATCTTGTTCAGGACTGTCTATTTTGACTCCTACTAGCTCTTTAGGGACCGAGGCAGGGAACAGTCTTTCCCCAAACCTACTTCTGGATATCCTTTACCAGAGATTTCAGGGACAGAACCTGCTGGGCCTATCTGAACACAAAATAGGGGTCTTCCCAGTGGGTCACAGTCCCCTACATGGAAAGTACTTGCTTATAGGAAAAAATCTGCACATTCCTTGGCAGCAAATTATGTGCATCCTATGTGCACCCTATACATGAATGTTACAACTTGACAATCTATAAAAGGGTTATACTTTTTCTTTTTACACAGAAAACATTTCTGCATAAGGATTTTGCAATGTACAAGAAGGCCCCTTGAAAGCTATTCCTTGTCACTTGCCAGAAATATTCATGGGCACCACTGCTGGCATGTAAAAAAAAAAAATAATCCCACTTTGCTCGTGTCTTATGATGCAACTTAAAGCTAGAAATTCCCCACCTGCTCCTTGACGTTAGAAAGATCCAACGTGTAGTTCAGAGCTGTTTTTGCAGCTTTGTAGGGTTCCCAGGCTTCGGCTAGATTAATGCAGATCCCCATATAAATGCTGATCACCTGCAGGTGGAAGCAGAAGAAATGTTCCTACACAACCAGGTCACCTCAGATTCTGGGGGGAACTTCGTAGCTATCATCATATCACACTTTAGATTGGACCAGGGCTTTTCTTGTAGCAGGACTCCTCTCCATATTAGGCCACACCCCTCTGATGTAGCCAATCCTCCTGGAGCTTACAGTAGGCCCTGTATGAAGAGGCCTGTAAGCTCTTGGAGGTTTGGCTAAATCAGAGGTGTGTGGCCTAATATGCAAAGGAGTTCCTGCTACAAAAAAAGCCCAAGGCTGCACCAGGTGCCTGTATTTGCTCTGTAGGCAAACTCACGCAAGGCAGCCTGAGCTCAGGGTAGTATTCCTCCATTTTAACCTCACAACAACCCTGAGAGGTAGGTTACAACATGAAAGAGAGAGGGGGCTACTGGCCCATGGCCAGTCAGCAAACTTCCAGGAAAGAATGGGAATTCAGAACCAGAGTTCCCAGATCTATATTGACTGCATTTTATGTTTGTCAACAGCATAAGAATAAAACACAAGAGACTTAAAAGGGTGAGGGGGTGGGGAAAGACCAAACATATTCTTAGATTCCTAACTGATGAAGGGAGCTGAGACTCTATGCTGCTACTACACTCAAGTCTCTCTGTTACTAGAATAAGTATTTTTGCTATTTATACCCTGCTTTTTCCTCCATAGAGACCCAAAGTGCCTCATGTCATTCTCCCTGCCTCCATTTTATCTTAACAATAACGTGAGGTAGTTCCGGCTGAGTGTGTGACTGGCCTGAGGTCATTCAGCAAGCTTCCATGGAAGAGAGTGAGATTAGAACCCGGGTCTCCCAGATCCTAGTCTGGTACTCATATATATGAACATATGAAGCTGTCTTATATTGAACCAGACCCACGGTCCATCAAAATCAGTCTTGTCTACTCAGACTGGCAGTGGCTCTCCAGGGTCTCAAGCTGAGGCTTTTCATGCCTATTTGCCTGGACCCTTTTTAGTTGGAGATGCCAGTGATTGAACCTGGGACCGTCTGCTTACCAAGCAGATGCTCTACCACTGGGCTACTATCCCTCCCCATACTTCCTTCTGGTTGATCCCTTTCTCCTGCCCCCCACCCTTTGATTGGGTCCCTGTCAGGCTATGGAGACTCAAGGCCGTATTCATTGAAAACAATGTATACTTTATTGGAAACTCACGGCAAGATACAAAAGCTGAGACTAATACCTGAGGCTAGAGGTCTCTGGGTCTTATGGAATTCTACATCAAAGCATTTCGAAACAAAGTCTTTATTCTCATAACAAAGGGAACGAAGGTGCAAACTTTCACATGAGAGCTCCCCCTTCTCTCTCTGCCTTGGGGAGGATGCTGGCCAGACGTAGTATCTATTAACGGTCACATTCCTTCTCTCCTTTCACACTCTATACAAGGTTAACACTTCAAACAGTCTCCCTTTGATATGCATGTTAGTTACAGTAGAACAAAAGGTTTGGGGATAGTATGGAGAGTCCATTTGGTTAGTATTTTATAATTTTCAGCATATAAGAGTCACAGAGCCTGACAGTCCCTCAGCTGAGCTCCCTTCCTTGCTCCCCCCCATCTCTGTCACTATACTACACTGTACTCCAGTCACTATATTACACTGGCTCCAGTAGCCAGTATTACAAGAATAATGCTTACCCAATTATCTGGAAAATATTTGTCCACTATCTCTCTCATTTTTGCTTGCTGAGTATGAAGAATGGTTGGGTCAAAATACAGCAAGACATACAACATGGCCGCCTGAGTCGCAAGCGCAGTGCTGCGGTGTTCTGGTAATGGATAGGCAGAAACCTGGAACAGGAGGGGAATAATGATAGGAGGGAGTTAAAAAAGAAAACAGGTACCACACATTGTAAGAGTACAGCCCTTATGGCACAGGCAAAGCCTCGTTTTCTGTGCTTTATCTCCCACAGCATGCCTAGACCTACCTGGTTATATATGTCATCTGACCTCAGGCGGCCAATGACCATGCTGATAAAGGTTTCACTGATGGGCACCCTGCTGAAGTAACTCTCAGGATAGTTCGGTGGCCTCTTGGCTCCTGGCTGGCTCGAATAGCCGGTGCTCCGAAGCAGCTTACATATGTCATCCATGTTGGAGTCAGCGGAACGAGCGGCACTGGATGGTAAATGGAGGAAGCCATTTTAGAAAGGAAAAACTGGCAACCAAGAAAAAGAGACTCCAACAAAATGCTAACAACTCTTATGCCAGGTATGTTGATATTATCTGCAGCTAATGAGGTAAAGAGTGGAAGGGCTAAGTCTCTAAAGCTCAACTGAATTTACTTGGTGACCTTAAGAATTTTCTCTTTCTCCCTTCTGCAATGAAATGGCCCACCTTACAAGACAGTTGTAAAGACTAATGATATCATTTGTTTCGGAGTTCTCAGAATATAGCGCTTTGAATGCAGCTGTTTTCCAGTTTGTAAGCTGCCTCAAACATTGTGGGTGAATAAATATGATTATACTTAAAAACACTCTATAAATGTGAAAAAAATATTAGATGCCTGTCATCGCAACAGGTAACCCATGTCAGTGATGATACACACATTGCAAGGCCCTCAGAGAATGGTGACTGCAAAAACATTTATTTTCACTCGGGTTTTAATTTTTTTCTTAGCTGTACTTATGGTCTGAGGGCCACTGTACAGATATCATTTGAAGTGGCTGAAAGCTGTTCTGTGGGTGTTATGGATTGGTTGATCAATGCCATCAAGTCACAGCTGACTGACGGCGACTCCATAGGGCTGTCAAAGTAAGAGATAAATGGAAGCGGTTTGCCATTGCCTGCCTCTGTGTAGCAATCCTGGACTTCCTTGGTGGTCTCCCTTCCAAGTACTAACCAGGATCGACCTTGCTTAGGTTTTGAGATCTGACAAGATTGGGCTAGCTTGCGCCATCCGGGTGAGGGCTGGTTTTATAGTCCATTTCAATAATAACGATTGCATCAGGTTTTACTCATTTTATTGCACCTGCTTTTACTTTGCAGATCTAAATTTAAAAAAACCCCAACATTATAGATTTTTCTAAATAAAAATAAGATGGAGATGTTAGCCCTGAAGCAAGCTGAGTTTTGGTGCCAAAGGAACCACTTAGCTCAGCTTGTTCTGAGCGGCCATTCAGGCCAGAGACAGGGCTTTTTTTGAGCAGGAATGCAGTTCCGGCTGGCTTGGCATCGGAGGTATGGCCTAATATGCAAATGAGTCTCTGCTGGGCTTTTCCTACAAAAAAGCCCCATGCGAAACGATGGTGACATCAGGGGGTGTGGCCTAAAATGAAAATAAGTTCCTGCTGGGCTTTTCCTACAAAAAAAGTCCTGGGCAGAGATATACCAGCAAGTTAGCCACCACGTCTGAATATGACATCATTGGGACGGAGGTTAAATTGGCTCCCTACTCAACCCAATGAATCTGAAGTCTGCTGACTTCTATCTGCATAGACGGGTGTCAGGAACTGGTTACACTGACTGAAGTGTCACAAAATGTTCAGAACCAGCTCTTCCTTTCTTCCTTCCTTCCATCCTCTCTCTCTCAAACACACACACATGCACAAATTCATAACTGATACAATGGCAGGGCAGAATCCTGCAGCTCCTCTCCAGAGTCCTTCCTTTCTGTAAGACCACTTGCTTCTCTTTCAGTGACACCCTCGCCAGAATGGAGAACCAGGATGAGGAGAAAAATACCTGTATCGATAGTAGGAAACCAGCATCCTCTCCCGGACTTCCCCTTCGATTTTCTGATCGATGACCAGCAGCATGACACCGTACAAATAAAGGGCTTCACACTGGAACATGAAGAAGGAAGGAAAAAACATGTTTTCTTCTGGTCGCATTCACAGCTAGGAGAGCCAAAGTATAAAAAGCTGCATTTTATAGCAGAGTTCAGCTGATGTGCAATTTCTTTAGGTTAAATTTTAGCATTTGTATTTATCTTTATCTTGTTTTTAATTGCTGTTACACTGTTGTTATTTTTATTGTTTTTTTTTAAGTTTGTTATACTCCACTGAGTATACTTGTTATTTTTAACTTCGTTATAGCCTTTTGAGTACTCATTTTCTTTCTGTGGTTAGGCTGCTTCCTCCTTTCTTGGGGGTTTACAGTGTAACTGATATTATGACACACACAGAGTTTAATGCTCACAGTTAGTCTGATGAATATACAGCTTCTTTATTAAACCAACCTACCTTCTTTGGAGTAAATGTAGACGATTATAATGAGCGGGAAAATTTGTAAAAGTCCATGCTAAGGAAAATGAAAACTGATGCTCATACTGGTGCTCTAAGAGATTATTGCAGGAACAACATCGTACCAAGGGGACCACCCTTCTAAGCCTACAGCTTTGACAGGTTTTAGCTCTGTTTAGGACTGCATTGCCAATCACTTCTCAGGTAGCAATCCAACAGGGTTACCATCTGCCAAGAGGACAATGCTCACTGCATCTCCACATGAGTTACTGCTTCCTTCCGATCAGGATGCACGCCAAGGAACCCAGGGGGTGGGATTCATTGAGCATTGTGTGAGCCTTACACACTCAAAAACTTATTATGTATAAGAATGAAACATGCCCCGCATTTTATCTCAGAGAATCAATATGTCTTAGCAATGAGAAAGGCAAAAACAGCAAGTTTGGTGTAGAGGTTATATGTGTGGACTCTTATCTGGGAGAACCAGGTTTGATTCCCCACTCCTCCACTTGCAGCTGCTGGAATGGCTCTCACAGAGTTGTCCTTGAAAGAGCAGCTTCTGTGAGAGTTCTCTCAGCCCCACCTACCTCACAGGGTGTCTGTTGTGGGGGAGGAAGGTAAAGGAGATTGTAAGCTGTTCTGAGACTCAGATTCAGAGTGAAGGGTGGGATATAAATCCAATATCATCATCTTCTTGAAAGAAGGTTCTGCAGGGCCTTAGGACTCTCAAATGGGAGGGAAGAAGGAACTGAGGGGGGGGGACCCAACTAACCTTCCAATAGTCCTAAAGTGGCTCATACATGTAATAGGTGATAGAATGGAAGGCAGCATTTTAGACTTCAGTTGAAGAAATGACATTTTGGAATATTGATGAATACTCCCTGCAAAAAGAAAACTTCATGGCCTGCTAGGCTAATGTTCTGTCTACAGGGGGGTCTTTAAAAAAAAAAAAACTACACAAAAGGGCATTTAAAGCTGCAGTTTGAATTGGTGGCGCTGATCTTGCCAGCTTCATTCTTCAGCACGTGGAAGTCTGGCCTAGAAATCCACAGAGTCCATGACTGCATAGGAGCTCCAGTGCTTACCAGGAGCTGCTTTCCATCTTCATTAAGCAGCACTGTTTCCAAGGTCTGCTGTATATAGATTCCTTCATTGAGGTCATCCAAGTACCTAATAAATGGTAACCAAATCCAAGTTAAGCTTCTGGGGACAGAAGAGTGGAAAAGTGGCACTGCAAATCGTATGGAATTGGCTTCCCCCCCCTTCCATCTTTCTTTTATTGTCATTGCAATATAGTTACATCAATGGATTAAAGCATGCATACATATAGTATACAATCTACAATTACAACAGCTCATAAATATATCAACTCATTATAGACAGAGTTGGTTGGTATTATATCTATTAGATATGCAATTACTGAATACCACTGTTCGACAATTTTCTTTTCGTATAAGGAAGGTGAAACATGGAAAATTGAATATGTGAGTTTACTGAGAATAATAAAGTCCCAGATCTTATTTTTCCAGTTATGTAGTGAAGGTATTATGGAGTTTTTCCAACTGAAGGCTAAAAGCGTCTTCGCAATAGAAAATAAAATCAAAGTAATTTCCCTTTTTCTCTTTTCTATTCCAGAGCGTGACCAAATTGGCTTCTATACCATGATTTTTAAAAAAAAAGTTGACAGGCAAGAGAACAGGATTCATGAGAACATGTTAGCAAGAAGGTGAAGGCCAGACCTTAATAGACCAATGGATTGACTCAGGATAAAGCAGTTTCACTATATTCATCTAATCCAGGGATAGCCAAACTTGCTTAAGAGTCACAAAGAATAAACATCAGATGTCTGAGAACTGGAAGGAAGGGAAGAAGGAAGGATGATAGATGGTGGGAGAGAGAGATGGAAAGAAAGCAACTTTAACTTTAAATGCATTCTCCAAGCTGCTGGCTGGCTTGGAAAAGCGATTTAAAGAGAGAAATACCTTCTCCAGGCCAGCCAACAAGGCAGTGGGGGATTCAAGAGCCACACAATATGTGTGAAAGAGCCACATGTGACTCCCCAGCTGCAGTTTGGCCACCCCCAATCTAATCTCTACCACAAATTCATTTTATTGTCTTAGGAAAGAAATCCTCTTTCAGTCCCACCTCCCATCAGCAGTATGGTAAAAATACTGACCTCTCTTATAACACTGTTGCAAGGGTTACCAGATTAAGTGCTTCACACTGAACAGAGTATTTTATTTATGTTCAATATTATTAACCATCACCACTGAGAATTAAGCCCTGTGGATGTCAGTAGAATCTACTGGACATAAATGGATTTAGGATCACAGACTTTGCCCTTATTTAAATATTCCAAAATTTTTATGACCCACTCTTTCCTGCAGTTTGAGATAACTTTACAAATCAGTAAAACGCCGATAATTTTTGTGTGGAAATAAGTGTCCAGGTGAGGAGTAAGGAAATCACAGTTATTAAGCAACTATTTTACCTGTTTAAATCAACTATATATTTATGGACACTCTGGAAAGCCAAATAAAATCTGGTCAAGATTTCAATGTTGTTTTCACGAAATTCATCATCTAAATCGAGGAGTTCAGGCTTGGTTTCCAGCTTTCCCTCACATGCCTCAGGCCCCTGAGAAGAAGAAACCATCATTTTAGAGCATTATCTCCACCCCTAAACCAGTTTATTAATTTTCTGAATATCAAAGCCATGACTCCTCTCAGCTTCAGCAAAGCAACACACACAGAGAAAAAATATCAGAGGGCCCAACATAACCTCAACTTTCCAGAGTTTAAGAAAAGCAAATTCTTACCTTGAAGTAGCTGAAATCAAATATGATTTCACTATATTTCTGTTGATCAGCCTTGTCTTTCAGTCGGAAAACACCAGGGATGAACTCTGAAAGTCTCAGAAGTTCAGCGATAATCGCGTTCCCACAAGAGACAATCCTCAGAATTGCCTGCCCACATAGATTGTTTTCAGCTAGGAAATCCAACATGGCGGACTCTGTTCAACAGTATGGTTTCACTCCGAGTCTGTAGTTTCACCCTTTAAATTATCTGAAGAGAAACACATTGCTAGGTGCTTCATCAATTCATCTGAAAAGACAGCACAAAACAAAGCACTTGCGGAACTGAACCAAGTTCTTATCTGAAATACGGAATATATTTAAGACACCCATTTAAACTAAACACGATTTACCGGATAATACAGGGATAGACAACGAGAAGGGACTTGGCTCTATTAAACCCCACAGAACATCTTTTTTCTGAGCACGACAGCCCTAGCACACTGTTATTTGAGACCAGGCTAATCATAGTTTCATCCATCAGAAACAATTCATACATTCAAAAAAGCAGGATTCTGACTCACAAAAGCTTTTGCCAAAATTATATGAGTCTGTCATTAGGGTACCATAAAATTCTTTATTATTTTTACTGTAGTAGGCCATCCCTTTGGAATCATAAGGAATAGTACCATCCTGTAAGAAACAGAGGTATTGTACATTTCAATGCAGGTGCCCTCTTTGATTTTATTCCTAGAATCATATAGGAAACACATATTGGTATGCAATGCCATGCCAGAACACATGTGCCCAAGAACTGGAAAAACCCCAGTAGCTAGATAGTGCTAACTTTATCATGGAACCTATCATTTTATCATGGATCTTTATAAGGAGGACAGCTAGTGCAGTGAGGGAAATACCAACAACATCTCTCCGATGTGTTGAGGAGAATATGCAGCTCCAAGCACTCGAGGCTGGATTATTTAGCTGTGCTCTCAAACAACCCCCATAGGTCTGACAGCTTTCTTTCCACCTGTTAACCCTCTAGAGTCATGCCACAAGTCACCTCAAGAACTTTGGCTTTGGCCTGGTACAAAATGAACTTCAGATTCTGTGTATCAGATGCTGAGGCTTTTGCTGCGGCTACACGCAGAAAGCAACTGGCCCCATCGAACCATAAGAAGCTATCAACGTTTGCAAAACACCTCTCAATACTGAGAGACAATTCTTGCTCAGAAATGCGTCATGTCCAAATAAATTTTTGAATTCCCTCTCTAGATGATCCCAGCCGTGTTCGACCCTGCAGAATATTGCGGTGGTGAGGGGAAATAATCACAGATGTTGGGAACTTTCATTCTGAGTAATTCTTCCAGTGGTCTTGGAGGACTTGTAGGGTCCGTCGATGGAGCCCATAAGTTGGCAACAGGGAAGGAGAACAAGATATGCTGTGACAGCAGTGTGCCAACTGAGTTAAGATAAGCAGCTGTACCAAGTGGCTTAGGTCCACAGTGGGACTCCAAGGGATGGCGATGCTTGGTTTATCAATACCACTAATACACAGTTGCAATCTAGGGTTGCTAGCTATGGGATTGGGAAATACCTGGAGATTTGGGGGTGCAGCCTGAGGAGGGGAAGGTTTGGGAAGGTTCAGCAGGGTATACAATGCCTTAGAGTCCACCCTCCAAAGCAGCCATTTTCTCCAAGGGATCTCTAAGAGATCTCCAGGCACCCCCTGGAAGCTGCCAACCCTTTTGCAACCTCCACGCTAGAAAAACAGCAGGAGGTGTTGCATTTCTTTCCCATCACGCCGGCTAAAGTCATAAAAACACAGAAGCTCTTGTCTGCAAGAAGCAGAAAGACATAGCAACCCTGGCTCAAATTAAACTTCCGCTTATTTGCAACAACAACCCAACTTCACCCACCCTAGCGATGCCAGGTCTCCCCGGTCACTGCGCGGGGGGGGAGGCGCTGGAGGGGTACGGTTGCCAGATCCAAGCTGGGAAACTCCTGGATATTTGGGGATGGATCCTGGGGATAAGAGAATAGACCTCAATGTGGTACAATGCACTCAAGCCCACCCTCTAAAGAATCCATTGTCTCCAAGGGAATCCTGCAATTTGGAGATGAGCAACTCCAGGGGATCTCCAGGTGGGACCTGGAGACTGGCATCCCTAGCAGTGTACTTACTATCGCAGCTGAGCTGAAAGGCGACGATTTCTTTCCCCAGAGCTTTGACTCTAAAAGAGGCAGGGAGGATTGCAACGGAGGAAGCTCGCGAAAGGCGAAAAGAGGATGCCGGAAATGCTTGCAAAGGGTGCAAAACCCCCAAACCAGCTGCAGCCATCAATGCCCAGCAGCGCCGGGCCCTTCCCCTTGCACCGCATCACATGAGAGCTCTCCGGGTCATGTGAACGGGCGCGGGCTGATGATGAGCGCGGCTCGGTCTCCTCCTCGTTTTCTTGCCACTGTGCAGATGGCTCAAAGCACGGATTCCTGGTAGTGGAAGTCACTCACCACTGGTCGGTCTCCTCTAGCAAGAGAGGAAAGAAAGAGGTCTCTGGTGCTAGGTAGGGGAAACCGAAAACCCTCCTTTTAGTCCCCCCTTTTTTTTGCAGCACTGGAGATATTCGGAGTAGGGGGGAAACAAACAAACAGAGCAGGTAAATGTTCAAGCGGTGCTGAAGAAAGAATTGCGCCGGTGCTTGGGATTTCTTCCCACGGTCTGATTCAGAGAGAGCTTTTGCAGATCTCTTCGATGCTCTAAATTGGGACCCGTCTCCTGTGCCGGAGGGAGAGCCGGGTTGGTTTATAGCGGGAAAATAAAAACACAGCAGCAATCCAGGACTGACAAAAATGCGCTAAAAAGGAGCTCTCTTGGTCAGATGGGAGTGTGGGAAATACTCTGTACAGGCTCAGAGTCACGTAGTGGTTGGGGCTGCTGTTAACTGTGAAACAGAGGCCGACTGAATTAAGTTGCCAAGACTGGTTTGGTTATTCTTGGGTAAGGTTGCCATTGCCAACTTCCAGGTGGAAGCTGGGGAGCTCGTGGGATTACAACTTATATCCACACTACATAAATCACTTATTTTTTAAATGGCTGCTTGCCTTAGAGAGTGGGCTGTGTAGCCTTATACCCTACCAAAGCCCGTTCCTTCCTAAGCCCCACTCCCTTAGGCTCCATCTCAAATCTCCAGGTGTTTATGAAACCTAAACACCTGTTTTCATGAAGCGGAGCTCACATGGTCTGATGGGAGTGCAGGAAATATTCTGTACAGGCTCAGAGTCACATTTATTAACTGTGAAACAAAGGCCAACTGAATTAAGTTGCCAAGACTGGTTTGGGCTATTTCTGGGTAAGGTTGCCATTGCCAACCTCCCGGTGGGGGCTGGGGAGCTCCTGGGATTACAACTGATCTCCACACTACATAAGTCACTTATTTATTAAATGGCTGCTTGCTTTAGAGAGTGGACTGTGTGGCCTTATACCCTACCAAAGCCTGTTCCTTCCTAAACCTCACTCAGGCTCCATCTCAAATCTCCAGGTGTTTATGAATCCAAAGTTGGCAACTCTGTTTCTGGAGATCTGAAGGCAATGCTTGGGAAAGGTGGACTTTGGGGAGGAGAGGAAATTAAGCGGGGATGTGACGCCATAGAATCTGAAGATGTCATTTCCTCCAGGGAAACTGATCTCTGTAATTGGGAGTTTGCAATTCCAGCAGAGCTCCAGGCCCCACCTGGAGGCTGACAACCCCACTTGTGACTCGGACGCTTCGATGACAGGATTACGTAGAGACATGTGTCTGTTAAACTCTGCCATCCCTTCACAAAGCTGTTGGTGGCTTCTTTGTGCAATAAACTGTTTGTTGTAGTGGTTAAGTGCAAGGACTCTTATCTGGGAGAACCAGGTTTGATTCCCCATTCCTCCACTTGCAGCTGCTGGAATGGCCTTGAGTCAGCCATAGTTCTAGTAGGAGTTGTCCTTGAAAGGGCAGCTTCTGGGAGAGCTCTCTCAGCCCCACCTACCTCACAGGGTATTTGTTGTGGGGAAGGAAGGTAAAGGCGATTGTGAGCCTCTCTGAGATTCAGAGTGAAAGTGGGATACAAATCTAATATCTTCTTCTTTTTCTCCCCTCCTTTGTAATTTGGCTTCAGATTGCATGCAGTTGCAAGGATGCAGAAAAGGAAATCCCAAATCTTTTCAGGAGAGTTGACATTTTGGTCTCTAGAGCAGCCCAAATGCAACAGGAATTGTAACACTTTAAAGTTCAACAATAACTTTTTCTGACGTAAACTGTTGTGGGCTGTAGTCCACGTTTTTGTGTTAGAAGAAGTGGGCTCCAGTCCATGTTGGCATAACATTTTGTTGACCTTTAAGATGCCCCATTATTATTTTTACCCCAGTCTTTGTTTTCAAGCTCCCGTGTAGTCTTTCTCCCACCTCCACTTGGATGTGGTTACAGACTATGCTATACCCACCTAGATAGAACTGACTTGAGTCTTTAGGGTTTGTAGAATCTTTTGGGATCAAGTGCTGTGTTCTACTGGAGAAAGTTTTCCTTCCAGACGTTTCGTTCTCAGCTGCGGAGAACATCCTCAGTGGCATTGCAGCCGGAGCAGGCAGCCAAGAAGGTCTGAGCGCCTGCTCCGGCTGCAACGCCACTGAGGATGTTCTCCGCAGCTGAGAACGAAACATCTGGAAGGAAAACTTTCTCCAGTAGAACACGGCACTTGATCCCGAAAGATTCTACAAACCCTAATGATGTTACCAGCTGTGAAAACCTGAAATCTTTGATGACTTGAGTCTCTTCCCTTCCCATGTTGTCACTTAGGGTTACTGGATCCTTTTAAGTTCAGATCCTGTTTTCTATAGGCGAGTCCACAGTCTGGGGGAAAGCAGGTGATGTCTGGCAATGAGGACACAGTCTGGGTTGGAATCTTATCTGTTCTTCCAGATAAGAGTCCACACACTTAACCAGTACACCAAACTGGCTCTCCTAATGGATAGCTTCTCCCAGAATTAGAGGTTTCCATAGATGTGGTCCATCTATCTTTCAGGTAGCTTTAGGCAGTTTAGAATAAGTGTGCCTATTATATGGAAGATCAAGGAGCAGCATTATCATTCATGTTATGAATACTAATTTATGTATTCTTTATTAAAGAACTCTATATGTCAAGCTGTGAAATGGAGATTCCTCAGGGAGAGGGCTAACACGTAGTTTGTTCATTTTTTCCTAAAGGGGTCCCAAACGGCCAAAAGTTTTAAATGTCACTATAGGGTTTTCTGCGGTGAACTGTTGACTGGCATAGCCTGGTATAAAATGAGGTATGTGCTCTAAAACATTTTCCAAAGTTAGCGGAAAAGTGTTTCATGAAGGCAGAAAATTTAAAGAGTATAGTTTATTATTGTTGTTGTTGTGTACTTGGTCTATATAAGTGTGTTGAGTAATTCTCACGTTACGTTACCATGGTTCAGTCAGACGTCTCAGAGCTTTTCTCTCAGGAGCAGTTCTTGAAAGAGCTCTCTCAGCCCCACCTACCTCACTGGGTGTCTGTTGTGAGGAGAGGAAGGGAAGAGGATTGTAAGCCACTCTGAGACTCCTAGTGAAGAGCAGGGTATAAATTCAGTTTCTTCTACATTAAATGGATGTGTGATTGAAACCTCACATTTATTCAGGTCTCTGGTTTCATTTGTACAGTGAACACACATTGGCTTACTGTAATATACTGACATGCATGTTGAACATGTGCTTATTAGTAACATGTGAACAGGGCTCAAATCTGGATGCTTGCTGAAGTGGGTGTGTTGACCAATGCTCAACCATTATGACTTTGCTATAGTTCTGTGGTACAGTGTCATGGCAACAAGCCCCACCCACAGTTCTCAGTGTGTCTTCATCATAGTGCAGTGGGGGTGGAGCTTCCTCCAAGGTTCCATGAGCCTTGACTAGAATCTTTTCTCCTGTGATTTGTGTTTTATTGCTCTAAGAAGTGAGATGGCTGGCCACCAAAGACAGGGTCTTTTAAGTGGTGGCACCTTACCTATGGAATTCCCTTCCTCTTGCTCTCTTCCTGATGACAAATTTGGTAAACTTTCAGCACCGGACAAAATGTTTTCTTTAGGGTTTGTAGAGTCTTTCGGGATCAAGGGCCGTGTTCTACTGGAGAAAGTTTTCCTTCCAGACGTTTCGTTCTCAGCTGTGGAGAACATCCTCAGTGGCGTTGCAGCTGAGAACGAAACGTCTGGAAGGAAAACTTTCTCCAGTAGAACACGGCCCTTGATCCCGAAAGACTCTACAAACCCTAATGATGTTACCAGCCGTGAAAACCTGAAATCTTTGATAAAATGTTTTCTGATCTCCCAGGCTATTGAAAATGTTTAATTGATCGCTCTTTGGAAGGAGGTTCCCATTTTGCTGCTGTCTGGTAATTTTTATAATCTGTAGGACAATATTTGACATATAGGTTGTTCATTGTTTTGTTTTCGGATTTTTGTTATTGCTTTATTGAGGATTTATGGGTGGCATTGGAAATCCAATGTCAACTCATTACTTCTAGATTTTATTATATACTATTTGGTTCTGGAATTTATTTTATTCTGCTTTTCTGCCAAGGTGGTTGTTGTTGTTTTTTTTAAAAAAATTCTACATTACTGTTTGTTTGTTTGTTTCTATTTGTATCCTGCCCTCCCTGCAAACAGGCTTAGGGGGCTAATGGCAAATTAACTTCACAAAATACAATAGTCTATTATAAAACAGTATTAAAATAAAACATTAAACAAGTATTAAAAACCATAATATATAAAATTAACATCTTTGGTGCTGGATACTATAGTTTAGGATTGTTGTTATCCGCCCAGGGCCCATTTGGGATTGGGCGGGCTATAAATGGAAACAAACAAACAAATAACCTCTGGTTTGCTCTCATTCCTGGCCCTCCCTCTTCCAAAGATTCCATGCTGGTTCAGCACTATGTTTGGCTGAAAACATAACGCTATGCTTTGCAGTAAAGCAGAATTTAGTATCTGACTTGGACTATATGAAGGGACAAGTGAGCATATAGGCACATGTCTCATTCCCGTGGTTCCAGATCATGGTCTGGTGTTACGTCTGAAGTTCTGAACTATCATGTCGTAATTTTTAATCGTCTTAAAAAACCCATGCATGCCCTAAAACTGGACAGCTCAAGCAAGCTCAATCTCATCAGATCTCGGAAGCTAAGCGGGGCGGACCCTGGCAAGTATTTGGAAGGGAGACCTCCAAAGGAATACCAGGGCCGGGATACAGAGGCATGAAACAGAAAGCACCTCTCTGAAAAATGTCCTAGCCCCATGACTTTATGGCATGCAAGTACATGCATGCGTGCGCACACACACACACACACACACACAAATACTTCAAAAAAACCAACTATGCATAATTAAAATTAGATTGAAGGATCTTCTCCTTCCATTGGTCCCTGTGCATCAACTACAGTCACTAGGCAGCCATCTATTGGCTGTCTCACCACTCAGGGAGGCCTGAGAACCGGGTTTGATTCCCCACTCCTCCGCTTGCACCTGCTAGCATGGCCTTGGGTCAGCCATAGCTCTGACAGAGGTTGTCCTTGAAAGGGCAGCTGCTGTGAGAGCTCTCTCCAGCCCCACCCACCTCACAGGGGGTCTGTTGTGGGGGAGGAAGGTAAAGGAGATTGTGAGCCCTCTGAGATTCTTTGAAGCGGAGGGCGGGATATAAATCCAATATCTTCTGTCTGACACTGACCAGAGCCCAGGTCTTTTCCCTTGGGGCTCTGTGGACTGGGCTCTCTGAAGAGGTGAGAGGGACCCCCTCCTTGGAGACCTTCATGAGATGCAGCAAGGGGTGCTTATTAGCCAAATCTTTTGAGCAGGGCTTTTTTTTTTTGGTAGAAAAAGCCCAGCAGGAACTCATCTGCATATTAGGACATACCCCCTGACACCAAATCAGCTGGAACTGCATTCCTGTGTGTTCCTACTAAAAAAAAAAGCCCTGCTTTTGAGGGCGTTTGAATTGGCAGTCATGTTTAGCGTGTGGGGGGAGATTTGGGGATTTTTATTTATTTTTGGTTTTAAACTGAACATGAGGAAAGGTGGGTTATAAATACAATTCGAATGCAGTCATCTTTGAGTAGAATCTCATGCACATTGTAAAGAGGCTGAAATGCAATTGTAAATTCACTTTTTTATATTGGCACCAGTTGTTTAAGATGCTTAGTATTTGTGCTTTTTCTGTTTTCATCCATGCACACCAGCAGTTGGGGAAGGGGGTGAAAAGTGACACATGTGAATTCAGCCTTAAACTTACATGTAATCTCTTAAAACTGGACCAGTGGGTCTCTGTCCAGCACATAAACAGCCATTATTCAGTGTAAATAAAGTACAGGGGTGGCGGGATTAGCACAACCTTGGCAGCCCAATGCAATAGTAGCACAATGCAATGGTAGAGCTGTAAAAATGTTTTTGTTATTTTCCAGGTAATTAATGCAAGATGCCTGGGGGTTCCACAGTTTCATTCACCGGCATGAACTCATGCCTCTCTTCTCTGAAAACCTGCCAATCGTACATAAGCTCCGGAATGGATATCGCAACAAAAGTTGCTCTTGACCTTGTGGAAAATCACAGTGAGTAGCTGTTGCGTGGAACAGTCTTATTCTCTGCACTGTCGATTCCAAAGCTATCAGCAAACCTCTCGAATGGAAGTGCGGCCCTGGAGAGTGATTTGATACCATTCATTACTCTGGTGATAGCTGTTTTTCCCCTTTTTTTTTTGCATGTGGATCTGTGGCAGTTGTCCCATGAAAATCACTTTAGTATTTTGAATGATAAATGGAAACTCAATGTAAATATGATAAGAACTGGGGCTTCTTTGTAGTGCAAGGAGCAAGGTAGATCAGATCTGACATAAATGCATGCATTTGTTTATTGCATTATTTATTTATAAGAAGCCCCGTGGCGTAGAGTGGTAAGCTGCGGTACTGCAGTCCAAGCTCTCTGCTCATTACCCGAGTTCAATCCTGGTGGAAGCTGGGTTCAGGTAGCTGGCTCAAGGCTGACTCAACCTTCCATCCTTCCGAGGTCAGTAAAATGAGTACCTAGCTTGCTGGGGGTAAGGTGTAGATGACTGGGGAAGGCAATGACAAACCACCCTGTTTAAAAGTCTATCTTTACCTTTTTATTTATAGCCCAGTTTTATCCCCAGGCACACAAAGTTGCTTTATACTGAACCAGGCTACTGATCCATCAAGGTCAGTATTGTCTGCTCACATGTCTACTCATAGAGGCCTTACGCATCACCTACTACCTAATCTCTTTATCTGGAGATGCCAGGGATTGAACCCGGGACCTTCTGAATGCCAAGCAGAGGCTTTTCCACTGAGCCACAGTCCCTCTCACATGCACCTAAAGAATTGGGTGCAGGATGCGGCAGCTGCAGGACATCTCCATTGCAGGATCTAAATTGATCTTGTATGTCCTTGACCTATGTTTCAGACTACTTTCAGGGTTAGCACATACATCCCCAGTAAGAACTGCAAGTCTCCCCTGTAATTAATTTCATGAATTTTGCTTGAAACACATGAAGCTGCCATACCTGAGCCAGAGCAGTAAACCAGGAATCCCCATTCTTGTTGAGCCTTTGGGCACTTCTGGGCTTTTGAGAATGGGTAGTGGGACCCTGACCTGGCTTCGTGGCGCAGAGTGGTAAAGCTGCAGTACTGCAGGCAAAGCTCTCTGTTCACGACCTGAGTTCGAACCCGGCGGAAGCTGGGTTCAGGTAGCTGGCTCAAGGTTGACTCAGCCTTCCATCCTTCCGAGGTTGGTAAAACGAGTACCCAGCTCACTGGGGGGAAAGTGTAGATGACTGGGGAAGTCAATGGCAAACCACCCCATAAAAAGTCTGCCATGAAAACATCGTGATGCGACATCACCCCAGAGTCAGAAACGACTGGTGCTTGTACAGGGGACTACCTTTACTTTTTTAGTGGGGCCCCACCATGAAATGGCTGCCACAGGATCTCAGAGCCAATCACAGAATGTTGGGAGGTTCCAAACCAGGCATCCTCCTAGAGTGGAGGCAGGTGTTTCTAAACAGGTGGTTTCTCTTGGGTTTTCTCAAGTACCGTCTGCTTCACTGAGGTGGAGGAAGGCCAGGGCTGACTCTTTGTTTTGGGGAAAGAGATAATTTATTGAAGAAGCAAATGCATGCCAAGAAATCCATCAGCAGGCACCATGTTGGATACTGTGAATACAACCTGTTGATGTGTCTGTTAATTCCAAATGAATACTGGGATAGCATCCATGACTTTGATGTAGCACAGGTGTAGCTGTTGACATCTGTAGGATGTGTTTCCTCACCTTGAAAATCTTAAATAACCTAGCTTGGGAAGAAGCTCCATGTAGCCAAACTCCGTGTAGCTCAGGGGTAGCCAAACTGCAGCTTGGGAGCCACATATAGCTCTTTCATATATATTGTGTGGCTTTCGAAGCCCCCACTGCCCCGTTAGCGGGCTTGGAGAAGGAATTTCTCTCTTTAAATCACTTCTCCAGCTGGTGGCTTGGAGAATGCATTTAAAGTTAATGTTGCTTTCTTTCCATCTCTCTCTTCCTCCCCCTTCCCCCATTTATTTCCCTTCCTTCCATCTGTCCATCTCACAGTTCTCAAACATCTGACATTCATGTCTTGCAGTTCTCAAACATCTGATGTTTATTCTATGTGGCTCTTACATTAAGCAAGTTTGGCCACCTCTGGTGTAGGTTATTATCTTACAAATTGCTGTAAAAACATTCAGTTGGATCCCAATGGCTTTTCAACCACAGTCCCCCTTTATAATTTGTCTTCCATCACTGAGTAAACACTTCTATCTACCTTGACTCATCTCAGTTTCGTGTAATTTTTTTATAGCTATAGGGAGGGCAATCCTGGTTGTCATCACTAACCAGTGTGGTGTAGTGGTTAGGATGGGCGGACTTTATTCTGAAGAACTGGGTTTGATTCCCCACTCTTTCACATGCAGCTGCTGGGTGACTTGGAGCCAGTCACAGTTCTCTCAGAACTCTCTCAGCTGTCCACCTGCCTTGCAAGGTGCCTGTTGTGGGGAGGAGGAAGAAGAAAACTGCAGATTTATACCCCGCACTTCTCTCTGAATCAGAGACTCAGAGCGTCTTACAATCTCCTATATCTTCTCCCCCCACAACAGACACCCTGGGAGGTGGGTGGGGCTGAGAGGGCTCTCACAGCAGCTGCTCTTTCAAGGACAACTCCTGCAAGAGCTATGGCTGACCCAAGGCCGTTCCAACAGGTGCAAGTGGAGGAGTGGGGAATCAAACCCGGTTCTCCCAGAAAAGAGTCCACACACTTAACCACTACACCAAACTGGCTCTCAAACCGGGAGAGGAAGGGAAGGAGATTTTCAGACGCTTTGAGAATCCTTACAGCAGAGAAGAGTGGGGTGTAAAACACAACTCTTCATCATGACAAAAATCTAACTTCTATCCATCACCTAAATAAGTTTTAGAAAACTGCAGGAGTCTATTAGCACTTTCAAGGCTAATAAAATTTGTGGCAGGTATGAGCTATCATTAGTAACTGCTCACTTTATATGAAGAAGTAAGCAGTGGCTCACAAAAGCTCATCCCCTGCCACAAATTTTGTTAGTCCTTAAAGTGCTACTAGACTCTTATTCTTTTCTATTGCTATGGACAGACTACCATAGCCATCCATCTTGATTTATCTCCATATGGATAATGTAAACCTTTGTCACATTTTGCCTAACCTGAAGCAATGACTCACGAAAGCTCATGACCTGCCACAAATTTTGTTAGTCTTTAAAGTGCTACTCGATTCTTGCTCGTTTCCACTGTTACAGACAAACACAGCTCCCCATCTTGATCTAATAAGTTTTGTACTTGAACATGTGAACACCTGAAGCTTCCTTATACTGAATCAGACCACTGATCTTTCAAGGTCAGTATTGTCTCCTCAGTCTGTAAGCGGCTTTCCAGGGTCTCAAGGCAGAGAGGTCTTTCATGTCACCTACCGCCTGATCCTTTTAGCAGGAGATGAGAGGGACTGAACTTGGGACCTTCTGTATGCCGAGCAGATGCTCTACCACTGAGCCATGGCCCTCCCCTCAAATCTAGTGATGCTGGTAGAATGTACTTCTACTGAGAATCATCAAAAGGCTCCACCTGGAATGGCCAGGGCTCCGGCAGAAGAGGGCAGCCATGTGCTCCCAAACCGGCAACACTAGCTGGCCAGGCTCGTGGGGCCAAGCCAAGCCATGCTGTGGTGCAGCTTTTTTGGGCCCAGCTCACTGGCTGGGCTTGCAGGGCTGGGCAGCACTGTGGCACAGCTTCCTGGGGCTTGGCTCACCAGCCAGGCTCGCAAGACCAAGCCGCGTTGTGGTGGTGGCAGCTTCCTGGGGCTCCTGCTGGCCTTTTTCTAGAAAAAAAGCCCTATCAAGAGGCACTTACAATACATGACTGCTGAAAATACAAGGTGACGCAATGACATTTCCAGGTGCCATGATGCCCTTGTTTCTGGGGTTTGTGGCGCCCTGGTCTAATATTCCTCTTGTTTGTTTTTAAACCATTGGTTACTATATTTCTGTAAAGTGGACTTTTACTTGTTCACCACCTTGAGGACTCTGATTGGTTGGCAAGGCAGGCTACAAATCATTTAAATCAGGAGTCCTCAACCCCTGGGCTGTGGACCAGTACTGGTCCGTGGCCTGTTAACAACTGGGCCATGAGTTGTATAATTATTTCATTATATATTACAATGTAGTAATAATAATAAGACATTGGATTTATATCCTGCCCTCCACTCTGAATTTCGGAGTCTCAGAGCAGCTCACAATCTCCTTTACCTTCCTCTCCCAACACAGACACCCTGTGAGGTGGGTGGGGATGAGAGAGCTCTCCCCAGAAGCTGCCCTTTCAAGAACAACTCTGTGAGAAGCTATGGCTGACCCAAGGCCATTCCAGCAGCTGCAAGTATAGGAGTGGAGAATCAAACCCCATTCTCCCAGATAAGAGTCCGCATATTTAACCACTACATCAAAAACTTTAGAAATAACGTGCACAATTGTATCATCCTGAAACCACCAGCTCCCCGCCCCCTCCCGGTCTATGGAAAAATTGTCTTCCACAAAAACCAGTCCCTGGTGCCAAAAAGGTTGCGGATAGCTGATTTAAATAAATAACAAGGTACCCTCTTAAGGGCCATTTCAGATGAATAAGACAGCATTAACAAAACTCCTCCCTCCTCTCACATGGCTGTCCATCTCCAAATCAGATCTCTATACACCTAATCACATACTTAAACAAAAACCACTGAAAGTTCCATTCATGGAACCCCCAGGATCTCCTCTGGTTCCTTCCTTAGAAGTATGCTTCTCAGGCTTATCCTTTTGGAGATGTGTCCAAAGATAACCAAAAGATGGCAGCAAAGACTCCAAGTTGTAGTTAATACGCACAGTTAATGAAGCACCTGCTCTAAACCCTGTGTGGAGTGACTGCCTTTCAGTGTGTTTAGGAGTTGCTCATTAATGTCTCCACCAGTACTCCCTCTAAGCTGAGGAGTCTTGTGAGCAAAAATTCTACTTTGTGAGCTACTGCATAGATTAGTTTGCTCTGGGACCAAGACAAAAATTTGTGAGTCAGAAGCTACTATCAGAATGCAAACCCCTAGACTAAAGGTCCTGCCTAGTGAAGAGACTGAATGAATAGCACAGGTAGCATAGTTGTCCGAGGAGGATATAAGGCCTAAAGGCATCTCTTAGGATAATCTAGGCTAGAGAGCCAGCATGATGTAACTGCTAAAATGTTGGACTAGGATCTGGAAAACCCAGGTTTGAATCCCCACTGCCATGGAAGCTTACTCTCAGCCTAACCCACCTCACAGGATTGTTGTGAAAATAAAATGGAAGAGAGGAGAGTGATATGAGCTGTTTAGGGACTCCAGCGGGAAGAATGGATGGGGTATAACTGAAGTGAATAAAAATACCATTGCTTCTCACTGAGCTACATACAGAACCAAATTGGAGTCCAGTAGCACCTTTAAGACCAACAAAGTTTTATTCAGAATGTGAGCTGTATGGGATGGAATTAGCAGTCCTACATATAGAGAGAGTGGGCATAATTAGTATGCCAAATAGTGAAAATGTTTTTAGCAGATTAAAAGAATAACAAGTTGGGGTCTGGTAATCGTTGGTTTGGGTTGACTCAGTGGAAAAAATAGCAAAGGGAACATCAGAACTGGAGATTGCTATGTCATTAGGTTTCTTAATTGTGAAGAGTAATAAATTGCAATCTGTTGTAATGTTCCAATGGTCTCCTCTAAAGCATGGGTTAAAATAACATTCAGAAGATGGTATACCTTTGCAGCATCTGAGCAATTTCATATTGCGCAGAATTGGGTCTAGAAACCTAAGGCATGTAGTATCATGTTGGGAGCAGTAAAGAAGAATATGGCACGACGAATCGACTTGTTTTAAATTGTATGTCTTCTAAATGATTTGTCATCTGAAATAACTGAAAAGGTTGCTTTATTCTTGAGTCTGGTAATCAAGGATCAATTGGCCAATGTATAGCTTTATATGGCTGGCTTATGTTGTTATTTCTGTATCTCTTTTTTGCCTTATTTATAATCTGATATATGGCAATAAAGGCTTGTGTTTGTTGTTAAATAGCAACATTTTTTACAACATGTTAAATAACAACATAGAATGAAGCTGGAGTCTACTGTGTTCAAATACTACATACAGCCTGAGGTTATCAACGCCTTTGCTAAGGATTTCTGTTGAAGACCTGGGCAACTTGTGAAACCAAGTGCTATGTACTGTGGACTGCCAGGCATTGACAGTAGCTTTCCTTTCACGTTCCCATGAAACTGTCAGCAGCCAGGCAGCTTTTCAAGCACTTGACAGGATTCTTGGTATGGGCTGAGTTTGGCTTTGAGTGTCACAGGTCACATGGACCTGTCTTTGTGAAACTTTTAAGGGCATGGATGTCTGGCAGACCTTTTGTTTGTTTTTATGCGTATTCCCAGGCTAGTTTTCATCCTTCTCACATGGCCCAAGAAGGGGGTTTGTAAAACTTAAAAGCTTACATATTCTTCTAAAGACAGAGGCTCAACTTGTTTTGGTAGTGAAAACTGCATCAAGTCACTGCCAACTTATGGCTACCTTGTAGAGTTTTCAAGACAAAAGACAAAACAGAGATGGTTTGCTATTGCCTGCCGCTGCACAGTGACCCTGGACTTCTTTGGTGGTCTCCCATCCAAATACTAACTACTTCTGAGAGCTCATGAGATTGGGCTAGCCTAGGCCATCTAAGTCAGGGCAGCTTGTTTTACCACCAGGCAAATGTAGGTGGTTGTCTAGAGAAGCAAATTTTCAACAACCGAGTCGGTGGGTGTACTGCTTGGACTAGGTCAGGGGTGGCCACATATGGCTCTTTTACACAGATTGTGTGGCTCTTCAAGTCCTCTCCACCCTGTCAGCCTGTCCTTCCTTCCTTCCTTCCTTCCTTCCTTCCTTCCTTCCTTCCTTCCTTCCTTCCTTCCTTCCTTCCTTCCTTCCTTCCTTCCTTCCTTCCTTCCTTCCTTCCTCCCTCCCTCCCTCCCTCCCTCCCTCCCTCCCTCCCTCCCTCTTTCTTTCTTTCTTTCTTTCTTTCTTTCTTTCTTTCTTTCTTTCTTTCTTTCTTTCTTTCTTTCTTTCTTTCTTTCTTTCTTTCTTTCTTTCTTTCTTTCTTTCTTTCTTTCTTTCTTTCCTTTTCTCAACCATCTGATTCTGTGTGACTCTTACGTTATGAAAGTTTGGCCATCGCTGGACTAGGTTATGGGAGACCTAAGCTCATATTCTTGCCCTACCTGAAGCCCATGGGGGAGGCAGTAACTCTAGTTCAGCTCAACCTACCTCTCAGAGTTGTTGTTAAGATAAAAAAGAGGAAGGGAGAAACCCATGTATGTTGTGTTGGGCAAGATGAAAAGAAAAATGTACTGCTAGATACAGATTGCTGCCCGGCAGATCTTTCCCATCCTTAGGGACTCGGACCTGATACCTGTCTGCGATTGGCAGGGTTTTGATGTCATAGGATTTGGTGATGGTGGCCAGCTTGGAAGGCTTTAAAAGGGGAGTGAACAAATTCATGTGGGACGGGGCTGCCAGTGGCTACTAGTCAAGACAGATATCTGATCCCAACAGTAGCAGATGCGGTTATGCCTCTTTATATCAGATATTGGGAAGGACAGGCGGGAGAATGCTGTGGTCATCCTGTTCGTGGACTTCCTAGAGGTGGCTGATTGGCCACTCTGTGAACAGAATGCTGGATTCAGTGCGCCTTTGGCCTGAACCAGCATGGCTCTTCTTATGTTATTACATGATATGTATTCAGGCCTCGGATTCAGTGGGAGCTCCCAGGAGCCCAGCTCCTGAACCTTTCTGAGAGTTCCACCTCCTCCTTCCCACCCTGTCCATTGAATAATAGGTACAGCTGCATAACAATCCCTGGATGAGCTCCACTACTTATTTTTCTGCAAAACGACCCCTGTGCATATTCATAGTTATCAGCAATCTAAGGAGGAAATTAAATAGTGATACAAGGGTTAGGAAAAAAATTGCTGCCCTTTAATAGCTCTGGGAAGATCAGATCAGCACAGTGGGTATATTCATTTCTGCTTCCCTTATCTAGGCATCTTTTGGCAACCTCTGCTTTGTTCCATTATCCTTAGGTAGTCTTGAGAAACCGAATTGTCTTTCAGTAACGGGGTTTCCCGTTCTGCTAATTTCTTCCTGAGGAAATTTCTTCTCCAGAGGTCATTGTGAAAAGTCACTGTTTTATTGACAGCCTTGCAGGTTACCTCATCGATCTCCTTTGCAAGAATCCCAGCTATAAATCTTCCCTTCCCTGCAACCAGGCTGACTCTGTTTCTCTGAGTCAAAATCTGTTCCTACTGTGAAGGCCTGTGATACAACTATGGTACGAACAGCCCGCTTGCTGAAAAGCCCATTAACACTTCTCCTACACCTTGGTTCGAGATGGAGTGATTCATGATTTAAACTGCAGAGAATGTGACAGTGGTATAAAGTTAAATCCCACAACGTTAGCACTAGGTCTCTGTGTGGGGATTTCAAAGGCACTATGCAAGTTCTCAATCCTGTCTCAGATAAATACCACTTTTAAATAAGCCTATATGTTCTTTACGCATGAGGTAGGCTTGTGATGGAACCCAAGATCTCCGTGGGATCAGTTCAAAGCCAGTTTGGTGTAGTAGTTAAGAGTGGCAGACTCTGATCTAGAGAACTGGGTTTGATTCCCCACTCCTCCCCATGAACCTGCTGGGTGATTCTAGGCCGGTCCCAGTTCTCTCCGAACTCTCTCAGCCCCATCTGCCTCCCAAGATGCCTGCTGTGGGGAGAGGAAGGGAAGGTGATTGTAAGCCACTTTGAGACTCCTTAAGGGAATGGAAAGTGGGTATAAAAACTTACTTTCCTTCCTTTTCCACTGCTACTCTTCATAGGCGTCACACCACATTCTAGAATATCATGCTGTAGCAATTGTTCACAGCGAGGTTGCTTCATCCTCAAGAGGAAAACTAGTCGCAAATGATTGTGAAAGTGCCGCAATAGCAAAATATCCAACACTGTGTGGATGCAAGCATAACCCAGACTACGTTGTCATAGCAGCCATCCAAGTGCCCCTAGGTGAAGCCTTCTGAAGGTGCCATCTTGCAAATTGCTGAAATGGACAGGAAAGGTTTTTCAAAGGAGGGGTGTTCCAATCTTCTGATTGTTTCAGCAGCCTTGTTCTCTACCTTCTCTAGCCCCACACCACCTTTTATGATGTCAGGAAACCAGAATTTGTGCACAGAGACTACACTGTATAAGAGTGCAAGCAGCTTATCTTTAATCCCTTTCCTAGCAGTTCCTAACAATGGTCCTTTTCTTTTTCAGCATGAAATTCTCTGTTGTGATTAAGGTGTGTAGGCAATGACCTTAACCATGGTTAAAACTATCCAGGGGTTGCAGGTGCCTTCAGAATCCTGGTCATTGTGGAACCATGGGTAAAGTATTGGGAGTATTGCATACATCAGTCCTCAGAGCAAAGTAATCCTCCTGTATAGCCCAGGTGTGGCCAAACTTGCTTAACATGAGTCACATAGAATAAATGTCAGATGCTTGAGAGCTGGAAAGGAGGGAGGGAGGGAGATAAGAAGGGTGGAAAGAAATCAAAAAGAGGGGGGAGGGAGAGATGAAATAAAGCAACTTTAACTTTAAATGCATTCTCCAAGCCCCCTGAATGGCTTGGCTTGCAGAGGTGATTTAAAGAAATGCCTTCTCCAAGCTGGTCGATGGGGTGGCGGGGGCTTTGAGAACCACAGACAATATGTGTGAAAGAGCCACATGTGGCTTCTGAGTCGCAGTTTAGCCACCCCGATATAGCTTGTGTCCAGAAGGTGATGAAATGTGACATAATATATCCTCCTTCCCCATTCCCCCTGTCCTGGTCACTGTAGAGGTGTTGGTTTAGAAACCACCACCACTGGAAGTACAATGGTTTTCTACCCAAAACCAAGGCTCTTTGGGTGATAACACAAGTATTTTGGCTCTCTTTTTCTTAAAGAAAGTTGACCAAACCTTTTCCCTTGAAATTTGTAGATAGCTGTGAAAATTGATTTGTTCTGTTGTCTGAGTTTCCGAATTTTATCCTTGACTTAAACTATTTTAGTCTTAGACTAGTAGTGTGATTGGTTTTAGTTTTAAAATGTTGATTCATTATGCTTTTTTCCCAAGGCTCCTGGGGTTTATTAGATGTTTTCTCCATCATAAATGTGTAGAATAGTCACTGTTTTCTGCTTAAAATAAATTTGGGCCATCTCAGCTCCTTGAAAGTGTCTTGGCTTTTGGAGAGTAATTTCTGTGGAGGTTTTAGCATTCCTCGTTTTGAGTAAACCATCGTGTCACATTGATGATCTAATTGTGTGAGAAATGACTAATTAAAGCATTCACATACACACGCCCTCTCTCCCAAATGGAAGATATTCTGCAAGGGTTTTTTTTAAAAAAACAAACAAAACTGAATCAGCTGGAATAAATTTACTGGTTTAAAAAGCAAACACTGGCTGCTATTTGTTTGGATTGGAGTCAGAGCAGTTCCTTTAAATAAACTTTTTACCTTAAAGATCTTCCCTTTATTAATCATTACTCACAGAAGGGGGGTTATTGTACTCCCATATTTATATACATTATTTATAGTTGGCCTTTTTCACTGATACTCAAGGTGGATTATACAGAGTAGTGAGTTGTTATAGTCAACATGATGGAACATTCAATAAACAGTAGGTTGTAGAACCAACCAGAAGCCTCAGATCCAGAACTGAAGCAAACCATGAGTGTTAACATGACACAGTAAATGTCATTATATAGCAGGGGTGGCAAATGATATAAGCAGGGGTGGCCAAACTCAAACTTAATGTAAGAACCGCATAGAATTAATGTCAGATGTTTGAGAGCCACAAGCATAATGTCGGATGTTTGAGGGCGCAAGATGGGAAGGAAGGAAGGAAGGAAGGAAGGAAGGAAGGAAGGAAGGAAGAAAGAAAGAAAGAAAGAAAGAAAGAAAGAAAGAAAGAAAGAAAGAAAGAAAGAAAGAAAGAAAGAAAGAGAAAATAGATAGAGGTGGAAAGAAAGCAACTTCAACTTTAAATGCATTCTGCAAGCTGCTGTCTGGCTTGGTTTGGAGAAGTGATTTAAAGAGACAAATGCCTTCTCCAAGCTGGCCAATGGGGGACTTCTCCAAGCAGTGGGGGCTTTGAAGAGCCACACAATATGTGTGAAAGAGCCACATGTGGCTCCTGAGCCACAGTTTGGCCACCCCTGCTATATAGAGTAGTACAGATCAAAGTCTACAATAATTTAACCAAGTAACTTTGTGAAGCCCTTTGCACAGCACTACTCTATTGCCTGCATAGAATAATAATAACGAATAATTCAGTTTTGCCTAGTTTGCAGAAAGCCAGGAGACTGGAGCCTTCCTAACCTCTTTGGGAAGGCCATTCCACAAGTTGGGGGCCACAATGGAGAAGACGCAGGTTGTTTTTGCCCATTTGTAGGTTGTCAACTGCAGAAGGCCCTGTTTGGATGAGTGAAGCCATCATAATGGAACACAGGGGGAGAGATGGTCTCACAGATGGGTGGAATTCTAGCAGGAGCTCCTTTGCATATTAGTCCACACCCCCTGATGTAGCCAGTCCTCCAACAACTCCACAATATTCTTTTTTGTAAGCTCTTGGCGGATTAGCTACATCAGGGGTGTGTGGCCTAATATGCAAAGGCGCTCCCTGCTAGAATTCCACCCCTGCTCACAGATATAAGGGTCTGAGACCATAAAGGGCTGTGTGATAGCTGACAGTGCCTGTATCAGAAGAGCGTGTATAGCACGTACTGTCAGGGTTTTTTCTGGGGAAGTTTTGTTTTTGCTTTTTGTGGTCTAATGCATGGATGTTTCATGCAAGGACAGCTACAGTGTTATCAAACCCACTGCATTATTGGCATTTGTCTTTGCCTGTTTCCATCTTGGTCATCGATAAGCAGTGTCCTGACATAGTTGTGGTACTGAAAGGGTCTCTTAACTGCCTTCCCTTTAGATCAGGCTTTATGTAATACTGGACTACACACTCACGACTGAAGTAGCTAAAAAGATGGACTGTTAAAGATGGAAGAATATGTAGCACTCGCACAGAGGAGACAACGGAAGAGAAGGGAAGACCAGTAGAAGTAAAGTCATGCACCTATATTGAGCAGGTGGTAGTGGTGGAAGGATCCATCAGGTTGCAGCCAACTCATGGTAACCCTGAGTTTTCAAGGCAAAAGATGTTCAGAGGTGGTTTGCCATTGGCTGTCTCTGCATAGCAGTTCTGGACTTCCTTCCCATCCAGGCACTGAGCAGAGCTGACCCTGCTTGCTTCTGTGATTGGCTCACCTGGCCATCTTTGGGCAGGTACGTTTACATTTCTGCTCAAGCAAGCTTCCCTAACTGATCTGGTCTCTGCTGCCCCATTTTTGCTGCCACTTCCAAAGGGATAGCTAGTTTACCCCGTTCAAGCAAACATAAGTGAATTTGCTTTCTGTCGAGTCAGATCACCGGTCTGTCGAGGTCAGCATTGTCTACTCGGAGGGGCAGCCACTCTCCAGTATCTCAGGCAGAGGTCTTTCACATCACTTCCTGTGCCTGATCCTTTTAATTGGAGAAATGAGGGACTGAACCTGGTACCTTCTGCACGCAAACCAGAGGCTCTACCAGTGAGCCACAGGTCCTCCCCCCACCCCATTCATTGGTCCATCAAGCTGGGTATTGTCTACTCCAACTGGCAGCAGCTCTCCAGGGTCTTAGATTGAAGTCTTCCATATCACCTACTCCCTGATTTTTTAAACTAGAGACACCAGCGATTGAACCTGGGACCTTCTGCATATAGATGCTGTGCTGTTGAGCCATGGCCCTAAACCATTAACTTCTTAAATGAAATGTCCTTTGAGGCACTGTGTTTTTTTGCCACAATAGAGCTGTTAATCTTAAGGTACTCCAAGAAGCCTCTGTGTGTTTGCCTTACGTTGTAACTCTTTTGATGATTTCTGTTTTCCTAGAAATCATATAATAATTTAATTTTACAGTCATTGACCAAATACATAAAAGAAGAGTAAAAGATCTCATATCAGCCAGTACATTATCAAAATTCATACACACATTATCAGCAATATCAGTCAGTAAAGTATTAAAAGTGAAATACTATTAAATAATTAAAATCTCTGTTTGGGCTGACTAACTATTGATGGCTTATTTCCAGATTTTAGTGGCCCGCATAGCAAATTTTGCCGTCTTTGAAGTATGATTTCTGTTTTCATCAAGTGGAGAATACCATTTTGTGTTTATAAGCAGATGTAGCTCCCCCAATTACATTTTTACTTTTTAAAAAAATCACTATTTACTTTTACATTTTTACTTTTAAAAAAAATGATGGACGGCCAGCCGACCTGCGCCCCGGAAAATCTAGATCGGGCATTACATGCCGTGGCTGAGTGGCTCAGGCTGAGTGGGCTGAAGCTTAATCCTGCGAAGACAGAGGTCCTTTGCTTGGACCTAGGGTGACCATAATGTCTGAAGGCCAGCCAGGGACACTGGGAGGGGGGGGGGGTGCGCGCGCGCTTCGCGCGCGCGCCGCCGGAAACAGGAAGTGACGTCACTTCCAGCGATGTCATGCCACCACCGGAAACAGGAAGTGGCATCACTTCCTGTGACATCATTTCCCCCGCGTCACCTGCCGGAAACAGGAAGTGACTTCACAGCACTTCCTCTGACGTCCCCAAAAATCCCCCAAATATCACCGCCGGAAACAATTTTGTTCTCAAATCCTGTATATACTTCATCAGTATATGGGATAAGGCACTTTCTCAACTGTGCTGCATAATGCAGCCTATTTATTTTGTCCTGTTGGCTCTGTTGGCTCTATCTGCGCCACCTTCATCACTTTCGGGGTGTGGATCCCCCAGTGGGGTGGTCTCCCGACTCCCTCCGCCGGCTGTTTCTGATAGCCCTGCGCCCCCTCTTTCATTTGATATGTGTCCCGTGCGGGTGCCACCCTCCCGCCGGGAGATGCCGCAAAATGAGCCCCCTTGAGGCTTATGGCGGCAGGGCTCGGGGGAAGCGAGCTAGACTGCTGTTCTTTTGAGGGGTTATAGAGTGTTTCGAGCCCGTCCCTGTGGCATCGGTCCCATCGTTGTGGGACCAAGGGGGCCGGCGCAGCGGCACGCCGAAGCAGCCTGTCACTAATAACACCGGTCAAGATGCAGGACAGGAACCTGGAAGTGACCGACAGGCTGCTTCAGCGTGCCGCTGCGCCGGCCCCCTGGGCCCCACAATGATGGGACCGATGCCACAGGGACGGGCTCGAAACACTCTATAACCCCTCAAAAGAACAGCAGTCTAGCTCGCTTCCCCCGAGCCCTGCCGCCATAAGCCTCAAGGGGGCTCATTTTGCGGCATCTCCCGGCGGGAGGGTGGCACCCGCACGGGACACATATCAAATGAAAGAGGGGGCGCAGGGCTATCAGAAACAGCCGGCGGAGGGAGTCGGGAGACCACTCCACTGGGGGATCCACACCCCGAAAGTGATGAAGGTGGCGCAGATAGAGCCAACAGAGCCAACAGGACAAAATAAATAGGCTGCATTATGCAGCACAGTTGAGAAAGTGCCTAATCCCATATACTGATGAAGTAAATACAGGATCTGAGAACAAAATTGCACTAGAAGACACAAACACAAAGCTCCCTTACACTGAATCAGTGCTTGGGTCCACCAAAGTCAGTATTGTCACATAAGAGAAGCCCTGTTGGATCAGGCCAGTGGCCCCTCCAGTCCAACACTCTGCGTCACATAATAACATAAGAGAAGCCCTGTTGGATCAGGCCAGTGGCCCATCCAGTCCAACACTCTGCATCACATAACAACATAAGAGAAGCCCTGTTGGATCAGGCCAGTGGCCCATCCAGTCCAACACTCTGCATCACATAACAACATAAGAGAAGCCCTGTTGGATCAGGCCAGTGGCCCATCCAGTCCAACACTCTGCGTCACATAACAACATAAGAGAAGCCCTGTTGGATCAGGCCAGTGGCCCATCCAGTCCAACACTCTGCTTCACATAACAACATAAGAGAAGCCCTGTTGGATCAGGCCAGTGGCCCATCCAGTCCAACACTCTGCGTCACATAAGAACATAAGAGAAGCCCTGTTGGATCAGGCCAGTGGCCCATCCAGTCCAACACTCTGCGTCACATAAGAACATAAGAGAAGCCCTGTTGGATCAGGCCAGTGGCCCATCCAGTCCAACACTCTGCATCACATAAGAACATAAGAGAAGCCCTGTTGGATCAGGCCAGTGGCCCATCCAGTCCAACACTCTGCGTCACATAAGAACATAAGAGAAGCCCTGTTGGATCAGGCCAGTGGCCCATCCAGTCCAACACTCTGCATCACATAACAACATAAGGAGGGAGGGAGGGAAGGAAGGAAGGAAGGAAGGGAGAAAGGGAGGAAGGGAAGAAGGGAAGAAAGAAAGAAGGGAGGGAAGGAAGGAAGGGAGGGAAGGAAGGAAGGAAGGAAGGAAGGAAGGAAGGAAGGAAGGAAGGAAGGAAGGAAGGGGGAGGGAGGGAGGGAGGGAAGGAAGGAAGGGGGAGGGAGGGAGGGAGGGAAGGAAGGAAGGAAGGGGGAGGGAGGGAAGGAAGGAAGGAAGGGGGGAGGGAAGGAAGGAAGGGAGGAGGGAGGGAAGGAAGGAAGGCAAGGGAGGGAGGGAAGGAAGGAAGAAAGGAAGGGAGGGAGGAGGGAAGGAAGGAAGGGAAGGGAGTGAGGGAAGGAAGGAAGAAAGGGAGGAGGGAGGGAGGGAAGGAAGGAAGGAAGGGAAGGGAGTGAGGGAAGGAAGGAAGGAAGGAAGAAAGGAAGGAAGGGAGGGAGGGAGGAGGGAGGGAAGAAAGGAAGGCCGCCCCCCGCCCCCCCGCTTTCGGCCCCCTTACCTTATTCCAGGGCGGCGGATCCAGCGGCGGCGGCGGCGGGGAGTCCTCCGGCGGCGGCCTCGCGGCGAGGGAGGGAGGGAGCTGCCGGGGCTGGCCTCTGGAGGCCTCCAGGGACCAGCGCCGGGCCTCTCCGCTACCGGCGCTGACCTCTGGAGGCCTCCAGGGACCAGCGCCGGCTGCTCCGCGGCTTCCCCGCGGCCTCCGCTGGTCCCTGGAGGCCCTCCAGAGACTCTGGAGGGCCTCCAGGGACCAGCGGAGGCCGCGGGGAAGCCTTCGCTGGCCGGCGCTGGTCCCCGAAGGCCTTCCAGAGGCTCTGGAAGGCCTTCCGGGACCAGCGCCGGGTGCCCCGCGGCTTCCCCGCGGCCTCCGCTGGTCCCTGGAGGCCCTCCAGAGACTCTGGAGGGCCTCCAGGGACCAGCGGAGGCCGCGGGGAAGCCTTCGCTGGCCGGCGCTGGTCCCGGAAGGCCTTCCAGAGCCTCTGGAAGGCCTTCCGGGACCAGCGCCGGGTGCCCCGCGGCTTCCCCGCGGCCTCCGCTGGTCCCTGGAGGCCCTCCAGAGACTCTGGAGGGCCTCCAGGGACCAGCGGAGGCCGCGGGGAAGCCTTCGCTGGCCGGCGCTGGTCCCCGAAGGCCTTCCAGAGGCTCTGGAAGGCCTTCCGGGACCAGCGCCGGGTGCCCCGCGGCCTCTCCGCGGCCTCCGCTGGTCGCTGGAGGCCCTCCAGAGTCTCTGGAGGGCTTCCAGCGACCAGCGGAGGCCACGGAGAGGCCTCCACCACTGCCGCCGGGCCCCGCGCGCGGGCGGGGAAGGCGGGGAGTGAGGGTGGGAGCGTCCCTGCGCAGGCGCAGGGATGCTCCCTCCCTCACTCCCCGCCTTCCCCGCCCGTGCCCGCGGCCCACCGGCTCCGGGGCTGCCTAAACCGGGACCTTTAATGGTCCCGGTATAGGCAGCCCGGGATCCGGGATTGGGTGGCCAGATCCGGGAATGTCCCGGGAGACCGGGACGGTCTGGCCACCCTACTTGGACCGCCGCTTCCCGGGAGGGGGAATCCCCCTACCAGCCTTTGACGGTGCGCCGCTGGTAGCGGCGGACAGGGTCAGGAGCTTGGGGGTGCTATTGGAGCCGTCCTTAAAGATGGAGGCTCAGATAGCAGCCACTGCCAAGTCCGCGTTTTTTCACCTTAGGCGGGCAAGGCAGTTGGCCCCCTTCCTGGAGCGCGACGACCTAGCAACAGTGATCCATGCTACGGTCACCTCGAGGTTGGACTACTGTAATGCCCTCTACATGGGGCTGCCCCTGTCATGAACTCGGAAATTGCAGCTGGTGCAGAATGCCGCGGCCCGGCTGTTACTGGGTCTCCCAAAGTGGGGACACATTCAGCCGGGTCTTCGGACCCTGCACTGGCTTCCAGTGATATACCGAGTCCGGTACAAGGTCCTGGTTATCACCTTTAAAGTCCTATATGGCTTGGGACCTGTCTACCTGAAGGACCGTCTTTCCCCGCATGTTCCCCAGAGAGTACTGAGGTCGGGAACACAAAATCTCCTTACTGTCCTTGGGCCGAAAGAAGCCCGCTTGAAATCCACCAGAGAAAGGGCTTTCTCTGTTATGGCCCCTACATGGTGGAATCAGTTGCCGGAAGAGGTGAGGGCCCTGCGGGACCTTGTTCAGTTCCGCAGGGCCTGTAAGACGACCCTCTTCCGGCTAGCCTATACCTAGCTTGAGAACTTAATGCAACTTGCCAGATTTCTTTTATATATATTTCGAATATTTATTAATATTATGGTTTTATCTGTTTTATCTGTTTTAAATGTTTATTCCCTTATATGTTTAAATATTGCTTAATTTTATGCTGGATCTATTGTTGGAAGCCGCCCTGAGCCACCCGTGGGAAGGGCGGGATATAAATTCTAAATAAATAAATAAAAAAATGTTTTTAAACAAATCCAGCTTAACAAAGGAAAGAGCAGCTGTGTTGAACCATGAACATCTGCATGTGTATAATATTACTCAGCTTCAGTCATGCGGAATATCTTCACAGTTAGGCCATACCTTATGTCTTTTTGCTAGTCTCATATGCCCCAAAAAAAGACAAGAAGACAGTTGAATGGTTGCTAGTCTGACATATCAAGTTCAAGTTGCTGGTTCTCATTCTCAGGCTTTGTGCTCATTCAGGTGCTGCCAGTGACTCATTTTGTAGCTGGAGGGAAATCTCTTAAAATACACAATACCTCAGTTTCCCCATCTGAATATGCAGAAACTTTTGTTATCAGTTATTCCTTAAATGCCGGTAGCAGTTTGTTGGTTTCAGTTTGCTCATTCTCTCAAGTGTGAGACTTATTATTGCTATTTTTCTTTTTAAAAAAACTTAATAGAACTGTCTAAAATGCTGTAAGGGTGTCCTAAGGGGCGATTGTTAATGGCATTTGGCTAGACCAGGAAACGCCAATTTCTAGATTTCCAAGGGCCACTGTATTTTCCAGACTCTAGTCTGGGGAACCATCCATTTCTTTTGCAGGTAGTCTATAATATAATTGCCATCCCCCCACACCAAGAGCAGGGTGTGATTTCTGTTCCCTCAGGATGAACTCGGATGGTGTGACTCATTATTTTGAGGGTCTGAGCAATAGACAGAGGCAGAAAAACAGTGATGCTCTCAGCATGGAGATGAGATACTATTGCAATAACATGTGTGTGTTATGAGACTTATTGCTTGCTTTTGCTTACAAGCAAAAAAAAATGTAAACAAAATTCTGTACCACACTTTGGGTAACGTTTGGTGGTATGCGGGTAACCGTAATGAATGCAAGAAAACAAAGTTAGAGTCCAGTGGCACCTTTAAAACCAGCAAAGTTTTAGTCAGCCCTTTAACATCCACTTCGTTCCCTTCCTTCTGTTGTCTTCTTTAGGTGAAGGTTTTGTTTGTAAGCTCCTCAGGGCAGGGATCCATCATCTAATCCATAACAGACTGGGCATGTTAATGGTGCTGCAGTCCACAGGAGGTCAAATCTGGACTGGGAGTTTGATTGTTGCCAGGAAGGGTGTATATGGGTGAATACAACATGATGGGGGACACTTTTCTTCCCTTGTGGGGGGCCAGTTTCCTGCCATCTTTGCAACTGGCGCAAGGGCATGGGCTTTGATGCATCAGAAGCAAAGATGGTGCTTGTTAACTTTAGCCCAGCTGGGTCTCTGTGATGATCAGCCATTCCTACAGGGTCTTGTTTGAATCTGTGCTACAGGGCCTACATTAGAACTTCAGTATTGTGAGGGGGTAACCTAAGAATTCCTCCTCCATCTCTGCTCCTGAAACAGGTACGCATTGCTCGGGGAGACTGGGAAGCACTAATGGAGCAGAGGGAAATGATTGGCCCTTAGGGTTGCCAGCTTCCTGGTGGGGCCTGGAGATCTCCCACTTTTACAGCTGATCTCCAGCTGGCAGACATGAGCGCCCCTGGAGAAAATGGCTGCTTTGAAGGGTGGACCCTATGCCATTGTACCATGCTGAGGCCCCTCCCCTCCCCAAACCCCACCCCTGGATCCACCCCCAAAGCCTTCAGGTATTTTCCAACACAGACCTGGCAGCCCTATTAGCACTTGACTTCTCCCCCCACTAATGCCCATTATCTCACAAACACTTATACTCAAAACTAAACTCTGTTGATCTCAAAGGTGTCACTGGACCCTTTGCCTTTGGGCCCTTTCCCTTGCCTTGCCTTCCCTTAGAACAGGGGTGGCCAACGGTAGTTCCCCAGCTGTTTTTTGCCTACAACTCCCATTAGCCCCAGCCATTGGCCATGCTGGCTGGGGCTGATGGGAGTTGTAGGCAAAAAAAAACATCTGGAGAGTTACCGTTGGCGAGCCCTACCTTAGAAACTCATTGATTCACAGATCTTGAGCAGCGGAAAATGCTTCTTATTTTTTTTAATGCAGGGGGTAAAAGCACTGAGACAAATTTTGCAGTTGCTAGAATAAACTTAGGATCCTTATCGCTGAGCAAGAGCCAGGGTTTCCAGAGAGTGAAGGGACAGTCGGTTGATTAAAGTCTTAATATGGTGATCCAGGACTCAAACTTTGTTCTGGTTCTGGCAGCAATTGAGAATCACTTTCATTAAGGTCAGCACTTTCCTCCTTCACGGGGAACCTTCCCCTGATGCAGAAGGCTGTTCTTTCATAAGAACATAAGAGAAGCCATGTTGGATCAGGCCAACGGCCCATCCAGTCCAACACTCTGTGTCACATAAGAACGTAAGAGAAGCCATGTTGGATCAGGCCAGTGGCCCATCCAGTCCAACACTCTGCGTCACATAAGAACATAAGAGAAGCCATGTTGGATCAGGCCAGTGGCCCATCCAGTCCAACACTCTGCGTCACATAAGAACATAAGAAAAGCCATGTTGGATCAGGCCAACGGCCCATCCAGTCCAACACTCTGTGTCACACAGTGGCAAAAAATTTTATATACACACATACACTGTGGCTAATAGCCACTGATGGACCTGTGCTCCATATTTTTATCTAAACCCCTCTTGAAGGTGGCTATACTTGTGGCCGCCACCACCTCCTGTGGCAGTGAATTCCACATGTTAATCACCCTTTGGGTGAAGAAGTACTTCCTTTTATCCGTTTTAACCTGTCTGCTCAGCAATTTCATCGAATGCCCACGAGTTCTTGTATTGTGAGAAAGGGAGAAAAGTACTTCTTTCTCTACTTTCTCCATCCCGTGCATAATCTTGTAAACCTCTATCATGTCACCCCGCAGTCGACGTTTCTCCAAGCTAAAGAGTCCCAAGCGTTTCAACCTTTCTTCATAGGGAAAGTGCTCCAGCCCTTTAATCATTCTAGTTGCCCTTCTCTGGACTTTCTCCAATGCTATAATATCCTTTTTGAGGTGCGGTGACCAGAACTGCACACAGTACTCCAAATGAGACCGCACCATCGATTTATACAGGGGCATTATGATACTGGCTGATTTGTTTTCAATTCCCTTCCTAATAATTCCCAGCATGGCGTTGGCCTTTTTTATTGCAGACGCACACTGTCTTGACATTTTCAGTGAGTTTCTTTCGTCAGGGAAAGAATCTTTGCACTGGAGGAAAGTAACATCCCAGTAAACTGGATCTGCTGGATCCAACCCCAGAGTTGCATGTTGAGCAGAGTTCAAAATGAGGTTGCTTTTAATTTTTAAAATAAATAATAAATAATTTTTTTATTTATACCCCGCCCTCCCCGCCGAGGCTTAGTTTTTCTTACCTAGAATTTTTTTTTCCGGCCACATGGTGGTGCCATTTCCATCTCATAGATGAGCCCGGGCATACACCTAGTTACTTACCTGTTGGTGTTGCAAATGACTGATTAATAAAATACCTGAATATGTTCCCATTTTGTTCCCTATTTTCTTCTTCTCCGATGCTCTTACAGGTGATTTCTTCCACGCAGTGCATTTGTTCATTAAAAAAAAAAAAAGGAAAAGAGGTTGAAGAAGATATTGGGTTTATATCCCGCCTTGTACTCTGAATTTCAGAGTGGTCACAATCTCCTTTAACTCTCCCCACCCCAACAACAGACACCCTGTGAGGTAGGTGGGGCTGAGAGAGCTCTTACCGCAGGTGCCCTTTCAAGGACAACTCCTGTGATAGCTATGGCTAACCCAAGGCCATTCCAGCAGCTGCAAGTGGAGGAGTGGGGAATCAAACCCGGTTCTCTCAGATAAGAATCCGCACACTTATCTCTCTCTCTCTCTCTCGGCTTGGCTTCGCGAACGAAGATTTAAGAAGGGTGCAATAGTCCATGTCTGCTGCAGGCTCGCTGGTGGCTGACAAGACCAATGCGGGACAGGCAGGTCCGGCCACAGTGGCTGCAGGGAAAAGTCTGATTTAGGGTTGGTGCTGTAGCAGTGCGATTCTTCCTCAATCTCCTTTTGTCCTCAAGACCAGCTATGCGTGCATTCTCAAAAGAAGAGACAGCCTGGTGGACGGTGTGCCTCCATGCTTTGCGATCTGAGGCTAGGTCAGAGCACACTTAACCACTACACCAAACTGGCTCTCATTTTTCTCTCTTGAGAAAAATGATAGACAACAACCTGCCCTGTGGGTGCCTCCTCAGAAGCAAAGTCCCACTAAGTTCAGAAGGGCTTGCTTCCAGATGGAGGTGCTTACAATTGTAGTGTAAATCAATTATGGAAGTGATAGTTGGTCTAATTAAGAGATAATCCATTTTTAATCCATTTTCCCATCCTTAAGGACTGGCTTTTGCTGGCATAGTCATTCTTCTCTTTAATCAGTTCAATTGATGTAAAGGATATTTTGTCAATGTACATTTTACTCACAGTTATGAGAGTCTTTATAGACATAAAGCTTTTCTGTATAAATTTGGTATTGCATTGGTGTGTGAAAACACAACCTTATTGAATAGGTGTGACAACACAACATTGTTTTTATCTTGGGTAAAAGGATTGTAAATGGAGCTCTTATAGCAAGGTGAAATTGGCGCAAACAGTCAAGGCCTATAATGCAAAGTCTGACTGAATAATATCAATCAGACTTCATACAAAGCCTAGAAATATAACCGTCATTCAAGCTTCTGCCCAAACTATAGACGCTGATGAGGAAGAAACTGAAAGCTTTTATTCGATTGTCCAGGAAGACATTTCTGACACGCCTTAATGAGATATGCTAATAAGCATAGGTGACTGGAATGCAAAAGCAGGGAACAAAGCAGAATCAAATATTGTTTGAAGATTTGGGCTAGGAGCACAAAATGAAGCAGGAGAGCAACTCATTGAATTCCAGGAAGACGGCAGTTTGTTGATTGCAAACTCCTTTTAAGGCAACTGAACAGATGATTGTATTTGTGGACATCAGCAGATGGCCAATTTAGTAATCAAATAGATAACATAATAGGAAGCAGAAGACAGAGAAGTTCTATTCTAGTGACTTGAATGTAGAGCCAAAGGTAATTATTAAAATAGCTTATTTAAAGAAATAGAAGGGACTAGGAGGGCTCTTTTTCTAACAGGAACTCATCTGCATATTAAGCCACACCTCCCTGATGTAGCCAGTCCTCCTGGAGCTTACCGTAGGCCCTGTACTAAGAGCCCTCCAAGCTCTTGGAGGATTGGCTACATCAGGGGTGTGTGGCCTAATATGCAGAGAAGCTCCTGCTAGAAAAAGAGCCCTGGAAGAGAGCAACGAAAAAGGAAGAACAAGAGCTGTTCCGCAAGATCCAAGAAATCAAAGGGGAGTTTAAAACATCGACTGGCATGTTGAAAGATCAACATGGAGATACATTAACTGAATGACACAAGAAAAAATGGGGATACACTGAACTACTACATAGAAGAGATAAAAGGGTGACAGATTCCTTCAAAGAATAATCTTTTGTAGAAGAACAGGTGGAAGGTGTGCTGAGAACAATTGGGAGAAATCACTAGGAATAGATGGGATATCAATAGAGCTGTTCCAAGTCACAGAAACAGAGTATATCAGATCCTAATAAGAATATGCCAACAAATATGGGGAACAAAACAATGTCCCAAAGACTGGAAATGCTCAGTCTACATTCCAATTAAAAATAAAGGAGATGTCAAAGACTGCAGCAGGTAGTGGACCACTGCATTAATTCCTCACACAAAGCGATGCTCAAAATCTTACAACAAAGACTGTTACAATATATGAAATGAAAAATGCTAGATGTACAAGGTGGATTCAAAAAAGGAGGGAGCGCTAGAGATTGTATTGCAAATTTATGTTGGATCTTCTTCATGGTCTCTGTGCTTCACACTCACGGGATAGAGCGCCTGTGCCAATCCCTGAATCGGTACCTAAAAAGCCCAGGATTTTTTTTGCGCTCAGCACCAGCGGGCATGTGCAGGCGTCCCAGTATGCATGCTCACCAGTGCAAGGATCCCGCCAGTTCCTTTCTGACTGCTGCACTGAGAGGATCTCCTTTCGTGTCCCCAGTCAGTAAAGTAATCTTCGGATTATTTCTTCTTGTTGTATATAGCCCGTTTGTTGTTTTCTTAGTGTAGTTAGTTAGTTGTTTAGATCGTTAGTGTTGTTAAAAAAATAGTTGGACTTTGCCCTTCGGGGCCCTGTTTTCCCCCCGTTTTTCCCTCTCAGAGTTATTGTTGTGTGGGTTTTTTCTTGGCGTCTATGGAAAGGTGTTGGGTTTTTTTAAAGAGGTGCCGTTCCTGTGGAAAGAAGATTGCCCCTCCTTACGGCCACTCCCTCTGTCTCCTGTGTTTGGGTGAGGGACATTGTGTTGATTCTTGCTTGCACTGCCTGAGTTTTTCGAAACAGACGCGCAAGAATCTTGCGGCGAGACTTTCGGCCGCATTGGTGGAATCGGCACTTTGTCCTCAGAAGATGGCATCAAGCCCGTTGGTACCGATGGGAGAAGCCGTGGCCCCGACGGTCACATCGGCCGATACATCGCCGATCAGGACTGAGATGCCGGTCGAGTGCAGGCGTTCCGCAAAATAATCATCTGAAGGTTCAGTGGACACCCCAGCTAAGAAGCGTTGGGATGACTCGGGGACCTGATCATCCTTACCAAAGAAGGCGAAATCCAAGAAGAAGCGGAAAAAGAGATCGTCCTGCACTCCTTCCCCTTCTCAGGATGCTTCGACATTGACGCTGGCTACTCCACCTAGAAAGATCTTGGCGTCCCCGCATCGTAGCCCTTCGGTGTCGAGAGGCAGTGCTTCACAGCAGTTGCATCTGTCTGCATTGGAGCACGAGATCAACTTGACTCAACGTTCCCACTCTTCTGGGTTGCGGCGTCGGAGTGACAGCGGCTCTGTCTTGGAGGTAGAAGTGTCGGCACCGATGGAGCCGGCGGTACTGCTGGATCAGGCGAGGGGATGTAGAGAGCGCGAGCCAACCACCATAGCTCGTCGTTTCCCACCGCTTCCACCGTGGGATCAGCACCAGTGGCCTTCTCCCTACGCCTATCCATACCCACCGTACCAATGGTACCCTCCTCCTGAATTCGTCGATTGGGACCAACAGTCCGAGGCGTCTCACATGTCAAGAATTTTGCAGCACTCTCGGCATTGCCCGTTGGCATCGGTGTCCATCTTGCCTGAGAGACGTGGCGTGACGGTGGAAGAGGTCCAGGCTCAGTCGTCGGTGTCGATTCGGTCACCTGTGAGAGCTTCCATGCCGGTGCTTTCCGAACACTCAATAAGGAGGGAATCCTCATAGTCGGATTCCAAGATCGGTACCGATGAGCCAGACAGGGCTTTGAAGACTTCACCAGTGTTGCATACAGCTGAGGATCTTCCCATTTCACCATCGGAGGATCTAAAGTCGTATGGGGACCTGGTGAAGAGGATGGCACTCTCCCTCTCTCTCCCGGTGACACAACCGCAACCCGTCGTAGACGATACCGTATTCGACATCATGCAGTGGGATACGTCGATGGCGGTTGCCTTGCCTGTTACGAAAGTCATCCTACAGGTGGTGAAGGAGCCCTGGGCGAAGCCGGCTTCTACACCGGTGTCATCCCGGAGATTGGACCACATGTACCCTGTCCAAGAGGCTGGTGCCGAATTCCTTTTCACTCACCTGAAGCCAAACTTGGTGGTCGTATCCTCCTCATCGAAGGCTCGCAAGACGCACTCCTCCCTACCGGACAAGGAGGGAAAGAAGCTGGATAATGTGGGAAGGAAGTTTTATTCAGCTGGAGCGCTGGGGGTTAAGGTATCTAACTATGCTGCGTGCATGGCTAGATACCAATACTCGGTGTGGGAACAACTCACCCCCTTCTGTCTTCCCTGAGGAGAAGAGGTCTGCGAAGAAGCTGCAGAAGGAAGGCTTTGCTGTAGCCAAGCAACAACTGGCTGCAGCAAAGCACATGGTGGATGTGTCAACGAAGACAATCACATCGGCTGTCTGCCTCCGCCGCCACTCCTGGCTTAGATTGACGGCTCTTCAGCAGGACACCAGGACCTTTGTTGAAGATCTGCCCTTCGAGGGAGAAGGCCTCTTCAGCTCGACCACGGACAATGCTCTTCAGGAGATGGATAAGAGCATAAAAACATCAAGGAACCTGGGTGTCCCGGTTTCTTCCAGGGCCACTAAACCGAAACAGTGGCATAAACCCTGGTCCAAGAAACCATACCAAAAATTCTCCCCAGAGCAACAGTGGAGGCCTCGCTCTGCCCAACCTGAAAGTAGGTCCCCATACAGGGGGAACAATAGAAACCGCTACGCTGCAGCTCAGACCACTGGCAAGTCTAAGGGTGCTTGCCCGCAAAAGCAGGGCCTTTGACTTTCTGGTAGCACGCGTCACCGCCCCCACTTCTTCTTCTATCCGCTTCCGCCCATTCCTTCAGGCTTGGGAGTCCATCTCTATGGACAGGTGGGCTCTTTCCATCATTGCGGAAGGCTACAAAATAGACTTTGCTCAGATTCTGAACCAATCCGTGGTAATCACCACACCCCCTTCTCCACCTCTGCTGGCGGAGGTGAGCAGCCTCCTACAGAAACAAGCCATAGAACGGGTTCCAGTGGAGGCCAGCACGGGAGGCTTCTACTCTCGTTATTTCCTGGTTCCCAAAAGGGATGGGGGTCTGAGACCAATCATGGACCTTCGGAATCTGAACAAGTTTATTTTGTGCCAGAAGTTCAGAATGTCCACTCTGCAAACAATTCTGCCCCTCATCAACCAAGGGGACTGGATGGCAATGCTGGACCTCAAGGATGCCTACTTCCACATCAGCATCCATCCTGCGTTCAGGCATTTCCTTCGGTTTGCAGTAGGTTCCCACCACTTCCAGTTCAAAGCCCTTCCGTTCGGTCTGTCCACTGCACCTCGGGTGTTCACCAAGATGATGAGTGTTGTGGCTGCTCATCTTCGACTTCAGGGGATAGTCGTCTTTCCATACATCGATGATTGGCTCTTTGTGGTGGAGTCGAAAGAAAGTTTATCCAACTATATTGCCACCACTCTTCGTCTTCTTCACACCTTGGGTCTGCAGGTCAACTTGGAAAAGTCACATCTTACTCCATCATGGACAGTTCAGGTCATAGGGGCTTTGCTGGATACAAACCTTCACCGCGCCATTCTGCCTCAGCAGAGAGCGATGGACATCATCAACCTGGTGAAGCTTTTACAGAGTCGGAAGTGGGGCACGGCTCAGCAGCTGCAGCAGATGCTGGGGCTGATGGCAGCAACTACAAGTGTGCTGCTATTGAGGATGAGAGGCCTGCAACTGTGGTTTCTTCGACAGTTTCGACCCTTAAGAGACTCACCTTGGAAGAGGTTTGTAATTCCAACTGTGACACTCCGAACACTGCAGTGGTGGAAATCAAAGGACATTTGTCAGGGAGCTCCCTTCCACCTACCTGCGACAACAGTGACAATCACCACAGATGCGTCTATGTGGGGATGGGGGGCTCACATGGACTCTCTGTGTGTGGGGGGCCCTTGGCCTTCGCAATTGACTCACTGTCATATAAATTACCTAGAACCGCTGGCAGTTCATTTTGCTCTTCCGTCTTTCCGCCCCATGGTGGTGAGGAAGGTTGTTGCCCTGTTAACAGACAATACTACTGCCCTGTGTTATATCAACAGGCAAGTTGGGACAGTTTCTCAATGGCTCTGTGCACTGGCACTGGAACTGTGGTCGGAGTGCCTGGAACACGACATCTTTGTGAAGGCTGCGCACCTCCCAGGGGTGCTCAATTTGCAAGCGGACTCGTTGAGCAGGGGTGCAGCTTCCCCGCACGAGTGGGAGAAACAGTGGCGCTTCCTTCAACCTGTGTTTCAACTCTGGGGGTACCCTCAGGTGGATGTGTTCGCCACAGCCAGAAACTGGAAGTGTCCTCTGTTTTCTCCAGAGGGGGCACGGATCCAGAGTCGTTGGGAGACTGTCTGTTGTTCCTGTGGGAAGGTTGGTTCCTATATCTGTTCCCACCTCTGCCACTGTTGACAATAGTTGTCAACAAGATCGCAAGAGAGAGACCATGCTGCATCCTGGTGACACCGTGGTGGCCTTGGCAGATCTGGTTCCTGATCCTGCTTCAACTTGTGAGGGGGGTCTTCTACCAGTTTCCGGTGGAACCGGACATTCTGTCGGCTCAGGAAGGTCATGTATTCCATCACAACGTGCCTCACCTGAAGCTGACAGCGTGGTTCATCAACCCTGTGAGTTCTCCAGCAGAGTCCAACACGTCTTCCTAAGCAGCAGGAAGTTGTCTACCCATGCTTCCTATGATAGGAAGTGGTGGAAGTTTCTTCAGTTTTTAGTTGATCCTGCAGTTTCACCCCAACAGGTGGGACTGTCGGTAATTTTTGAATTTTTGTTATCTCTGGTGGATGCTGGCCTTGCTTTTTCATCACTTAAAGTTTATTTGGCAGCAATATCTGCATTCCATGAGCCAGTAGAGGGGCATTCAGTATTTGCACACCCTCACTCTAAGAGATTTTTGAAGGGTTTGCTTAGGCTTCATCCTCCATCGAGATCACCCCCACAGTTGTGGGACTTAACTTTAGTGTTGGACAGATTGACTCGGCGTCTCTTTGAGCCAATGGCCACATGTTCGTTACAGCTTCTATCTTGGAAGACTGCTTTTTTGGTAGCCATCACATCAACATGCCATGCAGGGGAGCTCACGGCTATGCGTTGTGACTACCAATATCTAGTTTTTCAGGAGTCTGGAGTGTCGTTAGCTCCTGATATTTCTTTTCTCCCCAAGGTGGTTTCTCAGTTTCACCTTAGGTTAGAAGTTTGGTTGCCCACATTTTATCCTACACCTTCCTCAGATGAGGAACGTAGGTGGCATGCTCTAGATGCTAAGCGTGCCTTGTTGTTTTATTTGTTTCTTATGCTGCTCCTAAGTTGGGTTCCAGAATCTCGTCTCAGTGGCTTTCAAAGTGGCTCACTGAGACTATTAAACTGCGTTATTTGTTGGCAAAGAAGCCATTGCCTGGGCCCATTCGTGGACACTCTACAAGAGCGATGGCGATGTTGGTGGCGTTTCCCTGACGGACGTTTTCAAGACTTCCACCTGGTCCTTTCCGCATGCTTTCATGAAGCACTACGCGCTGGATGTGCATGCTCAGCAGAGGACTCGTCTGGGAGCTGCGGTGCTGCAAGCTGTCTTTTGGTTGACCGTCTTTCCGCCTCCAGGTATGTCTTGCTTGCTAATCTCCCATGAGTGTGAAGCACAGAGACCACAAAGAAGATAGACAGGTTGCTTACCTGTAACTGTAGATCTTGGAGTGGTCATCTGTGCATTCACACTACCCGCCCTCCTTCCCCACTGCTGATGGTCTCCCTCCAGTAAGGGCTTCCAGTGGTCGGGAAGGAACTGGTGGGATCCTCGCGCTGGCACCGGCGAGTATGCTTACTGGGACACCTGCGCATGCCCGCTGGTGCCAAGCGCGAAAAAATCCTGGACTTTTTAGGTACCAATTCGGGGATCGGTGCAGGCACTCTATCCCATGAGTGTGAATACACGGATGACCACTCCAAGATCTACAGTTACAGGTAAGCAACCTGTCTTTACTGGAGCATACAAGTGTTGGGGGATTTCTTTTGTACCCCCAACAACATAAAACCCCAAAACTAAAACCTGCAGGAACCCAAAACAACCTGCAGTTATCAGAAGTTAAATACCTACTCACTAACAAGTTTTAAGACCTCATAGATAAACTTTCTTAGACTCCATGTTCAGGAAAGCAAACCATTTATTAGACTCCAGGTTTCTCTTTTAGACAGAAAGCTTCAAATATACTTAGAAAGGCAAAACAATAGATTACATTAGTACAGTTGCTCACACAGTTACTTTGGATAGAAGGCTTCAAATGGATAGAAAACAAAGCAGTTAGATAACTTAGTACATTTCAGTTTCTCCTTTAGATAGAAGGCTTAAGATAAGGTGGCGGCCACAAGCATAGCCAGCTTCAAGAGGGGTTTAGATAAAAATATGGAGCAGAGGTTCATCAGTGGCAATTAGCCACAGTGTGTGTGTATATATAAAAAATTTTTGCCACTGTGTGACACAGAGTTTTGGACTGGATGGGCCTTTGGCCTGATCTAACATGGCTTCTCTTATGTTCTTGTATATAGATAGAAAACAAAACAGAAAACAGTTACACAGTTAGAATTCAATCAAGCACGAAGCATATAACATACAATAAAGCAATAATGAAAAATATGTCCCAACAGGGACTTCCCCTATTAGTTACATTTTTCCCATTTAGAATCTAAGTCCCATTCTAGCAGAGCTATGCTCTGTGTTCAATGTTTGAGGCCTCAAACAGAAATTAACAAGAATTGTTAATTTCTGGGCTAGACTGACAAAGAGGTCCCTGCCTCTCATCCAGTCCACAGCTTTTGCTCAAAAGGGGAGGGCTTATAAAGCCTCCATCCCATCTCTTTATCAGATCTACTGGGTCACCCTGCACCCCAGCTGTAAACGATTTTATGGCCAACTGTTTGGAGAGCCAGTTTGGTGTAGTGGTTAAGTGTGCGGACTCTTATCTGGGAGAACCGGGTTTGATTCCCCACTCCTCCACTTGCACCTGCTGGAATGGCCTTGGGTCAGCCATAGCTCTGGCAGAGGTTGTCCTTGAAAGGGCAGCTTCTGTGAGAGCCCTCTCCAGCCCCACCCACCTCACAGGGTGTCTGTTGTGGGGGAGGAAGGTAAAGGAGATTGTGAGCCGCTCTGAGACTCTTCGGAGTGGAGGGCGGGATATAAATCCAATATCTTCTTCTTCTTCTATCAACAATCAGAGCTTAAATTGTCCTTAGTTCACTCTCACCTTTCACCCACTTTCTGGGTCTTTGCAAATGGCTGCTCCCTCCATCTTGTTTCCTCCTTTCCAAATATGGATCTTTGCCATATATTGTACTTTCTGTCCCCAGAAGACTCTCAACTTTACCCTAGTTTTTTTTCCTATTCTGCTGCCCTGTTATGAATGCATGATAGTTCTGAATAGTTTAGAACTCTGGTGGCCAAGTTCATAACTGCATCCAAAAATCATAGAGAAATATAGAGGCTTCTAAGGCCCCATAAAGTGTTTGAAGAGCATAGTGCTCGTTTCATGAGAGCATGGCTGCTTTCAGAAAGAGTTCTTGTAGCCAATTTCATAAAGAGTATGTTTAAGAGTATGTTTCAGATTATAAAGAGGGTCAACCCAAAATAAATTCTGCCACAAGAAAACGGAAGAAAATCAGCTTGTGTTTCATAGATTACCACAAAGTTTTTGACTGTGTGGATCATGAAAAGCTGTGGATGGTTTTAAAGGGAACGAGTGTGCCACAACATCTGATTGTTTTGATGAACAACTTGTACTGCAGACAAGAGGCTACCGATAGGACAGAATATGAAGGAACACAATGGCAAAGGTGTTCAAACAAGGATGTGTGTTATTTCCCTATCTCTTCAATATATATGCAGAGCATATAAGAACATAAGAACATAAGAGAACATAAGAGAAGCCATGTTGGATCAGGCCAACGGCCCATCAAGTCCAACACTCTGTGTCACACAGTGGCAAAAAATGTTATATACACACATACACTGTGGCTAATAGCCACTGATGGACCTGTGCTCCATACACTGTGGCTAATAGCCACTGATGGACCTGTGCTCCATATTTTTATCTAAACCCCTCTTGAAGGTGGCTATACTTGTGGCCGCCACCACCTCCTGTGGCAGTGAATTCCACATGTTAATCACCCTTTGGGTGAAGAAGTACTTCCTTTTATCCGTCTTAACCTGTCTGCTCAGCAATTTCATCGAATGCCCACGAGTTCTTGTATTGTGAGAAAGGGAGAAAAGTACTTCTTTCTCTACTTTCTCCATTCCATGCATTATCTTGTAAACCTCTATCATGTCACCCCGCAGTCGACGTTTCTCCAAGCTAAAGAGTCCCAAGCGTTTCAACCTTTCTTCATAGGGAAAGTGCTCCAGCCCTTTAATCATTCTAGTTGCCCTTCTCTGCACCTTCTCTAAAGCTATAATATCCTTTTTGAGGTGCGGCGACCAGAACTGCACACAGTACTCCAAATGAGACCGCACCATCGATTTATACAGGGGAAAGCTGGTTTAGGCTTAGATGAAGGTGGAGTGAAAATTGATGGAAGGAACATCAACAGTTTGAGATATACAGAGAATGATACCATATTATTGAAGACTTGAAATGACTCCTGCTGAAGGTAAAGCAGAAAGTGCCAGCACAGGAGTACAGATGAACATCAAGAAGACAAAAGTAATACAGATGGACATCAAGAAGACAAAAGTAATACCACTGGAGAATTAAACAACTTTAAAGTTCATAATTAAGACATTGAAATTGCTCAAGATAAATCTAGACCAAATCAAGCCTGAACTTTCCCTGGAAGCTAAAATGACTAAACGAAGACTATTTGCCTTGGTCACATTATGAAAAGACAAGAGTCACTGGAAAAGACAAAAAGGCTAGGAAAAGTTGAAGGCTATTTGCCTTGGTCACATTATGAGAAGACCAGAGTCTCTGGAAAAGACAAAAAGGCTAGGAAAAGTTGAAGGCAGCAGGAAAAGAGGAAGTCCCAACATGAGGTAGATGGACTCCATCAAGGAAGCCATGACCCTCCGTTTGCAAGACCTGAGGAGGAGGAGGAGGAAGAAGAAAAAGATATTGGTTTTATATCCCGCCCTGTATCTGAATCTCAGCATCTCACAGCAGTCACAATCTCCTTTACCTACCCCACCCCCCACACACAGCAGACACCCTGTGAGGTGGGTGGGGCTGAGAGAGCTCTCCCAGAAGCTGCCCTTTCAAGGACAGTTCTGTGAGAGCTATGACTGACCCAAGCTGCTAGTGGAGGAGTGGGAAATCAAACCCGGTTCTCCCAGATAAGAGTCCACACACTTAACCACTACACCAATCTGGCTCTCTGTTAACGATAGGATGCTCTGGAGGTTATTCATTCATATGTCGCCATAAGTCAGAAGTGACTTGATGGCACTTAACATACAAAAGAACTGTGGAAGTTGTGATGGGGTGTTGCTGACTTCGTCAAGGCTGTTTCAGGATGCAGGTGGGGGGAAATCATGTTTTTACATTCTCTTCTACATTAAAGTTTTCTTTGACAATTGTGAGCCAACCTGGCAGGAAGAAGAATTTTACCTGTTGAGACAGGAAAGATGGCAACAAGAAGCAGGGTCTTTTGTGCAATGGCACCTTTACGCTGCAGTTCCTTGCCCAAACAGGCCTGACAAATAACCTCGTTTGCTTTTCATTTCGGTCGCTGAAACCAAAGCGTTTAGTGCAATGCTTTTAAAAATCACCTTGTGATAATTTAGTGGGGTTTTTTTTTTGCTGATGTGGTTTTATGCAGCTGTTGTTTATTTCCTAAGCTAATTTGACGGTTTCTTCAGTGTCGGGGTGTTAACGACCACCTCCTCCACACGCATGCTAATTCTTCTTTGCTGTCACACGGCAGGTAAAAATGCAGCGGCGATCCCAGTGGCTGAATAGCTGGTTAAGTTGCATGAATGTTGTAACAGAAACCAACAGAGCATACCAACTTCCTGAGCACGAGTGCTCATTAAGTGTTCCCTTCCGTCCCTCGTGATTGATTTTCCTGCTGCTGCCTTGACTCTCAGGACCGAAGAAGAGACAGTGACATTCCTCTAGCAGTCCTGTTCTTCAGACCTTGAAGATGATCAGATATCATAGCGTCGTGTGCACACTGTATAACGTTAAAGGACTCAAGCCACGGAGCTAACCCAGGGAACAGTGTGTTTACCTTTGCATTCGCCTGCACACTTCCCTGTCGTTGGCGGAGCTGCCTCTGTTCCATTCTCGATCTGCTCTCTTCCGCAATGACATGTGGGCGTTGAGTGATATAATAAGGAGTCTACTACACCTACTCTCAAGGCATCTAATGGGGAAAAAAAACCTTGACCTTGTTCATTCTAAATCAGTCTTTATGAGACAACAAGTGGGAGTTGAGCAATGCGGTAAAGAGGCTACTTCATCCAATCTCATTGTTTTTGAGGCTGTGTTGGAGCTTAATGAAGAAAGTAGGAAACCACCTGACAGGAAAATGTTCTTAACCTCCTTGGCCTGGAGGATTAACTGACCTGGGTTGGGACATAGAGATGAAGGATATTCAGTTTTAGGCCTCGACAGGATGTGCTGGGACCGATAGTGTAGAGCATGGATGGCCAAACTATGGCCCGGGAACCACATGTGGCTCTTTAACACATATTGTGTGGCTCTTGAAGCCTCCACCGTTTCATCAGCTGGCTTGGAGAAGGCATTTGTCTCTTTAAATCACTTTGCCAAGCCAACCAGCAGCTTTGAGAATGCATTTATAGCTAAAGCTGCTTTCTTTCCACTTCTCCTTCCCGCCTCCCTCTCCCTATCTATTTGCCTGCCTGTCTTCCTCCCTCATTCCCTTCCTGTCCTGTGGCTCTCAGACATCTGACATTCACGTATCGTGGCTCTCAAACATCTGACATTTATTCTATGTAGCTCTTAAGTTAAGCAAGTTTGGTCACCCCTGGTGTAGAGACTGCAAAGTGCTGGGTGGGCAGGTCTTTGAGGATGAGGTAGTTGGCCGTATCAATCATTGGGAAGTCTGAATGTGGCTCTACCTGTAGTCAAGCAGTAAATTACTCAGACGGAGCCAAGCCGTTGTAAGAACTTCATGAACTGAAGTGGAATCCTATCCAGCCTTTGGGCCATTTGACCCCTGCTGAAGCGGTGACTGCGTGTCTACCAAAGGCCACACACAGACATGCCAAAAAGTGGACCATGAGCTGTTTTAGTAGCTCCATGGAGAAGTTGCATGTATCCTGCTGCTGGAATTGCTGGACTTTTATCAATGTACTGTGGATTAATGGGTTTTGAATCTCTTTTTAATCCTGTGGCGCAGAGTGGTAAACTGCAGTACTGCAGTCTAAGCTCTGCTCATGACCTGAGTTCGATCCCGGCAGAAGCTGGGTTCAGGTAGCTGGCTCAAGGTTGACTCCTTCCAAGGCTGGTGAAATGAGTACCCAGCTTGCTGAAAGGGAAAATGTAGATGACCGGGGAAGGCAGTGGCAAACCACCCCGTAAAAAGTCTGCCAAGAAAACGTCATGTGACATCACCCCAACTCTGTGCTTGCGCAGGGGACTACCTATACCATTAATCTCGTTGTGCCCTAGCCTGGTTGGCCCCTACTAACCTGTTCTTGTCAGATCTCTGAAGCTAAGCAGTACTTGAATGAGAGACCCACGAAGTCCAGGGTTGCTGCATAGAGGGAAGCAGTGGCAAACATGATTGCCAGTCTCCAGGTGGGGCCTGGGGATCCCCTGCTTTTACAACTGATCTCCAGCTGGCAGAGATCAGCTCTCCTGGAGAAAATTGCAAAATTCAAAACTGCAGCAGTTGAATTATTACTCTCACACATAAGCATGTAAATAAGCATTTAGCGCAATATAAAACAATACATGCAGCAAAACATTAGAACACACACCCTCTCATCGCTCCCCCAGTTCGTTTTCCTTGTCAAGGTCTTAGAGGCGTTGCCTTCTGCCGCTTTTTGCAGTCCGGACCTCGGGTGGAGTTGGGGGCGTCGTTCTGTACAACGTCTCTTAGAGAGAAAAAAGACCGTATTTCCTGGATTTTTTACAGTTTCATAGGAGTAACCCTTCGTCAGTCTTCTCTCAGTGCTGCTTTTACTGGAGCCACAATACACTGAATTCATTCATGAATCAACACATGCGTTCACAGAACTCTGCTACGGGCTCTCCGTTGATTCATGAATGAATTCAGTGTACTGTGGCTGCAGTAGAAGCAGCATTGTCATTATCCCCTCTGATAGCAAAACCTGACATAATTCTGTCAGTCGCTATAGGCAGGGGGCTATAACCGGAAGGGCCGGGATTCCTGTGTCCTGTTGCAGTTCTGGCAGTAAATGCACTCATAGCACTATCACATTACAAGACATGCTCAAATGTATTTGACTTTGTGAATTCTAAATCATTCTCGTGGTGCTAACAAACAATTAAGAACAGTGCTTTTTTGGAGCAGGAACGTAGTTCCAGCTGGCTTGGTGTCGGGGTGTGGCCTAATATGCAAATAAGTCCCTGCTGGGCTTTTTCTACAAAAAGAAGCCCTGTGTGAAACAGTGGTGATGTCAGGGTGTGTGGCCTAATATGCAGATTAGTTTCTGCTGGGCTCTTTCTACAAAGAAGCCCTGCGTGAAACAATGGTGAAGTCAGGGGTGTGGCCTAATATGCAAATGAGTTCCGGCTGGGCTCTTTCCACAAAGAAGCCCTATGCAAAACAATGGTGAAGTCAGGGGCGTGGCCTAATATGCAAATGAGTTCCTGCTGGGCTTCTCCTACAAAGAAGCCCCGTGTGAAACAATAGTGAGGTCAGGGGGTGTAGCCTAATATGCAAATGAGTTCCTGCTGGGCTTTTTCTACCCCCCCCCCAATAAAGAATATTATATAAATGGTAAAATACAAAGACATAGCATTAAAACAAGCAAAACAACAAGCTGGAGTTACAGCAAACAGCAATTTTAGGCCTGTCTCACTACAGGCGTTGATAAAGAAGAAAAGGCTTCCCCTGTTGCATGAAGCTCAGTGAAGGTGCTGGAGAAACGGCTGCAGGAAGGGATTTGCATACACTAGGTGCCACAATGATGAATGCTCTGCCTTTGTTAGCCTTATCTTCAAAGGTGAGAACCCATGAAGTTGGGTTTTGAAGATTTTAACTGTCTCATGGCTTGTATGGGAACAGGTGGTCCTTGAAGCAGAGTTATATCTTCAGACATGACATTATTCCATGCGATGCGGCAATGTGGGTGGATCTCACCGTTTTTAGTCATCGTAGAGTTTGCAAGGTGGACTCGTAAAAAACTATACTCATCCCACTCTCTTGCCAGCCTCTTGCCAAATTTTGGTATTACTGACAGCTATGTAAAAATTGTGGTTTGAGGGGGCCCTTTGACATCTGATAATAACTTCATTCCCATTGTATTTCCTGTTTAAAAGATAATTCACCCACATTTCCTTATGTATTTCAAAGACAGCACCCTGGAGTGAGTTTCAACCTGTGTGAGAATCAAAGTAGTCTTCCAAGTTGTTCCCCAAGTTACAGTTTTTCTTTTTTAACTGTATAGAATTGCATGAAAACTGCATCTGGAATGGTTACACAGCCTCTAGGGCTGAATATATTGGTATTTGTTTATGGGTTTCATTTGTAGTCCGCTTTTCTCACTGAGACTTGAGGTGGATGACACTGTTAATAAGAAAAGACTGGATTTATACCCTGCTATTTACTATCTGAAGGAGTCTCAAAGCATCTTACAGTCTCCTTTCCTTTTCCCTTCCCACAACAGACGCCCTGTGAGGTAAATGGAACTGAGAGAGCTCTGACAGAAACTGCTCTTGAGAGGGACAGCTCTACGAGAACTTGTGACTGACTCAAGGTCTCATCTGTGCATATGGAGAAGTGGGGAATCAAACCTGGCTCTCGCAGATAAAAGTCCATGGACTTAACCACTGCACTAAACTGGCTCTCTTAAAACAACCAGATTGTTGTTCTAAGAGTGTAATACAATTGAGAATGCAATAAAATAGGATTACAAAAATCAGAGAGGATCTCACTAAAGTCGGTATGCTTTATACAGTAAAGCAGTATAATACGTGCCTGAAGCAAGATTGGATTACAGACTTAGAGAAACAGTACAATGGTATAATGTAGGCCATTATCAAAGTCCTACGAAGGGGCCAGCATACCTTCAGGAGCGCCTCTCCCTACGTGAGCCCTGTAGGTCGTTAAGATCAACAACTCAACATCTTCTTGATAGTCCCCAACCCCATAGACGTCTGGCTTGATTCAACTAGGACCAGGGCTCTTTCATCCCTGGCCCCTGCTTGGTGGAATGAGCTCCCTTATGAGATCAGGGCCCTGCAAGTCGTGCTAGAATTCTGCAGGGCCCGTAAAATTGAGCTCTTCCACCAGGCTTTCAGTTGAGGTGGTGGATGTCATCTATTAGGCTTCCCCCCGCACCCCACCCCAAGTGACCCTGGGATCTTGTTGGACATCTGGATCGATGGGTCATAACTGTTGAGGCAGAGTTTTTTAAGTTTGTATTTTAGCTGTTTTGTATTATAATTTTAACCTTTTTTTAAATTGTTCAATCTCTGATGGAACCCACCCTGAGCCTGCATTGCGGGAAGGACGGGATATAAGTCAAACAAAATAAATAATTAAGTAAAGCGACATGTGGCTCTTGAGCTGCAGTTTGGTCACCCCGTCAAGACTGGATTACAGACTTCGCGAAACAGCACAATGGTATAATGTGGGCCATTATCTAAGCCCTATACGGCCAGCATACCTTTGGGACTGCCTCTCCCTATGTGATCCCCATAGGTCTTTAAGGTCATCAATTTTACAAGAGTTTTTAATTCCCCTTCCCCCCAAAAAAATACCAGGAAAAAAGAAGTGAAAAAATTCAAAACAAGAAAAAGAAGGTATATAGAGACAAAACTATAATAATAGTACTGGCAGATCTATATATAATATTCGATAAAGCGTTTCCACATATTGAAAAATATACACAATTGTCTGTATCCCATGCATTCAAACTTCTAAGATCCTGAAGCCATTGATTTACCAGAAGTCGGCATTTATCTCTCTGGTGTTGCAATGTGAGCCTTTTAGTTGTAGTATGAGCACGGAGAGTCCATTTCTGTTGACCATTGATTTACCTCCAAGAGATGAGCAGATAATTTAAAATTACATAAGCATCCTTCAAAATTGTTGTGAGTAATAACTTCCTCCCAGAAAAACCAAATGACTGGGCACACCCAAAGCATATGTTTAAGGGATGCGTCCTGTGAGTTATGACACCAGTGTTCAGACACTTTACTCAATCCTTTGCTAAAGAGTGGCTGCAATTTCTAGTATATCCAAAACATTTCTTTAGGCTGAATAAATCATAACTTAACATCCATAGAGAGAGCAGATATAAACTTTAAGGCCTTATCCCATTGCTTTGGAAAACTGGTGTGACCTAGCTCCTTATTCCATTCATTCCTGAGCCGCTGTGTATCATATTTATCTGAAGAAGTGTGCATGCACACTTAAACTTATACCCAATATTAAACTTCATTGATCTTAAAGGTGCCGCTGGATTCAAACTTTGTTCTGTTGCTTCAGACCAGCATGGCTGGCCACCTTAATCTGAATTTATTAGCTGATGACAAATATTTCCAAACAAATATTGTTGGTTTTGTTTTCCTGTATTGGTTGTTAGAGCAGGGGTGTCAAACATGTGGCCCAGGGGCCAAATCAGGCCCTTGGAGGGCTGCTATCAGGCCCTCGAGCAACTGGCTATCATCTGCTTCCTTCTCCCTCTCTCTTGATTCCTTCTGCATAACAGCTTGCTTTGCAAGGCTTGCTCTATAGCACAGGAACTACAGAGCAAAGTCTCTGTTTTCTCCATTGGCTGAGGTGCCTCCCTTGTGGAGGAAACGGGGAAGGAGAGCTTGATTTGCCAGTCTTTCTAAATTGCATAGCAGAACTACTGAGCCAAGCCTCTCTTCCTTCTGTTAGCTGAGGCTCCTCCCCCTCCTGGCCCCCTGGGGAAGGAAGGAAAGAGCCAGAGCCAGCCACCATCACCTCCTGTGGCAGTGAATTCCATGAGAGCCAGTTTGGTGTAGTGGTTAAGTGTGCGGACTCTTATCTGGGAGAACCGGGTTTGATTCCCCACTCCTCCACTTGCACCTGCTGGAATGGCCTTGGGTCAGCCATAGCTCTGGCAGAGGTTGTCCTTGAAAGAGCAGCTGTTGTGAGAGCCCTCTCCAGCCCCACCCACCTCACAGGGTGTCTGTTGTGGGGGAGGAAGGTAAAGGAGATTGTGAGCTGCTCTGAGACTCTTCGGAGTGGAGGGCGGGATATAAATCCAATTTCTTCTTCTTCTAAAGTTTATATCTCTGCTTTGTTGTTGCTGTTTAATCGCAGTCAAGTCCAACTCTTTGTGACCTCATGGACAAAGTCACGCCAGGCCCTCCTGCCTTCCACCATCCTCTGAAGTCTGCTCAAATATATCTCTGCTACCTAATCTTAAATAGGTACACACACAGCCCGTCTTGACATGACTTGGTCCAACAAAGTCTCATAAGAACATAAGAGAAGCCATGTTGGATCAGGCCAATGGCCCATCCAGTCCAACACTGTGTCACACAGTGGCCAGAAATATATATGTATATATACACACACACACTGTGGCTAATAGCCACTGATGGACCTCTGCTCCATATTTTTATTTAACCCCCTCTTGAAGCTGGCTATAATTGTAGCCGCCACCACCTCCTGTGGCAGTGAATTCCACACGTTAATCACCCTTTGGGAGAAAAAGTACTTCCTTCTATCCATTTTAACCTGACTGCTCAGCAATTTCATCAAAGCCCATGAGTTCTTGTATTGTGAGAAAGGGAGAAAAGGACTTCTTTTTCTACTTTCTCCATCCCATGCATAATCTTGTAAACCTCTATCATGTCACCCCGCAGTCGACATTTCTCCAAGCTAAAGAGCCCCAAGCGTTTTAACCTTTCTTCATAGGGAAAATGTTCCAAACCTTGAATCATTTTAGTTGCCCTTTTCTGGACTTTTTCCAGTGCTATAATATCCTTTTTGAGGTGCGGTGACCAGAATTGCACACGGTATTCCAAATGAGACCGCACCATTGATTTATACAGGGACATTATGATACATTATGATATTATGTCAGATCCGGCCCTCATAACAAATGAGTTAGGCACCCCTGAGTTAGAGCTTCTCAGAACAAAAGGGAATCTGAGACACTCATTTAGATACCAACAGAGCATACACAAGTTGCAATGGGGACTGGCTGCCATATTGCAAGCATGAGTTCCCAATGGCAGCTTCTGTGTAAAAGTGATTCAGGGGCCCAATTTGGACTGTAACTGGGCCACAGAGAAAAGAGTGACTTCTGCCTTCCCCTCCCTGCTGTATTTGGGAGCTGAACTGACCTGGAAGCCGGGAGGGGATTTGGAAGAGTGCATGGGTGGGCATAAGAATGTTAAAGCAATCAAGAATATAGATAAGATAAAATATAAAATAAATTCAATTAAAAGCATGTAAACAGCACTAGAAGGAGGCCCAGTAACCATTATTGGGTGTGCCAGATTAAACAAAATTATCACTTGGTAGCAAAAAGGCACCAATAGAGGGAGACAGACTAGCCTGTCTGAGGAAGGGATTCTAAAGTTTCGGTGCCATGTCCAAGAAGACCCTTTCTCGTGTTGTCACCCATGTTGGGGACAACCGAAATTGGTCCCCGAAGATGACAGGAGTGTATGGATAGGTTCATATGGGAGAAGGAGGTCCTTAAGGAATGTTGGTTCAGGCTAGGGGTGGCCAAACTACAGCTCAGGAGTCACATGGGGCCTCTTTCACACATATTGTGTGGCTCTTGAAGCCCCCACCATCCTTTTGGCCAACTTGGAGAAGGCAGTTGTCTCAAATCACTTCTCCCAGTCCAGACAGCCAGCAGCTTGGAGAATGCATGTAAAGTTAATGTTGCTTTGCATGTAAAGTTAATGTCCCCCTCCCTCCCCCCATGTATTTGCTTTCTTCCCTCCTTCCTTCCTGTCTTGTGGCTCTCAAACATCTGATGTTCATGTCTTGCAGCTCTCAAACATCTGACGTTTATTCTATGTGTCTCTTACATTAAGCAAGTTTGGCCACCCCTGGTCCAGGCTATAAAGGGCTTTAAAGGTCAGTACCAACACCTTGAATGGAGCCTGGAAGGAAAATGGAAGCAAGTGTAGATGGAACAACATTGGAGTGATATTGTCCCTATGATGTGTCTTATTTCTGCATCTGGGCTGTGTGGGCTTTGGGGAGTGGATACGAATTGGAAGGACAACTGAATGTGAAAATGCATTGATCTCCCACTGTGGGGTTTACAGGATGCAATTTATTTTATGCAGATAAAGATCCAGGTGTTGGAACTTAGGAACAGCCTTTGAGATCCATTCCAGCAAAGGACAACTGACCTAGTAATGTTGAGGTGTCCTTGGCTAAGGCCATCCATGTTTTTGATGACCATATGATAATTTTTGCCAAAGTAACCTGTTATCAAGTTGATGAAAATCCAAGAGTAGTTGTAAGAACTGCATTGGGTTTGAAGATTGCGCAGACGAATTGAACAGAGTATAAGAATTGAGGGATGTTCAATGGGAAGGCTGGTAGAGAGGATACAAGCCTCTCTTCCTCAGGTATCCATCTGAACAGGGGTGGAATTCTAGCAGGAGCTCCTTTGCATATTAGGCCACACACCCCTGTTGTTGGCAATCCTCCAGGACCTTAAAAGGCTCTTTTTTGTAAGCTCTTGTAGGATTGGCTACATCAGGGGTGTGTGGCCTAATATGCAAAGGAACTCCTGCTAGAATTTTAACCCTGCATCTGAAGGAGGACCCCCTGGAGATATATGGCCTTATCCTACCAACTCATCTTTGGATCACCTTTGAATTTGCTTCACTACTCTTTTCCTGGGAGTAGATCCACGTGGACAGCTGTGTTGGTCTGAATCAGTAGAACAAATTTTTAAGCACCTTTAAGACCAACAAAATATATATTCAAGGTATGAGCTTTTGTGTGCAGGCACACTCCTGTATCTGAGGAAGTGTGCGTGCACATGAAGGCGCATACATTGGATAAACTTTTGTTGGTCTTATAACGGTGCCACTGGACTCACAATTTGTTCTTTTCCTGGAGGATTGGTGAGATTCGTACGCATGTTGCTTGCGGTGTTTTTATGTTGTTTGTTATGCTCTGTGCTGCTTATGCTTTACACTGCTTCAAGCAAAGTTACTGCTTTATTCTAGGGAGGGATACTTTAGGTTAAGCTAAGCTACATATTTTCAGTATTTTCCTTTGCTGGGGTGTGTTGTGGAATTCCTTAATGCGATTACAAGAGAAAATCCTGGTCAGGGCTTATGTACTAATAAAATCCCCCCAAAATTATGAACCTAGTGTCCAAGTTCTTTCTTTTTCTGAAAGTGTCATTCCCAAAGTAACATTCAAAAGATCCCTCTTGGAGACACAGGTTTAGTCTGGAAGTTATGCAGGCTAACAAGTTGAAGCAATGCAGAACGTAGTATGACAATCCCCAATGCTATTTAGTTGTGAATTCATTTATAATTAACCCCGAATTTCATTGTATGTATCCAAAAAGGAAAATTTAAATCTCTTACTGTGCAGTTTAGTGAAACCCCGAAAATAAAGCACTCAGTTGTTCTAACTCAGTGGAATGTAATTTGGAAGGATCCTCTTGTGGGCAGATGGGAGAGATTTACAGTGTGGTCCTAAATTTCTTCACGCTTCTAAGCCCACTGACTTTAACGCACATTGAAAGGTGTAATTTTGCTTAGGATTGCACTGTTAGAGAGGCCAAGCAGTATCACAGTGTGAGACCAGGTTTGTCAAGTACCTGAACAAGGTCCCAAAGTCAAAGTCCAGTCTGGTGTGATATTGAGTGCATGCCTCAATACCAGGAAAATCCCATGCAGCAATCAAAATCTTGTAGGTTAGCAATGCACTGGTTGTGGGAGAGCCAGTTTGGTGCAGTGGTTAATTGCACGGACTCTTATCTGGGAGAACCAGGTTTGATTCCCCACTCCTCCACTTGCAGCTGCTTGAATGGCCTTGGGTCAGCCATAGCTCTCATAGACCTTCTTCCCCTGTAGTGGTTAAGTGCACAGACTCTTATCTGGGAGAACCGGGTTTGATTCCCCAGTCCTCCACTTGCAGCTGCTTGAATGGCCTTGGGTCAGCCATAGCTTTCATAGCAGTTGTCCTTGAAAGGGCAGCTGCTGTAAGATCTCTCTCAGCCCCATCTACCTCACAGGGTGTCTGTTATGGGAGGGGGAGGTAAAGGAGATTGTGACCACTCTGAGATTCAGAGTATAGGGCAGGATATAAATCCAATATCATCATCATCATCTTTCTTCTTCATGACCATCTCTCTCAGCACATAAGAACATAAGAGAAGCCATGTTGGATCAGGCCAATGGCCCACCCAGTCCAACACTCTGTGTCACACAGTGGCAAAAAAAAAAAAAGAGGTTCACAAGTGGGGCACTTTGCCCCCCCCCCCAACACTTAGGGCCCTTAGACTGGAGAAACGTCAACTGCGGGGTGACATGATAGAGGTTTACAAGATTATGCATGGGATGGAGAAAGTAGAGAAAGATGTACTTTTCTCCCTTTCTCACAATATGAGAACTTGTGGGCATTCGATGAAGTTGCTGAGCAGTCAAGTTAAAACAGATAAAAGAAAGTCCTTCTTCACCCAAAGGATGATTAACATGTGGAATTCACTGCCACAGGAGGTGTGGCGGCTACAAGCATAGCCAGCTTCAAGAGGGGTTTGGATAAAAATATGGAGCAGAAATCTATCAGTGGCTATTAGCCCAGCATATTATTGGAACTGTCTGGGGCAGTGATGCCCTGTATTCTTAGTGCTTGTGGGGGAGGGCATGTGGAAGGGCTCATCTGCCACAGTAGCCCCAATGTATCCCCCTTTCCTCTTGGTGGCACCCCCCCCCCCGCCCCGGGGAGATCTTGCATAACATGCAGTTCAGTTTTCAGAACTCAGTTCCATTGAATATTCATCTGTGTGTCTTCTGGGTTAAATCACTGGTTTGGGGTTCCTAATTGAGTGTTGATACTACGAACAAAATTGTTCTGGACTCTTTTCCTGGGGGGAAAATAACTAGAGGAGCTCTACAAGTCGAATGATTAATAGTTTGGGAAATATTTTGCATGTGGGAGATTCGATCTCAGATTCAGTCCCAACATCTTTCAAGGTACCTTGATTGGCCAGGACTCCTGCCTGAGACCTCTAGAAACTAGAGTCAGTCCAAGTTGGCCATAATGAGCTAGACCAGGGGTGTCAAACAAGTGGCCTGGGGGCCGAATGAGGCCCCCAAGCAATTGATTCTTGTCTATTTCCTTCTCCCTCTCTCTTTCTATCTTCTGCATCTTAGCTTGCTTTGAGAGCCAGTTTGGTGTAGTGGTTAAGTGCACGGACTCTTATTTGGGAGAACCAGGTTTGATTCCCCACTCCTCCACTTGCACTTGCAGCTGTTGGAATGACCATGAGTTAGCCATAGCTATCGCAGGAGTTGGCCTTGAAAGGACAGCTGCTATAAGAGCCCTCTCAGCCCCACCTACCTCATAGGGTGTCTGTTGTGGGAGGAGAAGATATAGGAGATTGTAAGCCGCTCTGAGTCTCTGATTCAGAGAGAAGGACGGGGTATAAATCTGCAGTCTTCTTCAATTGCACAGGACCAATTGAGAGCAAAACCTCTATTTTCTCCATTGGTTGAGGCTCCTCCCCCTCCTGGTCCCCTGGGGAAGGAGGGAAAGAGCCAGAACTTCCTTTGCCCAGTTCCCTGGTTCTCATGGGAGAAATATAAAGAAAGCACCTTTAAGACCAACAAGTGCTAATGTTTCAATTTTGTTTAATCTTTAATTGTGTTTGTGTGTGTCCTTTATAAAGTTTATATCTCTGTGTTTGTGTGTGTCCTTTATAAAGTTTATATCTCTGCTTGTACCTTATCTTAAATAGCTACACACATGGCCCGGTCCAACATGGCCCGGCCCAACAAGGTTTCATTTACATCAGGTTCGGCCCTCATAACAAATGGTTTGACACCCCTGAGCTAGACAGTCAGTGGCTTCACATATGGAAGGCTCTAAGTTTAATATATTGGAGTCAGCTGGAGTCAATAGCTACACTCAAGCGATCTGTGCGAAAAAAACTTTGTGTGGCTGATTTGTACGAGCATCTGGGCGTTACCATAACAGTAGCCACCACAGCTATGTGGGAGGGAAGCTGCCTTTGAAGGGGATTGTGAACAAATACATCTGTTGCACGCAAGCAAGATCCAAAACATGCAATGGGGAGTTTGGATGGATGGGAGCCAAGAAGTAAACAAATGAGTAATACATACAGAAAACGGATTTTCAAGATCTAGCCTCGGATACAGTATTTTAACAGCTGGTGCCAATCTGAGGTGTATTTTGAAATGTAAGATGCTTGAGTTATGAATTCCTCAGTATAACAAGATGCCTTTTTAAAAAGTTCTGACAATTCTCTTGAACTTCAGCATCATGCCTTAAGTGGGTTTTTTTAAAAATAGAAACTCTGAAACAAATTATTTCTGGGAAGGATTAAAAGATTGTGAAACCATAGGGCTGTACAAAGAGATGGGACATACTGATAGCACAGATCTGAACTGGTCAAAAAGCCGTGCTCTCTCCCCAGGGAATCCTGGGAACTGTAGTTCTGCTTGGGGAGCTGAAATTCTCAGCACTCAATGCCAAGCAGAAATTCCTTTCTGTGTTGGATATATTTCCTTGAAGCACCTGTGTCAGGGGCAGGTTCCTTCATACTGCCCTTCCAGCTATAGATATGGCTACATAATCTAGTTTAGAGTGCCATGCAAATGAAGATCATAAGGAAATGGTTGGTTTATGTCTTGTCCTGTTAAAAATTGGTAGCAGCCTTTGGGCATCTTTGTGAGCAGTACGATATATTGTTTTTCTAGGAGCCTGAGAACAGCTAATGCCACTTTTATTAATCTACTGCTTCTTTCGGGGTTTTTTTTGGGGGGGGGGGCGTATTTTTATATTTTGTGTGTGTGCGCACACCTGGAAGTCATGGTGACCTCTGGTAACTGACTCCTGTTGGAGGCCTGGAGGATATTCAGAGCGGTGGCTGAATAAAGCCTTCCCCGTCCTCCCCACTGCTAGTGTTTCAAGGAAGCTTCTCACCCAAATACTTGTCAGAGTCAACTTTGCTCAACTGGATGTGGATTTTGGCAGTTATCAGGAGCTGCCAAGATAGGACTTGCCTGGACTATCCAGTTCAGGGCTACTGCCGCTCTTCTTGATCTACTTTATTTATAGCTGGGCTTCCTCACTGAGAGCCCCGTGGCGCAGAGTGTTAAAGCTGCAGTACTGCAGTCCTAAGCTCTGCTCACGACCTCAGTTCGATCCCCGGTGGAAGCTGGGTTTTCAGGTAGCCGGCTCGAGGTTGACTCAGCCTTCCATCCTTCTGAGGTCGCTAGAATGAGTACCCAGCTTGCTGGGGGGAAAAGTGTAGATGACTGGGGAAGGCAACGGCAAACCACCCTGTAAAAAGTCTGCCGTGAAAACGTGAAAGTCTGCTGTGAAAACGTGAAAGTCTGCCGTGAAAACGTGAAAGCAACATCACCCCAGAGTCGGAAACGACTGGTGCTTGCACAGGGGACTTTTCCTTTTCTTCCTCACTCAGACTTAAGGTAGACAACACATTTAAAAATGGCAATGAGGACAGTATAATGCAAACAAAGAGAGCGATGAAACTGGATTGCACAATTTAAGAACAGTATACGATTAACAATACAATGAACTGCTTAAAATTTCATAGATGCCAGGGGTGGAATTCTAGCAGGAGCTCCTTTGCATATTAGGCCACACCCCCTGATGTAGCCAGTCCTTTAGGAGCTTACAAGGCTCTTTTTTGTAAGCTCTTGGAGGATTGGCTACATTGGGGGGGTGTGTGGCCTAATATGCAAAGGAGCTCCTGCTAGAATTCCACCCCTGGATGGTACTACTGTCCCATTCCCATACAAGTGCCTTCTCTCCCTCTATTTCTTAGATAAGTACAGGTGTTGCCCATGATACATTTTAGTCCAAATATTGTTGATGTTGGGGGGGACAGACATTTTTTTAAAAAGATACACAGCATTGTTCTGTGGGTTCTCTGTGGAATTGTGAGTCCATGTTTTATGTTTGCACATCGTGATTGTAGAAGGTTGACAGTGGGTTGGATACAGACTAAATTGGCAGGTTCCACTAATCCTGCTTCCCTCTGCACATCCTCCCATGTTATTACTCAGGGTACCGTATTCCTCAGGTGAAGCATTTCATGGACACCAGCAGGCTGCCATGGGAACAAGCAGGGAGAAAATGTTTTGTTCCAGTAATAGAAAATATAGTTTTCTTGCTTGTAAGTATGACCCAGCTCGCGAGAAACTACTGGGAGATCATTTTAGTCTCCCTTGATGTTCTGGTATTTGACCAAAGAGCTTCAAAGGTAGAGTTTATTGAGAAATCACTGAATAAAAATTGATTAGGATGTTTCATACTACTCATTTAGGGCTCAGTATTGATTGTTGCTTCCTCTGACACAACCGGTATTACAATAGTTTCCAAGAGAGCAGTTTTATAAAAGGATTAAAACTGTAGTTGGGTGGAACAGGTCAGAAGGGTCCCTTTGTCATGGCATAAATTTGTAGTCTTGTATTGTAAATATAATCTGGATTTTACGATATTGACTTCTTCCTTTGTAATTCCATGTTCTGCATTGTAAATAAATAATACCTTGCCTTAGTTTGTTGTCTGCATTGTTTTCTGACTCTGTAATTCCAGACCTATTGTACCCTTCATTGTTTGTATTATGATATCTGACTGCATTGTTTCTTATGCTGTAATCTGCCTTGAGTCTTGGTGAGAAGACAGGCTATAAATAAAGTACATAAATTTAGGAAGCTCACGTCTGTCACTATGGTGAGTCATCATTGCTTACCTTTATACATCTGAGTTTTGCAAAGAAACATCAGGGATTATAGCACTTGCATTTAAAATCCTTTTTGTCTCACTTTTGACCTCTTTTGCATTTATGTCCATGTATTATACGCATAGATGGCCCCTTGGCGCAGAGTGGTAAAGCTGCAGTACTGCAGTCCAAGTTCTGCTCACAACCTGAGTTCGATCCCGGCGGAAGCTGGGTTCGGGTAGCTGGCTCAAGGTTGACTCAGCCTTCCATCCTTCCAAGGTTGATAAAATGAGTCCCCAGCTTGCTGGGGACAAAGTGTAGATGTCTGGGGAAGGTGATGGAAAACCTCCCCGTAAAAAGTCTGCCATGAAAACATCATGATGTGACTTCACCCTGGAGTTGGAAACGACTGGTGCTTGCACAGGGGACTACCTTTACCTTTATTATATGCATACCTACCAACTGAAGACATAGTTGTATATCTAGTGAAGTGGACACTGCACCGTGAAAACTTTTGGATGTAGTAAAGTTTTTAGTCTTCAAGATGCCAAACGATGCTCCTCAGTTTTGCTATAATGGACTAACACAACCACTTCCCTGGCATTTGAGAGTATCTAGTGAAAGATGACAAATAACCTTTTTAAATATATGCAAGAACTGATAATTGATTCTTTCCTTTCTCCTCCCTTTTAATTTTCTCCTGTGTGTGGTGGAGGAAAACAAAGTGCATTATTTAGAATCCTCCCTAGAAAGTAGATTGTGTGTAGCTCGTTCTTCCCCCGTTTGACTGCGAGCAGAATAAATTCTGCAAGGGTAGATGCTAATGTTGGGTAGGATAGATGCGATGTTTATCTAGGTAGCATACACAGCCACACACACACACCCCTAGAAATTAGAGAATGAGGAAGAGAACTCTGGCAAGCATCTTTTGAAGTTAGAACAGAGACATGGTGGGTGGGTAGGCTGAGACCGGAAGAATGCCAGGTAACAAATAATTAGTTAATATCCTACACAGCTCAGCTGGGTTCCACCTATTTGCCATTCCTTTTCTTTCTCCATTAAGTTTGGCAGCAATTACATTTGATGCCAGAGGAGTTTCAGCCAAAGCAATGTTCTCTGCAGATTTGATGAGAATCCTGGGGCATATTGAGCAGTAGCCTCTTCTTCATTCCCCCCCCCCCTCCTGCCATCCTTCTTATTCTGTGTAGGTCAGCAAAGTTTTGTGTACTGTGTGGCTATGATTCATTTCGACCCTGGGGAGGAGAGGGGGAAGGTGGCTCCCTACACGAATTTTTCCTGTGATTCATGAGAGGAGAACTGTGTCAGTCTCAATTGAGGATCAGCTGCCACGGGATGGGAGAGGCATAGCCCTTCCTTTGCCTCTCAGGGTGATGGTTGTTTTTCAGAGGAATTGTGGGCAATTAGCCGGTTGGGTTCAAGGAACAGGGTCACATGAGGGCAGCTTCTGAGGCACTTACCGAAGTTTGGTGCTGTTATGGAGCAGGGTGATGCAAAGTATAATGCGAGGAGAGCTGAGATGTGTTGGAGATGGGGACCCCCGTGAACTTCTCTTGCCTCTGTCATCTTTCATTGACTCAGCCCCTATCTTGTCGGCAGAGCCGGATTCACAATTAGACCAAGTAGACACTGGCCTATGGGCCACCACACTTTTAGGGGCCCTGGATCGACTCCCCTTCACTCCTGGTTTTCCCTCTGCTTGCATCCCTCCCAGCTTGCACATGTAGCTAGCAACTGAGCTGCTCTTTGCCCAACTTACCTGGGGCGGCTGCTGCTGGCGTTGTCGCCAGGTTTGCCTCTCTCTGCTTCTCTCCTGCTGCTTTGTCAAAGGGGCTTTTAAGAAGGTGCCTGGATGGCGGGGCTGGTGCTCAGACTTTGCCAGGGGGCCCCCAAGATTTCGACTGCTTAGGGGCGTCCACTGGCACTGCTTGTCAGTATCTCCACCTCCCAGTCTTTCCTTCTGAAGTCTCATTCCACACCGCCCCCCACAGAGCCAGTTTGGTGTAGTGGTTAAGTGTGCGGACTCTTATCTGGGAGAACCGGGTTTGATTCCCCACTCCTCCACTTGCACCTGCTGGAATGGCCTTGGGTCAGCCATAGCTCTGGCAGAGGTTGTCCTTGAAAGGGCAGCTGCTGTGAGAGCCCTCTCCAGCCCCACCCACCTCACAGGGTGTCTGTTGTGGGGGAGGAAGGTAAAGGAGATTGTGAGCCGCTCTGAGACTCTTCGGAGTGGAGGGCGGGATATAAATCCAATATCTTCATCTACCTCACAGGGTGTCTGTTGTCAGGGAGGAAGGTAAAGGAGATTGTGAGCCGCTCTGAGACTCTTCGGAGTGGAGGGCGGGATATAAATCCAATATCTTCTTCTTCTTCTTCTCCCCCGCAACCGGGTACCCATATTTGGAACATAGAGTGATGTCTTCCCAAAAGTTCTCTTCCACTTCACCCACAACCAAGGTAGCACTCAGCACTTTCCATGTTAAAAGTGGCATTCCCAGATAGGTGCAGAACACAACCACAGTTGTATAGCTAAGGGCAAGTTGGAGTAACGATATATAAAATGAGGACAGATTTCACATTTTTAAAATGTGTGCAGAATAATTTTGAATCCATATTTGCTGCCTTAAAACATATGTCTTGGCGCACACCATGTGTGTCAAATTCTTTTATCACCCTTCCATGGTTAGGTGGCTATTTTTTGAACACAGTGCCACCTGTTGTCAGAAGAATAACATTACAATGACAGTTCCTGTTTCAGTTCCCAGCAGCAATTGGCATGGTGTGGTTCGCATATGTATCAAAAAGCAAACCCTTTGTGCAAAGGGAGGGAAAAGAACAACAACTAGCATTGCCAGGATAAATGTTATCCCTCTTCTGTCTTTGCTTGCTCTGCTGGCTTTCTCTTTGCAGGGAGTTTTTAAGCATAGGGAGTGTTCCTAAATGTACTCCAATACCTGCAAGTTGAAGTAATGCAATCCATTCCATCTAGGGCTGCCAACCTCCAGGTGGTAACTGGGGATCTCCTGAGATTTCAGCTGATCTCCAGGTGAGAGGGGTCAGTTCCCCTGGGAAAAACAGCTGCTGTGGAAGGTGGACTACATGGCATTATATCCTACGGAAGTCTCTCCCCTTTCTTAATGTCGCCCTCCCCAGATTTCACCTCCCAAATCTCCAGAATTTTCCCAACTCAGAGCTGACAGCCCTAGTTCCATTGTCTTTTCACCTCAGCTTCCTACCATCCCACCTCAACAGTCTACCACCTCTTTCTTCTGCTGGCATAAACAAAGTCTACAATAGTTATTTTTGATTTACTTGTACCGCCTTGTCTCTTGAGAAATTGTCTTCTTTGGAGAACAACTGGAAGTACAAAAGTTACCAGATGTCTGTTTCTGAGACATTTCAATACAGTAGATATGACAGTCAAATTCTTGACTTGCACCAGAATGTGGCAGTCAGACTCTGGAACGTACCATATCAGAATTCAGGTCCTGGGAAGGGAAGTCATATTTTTGAATGCTCTCTTACATAAAAAAGCTGCTTAGCACATCAGAAGGCTATACTTTACCTTGACATGTTAGCTTACTGAACAGTTCTTTAAGAGTGGGTGCAAAATATGACCTCATGTCCACAGTCTGGAAATCTCCATAGCTCAGCGATTGAGCATCTGCTGTGTATGTGGATGATCCCAGATTCAGTCCCCATCATCTTGCACTACCAAGCAACTGGCTGCCGTCTGCTTCCTTCTGCATCACAGCTTGCTTGACTTGACTTGCTCAATCGCACAGGAGCTACAGAGCGAAACCTCTGTTTTCTCCATTGGATGAAGCTTCTCCCTGGGGGAGGAAGAGGGGGAGGCAGAGCTTGATTTGCCAGGCTCTCTCAATTTGCACAGCAGAGCTACTGAGCCAAGCCCCTCTTCCTTCTATTGGCTGAGGCTCCTCCCTCTCCTGGTACCCTGGGGAAGGAAGGAAGGAGCCAGAGCTTCCTTTGCCCAGTTCCCTGGATCCCATGGTAGAGATACAGAGAAAGTACCATTAAGACCAACGAGTGCTAACGTTTTAAGCATGTTTTATTTTAATTTTTTTTTTTAAAAAAAAATCTTTAATAGTGTTTGTCTATGTCCTTTATAAAGTTTTATATCTCTGGTACCTGGTGTGGAGAAATCTTAGTTAATGTTGGTGCTTCATTGGAAGGGAACATTAAACTACTAAAGCAGGCTTTGGCCTAGCCTCCCTCCATCCCCTCCTCCCTTCCAGAGTTAAACCAGCACCTCTAGGGGGAAAGCCTCCTAGAGGGGCAGGAAGTTCTTTTGTTCTTTTTATTTGAGTTAGGCGGGAAAAGGCCAGTTCTCAGCTGGCGCTCAAAGGAAGAGGTTGCCAGTGTGGAGGCTCCTGCCTGTGGGAGAGACCTAATCAAGAGGAAAAGGACCCCAGGCAGTCAGACTGAGTAAGTCATCCACAAGGCAGGGCAAGTTTAGACCAGGGACAGTAGGATGCGTTTAAATCCACCTTTTATTTGTCATGCTGGTTGCTGTGCGGGTGCTGTGCTGTGCTAAACTTTTACATGCAACTGTTTTTGTTTTGTTTTGTTTTGTTTTTCTTTTCTTTTTCTCTTTTAATTAAATATTTTTACTGTTTTGAATGCTGGCCGTCAAACTCTGTACCACATAGATCCCCAACCGCTTTAGACCATGCTTTATGAAGGGGGCCCCAGGGAAAGGGGGAAGGCCTGTGGTTGGATAAGGTGCCAATCCTCCAGGGGTTCCCCGAAGAAGTGCTGTGGTCTCTGTGAATCCCAAGTACAGGGTGGCAGAGGACCTTGAGGCCTGGCCTCAGAGCTGGAGAGGGGGATTGGGAGTTCTGTTCCTCTTAATCCGAACCCCTAGACTGAGCAGGTGGTGGCAGTGAGCCCAAGTGGCCGAAGGAGAAATAGCTCCCTCCAAGAGTTGGCGACTCAATAGGGAGTTTACGGGACCAGGTCTGAAGGCAGAATCGGGCCGGTTCCGTCACACCTGGCATTACATTTTTTTAATAACAATTTTATTAATATTATATAGAACATATAACAAACAAAAAAACTTACAACTATAACAATATCCATAACTTTAGCTATCCTGTTTTGATTGCCTATCCTGTTTTGATTGCGATAATGAGGTAAAAATCTTAATAAAATACAAAGTTTAGATATTTTTCCGGTAGTTTACATAAAGCATTCTGCTGTTTTTGTATAAACTCAAAGGAATAAAACCATTTTTCTACAAACGTATTGTTTTCATTTCCTCTTTCTAATACTTCTGATTGGTGTATAGTGCTTGCTATCTTGTCCATAACTATTATGTCCCAGATTTTCAAGAACCATTGTCTTTTAGATGGTGAAGTCATTGACTTCCATTGATGGGCTATTAATATTTTTGCTGCTAATATAAGCAGAGACGCCAGTTCTGCTTTTTGTTTCGGCATCTCTTCATTTTTCCATAAATTTAGTAGAATTGATTCCGGGGAGAAAGGTATCTTATGATTTATAATTAGTTCGATGAGTGGCAAGATTTTCCCCCAGAAATTCGAAACTCTAGGACATTCCCACCAACAATGAATAAATGAGCCAATATGGCCACATCCTTTCCAACAATTGGCGTCTTTCGATCTCTTAGTATGAAAAATCTGTAATGGTGTTAAGTACCATCGAGAATAAATTTTGAAATTTTGTAATCTTAGATTCAATAAAGGAGTGTGAAATAATGTGGATCTGGCATTACATTTTATGACACACATGGCCCAGCCCAACTAGGGTTGCCAAGTCCCCCGCTTCCTGTAATGGGGTCTTTCGTGCGAGTGCGCAACACAGTGACATCACCCAGAAGTGATGTCATCAAAATGGCAGCACACACATGGGGCCGCTCTAGGTGTTTCTGGGAAAACACTTTAGCCATTGGGAGGTTAAAAACTCTGTGGTACCATAGAGTTTCCCCTTCCAAATGGCTAGAGCGTCCGGGAAAACCATAGAGTTTTCCTGGAAATGCCTAGAGCGGTCCCACGTATGCGCCGCCATTTTGATGAGGTCACTTCCGGACGATGTCATTGTACCAGCGACGTAGGGGGAGGTTCCCCCTGCTGGCCCAGTGTGGGCCGGCAGGTTGGGAACTTCCCGGGTGGGGGAATCCCTGCCTGGACTGGGGGCTTGGCAGTCCTAAGCCCAACAAGGTCTCATTTATTTCAGATCTGGGCCACATAACAAATGAGATCAACACCCCTGGATCAATGCATGTCCCGTCTTTCTCATTGGTAACAGGATTTAAATGCTTGCTAGAAAAATGTTTTTGACGTAGTTGTCAAAATAAAACCCACTGGAGATTACCTGTTTTTGTCAGAGCATGGATTCCTAGTAAGGTGATACCTCCACCTGCTGTTGCTGCTCCAGGGACTTAGGTAGAGTTCAGAGAGCAGCCTCAGGGTTCACCTTACAAGGTTTGTGTTCTGCAAACAGGACTGCTGCAAATTAAATGTGATTTGGTCAAACACTGTGAAGCAATGTGATCTGGCATTCACCTCCGATGACTAGCAATGTTGTAGCCTTGCATAGGCAGGAGTTGCCGTGGTTGAGAATCGCAGCCAGGAGGGAAGGATTGCATAACCAGGCAAGGAGATAACTCTTGACTTTTGGACTGCTTCCATGTCCTTTCTGTGAAAAGTGATACTGGGTTATATGTTGCAATGGCTGAGGTGGGCTAAACTGGATTAGAAGACAGGCAGAACGATTTCAGAAGAATGATATGCACATAATGTCTTTTATTTATTTATTCATTTATCCCATGTCAATGGATTCAATAAAATTAGGTTCCTCAAAATAAAGAAAGAAGGGAGTCTCAAAGACATTATATGGCATCCTTTTTATTTCACAAAATAGATAATACCCCACTTTTATTTGTTTATTTCATTTCATTTTGAGTGGTGCTGGGATAAACACACACACACACACACACACACATATATACATACACATGTCTGTCTGTCTGTCTATCTATCTATATTAGTCTGGTGATACATGGCCCTCTATGTCACTTCTGGGCCAAACCTGGATGTGACAAAGGGTAGCTCTAGGAATTGTCAGAAATGCTGTGGTTTTACCATAGAGTATCTGGAGATTCCTAGAGTTATCATATGTAAATTCTGGGTCCCCCCCCCCAAAGTGATGTAGCTGTGCCCACAGCATTGCAGCCCCCCACATTCGTGCCCCAAAACCTCCCACCAGTTGCCAGACACAAATTGACAAACCTATTTCTGAGGTAGGTTAGGCTGAGAGTATGTGACTGAGCCCAAAGTCACCCAGCAAGCTTGCATAGCGGAATGGATGTCTGAATCTGGGTCTCCCAGATCCTAGTCTATCATTCTGACCACCACATCATGCCAGTTCTGTTTCATAGTTTATTGGATTTCTCTGGGCAAGACAGCAGCTGTATTCTCAGCCCAGGCACACCTCTATATTTCCTGTGAATTCGAAAAAGCTGAGTCAGTTCTTTTAATTTTCTAATGGTAGTATTTGTGGGGCTGGGGGCTAATTATAGTCTGCACTGCAGTTTAGTAAGAGAGGCCATTTGTGATTCCATTAAAGATTTCTAAGGCAATGTGATGAGTCACTAAATACAACTTTTGCACAAAATGCCCTGATTGCCTAATGACTAGGTGTTGGTAACTGAAATTAGACACACGCACAACACACATTCTCCGTCTCTCTCACAACCCCCCTTGCATAAAACCAGGGAAGTGTCTCTCTGAGTAATATATGTGCCAAGGTTTCACAAGAACTGTAAAAATGGCTTTTGATTGCAAAACAGGTTAAAAATATAACTTGTGTGTTAAAGAACCTGGGAAACACCTGTCATGGTTAATAGGTACGTTGTCAAAGAAGGTGACTGGTTATATGAGGAAGGATATGAATAAGAGGTCTTTTGGGGGTGGAGATCAACATATGTTTCAGAATAAAACTACCAGGTGCCTTGAGGTAGCTGCTGTCCCTAAGCCTGACCTACCTCACAGGTTATTTGTGAGAGTATAATGGGAGGGGGGGAGAGAAGAACTATGTATATTTCCCCCATAACTTTACCTAGATTGTTGTTGTTCAGTGGCACGGTTGAGTCTGACTCTTTGTGACTTCATGGACAAAGTCATCCTCCGAAGTCTGCTCAAATTCGTGTTAGTTACATCAGTAACGCTGTCCAGACGTCTCATCTTTTGCCGTCCCATTCTTCTTTTGCCTTCTGTCTTTCCCAGCATCAGGATCTTCTCCAGGGAGTGCTCCCTTCTCATTTGGTGGCCAAAGTATTTGAGCTTCAGCTTCAGCATCTGACTTTCCAGGGAACAGTCCGGGTTGATTTCCCTTAGGACTGACTGATTGGATCTTCTTGCAGTTCAAGGGACTCTCAAGATTCTTCTCCAGCACCACGTCTCAAAAGCATCTATTCTTCTGCGCTCGGCCTTCCTTATGGTCCAACTCTCACAGCCATACATTACTACTGGGAATACCATCGCTTTGACTATACGGACTTTAAGTGGCAGGGTGATGTCTCTATTTTTTATTATACTGCCCAGGTTTGCCATAGCTGTCCTCCCAAGGAGCAAACATCTTTTAATTTCATGGCTACAGTCACCATCTGCAGTGATCTGGGATCCCAGAAATGTGAAGTCTGTCACTACTTCCATGTCTTCCCCTTCTATTTGCCAAGGTGTGATGGGGCCGGATGCCATGATCTTAGTTTTTTTTGATGTTGAGTTTCAAGCCTACTTTTGTGCCTTCCTCTTTTGCCTTCAACAAGAGGTTCTTTAGGTCCTCTTCACTTTCTGCCATTAGAGTAGTATCAACTGCGTATCTGAGGTTGTTGATGTTTTTCCTGGCAGTCTTAATTCTGGTTTGTGCTTCATCCAGGCATGATGTACTCTGCATATAAATTAAATAAGCAGGGTGACAATATACATCTTTGTTGAACTCCTTTTCTATTCTAAACCAATCAATTGTTCCATATCCTGTTCTGACAGTTGCTTCTTGAACCTTATACAGGTTTCTCAGGAGACATGTGAGGTGGTCTGATACTCCCATCTCTTTAAGGACCTCATCAAATCACAGAAGCTAAGCAGGGTCATCCCTGCTTAGTATTTGGATGGGGGACCACCAAGGAAGTTTAAGGTTGCTACTCAGTCAGGCAATGGCAAACCATCTCTGTTTGTCTCCTGTTCTGAAAACCTTACAGGTTTGCCATAAGCCAACACGACAGCATTTTCTACCTCAAGAGTCTTGAGAAGATTCATCAGCCTGAGAAATCTCATGGCACAAGCTGACACTGCTGTAGCTTCAACCCCTCATTTTAAATAACATTTATTCACATAGGAATGCTAGTTGACATATATAGGTGGGATCATTGCTGGTGGCTTGGCTCATCTGTGTTGGATTTTTTAGTCATATTTAAAAATTCAGCCTTTTTGAAAATTGGTAATTCCGTTTGTTAATGAAATGTTGGGCAATAATTTATATACTCGTTGATTCATTTTGTTGGATTATACAAAGTTTCAAAATATCCAAGAGCGGGGATCACAGTATATCAACAACAAACCATAAAGAGCACTGCGAACTAATGGGTAAGACCAGGGCTTTTTTGGTCGCAGGAACTCCCTTACATATCACATCACACTCTGATGTAGCCAATCCTCCAAGAGCTTATAGGGCTGTATGTACAGGGCCTACTGTAAGCTCAAGGAGGATTGGCTACATCAGAGGTGTGTGGCCTAATATGCAAAGGAGTTCCTGCTACCAAAAAAAGCCCTGGGTAAGATAAATGTTAGATATGAATATAATATATAAATTATAGAAACAATGGGATATAATATAATATTAAGCTACTTTGGATCACCATTGGGGAGAAGAATAAGAAGACTGCAGGTTTATACCCTGCCCTTCTCTCTGAATCAGAGTCTCAGAGCGGCTTACAGTCTCCTAAATCTTTTCCCCCCACAACAGACACCCTGTGAGGTGGGTGGGGCTGAGAGGGCTCTCACAGCAGCTGCCCTTTCAAGGACGACTCCTACGAGAGCTATGGCTGACCCAAGGTCATCCAGCAGGTGCAAGTGGAGGAGGGGGGAATCAAACCCGGTTTTCCCAGATAAGAGTCCGCACACTTAACCACTACACCAAACTGGCTCTCTGTAGGGTAGGAAATGTAGGGTAGACATTTCTAACAGTTTCTGCTGTGTGCATTTCTGTCTCTCCTGCAAAGTGAGGAGCGTTCGTTTCCCCCCTTGCCCTAGATTTCTGATCACATGCTGAAGTGTGGCCAGATACTTATTATTTGGCCAGAATTATACCAATTTACCAAATGGTTACTTCTGTACTGTGGTAAATTGAACACGTTAAGTTCCCTTTATACTGAAGCACACCATTGGATCACCTTCTCTTTGGACTGGGAGTGGCCTTCTGGGATCTCAGGCTGAGAGATTTATTTACAGGATCTGCTTTCTGAAAGATCCTTTAATGAGAAATGCCAGGGATTAACTTGGGACTTTGTGAATATAAAGCTTGTGAGTCTACATTGATTTTAATTGAGCCATAGTCTTTATTAGTGGCGTGGCATTCCTATTTGGGTGACTTTGCTCTGAAATGTATATGCAATCAGAAGTAGATGAAAAAGCCATCTTTTAAGTTGCTTTCCTCACCCAAAAGTACAGGGGAAAGGGACCTATCATGTTTGTATAGCTAGTCCAGTAGCAATATCTGATGAAGGAAGCTCATACCTTGTTGGTCATTTATATGCTCTATATAGGGATACACTTGCCTGGGAGCAGCTGATTTTAATCTAGGCCTGCAAAAACCATGGTTTTCCTGGAAGATATAATAATAATAATAATAAATTTTTATTTATACCCCGCCCTCCCCGCCGAGGCAGGCTCAGGGCGGCTTACAAGACATGATATAAAATATCATGATATAACAATAAAACAGTATACATCAATACAAATAATATAAATAAATACAATATAAGTTAACATTAAAATAATTAATCTAAAAGCAGTATAGTGGTGCTATCGTCTAAATTATACAAAATGGCTTGATGTTAATCACTGGGTTCTGTCTTAAAAGGCCAGTTGGAAGAGGGCGGTTTTGCAAGCCCTACGGAACTGATTAAGATCCCGTAGGGCCAGCTGATTCCACCATTGGGGTGCTTTTATAGAGAAGGCCTGCTCCCTAGTTGTTTTAAGCTTGGCCTCCTTAGGCCCAGGGATTTCCAGAAGGTTTTGTGAGCCGGAACGCAGTGCTCACTGGGGTACATATGGAGAGAGGGGGTCCTTAAGGTAGGCAGGTCTTTGGCCATATAGGGCTTTAAAGGTAATAACCAGCACCTTGTAATGAACTCGGTATACAATTGGCAGCCAATGTAGTTACCGCAGCCTAGGCTGCACATATTCCCACCGAGGTAGTCCCACTAGCAGCCTGGCTGCTGCATTCTGCACTAGCTGCAGTTTCTGAGTTCGGTACAGGGGCAGCCCCATGTAGAGGGCATTACAGTAGTCTAACCTCGAGGTGACTGTTGCATGGATCACTATTGCCAGGTCGCCGCGCTCCAGGAAGGGGGCCAACTGTCTCGCCTGCCTAAGATGGAAAAAGGTGGATTTGGCAGTGGCTGCTATCTGGGCCTCCATTGTCAAGGACTCCCAAGCTCTTCACCTCGCGCACTGGTACCAATGGCGCCCCGTCAAAAGCTGGAAGGGAGATCTCTCTTTCTGGACCGCCGCGACCTAGACAAAGGACCTCTGTCTTCACTGGGTTCAATTTCAGCCCGCTCAGCTTAATCCAATCAGCCACGGCTTGTAGCGCCTGGTCCAGATTTACCGGACATCGCCAGCTCGGCCACCCATCAATAGATAGAGCTGGGTGTCATCAGCGTACTGGTGACAACCCAGCCCATATCTCTGGGCAGTCTGGGCAAGGGGGCGCATATAGATGTTAAATAACATCGGAGAGAGAACTGCCCCCTGGGGCACCCCACAGTTAAGTAGGTGCCTCTGGGACAGCTCTCCTCCAATCGCCACCCTTTGTCCCCGACCTTCAAGGAAAGAGGAAAGCCATTGCATGGCTAACCCCTGAATCCCTGCATCGGCGAGGCGGTGGGTCAGCAGCTGGTGATCGACCATATCGAACGCTGCTGATAGGTCTAGCAACAGCAATACCGCAACACCGCCTCGATCCAGATGTCACCGGAGATCATCCATGAGAGCGACTAACACTGTCTCCGTCCCGTGGCCTGGGTGAAAGCCAGACTGAAAAGGATCTAAGGTGGAAGTGTCATCCAGAAAACTCTGCAGCTGCAACGCCACAGCCCTCTCTATAACGTTGCCCAAAAAGGGCAAGTTTGAGACTGGCCAGTAATGCGCCAATTCGGCTGGATCTGATGTAGCCTTTTTCAAGAAAAGGGCGGACCACTGCCTCTTTCAGAGGGGTTGGAAAAAGGCCCTCTGAAAGAGATCTATTTATGATGTCCCATATAGGACATCTTAGCTCCTCCTAGCAAGCTTTAATTAGCCAGGAGGGGCATGGGTCCAGATCACAGGTTGTCGGGCGTGCAGCAGAGAGGATTCTGTCAACTTCCTCCAAGCTGAGAGGGTCGAAACGATCCAGGATCAAATCAGAAGGCAGGCACGGAGCCTCGAGTTTACATACTGTGTCCAATATGGCAGGGCAGTCGTGGTGGAGCGATTGGACTTTATCTGCAAAAAATTTCGCAAAAGCCTCACAGCCTATCTCTAATTCCTTAACATTTGGTTTGCCTTGTGGCAATGTAGTAAGAGTCCGAATTGTCCTAAACAATTGTGCCGGGCGTGAATTTGCAGATGCAATCTTAGCTGCAAAGTACATCTTCTTTGCGGCCTTGACTGCCATCTCATAAGACCTCATAAATTTCCTATAAGATGCTCTAGTCGCTTCGTCTCGAGTACGCCACCATTGCCTCTCTAGCCGTCTGAGGCCCTGTTTCAGCTGGCGTAACTCCGGGTTATACCACGGAGCCAGCCTAGTCCGAGGTCGCAGAGGGCGTCGAGGTGCGATCTCATCAATGGCCATAGAGAGCTGGCTATTCCAGGTCTCAATCAGGTTATCGAGGGGATCGCCAGAGGGCCAGGGGTCCCGTAGGGCCATCTGGAACCGTTCCAGGTCCATCTGGCTCCGCGGGCGAGCCATAATACGCTCGTCGCCTAAACAGGTTTGGAGTGGAATGTCCATACGAGCCCTGAGAGCGAGGTGGTCCGACCAAGGCGCCGCTTCTGTGGTTACATCGTCCGCCTTAACTCCGGCCGCAAAGATCAAGTCTAGCATGTGCCCAGCCTGGTGAGTGGGGGTTGCAACAAATTGAGAGAGTCCCAGTGTCGCCATATATCAGTAGACTTGGGAGGGTGATATTGGTGGTGAAGCAAAACAATCAGGCATTTAGACGAGTGTGGAAGAGCATCTGATTTAGCTTAAGTATTTGGTTGTGTTGGTTTGCATACATTTGGCACAACGATGTCTCACATGGCACACTATCAATGGCCACAGATAATAGGCTCATAAAGTAAACATTCAGGAGGTGTCTAGGTGAGTGTGGAAGAACATCTGATTTGCCTTAAGTGCTTGGCTGTGTTGGTTTGCATACATTTGGCACAACAATGTCTCACACGGCACACTATCAATGGCCATAGATAATGGGCTCATAAAGTAAACATTCAGTACTGATAATGCTTTGACCTGGATAGCCCGGGCTAGCCTGATCTCATCAGATCTCAGAAGCTAAGCAGTGTCAGTCCTGTTTGGTAAGAATCTAAGAAGAGTCCTGATGGATCAGACCAATGACCCATCTAGTCCAGCATCCGGTTTTACACAGTGGCCAAATAGCTCCCCTGGACAGCCAACAACAGGGCACAGAAGCCAAGGCCTTCCCCTAATGTTGCATCTGGGATTCAGAGGCTTAGTGCCTCTGATTGTGGATGTTCCCTTCAGTCACCATGGCTTGTAGCCATTGATAGACTGATCCTCCCACAAGTCTGTTTATTCCTATGGCCGTCGCAACATCCTCTTGCAGCGAATCCCACATTTTACTCAATCTTTGTGTGAAGTATTTCCTTTTGTCTGAACCTAGTGCCCCTCAGTTTCATTGGTTGCCCTCCAGTTCTAATATTTTGAGAAAGGGAGAAAATTTCTCTTTGTCAGCTTTCTCTAACCCATGCATAATTTTATAAACCCCTGCTATATCCTCACTTCAGAGTCTCTTTTCTAAGCTGAAAAGTCCCGTACTCCTCATAAGAAAGGTGCTTCACCCCCTTAATAATCTTGGTTGCCCTCTTCTATACTTTTTCCAGCTCTGTACTGTTTCCAGCTCTGCATTGCTCTTTTTTGAGATAGCAGTGACCAGAACTGAAAAAAAGAAAGAAAAGAACTGTACACAGTATTCCAAATGAGGCTGCACCATTGATTTACACAAGCCATTTTATACTCAATTCTGTTCCTAATAACCACCTCCATTAGAACATAAGAGAAGCCATGTTGGATCAGGCCAATGGCCCATCCAGTCCAACACTCTGTGTCACACAGTGGCCAAATATATATAAATAAATCGAGGCACTGCTGTTGAAGACGCAGCTGCGCTGGGCAGGGCATATTTCTAGGATGGAAAACCACCGCCTTCCCAAGATTGCCCTGTATGGCGAACTCTCCACCGGCCATCGAAATAGAGGGGCACCAAAGAAGAGGTACAAGGACTCCTTGAAGAAATCCCTTAGCACCTGTCACATCAACCATCACCAGTGGTCTGACCTAGCCTCAGATCGCAAAGCATGGAGGCACACCATCCACCAGGCTGTCTCTTCCTTTGAGAACGCACGCATAGCTGGTCTTGAGGACAAAAGGAGATTGAGGAAGAATCGCACTGCTACAGGACCAACCCTAAATCAGACTTTTCCCTGCAGCCGCTGTGGCCGGACCTGCCTGTCCCACATTGGTCTTGTCAGCCACCAGCGAGCCTGCAGCAAACGTGGACTATTGCACCCTTCTTAAATCTTCGTTCGCGAAGCCAAGCCGAGAGAGATATATATACACACACATATATATACACATATATACACACACACACACACACACATATATATACACACTGTGGCTAATAGCCACTGATAGACCTCTGCTCCATATTTTTATCCAATTCCCTCTTGAAGCTGGCTATGCTTGTAGCCGCCGCCACCTCCTGTGGCAGTGAATTCCACATGTTAATCACCCTTTGGGTGAAGAAGTACTTCCTTTTATCCGTTCTAACCCGACTGCTCAGCAATTTCATTGAATGCCCACAAGTTCTTGTATTATGAGAAAGGGAGAAAAGTACTTCTTTCTCTACCTTCTCTAACCCATGCATAATCTTGTAAACCTCTATCATGTCACCCCGCAGTCAACGTTTCTCTTTTCATTCTTTTCTAGAAAATCCTCTGGAGTGGCCATAAATTGGTTGTTCCACCACCGGAGCTTATATTTATTATGAGAAGCTGATGTGTCCCTGCCTTGATTGCCCAGGCTAGTCCAGTCTTGTCAGATTTCAGCAGCCCTGGTTAGAACTTGAATGGGAAACCACCGCAGAAGTCCAGAGTTGCTATGCCAAGACAGGCAGCAGCAAACCAACTCTTGCCTACAAAAACCTCTGGGGTACCCAAAAGTTGAACATATATGAACATATGAAGCTGCCTTATCCTGAATCAGACCTTTGGTCCATCATAAGAACATAAGAACATAAGAGAAGCCATGTTAGATCAGGCCAATGGCCCATCCAGTCCAACATTCTGTGTCACACAGCGGCCAAATATATATATATATCAAAGTCAGTATTGTCTTCTCAGACTGGCAGCGGCTCTCCAGGGTCTCAAGCTGAGTTTTTTTCACACCTATTTGCCTGGATCCTTTTTTGGAGATGCCAGGGATTGAACCTGGGACCTTCTGCTTCCCAAGCAGATGCTCTACCACTGAGCCACCGTCCCTCTATGACATGACTTTACTTTCCACCACTGATGCTCATATTTATTACGAGTTGAGCATTCATAATACTCAGGGCTTTTTTTGTAGCAGGAACTCCTTTGCATATTAGGCCACACATCCCTGATGTAGCCAGTCCTCCAAGAGTTTACAGGGCTCTTAGTCCAGGGCCTACTGTAAGCTCCAGGAGGATTGGCTACATCAGGGGTTCGTGGCCTAATATGTAAAGGAGTTCTTGCTACAAAAAAAGCCCTGAATACTCATATTTACTATGAGTCAAGCATTCTTGCCTTACAACTGTTCACCACTTGCAGCTCATAACGAGATATCATGAGCTGAAGGCTCCGCTTTTCTGGCCAACGTTTGTCAGACCAGGCAGTCAAGATTGGTACTCTCGGTTGGCAAATGCTCAGAGCTTGATTGCTCTAATCCCTTGTTTGTCTAAGCAGCAGGAAGCAAAGTCATTCCTTCCTGATACCTGAAGTTGACTTAAGGCTTTTAAAATGGCACAGTAGTTTGAAGAACAATGCCCTGGCTTTACTGGCAGTCCAGGAATCTATTTATCCTTGCGGAAGCCTTGCACAGTTGCTTAGGCGATACGTCTGCCTGTCCCTGCAGGACGTTTCCTAAATAAATGGCGTTATGGGGATGTATGTGTGCCAAAACGTTGTGCGTTGGTTTAAAACTCCCAAGGAAAGTTGTAATTAGTGGCTCCCTTATGATTAAAGCAGAGAAGAGTTTGGAGCAGATATGAAAGAACATGCAAAGCGATAAGAGAGTGGTGGTTAGAAGGTACCTTTTAAAAGGATGCCCTGCACACAGATCTCTGTGCACACAGGGTACAGGATATTAGCTTTGTTGCCTTAATTTACTAACTTGAGTAGATTGTAAAGCTTGTGGCATTTACTTGTGGTCTGACTTCTCTGCTCCTGTTGCGGTGCTTTACTCCTCTAAAGACATGGGCCTAATAATAGAAAGGCACAAATATAGATAAAGAATCTTTAAAGAGCAAACTCTTTATTTTTTGCAGATGACATGGAGGAAGTGAATGAAATGGAGAAGGTGATGTTGGAATATGCAGCCATGAGCAGAGAAGTAAGCCATTATGTGCAAGCAGTTGAAGATACTGTAAATCAGGTAAACGATCACAGAGATGCAAAATAAGAAAGTGGTTTATGTATTTTAAACTTTCATTCTGAGAGACCCTGATAAAGTTTAAGCACCGACTCCTGTGAAGTTTAGTGGAAAAGGCCCAGATGTGGGAACATGGTAGAGGCTAGCAAACTGAGCTGCAGAGAGGGAGTAGATGATTCCTTTTTATTGTCCTTTTTATAATACTATAACTCAACATCATTGACTGATAGGATCAGTACAGACAAAAGGGAAGTACTACTTCATGTTGTACATGAATAAGGAAGTCTGAGTCAGAGGTGTGGGTGTTCAAATTAAACGGTGCCCATTCTATGGGAACTAGTGTGTTCAGCATTTAGAGTATTGGATATGGATTTAGGAGACCCAGATTTAAATTTCCACTCACCATGAAACTCATTGGGGGGTGGGGTGGCCTTGGTTGAATCAGTTTCTTTCAGAGAAACTACCTCACTGGGCGGTCATTGTGAGGATAAAATAGAAGGGTGTGGAGAACCATGAGTGTTGTCTTGAACTCCTTGGAAGAACGGCAGGGTAAAATGATACATGAATAAATATTCCAAAGAAGAAGAAGATTGTAGGTTTATATCCCACCCTTCTCTCTGAATCAGAGTGGCTTACAATCTCCTTTATCTCCTTCCCCCACAAGGAAGAAGAAGACCGTAGATTTATATCCCGCCCTTCTCTCTGAATCAGTCTCAGGCTGATTCCGCATTTGGCGTTTGCTTCCCTTTCGCTCCGAGGTTGTTCCATGCGAGTGTGATTTCCCAATTCCGCACTAGAGGATTTCTCCGGATTCAATTCCCAGTCTGTTCCGTGTGTTCTGATTCCGCATTACTGCTGCTCCCGGAGTTTCCCCCACAATTGTAACAATTTCCCCCTCCCTCATACGTTTCCCTTTTTTTTTTTTTTTAACACGCATGCGTGTTCGCGTTACAACGCAATCGTCTTTGCATTACAATGTAATGCCAGAGGCATAATACTGGCAAAGTCACATGTTTTCCTTTCGCCCTGCCATTGGCAGGTTATCTAAGCCCCAGGAAATCTGAGTTGGCCATCCACCATTTTTATCCACACACGCTGAATGTTAAGCACACAGTTTTCCATTAAAAGCTAAAACAAATTACAAACAGATGCATGAAGGTGGTGGTGGTGGGGAAGATTTATGCAGAGGGGTTAAGGGAGAAAGTTTCCCCAACCTATCAAAAATATAAACATAAGCAAATTCGCATTCCCATTCCCGTTTGAGGCCATAAGGGCCGGGGGTGGGATTGATAAAGGTGGCAATCGCGCATCTTTAAAGTAGTTCGTGTAACATCGCTATTTAGTTGCGTTGTAACAATCTTATTTGAAAAAAAAATATTATAATAGTCAGGAGTGATTTTTATCGAAGGGGGGAAGAAAGTAATTACAATGCTATGACACATTATCAAAATCACGTGAAATACCATAAAGAATGGGGGCGGTTGGAAGCAAGGGATGTATTCAGTAAAAGAAAATCGCGTTACATCGTTATATATTTTTCACGTTGTAATGCGAAACGTGATTTGTTTAAAAAAATTTACTCTATTTCAGGAAAATATTGGATAATTTTCAAAGGGAGTAAAATTAAGGAAGTATGATGAAATAAATGGGCGGAATCATGGGCGTGGAGTTATGTGGGTGTGTTCTACTGATGCGAGAAGTTGGCAGCGCATTGGCATGAGTTCCGCACATAAATTTCAAGCCCTGGAACCGCATCGCATTTTGCCGATCTCCTAAATTCGGGGTGACACCACTTCAGAGGTGGGTCAAACTGCCACCCCGGGTCAAGATATGCGGAAGCCAACATCTTCCTCGGGCGAAACACAGTGCCGGAGCAAAGGCTAATGCGGAATCAGCCTCAGAGTGGCTTACAATCTCCTTTATCTTCTTCCCCCCACAACATACACCCTGTGAGGTGAGTGGAGCTGAGAGCGCTCTCCCGGAAGCTGCCCTTTCAAGGACAGCTTCTACAAGAGCTATGCCTGACCCAAGGCCATTCCAGCAGATGCAAGTGGAGGAGTTGGGAATCAAACCCGGTTCTACCAGATAAGAGTCCACGCACTTAACCACTGCACCAAACTGGCTCTCTTAACCAAATTTATGCACCCTTGTCTGGGATTAAACCATATTGAACACATTGCGACATATCTCAGAGTAAACGTGTAGAACTGCATTTCCAAAACCCTTGAGTGCTTGTAATGGATCCCAGTTTTCTTTCTATTGAGCTGCTGAATATTCTGTTGCTGTTTATCCCAAAATGAGTGGAACTAAGAAATCCTAAAAATATTCATTTTCATCTTCACTTTGCATTAGCCTCTAATCAGTCCATGAACCTTATATAAACTTCTAAAGCTGAAAGTGATTCATGGTTAATGAAGGATAGTCCATTGTGTGGAAAGGAACTTGGAGCCCTCTTGTGTCTTTCTCAGCATCTCACTAGCCATTATTTTCCCCCGGTTGCATGTAAGAACTCATGGGGCACTTTACAGGGATACACCTACAATTTTTCCTTGTTAAGATAGTTTATAGTTTCCCTGGAAGTTTGGGCTTGTTTTCCTGGCAGGGAGCTATGAATTGGGAAGTCCCTTATTTAAAAACTCGCCTCTGTCATGATCTCACTTGATAACCTTAGCCCAGGCCTTCCCTCAGCCTCCCGCCACTAAAATCTAATCTGGGGATGATAAAGCTGGCCTAACATGCATGGCCATTTTAAGAAATATTTACTGTATTTTAGGCACTTGTATATTCAGAAAAGCTGAATTTCGGCCTTATTCTTCATCAGCATCTGTGTGCTCCTACAAACTTGGCTTCTTTTGTTTGGTTGTACAGAGGTGAGGAAAAGGTTTGAGGTGCCTTAGCGGGATTGTGTTAGGATTATGCAGGGCGCTTTTTTGAAGCAGGAGCTCCTTTGCATATTAGGCCACACTCCCTGATGTAGCCAGTCTTCCAACAGCTTACAGGGCTCTTAGTACAGGGCCTACTGTAAACTCCAGGAGGATTGACTACATCAGGGGTGTATGGCCTAATATGCAAAGGAGTTTCTGCTGCAAAAAAAAGGCCTGGAATTAAAACAGAGTTTAAGAAGCAAAGGATCCAGATGAACACACAAAGTTGCCTTGTACTTAATCAGACTGTTTGTCCATCGAAGTCAGTATTGTCTACTCCAGGGGTGGCCAAACTTGCTTAATGTAAGAGCCGCGTAGAATAAACATCAGATGTTTGAGATCCATAAGACATGAACATCAGATGTTTGAGACCCGCAAGACAGGAAGGAAGGAAGGAAGGAAGGAAGGAAGGAAGGAAGGAAGGAAGGAAGGAAGGAAGGAAGGAAGGAAGGAAGGAAGGAAGGAAGGAAGGAAGGAAAATATATGGGGAAGTGGAGGGGAGGTAGAAAGAAAACAACTTTAACTTTAAATGCATTCTCCAAACTACCCCCGCTGGCTTGGCTTAGAGAAGTCATTTAAAGAGAGAAATGTTTTCTCCAAGCTACCCAATGGGGGCTTCAGGAGCCACACAATAGGTGTGAAAGAGCCACATGTGGCTCCCGAGCCACAATTTGGCCACCCCGGTCTACTCAGACTGGCAGCAGCTCTCCAGGGTCTCAAGCTGAGGGCTTTCACACCATCTCATCCTTGATCCTTTCAAATGGAGAAGCCAGGGATTGAACCTGGGACCTTGGGGCGTTCTGTATGCCAAGCAAATGCACTTCATGGAGACAGAACAAGATGGGTAGCTGTGTTAGTTTGTCTGTAGCTGTAGAAAAGAGAAAGAGTCCAGTAGTACCTTAAAGACTAACAATATTTGTGGCAGAGCATGAGGTTTCGCTCACTTCTTCAAATAACTGTTCTACAAGCAAATACTCTGCAGTTGACCCGCAGACCACCCATCCTGACCTTCCCCCAAGTGTTCATTGACAAAAAACATTGAGTATATAAATACACACAACCAATGTTCCCTCTAAGCTGTGGAGTCTTTGTGAGCAGAAATTCTACTTTGTGAGCTGCTGGCATTGAAGTTGTGAGCTACTGCATAAATTAGTGTGCTCTAGGGCCATTTTTTCCTGAGCTGAAACAAAAATGTGTGAGCTGGAGGCTAAAAAATTGTGAGCTAGCTCACACTAACTAAGGGAACACTGCACATAATGTCATTTGAAAGGTTGTGCATTTGGTGGTGGAACTGGGTGACTGGCTGTAATAGTGTAAAGGTGAAGAAGGGAGCCCTCCCGGAGAAGATTCTGATGCTGGGAAAGACAGAAGGCAAAAGAAGAAGGGGACAGTAAAAGATGAGATGGCTGGACAGCGTTACTGATGTAACAAACACGAATTTGAGCAGACTTTGGAGGATGGTGGAAGACAGGAGGGCCTGGTGTGACTTTGTCCATGGGGTCGCAGAGTAGGACTCGTTTGTGCGACTGAACAACAACAAACACCGTCATAGTAGAATCAGTTTCAGAGGGTAGTTATGTTTGTCTGCAGTAAGAGGCCTAGATTCATATCCATTAGCCCCTTAAAGACCAACAAGATTTTGGATATATAAACTCTTGAGCATCAAAACTTTCTTCCTCAGATTGTAGAATTAGAATCCGCATAGCGATATGTGTTAATTAGGGAGGAAATTCAGTGCATAATGCAAGCATTCTTGTACTATGCAAAAGCCCTTTTCGTCCCCTTTCCATACCACATCTTTACGATCCAGCCCTCTGCCTTGAGTTCCATGGTCAAAGAAAAGCAAGATCTAAACGAGCGAAGTAAAATCAAACTAATTTTAAGGTGCACGTTGTGTGACATTCGCTTCTGTATCGACTGTTTGGTGTAGTGGTTAAGTGCTCAGACTCTTATCTGGAAGAACTGGGTTTGATTCCCCACTCTTGCACTTGTGCCTGCTGGAATGGCCTTGGGTCAACCATAACTTTTGTAGGAGTTGTCCTTGAAAGGGCAGCTGCTGTAAGAGCTCTCTCAGCCCCACCTACCTCACAGGATGTCTGTTGTGGGGCAGGGGTGGGGGAAGGTAAAGGAGATTGTGACTGCTCTGAGACTCTGAGATTCAGAGTATAGGGTGGGATATAAATCCAGTATCTTCTTCTGTTTCTGTGTGGGTTTGCAGACTACACAACTAGATCCCATTCCCCACCCTGGCTTATGAGCACACATTGAACAGGTGATCATGAGCTCCCTCCCGGTACCTAGAGCTTGTTCCCTCCCCCCCCCACCTTATATAACCTGTTCAACCTTGCTACTTATAAAACAATAAAAGCGTCTGCTGAAAATGAAAGATTGTCAGTAAAGCATACAGTTACGTGGCTTCGAAAGCCAAGTTGTTGACTTAAACTGCTGTTAGAGGAAAGCGGCAGGTGAAGCATACCAACATCCTCTTTTGATTGATTCAGCAGCCCTGTTGAGTAAGAAATGAGCAATCGGATTGCAGCGATATTTCCAACAATAGACTGTGGGAAATCCTTTGTTTGATCAGTAATGGAAACTCCCTTCTCTTTGCTGGATTTAATTCACCTATGAGATGACTTACCTTGTGACAACTTCTCTTTTTCATTAGGCTTGGATTTAGGTATCTTTTCCCTCCCCCCCCCCCATGGATAAATTAACCAACAGCCAGGTCATCTTTTAGACAAGGAACTTAAGCAATGATGTCATTATTTAGTTTAGGGTGTTTAAATAGTAAAGAGTGAAAAATCTCCCTTATGTGCAATGCTATCCAAGTGTTGCAAGCTAAGACAGCCCCGATTCATGGAGATTCGCCTTGGTCTTACATCTCAAAGGGCAAAAACCAACGCTTGCTTCTTTTCTTAGATCCACTTTGGTACTTGTTCGGTCATGGGGTTGCAATAAGGGCAGGATAAAGGTGTGTCAAAAGTACACCGTGCTCCAGGTAGATTCATCTCGCATGCAGTTCTTTACAGACTGTGACTAATGGCGAACCCAAAAGATCCCCATCCAGAAATGAACGGCTACGAGGGTGTGTTTCTTCAGCCTTTTCAAGCTTCAGTATCTCTTGGGTTCACACACAATAATCAGATGCTGAACCAAGCTGGTGTGGCCCCGAAAGAATGCAAGAACAGACTTGTTAGATCTGACCAAGCATCTGTCTCTTCTAGTATTCAAATGTGATTTGGTGAGCTTATAGGAGGGGCATAATTATTCCAGCCTCTGAAATTCATAGAGAGATCTCCTTTGCACTTTCAGGGCTTTTTTTTTTTTTTTGTAGCAGGAACTCCTTTGCATATTAGGCCATGCACCCCTGATGTAGCCAATCCTCCAGGAGCTTACAGTGGGCCCTGTACTAATATGCAAAGGAGTTCCGGCTACAAAAATAAGCCCTGGAGGTGCTACTTCATTGTCAATGCTAATAGTTGCAGGTAGACTGATCCTCCATGAATACATACGTAGGGGTCTTTAGCCTTTTTTGCATTTGTGGGCACCTTTGGAATTCAAACTCAGTATGGGCAGAACCTCAAAATGACTGCCTCAGGAGGTGGAGCTACACATGAACACGGAGGAAGCTCCAAGAACAGGGGAGAAGAGGGGTAAATGCAGGGAGAATACAAGTACTGTGGTGGCAACTGCTGCTGAAACAAAGTTATTTTAATCTGCATAGCCAATCAAGTCTTCAGAGTGGTCCTACTGTGCAAGAGCTCTACTAGGGCCCTCTTACTTTCTCAGAACACTCTGTGGACACCAGGGCTTTTTTTGAACAGGTATGCACAGGAATGCAGTTCTGGTTGCCTTGGCGTCAGGGGATGTGGCATAATATGCAAATGAGTTCCTGCTGGACTTTTTCTACAAAAAAGCCCTGTGTGAAACAGTGCTGTTGTCAGGGGTGTGTGGCCTAATATGCAAATGAGTCTCTGCTTGGCTTTTTCTGCCAATCCTGTCCTCATGTTTCAAGGCAGAAGGTGAATGGCTCTGCTGTATATGGAATACTGCCCAGTTAGCTAAGTTAACATATTATCAAAAGGCTTGAAGATATATTTCTCCAAGTTCAGATAAATTTAGCATTGTGTATTGTTTTATAAAAAACAATAAAAAACCTGTGGCTTTACTCCCTGGAATTGCTGGATGTAACAACCTGCTGTACTTCAACCAGCTTTTTTGGATGGGAACAGGAAAGGAGAGCAGCCTAGGGGGTGGAATAATCAGGTTCTAGCTAACTCTTCCGAATTTATCCAGAAGAAACCACTTCTGAAGCGGAGGGTCTCTGCTGTCTGCCTTTCTCACAGCTTCACACACTGGTGGCTCTGCCTGCTCGCCCCGCCCCCTGCTTTTCTGCTGCTGAGATTTAAAGGCACAGACACGTTCCAAAACACAAACAGTTGCAACTTAGCCTGAAACTTACAACAATTTGGCTGGCGGCGGGGAGGAACCTGCGAAACTGGGGGATCCCCTGCTGGGATCTGGGGACTGGAAAACCTATCTTCCTTCCTCCTCTTGCCCCACCTCAGAGTATGCAGACCCTGACCAAAAGCATTTCCAAACTGTGCTTCTGCAGCTAAAACCATGAGCCTACCCACTGTTCTACTTTGAACCTTGCAAGCACACTTTAGCCTGTGCAAGCTGGCTTTTGATTCGACAGGGTAGGCAGCGTGTGGGGTGGTGCTCCCAAAGAACCTCTGGTGATCACAGAATAAGCCCTTTGTGAAGTACCTTCTTGGACTAGTCGCTAACTGTGCAACAGGCTGCCATTGTGTGGTTAATATTAATTGATGTTTTTTGCATAGGTTTTAATGATGTTATCATTTTAATTCATGTTTCAGTTAAGTTTATATAACCTGTCCTGAGCCTGCTGTGCATGGGAGGGTGGGCTAGAAAACTAATAAATAAGTTTGGCTCTAGCCACCTCTCTGCCTTGAGTGGGGGATGAAATGACACAAGGAGCCAGTGGGGTGCTGGGTAGACACCAGCATAGCTGTTGCATCGGTTCCGAGGCCTGATCAGCATTTGGTGGGAAACCGAAGAGCTGGAATGCCTTCCTTATTGGTGGCTTTTGTTTATAGCTCAGTCTGAAGCAGGGAGATTTGCAAAATACACTGTGATAGGCATCACGGCGAGGGTTCGGAGGCAATGAACGGTTGCACAAGAGGAAGAGAATTAGCGAGATGGAGGAACCAGCCCTGGGAACAGGACGCAGAACTCCAGAGGAATGTCGGAATCAACGGTCCTATTAATGGAGGTGTTGAGTGAAGCTTTCACACAGAGCCCTGAGATCATTAAAAGTGTGTTAAGTTGTTAAACCCTGAAAAAATAAATACCTACGCATGCCCTTAGAGGAGAGATGGTAAATATGGTCACAAGCCAGGAGAGAAACTGGCACCCAAACTGGGCTTCTCTGCAGTAAGGTTAGGAAATATGTCAATGGAGAAATCCAACGTTCAGCAGAAAAAAACAATACAATACAACCCACAAACTGGAGTGGTGCTGAACCAATGTCCCCTTCCAGTAGAAAGATTTATTGTATGTGGCCACTGGACGTCACAATATAAGATTAAACACGATATCATAAAAAGTAGTCAGACAGAAATAAAAATGGTCCAATAAGCAGACCAATGGGTTACATGGGATATAATGCAACAATTACAACCTTAAATGCATTGCTAAAATGCTAAAAGACAAACAGGTTTAAACTGCTAAGATATTATAACACCATAATGCTGAGACAATACATTGCACTTATCTCTGTTTTAGCATTACATTTTGGGAGGCAGGGAGAAAATGGGGTAGAGCAGGGGTAGCCAAACGGTGGCTCGAGAGCCACACGTGGCTCTTTCACACATATTCAATGGCTCCCACCACCCAATTAGCTGTCTCGGAGAAGACATTTGTCTCTTTAAATCACTTCTCCAAGCCAAGTCAGCCAGTGACTTGGAGAAAGCATTTAAAGTTAAAGTTGCTTTCTTTCCACCTCTCTCTCCCTCCCCTATCTATTTCCCTTCCTTCCTTCTTTCCTTCCTTCCAGCTCTCAAACATCCGGTGTTTATTCTATGTGGTTCTTACGTTAAGCAAATTTGGCCGCTCCAGAGGTAGAGAGTGGATAGAGAGAACTCTTCATCCCTGTCCCAAAATACTAGAACTCGAGGGCATCCAATTAAATTGGTGGGCAAGTGATCCATGATGTGCAAAAGGAAATACTTCTTTACGCAGCAAGTGATAAAAATGTAGAATTTGTTGCCAAAGGATGTAGTGATGGACGCACCTATAGATGTTTTTAGAAGGGAATAAGACAGATTCATGGAGGACAGGTCTAGCAGCAGCGATGAGCCATGGTGCCGAAAGGGAACCTCCACATTCAGAGACTGCAAACCTCTGAATCCCAGAGCCAGGAGGCAACATCAGGGAAAGGCCTCACCCTCATGCCCTGTTGCTGGCCCTCCAGAGGAACTGGTTGGCCATTGTCTGAGATAGGAAGGTGGACGTGATGTTCCATTGTCTCATCCAGAAGAGCTTTCGTTAATCACTGCTCAGTACTGCAGTCCAAGCTCTCTGCTCATGACCTGAGTTCAATCCTGGTGGAAACTGGGTTCAGGTAACTGGCTCAAGGTTGTCTCAGCCTTCCATCCTTCTGAGGTCGGTAAAATGAGTACCCAGCATGCTGGGAGGAAAGTGTAGATGACTGAGGAAGGCAATGACAAACCACCCCGTAAAAAATCTGCTGTGAAAACGGTGTGATGCGATGTCACCCCAGAGTCGGGAAGGACTGGTGCTTGCACAGGGGACTACCTTTACCTTTTTTTTTTTGTCTGACGCTAATCACCGTACCACGACTCTTACTAGGCATTGCCTTGAGAACTGGATGGCTAGATGGATGGTTAGATAGATAGATACTCCAGAAGAGTACTTCCCAGTGTGCTTTGGCACTTTTGCATTGCCATCCTGAGCAGGTTACACCTTTCTAAGACTTCAAGGGTGTGACTCCCTTGGGATGGGATTGTTAATATGCTGAGTTTGGCTTGTGCAGATCTGGCATGCTTGTGCAACCCAGATCTTTCAGAGTCGTGTAACACACTCTGAAGGTTTTGCAAAGGCTTGGGAATTTTTTTTTTTAACCTTGATAAAAGTTTTTTTTAATTTTGATATTTTGCAAGCTGCAAACTTGTAGTCGACTTTGGTTCGCCGCCTAATCATAAGAGTGGGGCTGGTTTGAGCTGCCTTTGTAGTGGCTCTCTGTGTGTGTATGTGCGTACGTCAGTGATTATTATGGTTGCCAACAGCCAGGTCATGGCTGGAGATCACCTGGGATTTCAGTTGATCGCCAAGTGATGAAGATCAGTTCCCCTGGAGAAAATGGATGCTTTGGAAGACGGACTCTGTGGCCTTACAGTCCGCTGAAGTCCCTCCTAGCCCAAACCCCATCCTCCACAGGCTCCACCCCCCAAATCTCCAGGTATTTCCCAACCCAGATCTGGCAACACGAGTGATTATAAATTTCCAGGGAGCACAGTGCATGTGATTTTTTTGAAAAGTCCTCCAGTTTAGCATTTAAGGCAGAATGGAAAGTCTTCCAGCTTTGGGGGCAATCAGCTGTGTTTCGAAAGAATCCAGACCCTATCCTTTGCTAAAACCCTGACAGGTTTCACTTCCCAAATCCAGTTTGTCTACATTTTTTAAAGCGCCAACACTCAAGAGGCAGAATTCCTTTCTGTACACTTGTAATCTGCTAATAGCTCTGATGTGTGTCTATGTGTTTAAAATTACCCTGGGATATTTGATTTTCACAATCAAAGGAAACAGTTCATAGAGAATCTTTCTGGAACAAGACCACTGACTGCAATGGGTGGGAAGGGCTGTGGCTCATTGGTAGAGCATCTGCTTGGTATGCAGAAGGTCCCAGGTTCAGTCTCCGGCATCTCCAGTTAAAAGCACCAGGCAGCAGGCGATGTGAAAGGCCTCAGCCTGGAACTCTGGAGAGCCGCTGCCAGTCTGAGTAGACAATACTGATCTTGATGGACCGATAGTCTGATTTAGAATTAGGCAGCTTCATGCACTGAGGTTAGTGGAAGGAAGATTATAATTTTCCTAGGGTTGCCAGCTCTGGGTTGGGAAGTAATTGGAGATTTTGGGGATGGAGCCTGAGAAGGGCAAGGTTTGGGGAAGGGAGGGACCTCAGTGGGGTATAATGGCAGAGCGTCCACCTTCCAGTGGCCATTTTCTCCAAGGAAACTGATCTCTGCGGTCTGGGGGATCCGTTGTAATCCCAGGAGATCTCCAGCCACCACCTGGAGGGTTGGCAATGCTAAATTTATCTCAGATGGCCAGGCCTCATTTTGGGCAGGAGCTCACAGGAGCGGAGCTCCAGAACCTCTATATTTTGTTGTGCTCTTTCTTTCTTTCTTGCGCCCCTTCCCCCCGAAATACTTGCTTCTGGGCTCCATTGTTCAACCCCCCTGTGAGAATTTTGCTGAACTCTAAGATTTGACAAACTTGCTAATATTTTTCCCCACAAAAAATGGGAAAATAATCAAAACGTAGAAAGCAGACAGATGGAAATCTTCATCTTGCCACTGTGGCCACACAGGAGAAAGTAATGTAAAAAGTATGATGGGAGTAAGGTTTTATTATGACAATTATCATTCCAGAGGCATGTTAAGATAGATGCTGAGCTGATAAAATTTAGTGCACCTTCCAGTGATGTCAGGGGTGTGTGGCATATGCAAATGCGTTATGCAAATAAGCTGTGCTAATGAGCTCTGGCACTTCTTTTTCTATGCAATAACCCCTGCAGATGGCTCTGAACATACCCTTGAGAGTATGTAGACGCTTGCTTTAGAAATCTTATGAATTCTTAAGAATCTCTATTTACCACAGACAGTCCCTATTTTCTGGAACCCATCCCTGCTAAATCATTGTTCTTTGGGACCGAAGGACTGTTTCCTGATTTCATTTCTTTTATCATCAGTAGTTTCAGTTCTGTGATTTTGGTATATTGTAAGCTTTTAATGTGCAATTTGTACAATATGTTGTCATTTATACACCTCCCCTACAATGAGGGTGAAATCGTTTTGATCTGCTTAGTCAAAGGCAGCGATACCCACTGGTGAAAGAGACTCTTGTTATCATTGGGTACAGGCCTTGTGCTGGGAAAAAGTGCAGTTAATAGTGGAACAGATCCAACCTGATAAATGCTGATTTATTGATGCACAAATTTTTATTTATTTACTTCCTCCATACCCAACCTTTTTCCTCAGTGGGAACCCAAAGCTGCTCACAATGTTCTCTTCTCCATTTCATTCTAACCTCACAAGGTAGGTTGAGGATGCATACATTTTTTGGGGAAAAAAGGTACAAAAGTTAAGGCATCGTGTGCCCTGACCTGGATAGCCCAGGCATGCCTGATCTTGGAAGCTAAGCAGGGCCAACCCTGGCAAGTACTTGGATGGGAGACCTCCTTGGAATACCAGGACCAGGAGGCAGAGGAGGGCTGCATCAAACCACTTCTCTGAATGTCCTCCATGTCTCAGTAGGGGTTGGCAGAAGTCACCATGACTTCCAGGCATGTGTACACACGCACGCGCACACACAAATACAAAAAAATACAAAAAAGAACAAAGTTAAGGCATCATGGATTCATTTGCACAAAGGAGAACTGACATTTAACTGAAATGTAAACAGTGAGTCCCCCTCCTAGTTGAAACTGGGGGGAATGAGAAATTTTAAATCATTAATACTATATTTTCCTTTTTAAGAAATGCTTTGCAACTTTCCCCCACCCAGCCTCTGTGGGCACACATGCACACCTCTTGTCTCCAGTGCATTTATGTTGTAAACGCTCACCCATGAACATTAAGGTACTCACCACTGCAGGAGTCCTGACTGTGATGCACTGGTGTCTGCCAAATGAAGGTGGGTGGGGCTTTTCTCCACAAGGCTTCTGATAGGCTATTGAAGATTTTGATTGGATGTGCAGATTTTTTAAAATGTTGCTTTGGTAGCAGCTACCACCACAGTACAAACATCTACATTGGGTGACTGTGGCAGCCATTTTGTCAGTGGCTCCACCTTCTGCGGCAGCCATTTTGTAGCAGGAGTTTTATGGCTGCACCCACCATGCTGTTTCAGAATTCCACAAGAGCGTGCAGGTTCAGCAAGGTTGGGAACTCCTGTTCTAGTGCACATCCTTCCATTTCACACGGGGGTGGCTGACGTCAGTCTATTGATAACAGATGTGTTTTCCTAACACATTTAAAACCTGAAGAACTAAATGCCATCTTAGCTTTCCAGAGAGAGCAGGAGAGGCTGTTGCAAAGTCAATAAATACAAGAGAAGCAGTAAAGTTTGTGCAATGGGGGTGTTTGCTATGAGAACATGAGTTTAACAAGCACGTCCCTGTTTTCATTATTGCCTTGCTCATAGTAGTCGGTCTCCATCTCATGATCAGAAAACAGTGATACAGAAAACATGTTACAAAACAGTTAACAATCTCAAAGTCATGTATTTAAAACGAGATTGTGTTATTTTGCATAATTTACATAGGTTGCGGAAAGCCATTTTTCTGGACAAGGTGTTTGGATCTCTTTTGGGTTTTTTAGAGCCAAGTGAACACATGAAACTCCCTTATCCTGAATCAGACCTTGGTCCATGAAGACAAGTATTGTCTGTTCAGCCTGGAAGTGGCTCTTCAAGGTCTCCAGTCGATGTCTTTCTCCTCACCTGTTACCCAATCCAGGGATTGAACCTGGAACTTCCGCATGCCAGACAGATGCTCTGCTACTGAGCACAAACCATTGCTTAACCCTGCCAAGGGAGGCAGAAGGGAAATTTGATATGCTGTGTGTGGTGTAAAACAAAGTAGGAGTCAAGTCGCACCTTTAAGACCCACAAATTTTTATTCAGAATGTAAGCTTTTGTGTGCTCTAAGCACACTTCATCAGACGAGGATGACTCCTACTTAGTTCTACTGCTTCAGACCAACATGGCTGCCCACTTGGATCTATCTGTGTGGGGTGTGGCAGTCAAGGGACTGAGCATGTGTGAGATGAGGCAGAGTTGGAGGGAGGGCCCTCTGGTGTGATAGGTTTTGTTCTTGTCCATGTGAAGATCTTGCTTTTATGTGTGTGTGTGGGTGGGGGGGGGTGACTTTCTTTTTTAAGAACTTTGGTCATTTTTATGGTGTATTTAATGAGAGTTTAATGAGACTTCAGCAGTTATTAGTAAGCAGCACACCTTGGCAGTACTTTTTCAACTGTCTGAAAGCGGAATTTTCTAGAACTGAGCACTCTGTGGTAGCTAGGCAGCCTTATAGCTAAATTCCAACTCCACTGTGGTAAGGCACGGCCATTGTGGTTGCTTAGCAGCTTTTCTTCCTAGAACTGGCCAAATGACTACTCATTAGATGAAGCTGGGAGGAGTATGAAGTGATTCCTCACAAGCTTCATAGGACTGGAATTTGTCGATTGGGAAGGAGGACCAGGACAAGAAATGGGAGATGGGAAAAGAGAGTATGCAAGCCGATGATGAGGCATACCAGGTAGGGTAGACAACTGAATCTTACTTCATGGATTTCACGTAGTGAAAAGACTAAGGGCTGGGAATCCTAAAGTTGAAGGGGAATTAAATGAAAACATTTAGTGCCACCAATTAGGGCTGCTGGCCTCCAGGTGGGGTCTGGAGATCTTCCACATTTACAACTGATCTCCAGCTGGCAGAGATCAGCTCCCCTGAAGAAAATGGCTGCTTTGAAGGGTGGACTCTGTGGCATTGTACCATGCAGAGTCCCCTCCCCTCCCCAAACCCCGCCCTCTCCTGGATTCACCCCCAAAGTCTCCAGGTTTTACCAACACAAACTTGGCAACCTCCGTCACCAATCCTGTTGCAGCACCATCCACTAGTCTAAGTCTTGAGGACAGCCATGTGCCACAAGAAGAAGAAAGCAAGATTCCAGTCCAATAACACTTAAAGACCACCAAGATTTCCAGGGTATAAGTTTTCAAGAGTCAAAAGTTATACCAGGTAGGGTTGCCAGCTCTGGATTGGGAAATACCTGGAGATTTTGGGGGTGGAGCCTGAGGAAGATGGGGTTTGGGGGTAAGAGGGGATTCAGTTGGGTATTGTGCTGTAAAGTCCACCTTGCAAAGTGGCTGTTTTATCCAGGTGAATTGAGCTCTGTCACTGAAGGTCAGTTGTAAGAGTGGGAGATAGTGGTTTTTAAGAGTCTTGCCTTCAGGAATCCCTGGCAATATTGACTGGTTTGTTGCAGAATCCTTGTATGGCATTGAAAATCTGACGTGTCTTCTAAATCAGATTCAAACAGGTCCACCTTTCTGCCCTCAAACTTTCCCTGCATGAACTGTGTATATCCCCTAAGACACATCCACAATGCTGGTGAAGATTGATAGAGATCTTTAAGCGAATCTTGACCTCCTTTTAGGGCTGCCAATCCCCAGGTGGGGGCAGGGGATCTCTCGGTTTGGAGGCCCTCCCGCACTTCAGGGTCATCAGAACGTGGGGGAGGGAGGGAAATGCCTGCTGGGAACTCCATTATTCCCTAGGGAGACTAATTCCTATAGGGTATAATGGAGAACCGATCCGTTGGTATCTGGAGCTCTGGGCAGGCTGGTTTTTTTTTTTTTTTAGATAGGCACCAAATTTGCAGCATAGCATCTAATACCTCTCCTAAAAAGACCCTCCATGTTTCAAAAAGATTGGACCAGTGGGCCCAATTCTGTGACCCCCCCCCACAAAAAGGTGCCCTTATCCTACATTATTTCCAAATGGAGGAAAGTCATTTAAAAGATGTGGGGTCCCTTTAAACCTGATGGCCAGAACTCCCTTTGGAGTTCAGTTATGCTTGTCACAAGCTTGCTTCTGGCTCCACCCCCAGTGTCTCCTGGCTCCACCCCCAAAATCCCAAGATATTTCTTGAACTGGACGTGGCAACCCTACCTCCTTTATTGATTTTATCCTAGAAGAACCTCTGATAAGCTTCTGAGGAACCTGTGGCGTTCCATGATGTTATTTGAAAACTCAGTCCCACAGAGGAGGCTTGGGATGAGACTAGCAGTGGTGAAAATCCTCCAATATATTTGAAGCAAAAAAAGGAAGAAGATTGAAATCAGTATTGTGTAGAGAAGAAACACAAATTACTCTGTGTTTGGCTGGGCCATTCTGTTTGGTTTTTATTTTCCCTTCTCCAACATGTTTTCAGTAAACCTTCAGTGTGGATTTTGGTCGAATGACTAATACGTGTTAGTAGATTTGTGTTAGGTTCTGAGTCACCTCTTTGTTGTATTATGACTGAAATCCCTATGGAAATGAAATACTGTAGAGGACTTTAACCTTTTGTTCCAGGGATGTGTTTTGACACAACCACTCTGTGTCAACACAGCCTGTGTTATGGGACAAACATTTTGACTGGTGAATGTCGGGTGGATTTTTTAAAAACAAATCACGGAGAGATATTTTATTCCTAACTACACTTGGTTAAAAAATAAAAGATGTGGTGAGCCATATGGAGTGCCCACCCTGGAATACGTAGCTGTTTTCACATTAGCGCTTGAGCTGGAACGCAGCCCACGTCTGACATTATTTGAATAAATAGGCCGGGATCCACAGAACTGTACAGCTAATTCTGTACACCCACCAAAATGTCTTATTTGTATTTGCTGAGGCAGAAGTGTCCCCTCTCCACACAAGCAGGCAAACTGCTTTTGAAACGCAGAGTTTCGAAGGCAAGTTCTGATCTATAATCAAGAGTGTGTGGTGTCTTTTAAAAAATTTATTTGGAGAATCCTCCTGGTTGTGCTGAGGTCCATGGTATATCTGGATCCGGGCTCAAATCAGGATCAGATTTATAAAGTGACGGACTCAGGCAACAATCCTAAGAATTATTTGGGAATAATTTCTTATTTCTGAGTAGACCCACTTCCTTAATGACTGAGGGAGGGTTCTGATTTAGGTCTTGTCAAGATTACTGTAAAACATCCAAATCGCAAATGTCATAGTCCTGCAGCCTTGAGGGGACCATGGCTCAGTGATAGACCATCTGCTTGGCATGCAGAAGTTCCCACGTTCATTCCCCAGCATACCTAGTAAAAAGAATGAGGTAGGAAGTGATGTGAAAAACCTCTGCCTGAGACCCTGGAGAGCTGCTGCTAGTCTGAGTAGACCAGGGGTGGCCAAACTGTGGCCGAGGAGCCACGTGTGGCTCTTTCACACATATTGTGTGGCTCTTGAAGTCCCCATTGTCCTGTTGACTGGCTTGGAGAAGACATTTGTCTCTTTAAATCATTTGTCCCAGCCAAGCCAACTGGCAGCTTGGAGAATGCATTTGAAGTTAAAGTTGCTTTCTTTCTACCTGTGCCACCCCATCTATTTGCTTTCCTTCCCCCCCCCCCTTCCTTCCTGTCTTGCGGCTCTCAAGCATCTGATGTTCTTGTCTTGCAGCTTTCAGATATCTGACATTCATGTCTTGCGGCTTTCAGACATCTGGCATTTATTCTATGTGGCTCTTATGGTAAGCAAGTTGGCCACCCCTGGAGTAGACAGTACTGACTTTGATGGACCAAGGGTCTGGTACAGTATAAGGCAACTTCATGTGTTCAGTATGGCAAACTGGTCAGGCCCCACCTGCAGTGCTGTGTGCAGTTCTGGAGACCTCACTTAGAAAAGGATAAGAACAGACTGCAGTGGGTGCAGAAGAGAGTTAAAAGGATGATCAAGGAGACCAATTCCTACAAAGAAAGACTGCGAGAAACTTGGGAATGTTCATTCTGGAAAAGAGGAGTTTGAGGGAGGAGCATGATTGCCTTTAGTATTTGAAAGGCTGTCACATAGAGGAGAGCAGGGGGCTTTCCTGCTGGCAGCAAAGGATAATGGGTTTAAATTATGATTAAAAACCAGCTGGATATTGGGTTATTTTTTTAAATACTAAGAGTAGTTCAGTGGTTGAATTGGCTGCCTAAGGAGTTGGGGAGTTCCCCGTAACTGGCAGTCTTCAAACGTCTGTGGATTTTTTTGGCTCTGAGTGAGCGAAGGGGTGTATGTGTGCAAAAGATTGTATCTAGGGAGGAGAGTATCTTGGATGGACAGCAGGGCTGGAGAGTGGTGGCTGCACCTGTGCTTGAGGCAGGCTAGTAGGAAACATTCAGGCAAGGTCAGTAAAAGGAATCAATCACCTGGCAGCTTGAGAGTAATTAGATTTTTTTCCCCCACTCAGGAGATTAGAGTCCACTGGTCTTAGCCACTACACTAAACCTGGGCCAGACCTAGAATGTCTGGCACCCTAGGCAAGGCTAACTTCTGGTGTCCGCCCCCCCCCCTCCAAATGATAAAGTCACTGAGTCACATGGGGGTTCCCAATTCGGCACCCCCAGAAGGCTGGTGACCTAGGCAGTTGCCTAGTTTGCCTGGTGGCAGGGCTGGCCCCACACCACACTGGTTCTTTCTTTGTTCATTACATACCAACTTGGCTCTAAAAGTTCTCATGAAGTATCCCTACCTGCAGTCTGAAAATGCTTGCTGAGGGTTTCCATCCATGCAGGAAGAGTACTGCCGCACACGTTTTTAAGACATGCCATTCGCACAAATGGAAGGTGAAATTGAAGAAGAAGAAGAAGATGATGAAGAAGATATTGGATTTATATCCTGCCCTCCACTCCGAAGAGTCTCAGAGCGGCTCACAATCTCCTTTACTTTCCTCCCCCACAACAGACGCCCTGTGAGGTGGGTGGGGCTGGAGAGGGCTCTCACAGCAGCTGCCCTTTCAAGGACAACCTCTGCCAGAGCTATGGCTGACCCAAGGCCATGCTAGCAGGTGCAAGTGGAGGAGTGGGGAATCAAACCCGGTTCTCCCAGATAAGAGTCCGCACACTTAACCACTACACCAAACTGGCTCTCCTGTTCCTTGAGGGTGCCATTTCAGAATACAGGTGAAAGATCGCGCAGTTGAATAAAACTAGAGTCCGGTGACACTTGAGAGGCTACAAAACTTGTGTCAGGGTAAGTTTTTATGAAACATTCATCTGATGACGCATAATAAATAAATAAATAAATAAATAAATAAATAAATAAATAAATAAATAATAAATGACGCATTCATCTGATGAAATGAGCTCATGGAAACTTAATGCTGGAATAAATTTTGTTAGATCCTAAGGGAGCCCATGGTCTCCAGTTCTGTTTTGCTGATAGCAGGGTTCACATCATTGGAGAGAAGAGAGCAGGAGCCCCAGTAGCACCTTAAAGACTAACAAAATTTGTGGCAGGTTATATGAGCTTTCATGAGTCGCTTTTGCTGTTTTCTGTGGCTGCAGACCGATCAACACAGCTACCCATCTTGATCTATCATTGCAGAGAGAAGGAGAATGAGAGGTTATTTGGGGTTTTCCAAAAAGTGATTGCCATGTTTGCAGAAATGATTTTGCAGTTGATTTATGTCAACAGGGGTTTTTTTTAGTACAATAATTCACATTTGGTGCAATTGTTGATTGTACCAAACTAATGAGCACTTCGGCCTGATGTTAAAAGAAACCTGTTCAAAGAAGAGAATGTCTTTAATTTTTGATTTAAAAATATTTGTCAACATTCTTCACTTATCGGGGCTCTCTACTTTGTACGTCACTGCTGCTCTTGCCACGAGCATGGTACGCTCCTGGCTTACTAATGGCCAAGCAAAAATTCTTGGCTTGGTTTCAGGATGAGAAGCTGGAGCTGCTGTATTTATTGGGCATACTTCTGTTTTTCTTTCTAGGCAAAACCAAACTGAGGGGCAGTGCTGTTGTTTAAATTTTTATTTTCTTTTGACAAACATTGCAACTGTACAATAATATGCTCATCACATACGATATATAAACCTTTCTTAATTAAATCCTGTAATCCTCTAACTGAAAGCTACAGCCTCCCCACAAAATACCTGAATAAAGAGTTCACATTACCAGACTTTCCCAGACTCCTAATACACAGCACCATTTTCTCAAACAAATTCTGGTAGCTGTTCATGTACAGCCTAATAGCCTTTGCAAGTTGTTCCAGAACAATGCAAATAATTTCCAAGTATCTACACACTTAGCATCAGACCAGCCTTTCAGAGTCCACATATATATCTATGAAAATACTCATTTTCTGTATGAACAGTCCCAAAGATGGCACCAACTGGTCCTTCCATTTCTGTGCCAATGCCAACAGAATGGCCGACTGATATAATAGACACTTTCGAGGCAAATTCAGACTAGTGGGGTGGTCAATAAATAAATATATTTTCAGAGAGCAATTAAATTGCAGACTGCAGATTTTTACCCTGTCCTCCTCTCTGAATCAGAGACTCAGAGCAGCTTATAATCTTCTATATCTTCTCCCCCCACAACAGACACCCTGTGAGGTAGGTGGGGCTGAGAGGTCTCTCACAGCAGCTGCCCTTTCAAGGACAACTCCTGTGAGAGCTATGGCTAACCCAAGGCCATTCTAGCAGGTGCAAGTGGAGGAGTGGAGAATCAAACCCAATTCTCCCAGATAAGAGTCCATGCACTTAACCACTACACCCAACTGGCTCTCTCTCATTGAAAAATAACTTGCCTATTTATTTAAATTGCTCAAGTATTTTTTTTAACAATGGAGCATGTCCACCATTAATTAATTAATTAATTCATTCATTCATTCAAGAAAAACAGAAGTATGCCCAATAAATTTCTTAAACCATCCTCCCCCATATTTGGGGCTCAGGGCGGTGTACAACATTCAGGGATACACTCATAATCAAATATAAAATAAATTAAAAACAATGAAACAGATACAATAACCATTCCAGATGGTGTCTAGTATCAAATTACCTTACCCCAAGATGAGAAGTGAGCAGAAAGGAGGCCAAGCTAATTAAAAAATAATGCTGCCCTCAACCTGGTGGAACATCTCTGTTTTACAAGTCCAGCTAGATCCCACAGGGCACAGATGTCATTTGGCAGAGAGTTCCACCAGGTTGGGCAGCCAGATATTTTTTAGCCCAGGGACTTCCAGAAGATTTTTCTCAATTTTTGGGGGGTGGGTGGGTGGGGCGGAGGCGTATTTCTCAGCTAAGCTCAGTGCTCTTTGGGGCATAGACAGGCTTGAAGGTATGTTGATAAAAGAAAAAGGGCAAGGTTCTACCAAAAGTATTCCTATGACTCTGAATCGGTTACAAGTGTTTTCACTGATGCCTGCTCTGATTAGCTATTTGACATTGCGATATTGTCACATTTTACAATGTGATCCCTGATTGGCTAGCATCACATTATGAATAAGGAGAAGTCCCCGTGGGAAAATGATGCTAAAGCAGCCAGAGGGTAGAATGAAAGGTAGGGTGAATAGTTATGTAAAGAATGAGCTTTTGCAGGGACAGGATCTTTCAGGGAACTTTTTAGGCTCTTTTAATGCCAAGACCATGTGTAGTAGTCTGAGACACAAAGGATACATTCACACTTCCCTGCATAATGTGTTTTGCAACTGGATTTTTGCTATTCTTACACAGTAAAAATCCAGTTGCAAAATGCATTATTTAATGTAGTGTGAATGCATCCAAACAATGCAATCTTAGAGTTAACACTCTTTTAAGCCCATTGATTTCAGTGAATGTAGAAGCAGGGCCTTTTTTTTTGAGCAGGAACGCACAGGAACGCAGTTCTGGCTAGCTTGGCATCAGGGAGTGTGGTTTAATGTGCGAACGAGGTTCTGCTGGGCTCTTTCAACATAAAACCCCTTTGTTTAACAATGGTGATGTCAGGTGTGTGTGGCCTGATATGCAAATGAGTTCCTGCTGGGCTTTTTCTACAAAAAAAGCCCTGCGTAGAAGAGTGTAATTTGTGTTTGGATTGTATTGTTAGACCCAGGACAGTATGAAGAGGTCAGATCCTTGACCTCTCTTTGATATATGGTCTAAAATGTCAAGTTGACATACGATGAAAAGTTTGTCATTATCTGAGACGTGTCTGCATCTCTTATCTGATTGTGTGTGGCCATAAAACAGACTCCCTTTTTTTGAATATGAATGTTACCTCATATTGTTGGAATGGGGACAAGGAGATTTCAATAAATGATAGCGAAGTATTATGAGTACCTGCACAAAGCTGGATTGTGTCACGGAGCCATGGCACTAGAAAAGATCATGCTGGCATTTGATAATTAGAAAGCCCTGTACGGCCTCCTTGGCATTCCTAGGCAGGATTCAGGATCCTAAATCTCTTCAAGGGCAATGATGTAAGCAGGGGTGGAATTCTAGCAGGAGCTCCTTTGCACATTAGGCCACACGCCGCTGACGTAGCCAATCCTCCAAGAGTTTACAAAAAAGAGCCTTGTAAGCTCTTGGAGGATTGGCTACATCAGGGGTTGTATTGTGGGGACTAATGGAGCTAAACTTTATAAAAAGGAAAACTAACTATATAAAAGCAAGTGTTCTGACTGACTCATCAATGCCCAGCCCAAACCCCTGGACCTAGAAACCCAAAATTGGGGGAGTGCATTCCTTCCACGACGTAAGCATCCACTAAGAAGGGATTTTTAGAAATTCCACCCATAAGGGGGTGAAAAGGGGTAAAATGTGTTTTTGCATAGGGGTAAAGCTGTGCTGTGTGGCTGGCAGGCTGCTACCTGCTTGCACACCCCTCTTTCTGATTGGTCAGCTGTGGAGCTCGTGAAAATCAGTTAACGGAGACTGCAAACAGTTGAACAGGTGTCCTGACTGACTCATCAACACCTAGCCCAAACCCTGGGACCTGTGTAATTACATTGCTCCTGTTGCTACTGTTGCTGGGACGAACATAAAGGTTGCCAACTCCAGGTTATAGAGAATTCCTGGATATTTGAGGGGTGGAACATGGAGATGGTGGGGTTTGAGGAGGGGTGGGACCTCAGACAGATACAATGCCATAGACTCCAGCCTCCAAACCAGCCACTTCTTCCTGGGGAACTATTGTTGTCACTCTCCAGATGGCCCAGGCTATTCCATTCTTATTAGATCTCAAAAGCTCAGCAGAGTTGGCCTTGGTTTGAACCTGGGAGGGAGACTACCAAGGGAATTCAGGGTCGCTATTCAGAGGCAGGTAATGGCAAACCACTTCTAAATATCTCTTGCCTTGAAATCCCTTCTAGCTGGCTATAACTAACTCTCCTTTTGCAGAATTCAAGACTGGCATCAGCATGCCATGTGGTGGGTTGGTGGCCAGGGCTGAAAGCTTCTAGCAAGGCCCAGTGCTGCTGACTGTCCACTTATGCATCTCTCCTGATACCTACATACCTGCCCTTGTGAGGGCTCTGTCACCCACACTATTGTCTGAATGTGCTCCCTAGTTCTGCTGGAGAATAAAATGCACAGTGGTGGAACTCCCAGCCGTATGCCGCTCAGTGCTGTCAGGCAAAGTGCTGTGCAGGGTGTGTGGTCAGCATAGTAAGTGGGGAGAAGTCACAGATAGGTGGATGGGAATAGGGGGCCCTTGGGCAGTCCCCTAACCTGGAACCAGCCCTAACAGAATTGTCAGTAAAGAGCTTTTAAACGTATCATTCCCTTTTTAGTATGGAAAGATTTCTGGGCCTCTTTCAGTCTTTTCAGGACTGCAGTATTGCAGTTGTCTTTCAGACAGACCAGGGGAAAAACAGAGGACGAGAAAGCTGCAGTGACTAGCAGTTCCGGAACAGATCATTGCGATGTCTGAGAATCTGCTACTACTTACCTGGGGAGGAGCTGCTACTACTTACCTGGTGGCCCAGGAGAATTGCTATTCTTAGAACATAAGAACATAAGAGAAGCCATGTTGGATCAGGCCAATGGCCCATCCAGTCCAACATTCTGTTTCACACAGTGGTCAAAAAACCCAGGTGCCCTAAGGAGGTCCATCAGTGGGGTCAGGACACTAGAAGTCCTCACACTGTTGCCCCTCCCAAGAACCAAGAATACAGAGCATCACAACCCCAGACAGAGAGTTCCAACAATACGCTATGGCTAATAGCCACTGATGGACCTTTGCTCTATATGTTTATCCAATCCCCTCTTGCAGCTGGCTGTGCTTGTAGCGGCCACCACTTCCTGTGGCAGTGAATTCCATGTGTTAATCACTCTTTGGGTGAAGACCTACCTCTTTTTATCTATTCCAACCCGACTACTCAGCAACTTCATTGAGTGCCCGTGAGTTCTTGCATTGTGAGAAAGGGAGAAAAGTACTTCTTTCTCTACCTTCTCTATCCCGTGCATAATCTCTGTAAATATCATATCACATCTGAGTCGATGTTTCTCCAAGCTAAAGACTCCAAGCGTTTTAACCTTTCTTCATAGGGAAAGTGTTCCAACCCTTTAATCATTCTAGTTGCCCTTTTTCTGGACTTTCCCCAGTGCCATAATATCTTTTTTGAGGTGTGGTGACTCTTCCCCTCTGCAAAAAAGCCTCCCTCTTTTTCTGGACAGATGTGCGCATTTGGAAAGCTTTGCTGTCTTTTGCCGAACATGGTGCAATAAACCCTCAAAGCAGGAGAAGTTTCCTTGAGCTTCATTGCATTTTCAGTGGAGCCCAGCAGGTGGTGGAGGGTGGCCTGCGGAGAGAGGCTCCTGCTCAGCGTGCACGGTAAGCCCGTCTTGCTGCAATCTTCCTTGGCATCGGAGAAGCAAAGATTCCTATGCGGATACAGGGCATCGTTGTAATGCTTGGCGGAGCCGGCCTGGCATTCCTGTATTAGAATTCAAGAAAGATAAGTTAAACTGTTGGGCAACAAGCGATGGTCGAGAGTGAGGACGTCATGTTGCTTTTGAGAGACGCAAAGGAACTGGAAACCTGCCCAACAAAAGACATAAGCACAGATTATGGGGACGGAAGCCAAGGGTGACCTTCCAGGAGCGGAAGAGACATCCTCTTGCACAAGGAGGAAGCTGCGTGTTTTGTGGGTTTTCCATTAGAATGTTAGCCCACTGTGTTTCAGCCTGCACTATTCCTGAGGGTTTCTTAATTCTGAGGGGGTATTCGGTGTGTGTGTGGGGGGGGGTGTAGACAAGAGGAGGCAGGAAGAATCCTTCATGTTTTTTTTTTTATTCCAACCAATAAAGTTTTTCACATAGATTTCAGTTGCTTTCTTTCAAAGCAAGCTGCATATATGTACTTTACAAAGCTGGTAGCCCTCATAATTTTAGGGAAAAACACTTAGACACCTGTATGCTGTCCTTGCTGACTGATGGGAAACTATGTGGGGCTTCTGTCTTCTTTAGTCAGACAAACATTCTCCAACGCTACAAAATTGGAAGAACAAAATATGGGACTATTTTATTTTAACAAAATTGACGCTCTTCTCAACAGTCTTCTCCTCAAACTTATGAGAAAAAGGTGGTTGTACCTTGGCTCCCTGTCATTACTTACCTGACTAAGAAAAACATTCTGCCGCTAAATCCTATTTATTCTTGTTTAATCTATTTTTAATGTTGTACATGATGTAGTTGCATAAAGTGCATGATCTGAAGTATTTTTCAATAAAAGTTTTAAAGAGGAAAAAAAAAGAAATGCAACATCTGTACCTGGCAGGAGTTCCCTGTTCTTTTCCATGATTCCTATCCCTTGTTTTCTGAGCTCACTTTCCTTTCTTGCACCACCCAAAAAGGATTTGTTGGAAAACTAATTCTTTAACATTCACAAATACACTCAGTTCTCTTCCCAGGCTTCAATTTCTCCCATGAAACTAAATGGCTTTCCAGAATTTGATCTGGCCAGAAACTTCTTTGGAGTTGGTGGGCTGTAGACAGTGGCCAAACACTGTCTGCATTCTGCATGACTTTACAGAGCCCAAGCTCTGTTTGACTGGTTAGAGTGACATTATGGTGCAGTGGTTTAAAGTATCAAACTAGGATTTCGGAGTCCCAGGTTTGACTCCCCATTTTGCCATGGAACCTTCTTAGGTGACCTTGGGCCAGTCATTCTCTCTCAGCCTAACCTACCTCACAGGGTTGTTGTGAGGATAAAATGAAAGGGAGGATAATGTTGGAAGCTGCTTTGGGTCTCCAGCGGGGAGAAAAATGGAATATAAATATCTCAATAAATAAATAAGGCACCCTGACTCATTAGGGCAAAGCTCTGTGCTGTTTGCCGAATAGTGAAACCCCATTCCAGAGCTACTGGGAGGGAAGGCAGCATGATATAACCCAGGGGTGGCCAAACTTGCTTAACAAAAGAGCCACATAGAATAAATGCCAGATGTTTGAGAGCCACAAGACATGAATGTCAGATGTTTGAGAGCTGGAAGGAAGGAAGGAAAAAGAAAAAGGAAGGAAGGAAGGAAGGAAGGAAGGAAGGAAGGAAGGAAGGAAGGAAGGAAGGAAGGGAGATGGGGTGGAGGGAGAGGTGGAAAGAAAGCAACTTTAACTGCATTCTCCACGCTGCCAGCTGATTTGTCAAAGTGATTTAAAGAGACAGATGCGTTCACCAAGGCGGCTGATGGAGGGCTTCGAGAGCCACAAAATATGTATGAAAGAGCTACATGTGGCTCCTGAGCTACAGTTTGGCCACCCCTGGTATAGCCTGATCTTGAAATTTAAGCAGGTTCCATGGGAAGTAGACCACCAAAGAAGATTCTGCAGGGGAAGACAATGGCAAACTGTCTTTGCTTTTCACTTGGCTTGAAAGCCCCCTGCTGGGATTGCCATAAATCAGCTGTGATTTGAAGGCACTGTACACACATACACATACATTCCAGAGCAAGCTAACCACAAAGGAGTGAGATCCAAGTGGGCAGCCATGTTGGTCGGAAGGAACTTGACTCCTCCTTTGTCATAAAGGAGTAAGTTTGAAGTGCAAATATAACCTTGCATCCCAATGTAGAGCCCTGTGTGTCCTCAGATGTGCAAATGATCCTCCCATTGAGGTGGACTTCCTTGGACCGGTATCAAGTTAAGGAAGTATTGCCCAGTGAATTATTCGTGTTAATGGATCAGTTGATTAAATCCATTAAATCCTGCATATTTTGCAGTTCCTGATAGCGGGGTGGTTCTGAAGAAAAAGTGTATTGTTTGCTTTGCTTGTAAAAGATGCATGCTCGTATTCCAACAGGTATCAGAATAAGCATTCTGTGAGTAGAGAAGGAGGAATGCCACTTCTAAGATGGTGCCTAATTTACCATCTGCTTGTAAATACTGGTGACATTAAAAATAATTGAGCATTTATACTTGTTTTTACCTGGTTACCTGAGGGGCACTTTTTTAATGGACCAAAAGTTTTTAATTGACTGATGTAAACATTTTATAATTGTAAACAGTTTATATTCCAATTCCAAAGAGGGGTAATGCCAAGGAATGTTCAAACTATCGCACCATTGCACTCATTTCACATGCCAGCAAGGTCATGTTAAAGATCCTACAAGCTAGGCTTCAGCAGTATGTAGATCGGGAACTACCAGAAGTTCGAGCTGGGTTTCGGAGATGTAGAGGAACTAGAGATCAAATTGCCAGCATTCACTGGATTATGGAGAAAGCACGGAAGTACCAGAAAAATGTCTATTTCTGCTTCATTGACTACGCTAAAGCCTTTGATTGTGTGGATCACAACAAACTTAAAGAGATGGGAGTACCAGACCACCTCATATGTCTCCTGAAAAACCTGTATATCCACAGGATATGGAACAACTGATTGGTTTAGAATAGGAAAAGGAGTTCGATAAGGATGTATATTGTCACCCTGCTTATTTAATTTATATGCAGAGTACATCATGTGGAACGTTGGCCTGGATGAAGCACAAACTGGAATTAAGACTGCTGGGAAAAACATCAACAACCTCAGATATGTAGATGACACCATTCTATGGCAGAAAGTGAAGAGGACATAAAGAACCTCTTGTTGAGGTTGAAAGAGGAGAGCACAAAAGTAGGCTTGAAGCTCAACATCAAAAAAACTAAGACCATCACTCCTTGGCAAATAGAAGGGGAAGACATGGAAGTGGTGACAGACTTCACATTTCTGGGATTCAAGATCACTGCAGATGGTGACTGCATTGACCTTTTGACTGTAGTTGTGAGTCTTCCAGGGCATTTGGTTGGTACTGTGAGACACTAGACTAGGTGAACCATTGTTCTAATCTAGTCCAACTGTTCCTATGTTTCGATGAAAGACCACACTCCGGGACTTCCCCATTTATTCAACAAAGCAGGCTCCACATGCCCATCCTTCTATTCCTCTTTGAAGTTGATACCAGCCTCTACACAGGACCTAGGGATTCCCTAGAATTACAGTTAAACTCCAGACTACAGAGACCAGATCCCCTGGAGAAAATGGATGTTCTGGAGGGTGGGCTCCATGACATTGTACCCCACTGAGGTCCCTGCCATTCCCAGGCCCCATCTCCAACTCTCCAGGAGTTTCCTAACCTGGATCTGGCAACTCTACTCCTGAGTGAATGAGTGGGACTTCAAGTGGGAGGTGCAGTGGTACCCTGGTGCTCAAAAGGGAAGGGCTGTGTCCAGTCCTCCCTCTAAGCTGTAGAGTCTTGTGAGCAAAAATGCTATTTCATGAGTTACTGGCCATAAAGTTGTGAGCTGCTGCTTAAATCGCTTTGCTCTGGGACCATTTTTCCTGAGCTAAGACAAAAATGTGTGAGCTGGAAGCTAAAAAACTGTGAGCTAGCTCACACTAACTCATCTTAGACAGAACACTAGCCGTGGCTCAGTGGAAGAGCCTCTGCTTGGCATGCAGCAGGCCCCAGGTTTCTATCCCCGGCATCTCCAGTTAGAAGGACCAGGCAATTGGAGATTTGAAAGACCTGTGCTTGAGACCCTGGTCTGATTCACTATAAGGCAGCATCCTGTTTGTTCATGTGGCAGATTTGTGGCATCAGACCTGCTGTTCTGTAAAGCCACTCTGCTTTTTTTTTTTTTGTGAAGGTGGCCTTTCAAGGTCTGCTTACACTGCAAATTTGGTGAGTTTCAGCGTATTTCCCACGTCCTTTTCTTTGCAGGCAGACGCTAAATTGCAGTGAGCAGAGAAAGATGGGAAAAGACAGATTCTGATCAGGCTGCTCGGGAGAAGGAGATATTGCAGTAAGGAAACCGTCTTGGAAAACCACGCTGATTGTGTTGCAAGATCATAATCGGATGAGTCAGGACTTTTTGTGGGATGGAAAGGGAGACAGTCTTGCAGATAGAGGATGAGATGTGTCTTCATTCGTCTTATAATTTTTTTTTAAAAAACTTATCTTTGACCTAAAAATTGCAACCTGTCCTGCCTCTGTACTCTCTTTTAAGCTTCAGCTTAACTTCTTTGTACGTAACTCCTTTGTGCAAATATTAGCGATTTCATAATTAGATAGAACAACGCTTAGCAAACTTTGCTTTAATTGCAACTCGCAGCCGCTGCTGAATGAGCTGTCCAGAAGGTGTAACTGTATAAACTGTGGGTCCCCGTGTTTGAGGGGGAAAAAGTTGTACGTTTATCTGTTGTTGTGTGAGTCACTAAGCTCAGCAGAATTTGGGTATCTGTGCCTGGCACACCCGTGGAGTTTTGCAGATCCGGCCTGGCCAAAAGCTCAAAGGCAGTTAGACCAGCCTGCATGAATTGTGTGCCTCTGTGTAGTGGGAAACTCCAAAATTGCACCCCTGCTAGAGTTGCCAACTCCAGATAGAGAAATTCCTGGAGATTTGAGGGTGGAGCCTGGGAAAGGGTGGGACCTCAGCAGCATATGGTGCCTCCAAAGCAGCCATTTTCTCCGGGGGAAATGTAATTCTGAGGATTTCCAGGCTCCACCTGGAGGCTGACAACCTTATTACCTGCTGACTTCTCACCCAGTTCTACCATGGTGGCTTGCTGACTCTTCATCCTCTACAGCTCTGCAAGGAAGCACCGAGCCTGGCTAAACTGTCTACAGATGTTCCTACCAGTGTGAGACTATAAAGTCAGTTAAGCTCTCTAGGGAGACTTCAGGAAGGGGGGAAGTGCCGGACCTTTTAACAATGATGCCTTTTAACAGGCCAGACCTTTTAACAATGACACCTAGCAGACAAAACCAGAGTCAGAGCAGAAACAGAGCTGTACAGTCTGCAAGGAGAACTCCGACATGTCTTCCCTGATATCTGAAGATGGAGGCTACCAGTGGTTGTGAAGAAGCTGAAATATGAGCCTAACTGCCATCTAGAAAGTCCCAGGTGAGGCAGGCCTTGACACAAGAGAAGAAAAGGGAGACTTCCCAAGCAAGAGACTTTCAGGCTTCCTGTTTCTTTAGCTGTGATGCGTTAGAGGAACCAATGTGTTCAGAGGCAGTTTCCCTTGGAATCTTAGTTGCTAGGTGACCATCAGTGAGGATTATTGTCCATGTCCTGCTTATGGGCATCCTCAGAATGCCCTATTGGCCATTGTGAAAAGTCAGGAACTGGACTACATGAACCTTTGGCTCAACGATCTTCTTCTGGGATGTTCTCGGTATTGTTTATTTCCCTTCTGTTTGTTCTTTGTAGAAGCTTTCCTGAGCTAGCAGGCACAACCAAGGCCCACACTAGTTGAGTCACTGTTTTACAGGTAAGGCCCCATAGATTTCTTGCGCTACAGAAAAAGATTTGCTGACGCTGACTGCACAACACATGCTCCTGCTATGCGCTGAGTCACCACTGCCCTAGTCGTATGTTGATTGGCTGTTTGCCCCACCCCTCAAGTTTTTATTATGTGCATGATAAAGTGACATTTTTTGGTCAGGGTACAGAGACATTGACTCAATCCACATGTGATGTTGGAAATTGACTTATGGCAACCCCGCGTAGGGTTTTCCAGGCCAAGAGACTTTGGAGGGACCGCCTCTCCCCATATATCCCCAGGAGAGCGTTAAGATCTAGCTCCCAAAACCTCCTACAAATCCCTGGGCCAAGAGAGGCCAGAATGAAGATAACTCAGGAGCAAGCCTTTTCATTAATGGCCCCTCGCTGGTGGAACCAACTCCCAGAGGGGGTGCGAGCCCTGCGGGACCTGAACCAGTTCCGCAGGGCTTGCAAAACCTCTCTCTTCCAGCTCGCATTTGAATTAGGACCAGGCTAAACTGATTAAATCATCGTAACTTTAGCCATCTTATGTGCAATTGTAACTGATGTTTGATAGTATGTAATTGGGACGACAGAATTTATAGCACCTATTTTTATCTATTTTAATCTATTTATGTAACTGTATTATATTTAAAATGTTGCTTATTTGTTTTAAATTGAATCATGACGTGTCATGTCTGTGATCCGCCCTGAGCCCGCCTTCTGGTGGGGGAGGGCGGGATATAAGAATAAAATTTGATTTGATTTGGAGGTGGTTTGCCATTGCCTGGCTCTGTGTAATGAACCTGTACTTCCTTGGTGGCCTCCCATCCAAATACTAACCAGAGCCGACCCTGGTTCTGAGATCTGATGAGATTGGGCTAGCCTGGGCCATCCAGGTTAGGGTTCCTAGTTGATATGCACGGTCAAATTATAAGTTTGTGGTACCAATATTATATGCTGTTCTTAATACACTGACCTTAAATTCAGGACCAGGATTCATGTTGCACGGACTGAGAGGTGAGAAGTTTCAGTAGGGAACAAGAAGACTGACTGCAACGTTCAAAGGTCTCATCTTGGATATATCCATGATCAAAATGCAAAAAAAGCAATGACTTTCAAAACAATTCATTGTGGTTACTTCTTTGTGACTTGTATTTCCCCTTGAAAGTTTAATGGAATGGGTGTGGCTTCGTGGTAGAACATCTGCTTGGCATACAGGAGGTCCCAGGTTCAGTCCTCAGCATCTTGAGTTAAAAGGATCAGGTATTGAATGATGTGGAAGACCTCCATCTGAGCCATTGCCTGTCTGAGTAGATAATATTGACCATGATGGACCAAGGTTCTGGTTCAGTATATGGGAGCTTCATATGTTCATGCTGTTTGAAAAATTCATGTTTGCGATATTTCATTTTTGATTGATTGTTGGATTGATTGATTTGATTTATATCCCGTCTTCCCCTTATGGGCTTAGGGTGGCTAACAACCAATAAAAGAACTAGATGTGAAACATTAAAACAATAATGTGCAATAAAATCAATAAATTATGAACTTAAGTTTGCCAGTTTGGTGTAGTGGTTAAGTGTGCGGACTCTTATCTGGGAGAACCGGGTTTGATTCCCCACTCCTCCACTTGCACCTGCTGGAATGGCCTTGGGTCCGCCATAGCTCTGGCAGAGGTTGTCCTTGAAAGGGCAGCTGCTGTGAGAGCCCTCTCCAGCCCCACCCACCTCACAGGGTGTCTGTTGTGGGGGAGGAAGGTAAAGGAGATTGTGAGCCGCTCTGAGACTCTTCGGAGTGGAGGGTGAGATATAAATCCAATATCTTCTCATCTTCTAAGTAATCTTTGATGGTCATGGCACTCATAATGCTGGTGCAGTGGTGTCAGATGATATTGTAGTCCTTATGCATTGCAGCTGTCTCCCCTAGTTGTTAAATGTTATCTAAACATTGAGGAGTAAGTAGCAGGGCCAGTTCACGTAGAGTGATGTAAAATCAGGCTTACTTTTGAGTCTTTAGTGTGTTTACTCAGAAATGCAGTCCACTTTGTCCACCTGCTTATGTTGGATTCCTAACTTGCTGTATTTAGGTTATATTATCAGTTGCTGTAAGTTGGTTCCTGCTATGAGATACTGTATTGTTTAATGTGTCATGTTAATACATAATGCTTTGCTTCACCATTGTCTTGCGTCTCTGGTTGGTCCCAGATTTCTGCAAGTCACTTTTGCTGTGCTTTAACCTCTGTCTGAGGTCTCTAGCTGGTTCCATATTTCTACAAGTCAAACCCTGCAGCATCATCTCCTGGATAGTGCATCCTCGTGCTCGTATGGACTTTGCATAATCCACTTTGAATCCCAGCAAGAAAGGCTAGAAATAGCATAAAAAAATAAAAATATAGGTGCCAATATCTCACATATACAGATGCTAATTTATTTCACTCATTTCTTCCTGCATTAGATTTGTTGTGTTTTCTACTTTGTTTCTGTTGTTTTGCCCACATTACTCCTTTGATTGGATCTTGTTTTATACTGGTTTCTTGTTTTACCCATACCCCCCGCCCACAGTATATAAAATCAAGCCCGAATATTGTCTGCTTCATGCATCAAAGACATGAGCTCAGTCTCGTAAAAGCTTAAAGTTTGTTAGTCCCTCAGATGCTTCTTGACTTGTGCGTTTCTCTTCCAACTCACTAACACTGCTACCCCTTTGAGCTTACGTTCAAGCAAGCGTGCCTAGAACTGGCTTTTCTTGCAAGGACAAGATATTCTAGTTGCAAAGGATTGCTACAGAGAAAACAGTAATGCAATATTGAATGTTGTGTGATATTGCACGCGGTGGTGCTGACCTAACACTTTGACAAGATGGAGAAGTTGTGTTAGGGAAACCACAGGCCGACTGGGTTTGTTCTAAAAAAAAAAGAAAAGAAAAAGCTTCAGTGCTTTTAGTTAAGAGGAGGTGAAAATTTGCTGTGAAGTCACAACTGACTTCTGGAAAGTCCATAGGGTTTTCAAGGCAAGAGACGTTCCGAGGTAGTTTGCCATTGCCTGCTTCCACGTCATGACCCTGGTATTTCTTGGAGCTCTCCCATCCAAATACTAGTCAGGGCTGACTCGGCTTAGCTTCAGCCATAAGAACATAAGAGAAGCCATGTTGGATCAGGCCAGTGGCCCATCCAGTCCAACACAGTGGCCAAAAAACCCAGATGCCATCAGGAGGTCCATCAGTGGGGCCAGGACACTAAAAGCCCTCCCAGTGCTGCCCCCCTCCCAAGCACCAAGAATACAGAGCATCACTTGCCCCAAACAGAGTTCCAACAATATGCTTTGGCTAATAGCTACTGATGGACCTCTGCTCCATATATTTATCCAGTCCCCTCTTGAAGCTGTCTATGCTTGCAGCCGCCATCACCTCCTGTTGCAGTGAATTCCATGAGAGCCAGTTTGGTGTAGTGGTTAAGTGTGTGGACTGTTATCTGGGAGAACCAGATTTGATTCCCCACTCTTCCACTTGCACCTGCTGGAATGGCCTTGGATCAGCCATAGCTCTGGCAGAGGTTGTCCTTGAAAGGGCAGCTGCTGTGAGAGTCCTCTCAGCCCCACCCACCTCACAGGGTGTCTGTTGTGGGGGAGAAAGATAAAGGAGATTGTGAGCCACTCTGAGACTCTGAGATTTGGAGTGGAGGGCGGGATATAAATCTAACATCATCTTCTTCTTCATGTGTCAATTACCCTTTGGGTGAAGAAGTACTTCCTTTTATCAGTTCTAACCTGACTGCTCAGCAATTTCATTGAATGTCCCCGAGTTCTCGTATTGTGAGAAAAGGAGAAAAGGACTTCTTTCTCTACCTTCTCTACCCCCTGCATAATCTTGTAAACCTCTATCATGTCACCCCTCAGTCGACGTTTCCCCAAGCTAAAGAGCCTCAAGCATTTTAACCTTTCTTCATAGGGAAAGTGTTCCAACTCTTTAATCATTCTGTGATTAAAAATCTGGCGAGAGCAGTCTAGCCTGGACTATCCAGGTCAGGTACTGAGTCTTTTTTGTCTGCGGAATTCTGTATTGTGCATGCCTTAAAAAACAAACAAAAAAAATGTCAGCATGTGTACCATTCTGGGTACTGCCTCATGGCACAGAAGGCAGATTATAAATGCTAGAATAAATGCAAAAGCGAACAAACAAAACCCTTTTGTAGAGTCTAGTTTAAGGTTGAGCTAACCTGAATGGCCTAGGCTAGCCTGCTCTCATCAGTTCTCAGAAGCTAAGCATGGCCAGCCCTGTTTAGTGTTTGGACAGGAGACCAACCAGTCAGCCCAGGGTTGCTATGCAGAGGCAGGCAATGGCAAGCCACCTCTGGACGTCTCTTGCCTTGAAAACTCTATGGGGTCACCTGTGGAGACTTGGCACTTTTCACCACCAGAGTTTAGGGAAGCTGAATTTCACCACCAGAGTTTAGGGAACATTGAATTAAGTCTAGAAAAATCTCCCATGGAAGAGAGTTCGACTGCATGGACACTGCATGGACACATGGAGAGCCAGTTTGGTGTAGTGGTTAAATGTGTGGACTCTTATGTGGGAGAATTGGATTTGATTCTCCACTCCTCCACTTGCACCTGCTGGAATGGCCTTGGGTCAGCCATAGCTCTGGCAGAGGTTGTCCTTGAAAGGGCAGCTGCTGTGAGAGCCCTCTCAGCCCCACCCACCTCACAGGGTGTCTGTTGTGGGGGGAGAAGATATAGGAGATTGTAAGCTGCTCTGAGTCTCTGATTCAGAGAGAAGTGCGGGGTATAAATCTGCAATTCTTCTTCTTCTTTATTTCTGTAATGTCCCTTACATGTGCCCTTTACCCTTGGACTCTGCGACTGGGGAGAGCTGGGGTTTAACAGGAGGGTCTGTTTTCATCCCATTGAAACACAGTTGTAATGGCTGACATGTTTGCTTCTGAAGTTAGAACCAGTCTTTTAAAATGATAAGTGATATTTCTGGAAAGGAGTGAAATACACCAGTTTCTCTGTCGAAGAGGTTATTTTGCAGTGCTGATGTATGGATGGCTATGCCATTGTTCATGAAGAAGCCATTAAAATGTACATTTTTAATGTGCTCATTACTGTGATCATGTCGTTAATCACAGGTATGTCCTCGAATATAAGGCAAGCTGCCACCACATCGTTCGTACTGGTATATAACAGAAGGCTTAGTAACCTGGACCGCAAGGAAAAGAGCCGTGAGGAACATATGCATGGTTAATATGCTGAGACACTCTTTAAATGTAAGGAACCTGTGATAAGGATCTCGTGATAAGATCCTCCTTTTAAGAGTTTCTTAGCATAATTGTGTTGCATGCATATATGCCTCATGGCTCGCCCTTTTGCAACCTTTGCAGTGGCTTATCTGATCTTTTTTTTTGTTGGAAAATGGCTGTGAAGTAATTAAGGTAATTTTGAAGAAACTGTGTTCCAATCAAGGTTATTGCATTTTAAAAATGCAAACAGGAATCTGTTGCCAGGTGGCCACATCTTCTCTCCAAGCAGATGTGGTCTAGACTAAAGCCTATACTATACTATACTCTATGTTTTTTTAAAAGTCAGGTCTAGGTTTGGAAATAACGTTATGCAAATAACCCACCATGGGAGCTGTTTGGGCTTGGGAAAATGGTATGGGGTGGGGAGGCAGACACTACTTCTTGCTCTAGTCCCAAGTGAAATTGGGCCCCTGCAGCCTGTCTCACACAGTGGCTGACCAGTTGTTCCTGCCCTCTGCCATTCCACTCGTTGCCATCAACAGGACTCTTTCTAAAAATCCTTTATAGACTCTTCTTAAAATCTTTTATCACTTTGCTGATGCTGGTCAATCCTAAGAACCTAAGAGAAGCCATGTTGAATCAGGCCAATGGCTCATCCAGTCCAACCCTCTGTGTCACACAGTGGCAAAAAAAACAACCCAAGTGCCATCCGGAGATCCACCAATGGAGCTAGAAGCCCTCCCACTGTGCCCCCCACAAGCACCAAGAATACAGAGCATCACTGCCCCGGACAGAGAGTTCCAATGATATGCTGTGGCTAATAACCCCTGATGGACCTCTGCTCCAAATGCTTATCCAATCCCCTCTTGAAGCTGTCTGTGCTTGTAGCTGCCACCACCTCCTGTGGCAGTGAATTCCACATGTTATCCTGTCGTACTTCAAACCACGTCTTAATTGCTCATTTTCCCTACTTTGTAGCATTTTTTGTTTATCTTCACCACATATGTGAATGCTAGAATGTATAATTCTGTAATTTTTAGTTCAATGAGGATAATACTTTTCTTTCTTTCTATTGTATCAGAGGAAGTGAGCTGTGACTCAAGAAGGCTCATGTTGGAATGTTGGTCTTCAAGGGGCCACTGGGATTCTCTTTGGTTTGGCTGCAGTAGTCTAACACAATTACCCCACTGGATTTCTCTTGACTTCTTTCTAGCGCTGAGATTTAAATAAGTGAGCATTTCCCTTGAGGGATATGAGAAAGTATGAAAAGCTATTTCACTCTCATCAATTTCAGAATAATTATTTCATTATGTTTAATTGAACTGTACTTTCCCCCCAATTATCTTCAAATGTATACTCACACACCTTTTCCCCAGACAACAGTATGGAATTAACATGACACTGGGCTTTCCACAGTCTTCTCTAAGTAATGGTGTCATCTGGGTTCATGCCTCTTGTCCCTCAGTTTCCCATAATTATAATAATGTGTATTACCTCCAGATGGGTAATACAACCAAAAAGAAACCGTGAAAAATTCACTAAACAAGGCAATTAGGAAATGCACGTTATATATTCATAAATAGTTCAATTTATGCCTTCCCAAGATTGCCCTGTATGGCGAACTCTCCACCGGCCATCGAAATAGAGGGGCACCAAAGAAGAGGTACAAGGACTCCTTGAAGAAATCCCTTAGCACCTGTCACATCAACCATCACCAGTGGTCTGACCTAGCCTCAGATCGCAAAGCATGGAGGCACACCATCCACCAGGCTGTCTCTTCCTTTGAGAACACACGCATAGCTGGTCTTGAGGACAAAAGGAGATTGAGGAAGAATCGCACTGCTACAGGACCAACCCTAAATCAGACTTTTCCCTGCAGCCGCTGTGGCCGGACCTGCCTGTCCCACATTGGTCTTGTCAGCCACCAGCGAGCCTGCAGCAAACGTGGACTATTGCACCCTTCTTAAATCTTCGTTCGCGAAGCCAAGCCGAGAGAGAGAGAGAGAGAGAGTTCAATAAAGTTTTAACCCAATCAGGACTTTTTTTGTAGAAAAAGTCCAGCAGGAACAACTCATTTGCATATTAGGCCACACCCTGACACCAAACCAACTGGAACTGCATTTCTGTACTTTCCTGCTCAAAAAAAAAAGGCCTGAGCCCAGTCTCATGGAAATGCAATGCTGAGTTCAGTCCAATACCATAAAAGTACAATGTCAAATATAATTTTTTTTTCAGTTCGTTAAAGTGATTGTGTCAAATATCAAAAGCGTACATCCATCTTTTAAAGTGCAAAAGTGGAATCGATAGAAGGATGTCTCAAAACCACCTCAATGGAGCTTGCTAGCTTTCTGGTCCATTTCAAGACCTTCTTTAAGGAGGAGGCTGAATGCAGTCCTGTAAATTCACTAGAATACAGTCAATGAGGCATCACAACCACACAATTTCAGAGAAGAATATTGCCTGCCTCTGTGTAGCATCCCTGAATTCCCTTGGTTGCCTCCATCCCAGATTAAAACCAAGGCCAACTGTGCTTAGCTTTTGAAATCAGGCTAACCTTGACCTTCCAGGTCAGGGGTACGAGATCTTCTGAAAGATATTAATCTGGTCTGGTTCCGTCCCCACTTCCACAGGTAATTGTTCAGGGGTTTTCTGGGAGGACCATAGCAGAGATGCAGAACCCAACCATCTTTCAAGGTAGCTCTTCTTAAGGAACAAATCCAAATGGGTAACAAACAAAGGGCACTTTTGCACACACGAAATGCTGCACTTTCAATTCATTTCCAATGCACTTTGCCACTGGGTTTTCCTGTATGAAATGACAAGATCCACTTGCAAATGGTCACTGAAGTGGATTGACACTGCATTGTTTAGCATCTCTGCAGCATATGACGTCCTGCTTTGCAGAGGCTGCCAAGCTATTCGGCCTAGAAGTTAGTCTGAAGAAGACAGAAGTTCTCCACCAGCCTGCACCCCAGGAAGATTATCACCCTCCCTGCATCACTGTGGGTGAATCAGTTCTGAAGACAGTCCAGCAGTTCAGCTACCTGGGGTGCATCATCTCCTCAGATGCCAAGATCGACAAGGAGATTGACAACAGGCTAGCAAAGGCAAACCGTGCATTTGGCCGACTGCACAAAAGAGTGTGGAGCAACAAGCATCTGAAAAAAGGCACAAAGATCAATGTTTACAAAGCGGTTGTGATGACAACCCTCATCTATGGCTCCGAATCGTGGGTTTTATACCGTCATCACTTGCGACTCCTTGAGCGCTTTCATCAGCGCTGCCTTCGCACCATCCTCAACATCCACTGGAGTGACTTTGTGACCAACACTGAAGTCCTCAAGCGGGCAGAGGTTACCAGCATCGAGGCACTGCTGTTGAAGACGCAGCTGCGCTGGGCAGGGCATATTTCTAGGATGGAAAACCACCGCCTTCCCAAGATTGCCCTGTATGGCGAACTCTCCACCGGCCATCGAAATAGAGGGGCACCAAAGAAGAGGTACAAGGACTCCTTGAAGAAATCCCTTAGCACCTGTCACATCAACCATCACCAGTGGTCTGACCTAGCCTCAGATCGCAAAGCATGGAGGCACACCATCCACCAGGCTGTCTCTTCCTTTGAGAACACACGCATAGCTGGTCTTGAGGACAAAAGGAGATTGAGGAAGAATCGCACTGCTACAGGACCAACCCTAAATCAGACTTTTCCCTGCAGCCGCTGTGGCCGGACCTGCCTGTCCCACATTGGTCTTGTCAGCCACCAGCGAGCCTGCAGCAAACGTGGACTATTGCACCCTTCTTAAATCTTCGTTCGCGAAGCCAAGCCGAGAGAGAGAGAGAGAGAGAGTTTAGCATGTGTGAAAGAGCCCAAAGTGGCAACATGGTATATTACAAACCAAAATCAACACCACTGTGTATATAAACATAAAGAATTTTTAAACCTGAAGAGTCTTTTCTTATTTTCCAAAGATACCTTCTATACAGTACAGACTTTATGGGTCACGTTTTGCAGAGATGCTTGATCACAGAGCCATTCTGCAAATTCAGTCTTTTGATGTCAAAACTAAGACTTCTAACATTCACAAAAGGCACATGAGCAAAAGTCGACAGGCGCATAAGGAGAAGACTGGAGCCTTTGGAGCCATTATTCTGAGGGACTTGGATTTGCTTCAACAATAAGAAAGACTATGAACTCATGCCCTGAAAGAAAGTTTCAACAGGGAACTTCTCTATCAAAATTGAATGGAGCAGTGATGATAAAAATGGTTAGAAATTTGTGTTGCGGAATCCACCCCCTTTGGAAAAATTTTCTGTACTGTGTATAAAGTATCTTTGGAAAATAAGAAAAGACTCTTCAGGTTTATAAATTCTTTATTGTTTATATACACAGTGGTGTTGATTTTGACCTTCTTAAGTTAAGCAGCACAATGCTTTTGCAGTAATTTCACAGTGCCCAGTACCCAAACAATTTGGAACTTGATTGCAACATAGGCAAGGCCTCATCTGAGCCTAGGATTACCGTGTCTCCCTGGGACACCAATGGGGAATGGGGAAGTAGGGTTGCCAAATCCAGGCTGGGAAACTCCTGGAGATTTGGGGAGGGAGCTTGGGGAGGACAGGGGCCTTGGTGGGGTACAAAGCCGTAGCGTACACCCTCCAAAGCATCCATTTTCCCTGGGGAAACTGATCTCTGTATCTGGATATAAGCTGTAATTCCCGTCTGAAGGCTAGCATCGCTGCCTGGGCCCTGCTAGGCCATAACCAGCTTGCAACCAACAAGTGAAAAGTGAAACTAAAGTAAAGCCTTTTGCTCCTTCATGGGTTGTGTTAAAGTAACTATATAACACATTAAGGGAACATCAACATTCAAATTTCCCCACTATAATAGTTTCAATGAATAAGCAGAATAAAACTGTATCTGTTTTCAGCAGTGATACTACCATGGGAACAGTTGCTTAGATAGGCTATTGAGGCTAATGCTGGTATTCCCTCAAGTAGGGTTTCCATATTCTGCAAAGCAAAAAAAAGAGGTCATATTTTCCCAACTGAGTATTTCAAACAACTGATCACTATGACAGGTCTCATTTTAAATATCTCTACTATTTAAACGGAAGCTCGCCTCTACTGGGGGACAAAACAGGTTCAGCCTACCAACCCCAAAAGAGGACTTTTTCATTTTTTAAAAAAATCCCCAAAGAGGATGAGTGCCCCAAAAAGAGGACATGTCCTCTAAAAAGAGGACATCTGGTAACTCTGCCTATAGTGACACCTAGGTTTGTAGTGACCAGGATGAAATGAAAGGAAGGGCATGTGTATGTAAAGAAAAGTCTGGGATAGCTCTGTTAGGAAATCCTCTATATAATACTCTTTTTTTTTTTAATTGCCCATTTCAGTGTAGTTCAAACACAGGAAGGTTGTACATCTGTCTAGGTTCAGCTAAGGACATAACTAAATCCATTGCTGAGCGATCCAGGACCACATTTTCTGTTCTTAATGCGATGCCAAAGGGTTAGCTCTGAAGGTTCATTAGCTTTGCTTGCAGAACAGATTTTCCTGCCTTCTCCTGTCTTTAGCAGTTTCCTGTTCCACATGAAAAGCTATTCCTGAAGCTCAGAGACCCCTGGAAACAGCATGAGGGGCTTGAAACTGAATTGCACACCTCCCCTTGGGCAAGCAAATGGGCCTTGCGCAAGGACTAGTTAATTCAGTTCAACAATTACAGAAGTGTCTTTCTGTTTAGATTTATTTATCTTTTATTTACTTGCCTCATTTCTACCCCTCCTGTCTCCATCATGGGGGACCCAAACAGGTTTACATAATTCTTCTTTCAATTTTATTCTCCGAACAACTACTCTGAGCAGGGCTTTTTTGGCAGAAAAAGCCCAGTAGGAACTCATTTGCATATTAAGCACCCCTGATGTTGCCATCGTTTTACACTGGTCTTATTTGTAGAAAAAGCCCAGCAAGAACTCATTTGCATATTAGGCCACTCCCCCTGACACCAAGCCAGCCGGAACTGTGTTCCTGTGCGTTCCTGCTCAAAAAAAGCCCTGACTCTGAGGTAGATTTGGCTGAGAGGGTGGGTTTTCATAGCAGAGCAGGGATTTGAATCTGGGTCTCCCAGTTTCCTGACCACTCTAACCGCTGTATCTCACTGGCTCTCAGCCGACTCTCCTCTAAAAAAAAAACAGGAGACAAAACCAAAGAAAAAAACTAGGTGAGAAAGTTAAAGGAGAAGGTGTTTTTATAGTACAGCCTGAATTTCAAGGAAACACAAAATGGGGATTAAAAAAATAAACCGTGCATGATAAGAACTTGCGCCTACGTCCATTTTGTGGACTCATCCTCTGGGGACTGGATCTTTGTAATGCAAAAATCCCTCCCTTTCCACATATCCTACTCATTATAGTGACAAGCATTCTATATATTTAAAAGTAAGTATCGTCATATTAACTCACATTGAATATTGTCATTGGGCGACTGTAGCCTCGGCTTGTTTTCAGCCGAGGGTGTATATTTTTTAATGAATGTCACTGCAGATAAAGCACTTGCTCTCGGCTGCAAATCCCATTGTAGCTTCCCATACATTCTGAAGGTTACATTTGGTCTTAATAAGAAGCGACAGCCTGAGTCACTCTGCCAGTTTGCAAAGCATAAGGAGAAGAATGTTGTCAGGAGGGAGGGGGGAATTGTCCGAGAACAAGAATTCTCAGTGGGTGAATGAAATAATAGCAAAGAGAGGGAAGGCATCCCTATACAAATGGATGACAACTTGCTGTGCTCAACCTCCTGTTTTTCTTGACTGAAATAGCTCCCCCTCACATATGTGTATTACTTAGCTCTGTGGTTCTGCCGGCTAAGCTGTGGGGAGAGGCCATGGCCCAGGGGTAGAGCATGTTTGGCATGCAGAAGGTCCCAGGTTCAGCCCCTGGCAGCATCTCCAGTTAAAAGGACCAGAAAAGTAGGTGATGTTAAAGACCGCTTCTTGATGCTTTGGCGAGCCACTGTCTGTATGAATAGACAGTACTGACCGTGATGGACCCAGGGTCTGATTCAGTATAAGGCAGCTTTGTGTGTTAATCTGTTCATGTGACACCCTTGAGAACTCCAAATTGTCCCTGCTGGATCTCTGGTTTCCTGCTTTGCTTATGGGTCCAGGAGATACTTGGCTGCATCTCTGTCTCTAGATCTCTCTTGTATTGCCAGTCTCTTCCATGGGACTGTGAACTGGGGAGTCTCCAGCTTCCAAATCTTTAACCCACTCATGAATTTGCTGGGTTTCTATGTCGTTTCATCTAATGGCCCTTCCAATGGAAACCAGTCTTGGAATCATGCTGCTGGTCATTGAAAGCCAGTTTGGTGTAGTGGTTAAGTGTGCGGACTCTTATCTGGGAGAACTGGGTTTGATTCCCCACTCCTCCGCTTGTAGCTGCTGGAATGGCCTTGAGTCAGACATAGCTATCTCAGGGGTTGTCCTTGAAAGGGCAGCTGCGTGAGAGTCCTCTCAGCCCCACCCACCTCACAGGGTGTCTGTTGTGGAGGGAGAAGACATAGGAGATTGTAAGTCGCTCTGAGTCTCTGATTCAGAGAGAAAGGCAGAGTATAAATCTGCAGTCTTCTTTTTCATTAAAGGAAGTGTATGTGTATGTTGAGCAACTCTTTACAAGATGGTGATGTTGACCGTATCAAAATCCACAAAGAGAAAACTATCCTAAATCAGCGAGATGGAATTCTCACATCTCTCCATTCTCTGGAGATTCCAGACACTCTGTGTCCGATAAAGCGAGCTGAAAAACAGGGCAGAAATTGTCAAGGAGAAAAGGGACATACAGGAATGCCTGGAATTGCTCTGCCACCTTTACCTTAAGAATGGGAGATTTGGCATTAGTCTGTAAAAGGGCATATCTTCTTTCTTAGAGAAGGTTTTCCCATAAATGTGAACCTGCACACAATACTGCCATATATTGCATATTTTGTTGTTGTTGTTGCTGTCAAGTCAGAGCTGCCTTATGATGACTTTGTAGGGTTTTCAAGGCAAGAGACATTCAGCAGTGAACATAGGAACATAAGAAAAGCCATGTTGGATCAGGCCAATGGCCCTTCCAGTCCAACACTGTGTCACACATTGGCCCAAAACCCCAGGTGCCACCAGGAGGTCCATCAGTGGGGCCTGGACCCTAGAAGCCCTCCCGTTGTCACCTCCCCCCCCCCCGCAAGCACCAAGAATATAGAGCATCACTGCCCTAGACAGAGAGTTCCAACAACTCTCAGTGGCTTGCTATTGCCTGCCTCCCCATCATAGCCCTGGTACTCCTTGGAGGACTCACACATTCAAGCGCTAGCCAGAGCTGATCCTGCGTAGTTTATATGCCACATAGCCATGTACTACATATACTGTATCAGACCTTTGGTTTATCCTGGTCACTTTTGTCTATTCAGATTGGCAGTGGCTCTCCAAGGTCTTTCACTTCACTGTCTGCCTGGTCTCTTTAGCTGGAGTTGCTGGGGATTGAGCCTGGGACCTTCTGCATGCAAGGCAGGTGCTCTGCCACTGAGCCACTGTCATTTCAAAGGCATAGGGAGCCTTCTCTCTGCTATTTTGTGGTACCAATAATCCTAGTCAGTGGAGACAGATCAAATAGGTGTCATGAGCCCTGATGAGGAGGACCTGGAAGGGTTAGCAGACCTGGAAGAGTTGCCAGCCAGTTCCTCAGCTGAACAAACAGCAGCTGGCCCTTCAATCACTCTCCAGGCACCAGTGTCAGCTGTTGACGATCAATCTCCTCCAAGCTCTCCTTCTCCCATCTCAAGAGTTCGAAGCAGGCTCTGGAAAGTACTTTCAGAGCAAAGACATGAGGCACGCTGATGCTTCAGATCTCTCAGCCCTGATTTGTAGCAGAGTCACTGCCACCTAGGGAGCAGGCTGATTGAGACTCCCATATAGCTCCCACCCAGGACCTGGTAACCTTGTGGAAGCAACAAGTTTATTCTCTGGCTTGCATCCAGGCTCCTTCCTGATCGTGACCTGCTTGATTTCCTTGGCACCCTGACCTTTTGGCTTTTGGACATTGACTTCTGATTCAGGTTTGTGATTCTGCACTGGTGACCTGGCTCCTGCTTGACTTCCTGGACTTTGACCTTGGGCTGGCTTTGGACTCCTGCCTGCCTGTACCCTGAGAACATGACAATAGGTAGCCGTGTAGCAGTAGAAAAGAGCAAGAGTTCAGTAGCGCCTTAAAGACTGTGACGAAATTTGTGGCAGGGGAGGAGCTTTTGTGAGTCACTGCGAACTTCTTCAGAACTGTAGAAGTAAGCCGTGAGTCAAGAAAGCTCATACCCTGCCACAAATTTTTCTGGTTTTCAAGATACTGCTGGATTCTTGCTGTTTTCTACTCTGAGTCAGTCGAGCGCTCAACTTTTCCAGGCATGATTTAGCCGGTCATGAGGGCTTGGCAAGGGGTGGCCAAACTGCAGTGAAAGAGCCACATGTGGCTGTTTCACACATATTGAGTGGCTCTTGAAGCACTCGCTGCCCCATCGGCTGGCTTGGAGAAGGGGAGGGATGGTGGCTCAGTGGTAGAGCATCTGCTTGGTAAGCAGAAGGTCCCACGTTCAATCCCTGGCATCTCCAAAAAGGGTCCAGGCAAGTAGGCGTGAAAATCCTCAGCTTGAGACCCTGGAGAGCCACTGCCAGTCTGAGAAGACAATACTAACTTTGATGGACCAAGGGTCTGATTCAGTATACGGCAGCTTCATATGTTCATTTGTCTCTTTAAATCACTTCTCTAAGCCAAGCCAGCCAGCAGCTTGGGTAATGCACCTCTCCTTCCCCCCAGTCTGTTTGCCTCCCTCCCTCCCTTGTGGCTCTCAAACATCTGACGTTTATTCTGTGTGGCTCTTACACTAAGCAAGCTTGGTCACCCTTGGGCTAGGGTCTTGTTTACAGGTGGTGGCCTTCCTTATACAACTGTGACAAAGGAGTGCCCTGGACTCTTCTGGCAATGACTCTCACCTTAAATTGGTTGCCATTTCAAAACATATGAGATGTTAATCATGAGGAAGAACAAGAATCCCTACAATCAGGTCCCCCTAGTGCCCATGGACACCTTTCCAGGCACTTGCCAACACCTTTTCTGGTGGGCAGGGCCAGGTGGGGCTTTTGTCCAGCAGTGCTTTTTATTTGTCATTGGAAATGCCATTATCTCTGCAGATTTATAAATATGTTGCTTTGGCAGCAGCTGCCATTGTAGCACAAGGATCTTCAGAATAAGACTGAAGGTCATCTATAGCAGCCATTTTGTGACTGGCTCCACCTCCTGTGGCAGCCATTTTGTGGCTGTGCCTACCATGTGTGTCAGAATTCCAAAGGTGCCCACAGTTGAGGAAGGCTGGAGAAATTGCTCAATATTGTACTGTTCTCCCCCCCCCCCCACCCACATACACATACAAAGCTTTCTTATATCGAATCAGACCATTGGTCCGTCAAATATCAGTATTGCAGTAACACTCTAGGGTCTCAGGTGGAGGTCTTTCACATCACTGACCACCTGCTCCTTTTAGCGGGCGATTCCAGGAGTTGAACCAAACGGATCTACCTAACAGATATTCTACCAGTTCTTCTGACTTCTGAAAATTACCTAGGTATGGTCTACATTTAGAAGCACGTATTCATGGTCATGAGGTCTAGAAACTTGCTTAAAAAAAGACAGGAAGTTGAGATTGTCCAGGAAGTAAAATCCTGCGCCATCATCTTTATTCTGCTCCCCACCCACACTCCCAAATAATCATGGCATGCGTGTGGTTCTAATATATCTCCCTCAGGGCCTGGCTTTATCACCCTCTATATCTGTGCCAGGATAAGCTGTTAACCAGGTTTGGGGTATTTAAAGATGATCCAATCTCTTCCTTCTTAAATTGCCTGGCGTTTGTGACTCTGAGCAGCCAGAGAAACTGGTTTGGCAGCCCGCTTCTTCTCCTGACAAGGAGATGTTAGCAGAGACAGATTTGTCTTTGATTCTTCTGATGTGCAGGTAAAACAAAGCGGCGCTCCTGATAAGCAACCATTATTAGTATTAGTACAATGCCAGTGTTGTAGGCACCGTTTGAATGTTAAGATAAAACGCCTAGGGCAAAACAATGAATGCAACTCCTCTGCAGAAATTAAGCTATAAATATATCTTGGGTACACATCAGTTTGAGCATTTAACAGAGAATACAATGGTGAACAGAATTGACAGCTTTGTTTCTCAAAAGCCGCCTGCTCACCAAGGAAAAGGAATCAAAAATGCATGCTTCGACATTTCTTTTGAGAGTTTCTTGAATTGGCCCTTATCCCGTCTTGGTGCTATTAAGATGGTCATGGAAATAAGATAGAATCATAGACTCTTAGAGTTGGAAGGGACCTCTAGGGTCATCTAGTCCAACCCGCCGCACAATGCAGGAAACTCACAAATACCTCCCCCTAAATTCACAGGCTCTGCATTGCTGTCAGATGGCCATCTAGCCTCTGCTTAAAAACCTCCAAGGAAGGAGAGCCCACCACCTCTTGAGGAAGCCTGTTCCACTGAGGAACCACTCTAACTGTCTGTCAGGAAGTTCTTCCTAATGTTGAGCCGGAAACTCTTTTGATTTAATTTCAACCCATTGGTTTTGGTCCTACCTTCTGGGGCCACAGCAAACAATTCAGCACCATCCTCTAGTATATGTGACAGCCCTTCAAATACTTGAAGATAATGATCATATCACCTCTTAGCTGCCTTCTCTCCAGGCTAAACATGCCCAGCTCCTTCAACCTTGTTCTACTTATTCACCTGTGCTACCCCTGGATTTCTCATGGCAATGTCTTGTTTGGGGGTATGATTTCCCTCAATGGCCAGCTGGCTGGCAGCAACAGATTGGAGGCCCAAAGACTCGGGGGGGGGGAGGCTGTCCCCAGCCAGACTGGGGATCTGGCAACCCTATGAAAAGTGGATGGAGCCAGGTGGCAAATTTGCCCACCAAGGCATCTGGTTGGCCATTAGAGATGTGATTGATTGTGCAGACTTTTAAGAAATGTTGCATTGGAAGCAGCTGTCATCACCACAGCACAAATATCTTCTCTGTGTCACTGAAGCCAAGCAACAGCTGCAATTTTGTGACTGACTCCTGTTTCTGTGGTGGCCATTTTTTTTGGCAGCCATTTTTTAAAGCTGTGCTCACGTATTCCTATCGACTTCCAATTCCAGTTTGCTTTCAAAAAAAGTTGGAGATCACTGGGAGAGAGAGATCTTTTTCTCCTTCTCCCAGAATACTAGGTTTCAGGGGGCACCCAGTGAAGATGATGAGCAAAAGGAAGAACTTTGTTACTCAATGGAGAATTAAAATGTGGAATTCTCTGCCGGAGGATGCAGTGATAGACACAAGCACAGATGGCTTTGGGAGGGGAGTAGATAAATTCATGGATGAGAGGTCCATCAGTGGCTAATAGCCATGGTGACTAAAGGCAAGTTTCATCCTCAGAGGCAGAAAACCTCTGAATACCCATGGTAGGAAGCAACATTGGCATAAGACCCTAGCCCCTGTGCCTTTTTGTTGGTCCTCCATACTACCTGGTTGGCCAGTGTATGAAACAGGACGCTGGACTAGGTGGACTAGGTCTGATCCAGCAGGACTCTTCTGTTCCCCAAAACCCACATTGCTGCCCTTTTCCTTCTTCAGATTCTGTCTCAAGACCCACACTCTTGTGAAGTTTTTCAACCCTTTAACCCTCATTCTCCAGGACTAACAAAGGCAAAATACAATTGTTCTGATTTTTCTTCTTCCAGTTTTTATTTTTTATAATGTATCTTATGATTTGCTGTTAGAATTTACAGAGCAAGTTAAGACCTTGGAGTTGCTAGTAGACCAAAACTTTTTGATGTAGTAGCCAGTGTTGCCTTTTGTCACCTGCATCCGGCTCACCAACTCTTGCCCTTCTTAAGACTCATCAGCTCTGGCCATACTGATCCATGCTTTTGTAACCTCATGACTGGACTACTTCCCTCGAAGACAGCTTGGAAACCTCAGCTGGTTAAGAATGGGGCAGCCTGATTATTTTCAGGGGTACCTGGCTGGAACTTATCCTGCTTACCTTAAAACAGCTCTGTTGGTTGTCAGTTGGTTTTAATTCAGGGTATAAGCTTTTTCTCCCTCTCCCAGAATACTAGGTTTCACGGGGCACCCAGTGAAGATGATGGGCAAAAGGAAGAACTTTGTTACTCAATGGAGAATTAAAATGTGGAATTCTCTGCCGGAGGATGTAGTGATAGACACAAGCACAGATGGCTTTGAAAGGGGATTAGATAAATCCATGGAGGAGAGGTCTATCAGCGGCTAATAGCCATGGTGACTAGCCAGGGTATAATTCAGGGTATATGTGCATAGGGCCTATAAAACAGAGCTGTTCCACCAGGCTTTTAGCTGAGGCAAGTGGATGTCCTTACTTTATTGAATGCATCCTCTAACTGGCCTCCCTACACTGATTTACCATTCCGATTGCTGGAGATCGGGCTGATATTCTTGACATTTCTGACATCTAGGACACCTATGTTCTAATTTGTAAAATGTGTTACACCATCCACACTGTTTTTAATCTAATTGTCTTAATTGTCTTGCTATTGGATTTTAACTGTTTCACTATGTTGTAATCCGCCCTGAGCCCGCTATGGGAAAGGGCGGACTATAAATCTACTAAATTAAAAAAGAAATTAAAATTCTGTCTGTCAGATGTCCATGCTTACTTCAAATAGAAGTCTGCATGCACATAAAAGCTGATACCTGAAATTAAACTTTGTTGGTCTTAAACAGGGGTGGCCAAACTTGGTTAACTTAAGAGCTACATAGAATTAATGTCAGATGTTTGAGAGCCGCAAGACATGAACATCAAATGTTTGAGAGAAGGAAGGAAGGAAAGAAGATGGGGAGAGAGAGAGGTGGAAAGAAAATAACTTTAATTTTAAATGCATTCTCCAAGCTGCTGGCTGGCTTGGCTTGAAGGAATGATTTAAAGAGACAAGTGCCTTTTCCAAGCTGCCCAATGGGGCACTGGGAGCTTCGAGAGCCACACAATATGTGTGAAAGAGCCACATGTGGCTCCCGAGCCGCAGTTTGGCCACCCCTGGTCTTAAAGGCGTCACTAGACCTCAAACTTCGTTCTGTTGCTTCAGACCAACATGACTACCTACCTTCATATCTAAAAGACTGTCTCCTATATGCTCCGAACCCGCACACCAGCTGTAGTCCTTAGGCAGCCACATACTGGCTCTTCCCCCACTTAAGCTAGCCTTCCTGGCTTCAGCCAGAACATATACCTTATTCTTTGCCACTCCCACTCTGGGGAATGCTACCTTTGGAAGTTTTTAGAACAGGCTACAAGGCCATTTTGTTTTCCAGGGCTCTTACAGGAATATATATTAAATTTATCTCTAGGAAGGTTAATTGTGGGTTTTAATTTGTTGCTCTTAAAACTGCAATGTCTTAAATTATGACTTGTATGCTGCCTTGAGGTAGGAGAAAAATGGGGATATAAATATTTCAGTAAATAAACAATGGCAGAATGTTGCTGATTTCATTTATGCATCGTTTTCACTAGCTTTGATTTATCACTTTGGGCATGTTTTTTGTGACTTTCCCCCTGTTTTATGGCTTTAATTAAAGCCGCCTCAGGAAGAAGTGTGTTAAGGGCCTAGGGTAGAAATATTTTGAATACAAGGACCTGCCTCTTTTGGCTTATAAAATTCTATAAGTCCCAGCTACATTTTGGTAGTGTGTTCATAGCTGTATTATAATATAGCACACAGGTGGTCAAACTGCGGCTTGGGAGCCACACATGGCTCTTTCACACATATTGTGTGGCTCTTGAAGCCCCCACTGTTCCATCAGCCAGCTTCAGGAAGTCATATCTCTCTTTAAATCATTTCTCCAAGTCAAGCCAGCAAACAGTTTGGAAAATGCATTTGAAGTTAAAGTTGCTTTCTTTCTGGCCTCTCTCCTCTCCTCTCCTCTCCTCTCCTCTCCTCTCCTCTCCTCTCCTTCCTTCCTTCCTTCCTTCCTTCCTTCCTTCCTTCCTTCCTTCCTTCCTTCCTTCCTTCCTTCCTTCCTTCCTTCCTTCCTTCCTTCCTTCCTCCTGCTTGCTCTTATATTAAGCAAGTTTGGCCATACAAGTCTTGCAGGGCTGTTTAACCCACAATCCCTATTCAGTTTCCAATTAGACTTGGGAACATTCATCTAACAGTTTAGTTGGTTTGCAGACTGTTTGTACAGATACAGCCTCATTTATTACTCTGACCTGGGTTGCCCAGGTTAGTATGCTCTTGCCAGTTCTTGGAAACTAAGCAAGGTCAACTTTGGCTAGTATTTGGATGGGAGAGCTACAAGGAATACCAAATGGCAAATCACTTCTGTTCATTTTTTGCCTTGAAAACCCTACGGGGTTGCCCTAAGTTGGCTGTGATTTGATGACACTTTTCGCCAGTGGGCCCATTTATTATTACATGAGTTATATTAAACCACACCTTTCCCTTGCCCCCAATTATTCCTCACCATGCTGCGTAATGTAGCTGCACTTTGGGGGCAAGTATGTTTTGACAAATTCCCTGCCAATGAGCATCGTATGCCATTTGATCCTTGTGCAGTTGAGAAAGTGGTGAGTGCCTGGGGTCAGACTGACTCAGGGCCACACAAGGCTGGGCCTCCCAATGTACTGATTCATATTGCCCAAGGTTAGGGGACCAACAAGCTTGCACCTGTTCATCCCCCAAGAGTGACACATCTTAGACTGGCAATTCCACCCGCTATCATTATTTTGATCTATGAAGAGTGGGATATAAATCCAGTCTCCTCCTCCGCTTCTTCCTCCTCCTCCTCCTCCTCCTCCTCTTCTTCTTCTCCGAATTCAGGGTGCTAAGCTTTTATGGAGATAGCCCATTTTGATCTGTGAAGGGTGGGATACAAATCCAATCTCTTATTCTCTTCTTCTTCTCAGGAGAATTCTGGGCGCTAAGCTTTTGTGGAAATATCCCATGTATTCAATGTGACATTTATTTACTCCGGTGGGTAACCATGTTGGTCTGAAGCAACAGAACAGCATTTGAATCCAGTGGCACCTTTAAGACCAATACAGTTTTATTCAAGGTAGAAGATTTCATGTATATGCACACTTCTTTAGATACAATGAAATGGAAATTACCAGTCCATACATATAAGTAGAGGGTGAGCAGTAAATTAGCCTACAGCTAATTAGCCTTCTTGTACATCGCCTAGAGCCCGACATAATAATAATAATAATAATAATAATAATAATAATAATAATAATAATAATAATAATAATAATAATAATGTCCCGCCCAGCCCGGGCGGGGACTGCGCAGAGGAGACCTCCCGTCGCCTGCCAGCCGTTCCAAGCCCTCGTCGTCGCCCCAAGAGCCTTCCCCACCTCTCCAAGCCCCCGTGGCGGCCCTACCCCTCACCTCAACTGACAGGGCGCCAGCAGCCACCCGAGCAGCGCCTCCCAGACGACGAGCCCGACTCCGAGTCCGCGAAGTCTGGCCAGGGCAAGACGCCGGGGAGCAAGAGGGAGAAGCTGAGCCCAGCACCGAGCCAGGAGGAGGAGAGCCATTCGTCTCGTCACAGCGCGAGACGCCCCATCGCAGCACGCAGCCGAGGGCTAGGACGCCCGAGGCACGCCCAGTCAGCCCAGCCCTGGCTCGCCTCTCCCGGGCGTCTGGGGCTTTGAAGGGGGGAGGAGCCAGAGAGGGGCAGGACCCGGGAAGGGGGAAGGTTGGGTCGGGAAGCATAAAAGGAGGGAGGGAGGAGGTCGCTGAGGAAGCTGGCTGATGCGCAAAGAGGCTGCCTCGTGAGAGAGAGGGACAGGAGCCGCAGCACAGCCAGGAGGGGAACGGGGGCCTGCGGTGAAGTAACCCAGCGCCCACCCCCCTGTTTCTGAGACCTCTGGGGAACACCCCAGAGTGCCCGGGAGGGGCAACGGCGACGCCGGGAGACTGGGAGGGGTACCGAAGACCCGACAAATAATAATAATATCCCTATTTGGTCCTTGAATATGTTAAAGCAGCTTAATTTATATTTCGATTTCATTGAATCTGAAGATGTGTGCTTGCACACGAAATCTTATACCTTGAATAAAACTTTGTTGGACTTAAAGGTGCCACAGAACTTTGTTCTGTAGTTATTTGCTGTCAGCTTTTGGGCCACTGCAGGAGCCTGTCTGTCCCTGGTCACAAATTACCCATCAGTGACCTTGAGACAGAAGCCCTGTTCGCATGTGACCGTAAACATGCACTTGCATGTATGTGTGTACATCTATGTGTAAAAAAGAGCCAACACCCATTATGTTTACAAATGAAACTGGGGAGCAGTACCTGGATAAATGTGGGGTTTAAATCTGATGTGGAGCTGTGCATGTGATGGATGTAACATGAGAATTACTCAATGTCAATATAAAGAATGATCAAGTGGACATAGAAGCCCGGTTCACATGTTAGAGTGAACTCATGTACATCCTGCATGTCAGGGGGTTGGACTAGATTACTCTGGAGGTTCCTTCCAACTCTATGATTCTATGTGCATTCATCTGTTTGTAAGAAAAGAGCCAACATTAGTTATAAATGAAACTGGAGACCAGTACTTGGATAAATGTAGGTTTTAAATCCCATGTTGAGCTGTACATGCCTTGAACATTACATAAGAATTATTCTGAGAAGAATAAAGGAAAATCAAAGGTAAATTGTACAAGGATAGTATGTGCATTCACTGTAACTTGTGGACCTTTGTTTAGACATGCCATCCACACAATCTAGCAGCCTGGCAGCTGCATTTTGGGAGCACACACAGCCTGCAGTGCTTCTGATACAGGCAGTTGCCATGTTGTGTGAACTGGAGTGACGTGTGTATTTTGTATTCATGTTCCAGATCCCTGGAAAATCCAGTGGCCAGGTTATACCAGAATTAAACACGCTTGCGAAATATGTACATCATTTCTGTTTCAGGCAACATGGTGGATGCACCTGTCGGGAGGACCTGTATGTAGTTCCAGCCTCCTGAACACAGAGACATAATATCTGAAAAGTTCTAAGGATCACGGAATCAGTATAAGCAAATCCAGTTTCCTGTGTTTCCATTAATAAGGAGTGCCTAAGGAGTTCTTAAGAGCCCTGAGTTCGATCCCAGCGAAAGCTGGGTTCAGGTAGCGGGCTCAAGGTTGACTCAGCCTTCCATCCTTCCGAGGTTAGTAAAATGAGTACCCAGCTTGCTGGGGAGGGGGGTGGGGTTGTCGATGACTGGGGAAGGCAATGGCAAACCACCCCGTAAAAAGTCTGCCGTGAAAACGTCGTGCTGCGACGTCACCCCAGAGTTGGAAACGACTGGTGCTTGCACAGGGGACTACCTCTACCTTTTTAAGGAGCGCTTATGCTTAAAGTAGTGGTATGTAAACTTGAGCAATTCTTTTTGCTTTTTTTTTTTCTGGAGGTGTCCCGGGTTTGCCAACACTGCAGTTGCAATCCCAATTTGCCTTAATCTTGTTTAGTTACCTTCCAGAACGAAATTATCTTCATGTTGACAAAGAAAATAACCATCTGCCTTTAATTATGGGTCATGCTTTAACCGGCGCTGCTTTGAACCCAATCGTGGTTATGCCGTGCACCTTGATTGTTTTCCCAAGCTGTTCACACTACCCCTGCAGGCTGCTTACTGCTGTGTCACTGTCGACATGCTGACATTCAGTTTTTTCCCCTTTTCCCCGCTCATGTGCAGGCTTGGTTTGCTCAAGTAGTGTGTCATACGTGTGGGTCTGCTCCCACAAACGTGCCTCGCTCGGCATTTCCCAACAGTCTGGGAGGCTCTTGCTCAATCCGGAGTCCAGCCCTGCAGACGCAGAGCTGAGAGAAATGTTCAGTCTCTCGAATGAGATGTTAGGCCCTCGAGGAGATGGGGTGTTCGAACCAGGGCTTGGTTCGATCCTCCCAACTCGCCTACCGGAAGGTTATTTGCAAAAACTTTGCTTTGTCTCGAACATGGACGAACAAACTTTATGATACTCCTGGATGAGGAGGGATTTTAAACCGGCCGTTGAAGCGCCGAAAGAAAGCAGTCGAGCAAATAAAAGTGTCTTGAGTTGGGTGGGGTGTTTTTTTTTTTCATAGCAGCCTGATTCAGTTAACAGAGATGAGTCACTTCAAAGATTGGTTCTCAGATGATTCAGAGAGAGGCCACGTGTGACTCAACTTGCAAGTGTACTCAGCTCCCATGATTTCTCTTTCCCCTCCCAGTGAAATAATGGCTGCCCAGATATTAAATAAATTAATGATTGCGGGAGGAGACGTTTTGACTTTGCCTCCCACCCACCCTCCGGCATGAAATAAATGCAGATGTCAAGCGGCTGCACGTTTTCTTGAGAAGTGCATCGTCAAAATAATAGCACATAGATTGATTTTTTTTTTTAAAAAAAAAGCACTTTCAAACATATCTCATTATGTAGGACTCCTTAGCAGTCCATTATTTTGTGGCTTTCCATTTTCCCGGGTGGCACAAGATTCTGGGAACATGTTTCGTCGGGAGCTGCAGGATTGGAACAAGGAGTGCTCAATCCCAAGCTCTGATTTCTTGTTCCCTGTGCAACCAAGGTCAGGATCAGAAGAGGAAATTGTCACAGTTGGAGCTAGGACGCCATGCCCACTGCCCAAAATTGACCTGGTCCTGGCAATCATGTGGCCCCAGAGAGCCAACCCAAGTCCAGATCTGCTGCACTATATTCTTTTAGGTTGCTTCCATATGGTGATGAGCAGGGCTTTTTTTTTTTTTGTAACAGGAGCTCCTTTGCAAATTAGGCCACACACCACTGATGTAGCCAATCCTCCAAGAGCTTGCAGGGCCTACTGTAAGCTCCAAGAGGATTGGCTACATCAGGGATGTCTGGCCTAATATGCAAAGGAGTTCCTTCTACAAAAAAAGCCCTGGTGTTGAGCCTTTGTGCAGCTTTCATGGCAGAGATATTTGGACAGGCAACAAAGCATCTGCATGGCAATTCTCTCTGCACTTTCCTTGCCATGGCCTCTTATACCCTGCAGCTGCCATTCCCCCCCCCCCCCCACTTAAAGGTAAAGGCAGTCCCCTGTGCAAGCACCAGTAGTTTCCGACTCTGGGATGACATCACATCATGATATTTTCATGGCACTTTTTTACAGGGTGGTTTGCCATTGCCATCCCCAGTCATCAACATTTTCCCCCCAGCAAGCTGGGTACTCATTTTACCGACCTCGGAAGGATAGAAAGCTGAGTCAACCTTGAGCTGGCTGCCTGAACCCAGCTTCCGCGGGGATCAAACTCAGGTCATGAGCAGAGAGCTTGGACTGCAGTACTGCAGCTTTACCATTACCATTACCAGTAATAAATGTATAGCACATAAATGTGATGACAATATATTACCACAATCTGCTAGTTCTAGGCTTTCCTTGAAATAAAATAAGTTTTTAGCCTTTTGTGTTGGGGAGTTATAAAGAGAAGTGTTCAGACTACACTGTTCTGCTTACAGTTCTCCAAGGAAAGCTTGGAACTAGCAAATCATGGCAATACATTGTCATCATACTATTGTGTTTTAGCAATCCGCCCATTAGAGATTTTTAAAAAGGCCTATAAAAATCTCTCAGGGGTATGCATGTGGGGTGTTTGTGTGTGTATATATACAACAGCCATGGGGGTTGGAGTAAGGAAAATGGTACCAGTGCAGAACTGCAAAAAATGCACACCTTCCTTTGCACACAGCATCGAAAGATGCCTTGACTGCAGTTTTTCTTAAAAAGGTTGTGCAAAACTAGACTTGGAAAGGATTGCAGCAAACAAGGGTAAATGCAGAAATAGGATAAATTGAGGATGACATCATGTGAACGCTCCTGAAAATAGCTCTCCGGTAAAGAAACCAAGGCAGAGCAAAATGTCCATGTGAAAGCAGTATTGTTGTTGTTCAGTCGCACAGTCGAGTCCGATTCTTTGCGACCCCCATGGACAAAGTCACGCCAGTATACGTCTGGGCAATTTGTCAGAAAAAAACCATTAGACTATCCCTATGCAAACACCAGTCGTTTCCAACTCTGGGGTGATGTCGCATCATGATGTTTTCACAGCAGACTTTTTTTACGGGGTGGTTTGCCATTGCCTTCCCCATTCATCTACACTTCCCTCCCCCCCCCCCCCCCCGGCAAGCTGGGTACTCACTTTACCGACCTTGGAAGGATGGAAGGCTGAGTCAACCTAGAACTGACTACCTGAAAAACCCAGCTTCCCCCGGGACTAAACTCAGGTCATGAGCAGAGAGTTCGGACTGCAGTACTTCAGCTTTACCACCCTGCACCATGGGGCTGCTAGACACATCTGTACATACCACTAAGGCTGCTCGTCTGCCACACTGCTGGCATGCTTCAGATATTTGCCAGCTCTTGGAAAGAGCATATGATGACCTTTTGCGGTACCATTTGCTTTTGCAAAGCAAAGTACTGGGATGTGCAGTGTTTTTTTCAGCGGTGTAGTGGTTGAAGTGTTGGGCTAGGATCTGGGAGGCCAGGGTTCTAATCTCTGCTCTGCTACGGAAGTTCACTGGGTGACCTTAAGCCAGCGACACAATCTGAGCTTAACCTGCTTTTCAGGGTCGTTGTTGTGATAATAAAATGGAGGAGAGAAGAACAATGTAAACCTCTTTGGGTTCCCATTGTGAAGAAAGGTGGGTTATAAATGAAATAAGCAAGCAAAGTAAATAAATTTCTGTAGCATTTATTTTCATAAATTAGCGTCTGACAAAGAGTGAACATATGAACATATGAAGCTGCCTTATACTGAATCAGACCCTGGGTCCATCAAAGTCAGTATTGTCTACTCAGACTGGCAGCGGCTCTCCAGGTTCTCAAGCTGAGGTTTTTCACACCTTTTTGCCTGGACCCTTTTTTTGGAGATGCCAGGGATTGAACCTGGGACCTTCTGCTTCCCAAGCAGATGCTCTACCACTGAGCCACCGTCCCACCGCAGGAGTGTTCCTGACTTATGAAAACTGGTAACGTCACAGTAATGTAATGAATTTTGTTATGTTTAATTTTGCTGCAACAGACTTCTCCAGATTAATTTATGAAAACGTGGGCTTTGCAGAGGAAAAAGGGCAGCTTCAGGGCAGGCAGTTCATCATCTTAAAAGCACCATCAAATGCGAGAATATGCCCTTGTGGCTCTCCAAGGTTGCTTCTCATAGTAGACTGTGTAGCTCAGTGGAAGCATTTGGAAAGTGCCAGGTTTGTTCGGGTCCTGCTAGTGGACCTCCTGATGGCACCAGGGTTTTGGCCACTGGTGACACAGAGTATTGGACTGGATGAGCCATTAGCCTGATCCAACATGGCTTCTCTTGCATTCAGTTCTCTTGAAAGGGTCTCAGGTATTAAAAACATAAGAAGAACCCTTCTGAATCAGACCAGTGGTCCATCTGGCCCAGCAGCCTTTCTCACAGAGTGGCCAGCCAGTTCCTCTGGAGGTCCAGCAGGACATAGAAGCTTCACTTGACGTTGTCTCCTGGCATCCGGATTCAGAGGCTGACACAAAGGAAGTGTTGTGAAGGACGCTTCTTTGCTTGGGCTCCTGGAGAGTCTTTTGCCAGTCAGAGCTGACAGACTTCATGAACTGAATGTCTGACTTGGTAAAAACACAATTTTGTTTGTTCATTTGTTCTTGCTAGAGAGCAGTGAAACCTCAGACTGTTGCCAGTGCTACTTCAAGCAGCAAAAGTATCTCTCCCAACCCTCAGCCTGGCAGGTGTGATTTGCACTCCTAGCTCTAAGAAGGTCAGCTGACTGAATGCCCATTGAACCTGGTGACCTGCATGGAAACTTGGGCGGCACATGACCATCTTGTTGCTTGTTGCTGTTCAATATGTGGGGCAACTGTTTTATTTTTCCTTTTTGAGACAACTTGGCAAGGTTGGCTTGTCCAGTTCTCATTAATTTAATTCTTGAGGGGTACAGTGTCAGTGATGATTTAAAAGCCACAAGATATCTTGATTGGCTCCAGCATTTATGGATGAGACAACAGCCAACACATTTAAGAACATAAGAACATGAGAGAAGCCATGTTGGATCAGGCTGGTGGCCCATCCAGTCCAACACTCTGTGACACAGTGGCCAAAAAACCAAGTGCCATCAGGAGGTCCACCAGTGGGGCTAGGACACTCAAAGTCCTCCCACTTTTGCCCCCTCGAGTACCAAGAATATAGAGCATCACTGCCCCAGTCAAAGAGTTCTATCTCTACTTTGTGGCTAATAGCCACTGATAGACCTCTGCTCCATACGTTTATCCAATCCTCTCTTGAAGCTGTCTCTGCATGTAGCCGCCACCACCTCCTGTGGCAGTGAATTCCATGTGTTAATCACCCTTTGGATGAAGAAGTACCTCCTTTTATCCGTTCTAACCCAGCTGCTCAGCAATTTCATTGAGTGCCCATGAGTTCTTGTATTTCATCAAAGCTGTGACCAATTTTAAAATTAGGCTCCTTTAACAAGCATCCATGTTGACTTATTTATATTTTTGATTGTTTTTAATTTTTGACCCACCTTCCCCACAAGTGAGTTGCCTTTAAAACAGAACCAACAAGGCTGGAATAGATGTGTCATGGCAGCCACTTAAAATAGGAGGTCCATCTATGGTCTCCCCTGCTGTAATATCTTGCAGAAGTTAGTGGTGCTATGACGGTAGCTGAGCAGTTGCTTTGCATACAGTTCCAGTTAGAAGCCTCTCCAGTGGAAGATATTGAGAAAGACCTTCTCTGCCTGGGGCTGTGGAGATCTACTGACAATCAGAGTAGATAATATTGATCTCTGTGGACAGACCGTATTCTGACCGGGATGACTTAGACCAGGGGTCCTCAAACTTTTTAAACAGGGGGCCAGTTCACTGTCCCTCAGACTGTTGGAGGGCCGGACTGCCGTTACTGTACAAGGCCGTGGGCAGTCAGTTCTCCGTCTTCTGCATCTCTCTCCCTTCCCCACGCCACACACCCCGGCCTGGGAACTCACCTCACCTCGGTATCACCTCACACTCTGTCTCTGCCTCCTCAGCCCAGCGCCGGAAGTGTGCGTTGCTAACACAAGTTTAGGTCAAACGTCACTTCCGGTCTGATTTTGCCATAACCCGGTGGGCCGCATAAACGTCCTCAGCGGGCCGCATCTGGCCCGCGGGCCGTAGTTTGAGGACCCCTGGCTTAGACTCATCGGATCTTGCCAGATCTTGGAAGCTAAGCAGGGTTGATCCTGGTTAGTACTTGGATGGGAGACCACCAAGGAAGTCCAGGATTGCTACACAAAACCAGGAAATGGCCAGCTACCTCCGTTCATCCCTTTCTTTCAAAACCCTTAACGTTCACTATAAGTCAGTTGCAACTTGACGGCACTTTACACACACAAGGACGGACTTCGGTCTCAGTCAGTATAAGGCAACTGTATACAAACCTGTGATTCTCCCTGCCTCAATCAATGTCATTTGTTGCAGCTGGGGTGGAAAGGTTGGGAAACGCAATGTGTCTTGGTGTCTAAACACGGAGCAAATGATTTTAGATGGGTGGTTCCCAGCCTTTTTGTGACCCCCCCCCCCCAAATCCAAATCTATTTGGTGTGTTGAGCCACTTAAAGCAACTGTGTGCAATAATCAATAAAATTGCAAAAGGTTGCAACCCATTGTCACAAGCTTTGTGACCCACTTTTGCACAGGGACCTACAGGTTCAGAAACAGCGATGGTAAGGAAGGGACATGGCTACCAATGTTCCCTCTATTTATTTTCCCCTACTGAGCAGAGCAGTTCAAATGCTGAGCCGAATAGAACTGCTGTAATCTTAAAATGGGCAGTGCAATAACCTGTGTGGCTCCAGATTGCTGCTGAGAGGGGATTCCTGTGTTAAGAGAGCCAGTTTGGTGTAGTGGTTAAGTGTGCGGACTCGTTATCTGGGAGAATCAGGTTTGATTCCCCACCCCTCCATTTGCAGCTGCTGGAATGGCCTTGGGTCAGCCATAGCTTTTGTAGTTGTCCTTGAAAGGGCAGCTGCTGTGAGAGCCCTCTCAGCCCCACCCACCTCACAGGGTGTCTGTTGTGGCGGGGGGAAGGTAAAGAAGATTGTGACCGCTCTGAGATCAGAGTATAGGGCAGGATATAAATCCAATATCTTCTTAATGAGCGGCCACATGTGTACAGCTTAGAGGGAACTCTGACGACTACCATTTTTCAGCAGTGAGCGAGTGTATATTGTTGCATCCAGTTCCAGCTCTAGGAGTGAAAAAGAGTGAATTGGATGTGAATTTAGACTGCCAGGGATTTCAGTTGATTTTGTAGCTGGAAAAGATTAGTTTCAGGCTAGATTGATGTGTTTCTGACTGTTTACAGACAAGAGTCGTACATTTTAGGTTCTTACAGTCCATGAAATCTTGGACAGATGCTTAGATTCTAAATAACCAACAAATGTTTGTTTAATTAAAAAGCATTAATTATCAAGTAGCATGGGAACATAAAGCATGTGATTATTAAATCATGAGGGTGTCACCTTGTGCTGTGGCAGAAATGCTGAGGTTCTAATTCTTATTACCACAATCAAGATGGTTACGAATGCTGTCTCTGAAGTATCTTTAAAGTCTTCAGGCAAGCAGAAATTCAAGTGCTGGCAGCAGGTGCTCGGAAGATACTAATTGATTTACCGCTAGGCCAATCTGCTGACCTACAAAAGGGGCAGTTTATATGTTCAAGGTATGCATTTGTAGCCAGGAAAAAACAAATTCTGCTGTGTCGGGAGGTGCCAGAGCTCAGTGAATGAACATCTGCTTTGCATGTAGAAGGTCCCTGAGTCAGTCCCTGGCGTCTCCAATTAAAAGGATTGGATAGCAGATGGTGTAAAAGACCTTGACCTGAGACCCTGGAGAGCAGTGGTTAGTCAGAGTAGACAAAACTGACCTTGACAGACCAATAGTCTGAGACAGTTTGATGTGTTCAAGCCTCCCATGTCTTCTGCCTCACTCTCCCTGCATGTTGAGAAGAGCATCAGGACTATGAGGTCATTCAATGGTAGGGTTGCCAATCCCCAAGTGGGGGCAGGGGATCCCCCAATTTAGAGGCCCCCCCACTTCAGGATCATCAGAAAGCGGGGGGGAGGGGGAGGAAATGTCTTCTAGGCACTCCGTGATTCTCTATGGAGACCGATTCCCATAGGGTATAATGGAGATCAGCAGGTATGTGGGGCTCTGGGCGGGCTGTTTTTTGAGGTAGAGGCACTAATTTTTCAGCATAACATCCAGTGCCTCTCCTCAAAATACACGCCAAGTTTCAAGACGATTGGACCAGGGGGTCCAATTCTATGAGCCCCCCAAAAGGTGCCCCTATCCTTCATCCTTTCCAGTAGAGGGAAGGTATTTAAAAGGTGTGTGGTCCCTTTAAATGTGATGGCCAGAACTTCCTTTGGAGTTCAATTATGCTTGTCACAACTTGCTCCTGGCTCCACCCCCAAAGTCTCCTGGCTCCACCCCCGAAGTCCCCAGTAATTTCTTGAATTGGACTTGGCAACCCTATTCGATGGTGGAGAGGATTCCTCCACTGCTGTGACACTTGATTTGTCCCCCACTATGTATAGCTCCGCATGTTTGGCTTATGTTTCCTGTCTCCACCATCTTAGCCTCTGTATCAGTGAGGTCATCACTCTGGCTCCACCTCTTCCTGCCACATATCTCTGTTGCACAAGGTAGTAGGGAGCAATGAGAGTTATATCTCTGTTACAGATAAGGTTGGTATGTTAGTTGTCTTGGTCTCAGCGCCTGCACTCTGAGACTAACTCTTCTGTCTTTTTTGGCCAAGCTTGAGTGTTAACTCTTGAAGATGTTGCTTCTACAAGCTTGTGACCTTTCTAAAGCTGGGTTCCACATCTCTTGACACTCTTAACAGACAGTTTCAGCAGTCAGATTCTTCTAGCTCCCCATCTGGGAATGGACTTTTTATCCTTTCTTTAAGGTCGGGGGTGGGGGGGGGGGTCTTATTGTCTGTTGCTTATTGGCTCAGCATCAAATGAGATTTAGCAGGGCTTTTTTTTTTTAAGCAGGAGCTCACAGGAATGCAGTTCCGGCTAGCTTGGCACCAGGGGGTGTGGCCTAATATGCAAATGAGTTCCTGCTGGGCTTTTTCTACCAAAAAAGCCTTGAGATTTAGTCACCTATTGCTTCCTCAGATATCAGGTATATGATGATGGCGTGTCGCCAACTCCCATTATTGTCAGAGGGAAGGATTGCTTTAGATACTTATGCTAAAAATATCTTTATTATTCATTCAGTTTCATTCCAGACTTTTAAGCTAGCTACACACAGTCCAGATGTTCTATTGGATTATTTTCTGTATGGCCATATGGTTTATTCTATTTGGAAACAACAACAAAAAATCTTAAAATTTGCCTGACAGACAAGGCAACAGGTACCGGAGATAAACGTTTTGGTAGCAGTTCCTGCTACCAAAAAAAGCCCTGAATATGAGTATTCTAGGGATGCCAGCCTACAGGTGGGACCTGGAGATCCCCCTGGAATTGCAGCTCATGTCCAGACTACAGAGATTAATTCCCCTGGAGAAAATGACTGCTTTGGAGGGTGGACTCTCTGGCACTGAGCCCCACTAAGTTTCCTGTCCTCACCAAGTCCCATCCTCAAATCTCCAGAAGTTTTCCAACCTTGATCTTGCAATCCTACCAACCATCTCCCACTGGCAGCTGAGGGGGGCGGGGGCTGGCAACCGTATTTCCCACTCACCCCAGTCTTTAATCAAGACTTCCAAGATATCTGAGGTATAAGCTTTTGTGAGTCAGAGCTCCCTTTGTTAATCTTAGATGCACTTTTTTGGTGCATTTGGGACTCAGAAAGCATGTGAGAGGCTCTGATAACCTCAGAAATCTTCCATTAGACCTTCTAGGTTTGGAGGCTGAAAGGTCACTGTTGTGGAGCCCCTAAAGAGAAAAGATGGGCAAAAGAGCACTGTTTTGGTTCTGGTTCAAGTTTCTTGTGTGCATTAGCTTTTTGGTGTGGAAACCTAGCATGGCGTTCACGTTGGGGCAGTTTTCACACAAACTGTGTGAGAACTACAGCTTCTCGGGAATGCAGGCCAGAATTGACCCTGAGACAGTAAACTAAAAGCATAAAAGCTTCTACAAGTGCTAGCCAATTTTTATGGCCTAAAAAGACCTAATGTCACTAGCCTGCAGGCCCTATTCTGTCCTGCCCTTCTAGATGTTTCTCCACACCTGGAGAGGCTTTTCTTCTACTTTCAGGGCAGCCTGCCACCACCACCTGACCTTGGTACGAAATTGCCCATTACTGGCATTAGTTGTGAGCTATGGCCTAAATATGGCCCTTTTTCCTGAGCTAAGACAAAAATGTGTGAGCTGGAGGCTAAAAAACCTGAGAACTAGCTCACACTAACTCAGCTTAGAGGGAACACTGGTCAGGAAGTCTGAGACCTTGCCTTTGTATCTCCTGCTGCCCAGCGTCTGGTCATCTCAGGGACAGTTTACTGCCTTGCGCTCCTCTTGCGGAATGGCCACTTGCCAACTCGCTTCCATCATCTGGCACTCCTTTTAAAATAGTGTGTCTGAGACAGTGGAGGTCTATGTAGTACAGAGAACCACTCCCAGTATCTAAAGTTATAGAATATTTATACAAAAGAAAATGTTTACATGCATGCTTTTAGCACAGCACCAAACTGAGCATGGGATACAAAAAAAAATGGGAAAATGCAAATCGTCTGTCCCTTTCTCTATACATGCCCTATCAGATGTTAAAACAGGACAGGCCCCTTTTTCTTAGGACGTTACAGTTCCCTATTGAGTGACCATTACCTTGAAGCTTATTCCAGCTCTTGAGGCAAGCATACAGTAAATGGCTGCCCTGCCAGAGGAGATGTCTCTGTATGCTCGTGAACGCAGCACCCTAGTAAAAAAGACAGCCTTCTCCTGGCTCCTAGGAGTTTTATCTTATCTATTGTTCCCTCCCCCCAGACCAGGTCATGCCAGGTCAAAGAGGTGTTTCCTGGAGATCTCCAATAATCTCTTTCCTGGGGACTGCCTAGCATTCCATCCCTCCAAAACTCTGTCCCCTGCTTGGAGAGGGAGGAGAGCTTGCCCTACCCATTATCTCTCCTGCTAAATCTATTATAGTTTGTACGAAGGTGGGCTATCTGGAAATAAGTTGCACTGACTTCCTCCTTCCCAACGTTCTCTGTCCAGGGGAGGTGGGGGGGGGGGGAGAAGTCTGTAAAAACACAAAGTGGAGTCTTTGCTCATTTCAAACCTCCGAGGAAAAATGCATTTCTTCACATCATCACCTCCCCGCCCCCAGTCTTGTCCCATAGAAGCCATAGTTTAGTGGCCTATCGTATACAGAAAAGCTTATATTCAGGCCCTGGCAGCTAGAGTTAAAATGTGTAAAACCTTGCTCTTTGGGACCCCTGAGGTATGCTGTTATTTGGAGCTGATAACTGTTTCAGAAATTGAGGTTTGTATCATTTCGAAAAGTTTGGAAAAACAGAAGCGGTTGCTTCCCAAGGAAGCTGCATTAGATGGGTGAATTTGGATAAGCAGGGTTAAATGGTGGAAGTGTGAGAACTAGGGAGTTTACTGTAATAGTGGTTGTTTTTTAAAAAATAATGAACTGCTTATACTGCTTATGGTATCATTTGAAGGGGACTTTGACTCTCGGAAGTAGGGTTGCCAAGTCCAATTCAAGAAATATCTGGGGACTTTGGGGGTGGAGCTAGGAGACATTAGGGGTGGAGCCAGGAACAAGGGTGTGACAAGCATAATTGAACTCCAAGGGAGTTCTGGCCATCACATTTAAAGGGACAGCACACCTTTTTCAATGCCTTCCTTCCATAGGTAATAATGAAGGATAAGGGCACCTTCTTTTGGGGCTCATAGAATTGGACCCCCTGGTCCAATCGTTTTGAAATTTTGAGGGTACTTTGGGGAGAGGCACTAGATGCTGTACTGAAAATTTGGTGCCTTTACCTCAAAAAACAGCCCCCCCCGAGCCCCAGATACCCGCAGATCAATTCCCCATTATTTTCTATGGGAATAAATCTCCATAGGGAATAACAGAGTTCCCAGCAGACATTTCCCTCCTCCCCCCCCCGCCGCTTTCTGACGACCCTGAAGCGGGGGGAGGGCCTCCAAACCGGGGGATCCCCTGCCCCCACCTGGGGATTGGCAACCCTACTCGGAAGCCTATATACCCTGGAAATCTTGTTGGTCTTCAGGATTCTCCTGCTCTCGTATCTTGCTTATATGACATTTTGTTACACAAAAGGTTGAACTACACATTGTGCATAGTTGAATTTCACACACGTTGGATAATGCACTTTTACTACACTTTAAGGATCATTTGCAACTGGATTTTCTTATGTAAATCCAGTTGCAAATGATCGCTAAAGTGCATTATCCAATGTGTCAAAAGCAGCCACATACAAAGGAGACTTTGGCGCATGGTGACTAAACAACATTTTTAAGAAGCGTGGAAAACCTATATTGCAATTTATTTTTTTTTTTGGTAGCTCTGAGCTCATCTCAGCAGATTCAGGCTAGCGTTATGCCTTTTCTGCAAGTTCCTGTCGAGCTGTGTAAATGTGTAGGTGTTTATATAATTTTGAACTGTGCAGCAGTTCTGAGTAATCGTGTTCCGCCTTTTGAAATGAGGTAGCAGCAGAAAAGCCAGGTCCCTCACCTAGCTGGAGCCAATGTGGCATCATTATAATAACAATTATTATTATGGTTGATATAATTAGCACCAGCCATTTTTCATTCCCGGTCATCTTCTTTTCAAGCTGGATAACCCATTTAAAAAGCGGAGGAGGGAGGCTCCGTAATCTAAATGTAAATGTTAACATAAGGTTCAGAAAAGAACGGTGACTGCAGATTTCTCTGTTATGTCTCTGAGTACTTGTAATTACGGTGAAAACCTTCAGAAAATATTAATGGAAATCAGTAACACAGGAGTTCTGCAGTATCTTTTATCATCAGTGTGACCATAAAGAAGGTGGAGATTAAGAGACTGCCCTCTTTAAAGAAGGAAGGGTGTCAGTCAGAACTTTTTTATAGCAGGAACTCCTTTGCATATTAGGCCACATCCTCCTGGAGCTCACAGTAGGCCTTGAACAGAGCCCTGTAAGCTCTTGGAGGATTGGCTACATCAGGGGTGTGTGGCCTAATATGCAAAGGAGTTCCTGCTACAAAAAAAGCCCTGGTGTCAGTCCTTGTAAAGCCATGGACAGAGCAATCCTGTAGGTTGCTGTGATGGCAGCAGCCAATCGCCAGTACAAAAGGAGTGTAGCTGGTGCATTCCTGATGGACAGTGCATGAGGGGAAATAGCAACTCATGCCGCTCTGTAAGATGTAGATGGCATAGCAAGCATCCTGGAATTCTTAGCAATCCCAGCCAATCAGATTAGAGCCATTGATGATGCTTCTATGAGTGGCAGCTGAAGAAAACAGCAGTGCTTCCAGAATGACCAGTGATAGTGATTCCAGTAAGGCCATCCTGAGTCAGAAAGAACCCTCTCTCCCAGATATATGAAGGATAGCTAAAGGAAAATCACAGATGGGGGCGGGGGAAAGGTGGAGCAGGGAGGGGTGTGGAGCTGGTCCACTCACCGACAGGCACAGAGTCATGGAACTTGCCCGCAAGTTCTTGCTTGCTCTGCCAGCTGATCGACCGAATCAAAGGAGAGTGATGATATTGAATTTATATCCCACTCTGCACTCCGAATCTCAGAGTCTCAGAGCAGCTCACAATCTCCTTTACCTTCCCCCCCCACACACACACAACAGACACCCTGTGAGGTGAGCGGGGCTGAGAGAGCTCTTACAGAAGCTGCCCTTTCAAGGACAACTCTATGAGAGCTATGGCTGCCCCAAGGCCATTCCAGCAGGTGCAAGTGGAGGTGGGGAATCAAACCTGGTTCTCCCAGATAAGAGTCTGCACACTTAACCACTACACCAAACTGGCTAAACACCGTCCCTGGTCCTCTCCATCATGGGCAGCACTTCCGGTTACACTTCTGGGTATTGATCTGCAAATCATGAAGTGGTCCTATGTATTGAGGCAATTGAAAGTTTTGAATCTAAAGAGATGCCTTGTCTTGAGTACGAAGCTTCGATGAAACTTTCAGCAAAAACAGAGTCTGAATGTTCCAGAGGAGATGTGCGTCTGAGAAGAGATTAACTGCACATTTGAGCATTGTCTTTGGGCTACGTCCTCAAGTGGAACCTTATTCTTTTGCTGCTGGAACTGAGGACGTCTGCCTGAGAAAAGAGAAGAGTGATTGGATCACATTTTTGAACTTTACCTGTTGGACTTTGCGACTTGATGTTCCGTTCCTTGTTGTGATTGTTCAGTTTTTTGTATTGATTATGTATTTTCTATGATCCTTAAATAGTTAAGAATTTTTATGTTCTAAGTAATTTTAGCGGTGTTTAGTTAACATAAGAGAGTTTTTTTGAGACATAACTGCACAGAAGTGCTGCCTTTTCTGTCTTGCCAATCACCAGGTGGGGGCAGGGGATCCCCCAGTTTGGAGGCCCCCTCCCCCTGCTTCAGGGTTATCAGAAAGCAGGGGAGGGAAGAGAAATGTCTGCTATACCCTATAGAGACCAATTCCCATAAGGTATAATGGAGAATTGATCCGTGGGCATCTGGAGCTCTGGGTCCCCACCTGTTTTTTGAGTTTGAGGCACCAAATTTTCAGCATAGCGTCTGGAGCCTCTCCTCAAAACAGCCCCCAAGTTTCAAAAAGATTGGACCAGGGGATCCAATTCTATGAGCCCCCAAAGAAGAAGAAGAAGAAGATATTGGATTTATATCCCGCCCTCCACTCCGAAGAGTCTCAGAGCGGCTCACAATCTCCTTTACCTTCCCCCCCCCACAACAGACACCCTGTGAGGTGGGTGGGGCTGGAGAGGGCTCCCACAGCAGCTGCCCTTTCAAGGACAACCTCTGCCAGAGCTATGGCTGACCCAAGGCCATCTCAGCAGGTGCAAGTGGAGGAGTGGGGAATCAAACCCGGTTCTCCCAGATAAGAGTCCGCACACTTAACTACTACACCAAACTGGCTCTCCAAAGAAGGTGCCCCTATCTTTCATTATTTCCAGATGTAGGGAAGGTACTTAAAAGGCAGGTAGTCCCTTTAAATGTGATGGCCAGAACTCCCTTTGGAGTTCAGTCGTGCTTGCCACACCCTTGCTCCTGGCTCCACCCCCAAAGTCTCCTAGTCCCCAGAGGCCCTCAATATTTCTTGAGTCGGACCTGGCAACGCAAGTGCCATCACAGAAAGGTCTGTCTGTCCAGCAGATGTTGTCCTGATGTCCAAACATGGACATAGAGAATGACTTTGGATAATGCTCTTAATCAGTGGACATTTCTCTGTGGGAGAAATCTGTGCATTTAGTGTGTGGAGAAGAGAGAGCAAGCGTCTCCCCTCATGACCTCTCTTGGGAACAGGAAATCCTGATGTTTCAGAACAATGGCTGCGCTTTAGTCAAAAACGAATACATGGGATGGGGGGGGGGAAATCTTCGCCCCGCAATGAAACTGTAAATCATTCTGAGTAACCTGATGATGAGTCATAGCCATAGAAAGCTCGAGAGGGCAATTTTGTGGCATCTATAATAAAGCTATTTTATCACAAGGTACGATAAGCAACCACAAGCTGTTGTACATGTGTTCGTAACAAAGTGAGTCAGCCACACACGTAACGCCTGCGTTTTCAGTCCAGCAAAAATGGCGTAGACTGTTCGTTCTGGCCTTTAAAACAAATATGGCTTTAGTTGCATTGGTCCTGCTGTCGGGTTCCTTTGTAGTTTTGAGCCACATATTTTCTGCTAGATTCCTCTCCCACCCTCCTCTGAGATGTTTTGGGGCTCAGAGCACATTTTGACTGCCCTCTTGCTCAGCTGCGTCTATAAAGGCCTTGAATCAAGAAGCTTTATGGAATGTCTGGTCTTGGAGGATCCTGCATTGCCAAATTGTTAGACGGAAAAGAATTGCGTCTAAGCAGTTGAGCCTTCATTCTCTGCTGGAAAACTTCTAGGAAAAGAGGTTTTGTGCCATGTCTAGGGAAATGGCTGTGCTCCCCATCTGTTCTAATTAGTTGGGAAGTGTTCTTTGATACCTAGATTGTGAGCTGCATTAACAAGATGTTGGTGATTTATTTATTATTTATTTTAGGCAATTTATAGTCCACCCTTTCCCAAGGATGGGCTCAGGGTGGATAACAACGTTCTGAAAACAGTATAAAAACAACAGTTAAAACCAGAGCGATGTGGACAAATACAGTTTGACAGATCATACAAATTATAAATGGCAGCTCAGTTGGGCACACATTATTTGAACTGAAGATAGTAAATAAAATAAATTTATGTTGCAGCAGAGGGGGATTGCCACATCGGGCCAGCTGGTGGAATAGGATGCCCGCTGCCTCAACCAAAGGCCTGGTGGAATAGCTCCATTTTACAGGCCCTGTGGAAAGATAACTATTTGGCGAGGGCTCGGATCTCTAGAGGGAGCTGATTCTACCAGGCTGGGGCCAAGGCTGAAAAGATGGACATCCTTTGGGTCAGGGACGGTCAGCAGATGTGTGCCAGATCGTAGTGAACTCCGGGGCACGTATGGGGAAAGGCGGTCCCGTAGATATGTTGGTCCCAGTCCGTGTCAGGCTTTAAAAGTCAAAACTAAAACCTTGAAATGGATTCAGTACTCAATTGGTAGCCAGTGTGGTTGACGCAGCACCGGCCGGATGTGTGCCCGGAAAGGCAAATTTTGGTATGCATTAGCAGCCAGCCTCCAGCATAGATCATCTTGAGCCAGTACAGAGCTGTAACACGAGACCCTTGAAGCACATGATTGCAACCCATGCATACAATCTCAAGGGTCATAAAAGGAAACAAAATCTGTTTTATTCCTGAAATGACATAAAGAGGTCATATCAGGATAATTGGATTGCATTTGACTCCTGGCCCTTGGTGAAATATGCCCATTCTACACCCTCTATATACATACTCAATTAAGTGGAATTCTAGTCCATGGAAGGTTATGCTGGAATACATTTGTGTTAGTTTTAAAGGTGCCACTAGATTTGTGGCTGTAGTAATGAATGACAGTTGTAATCTGGGCACAGGCTGGCCAAGCTTGATATGTGGAGGAACAGCATTTTCCAGATTTCTGACATCTTAACTCACTAACTAGACCCAGATATGTGTATATGGACCCTATCCAGGGCTTTTTTTTAAAATCAGGAATTCCTTTGCATATTAGGCCACACACCCTTGATGTAGCCAGTCCTCCTGGAGTTTACAGTAGGCCCTGAACTAAGAGCCCTGTAACCTCATTTATTTATTTATTTGACTTGTAGACCTCCCTCCCTTGTGGGCAGGGCTCAGGGCAGTGATCAACATTTTACTAGACATGCTTACAAGTCATCGTTGGGGCCTTAGTATAAAAAAAGAAGCTTATTCACTCTCAGTTAAGCCCACCGCCTATTTTTCTGTCTTGAGTTTCTGTTCTGGAAATGCCTCCTGGATGGAACGTGGAAAACTCTGGTCAGTGACTCATACAGAGACATTTGTGGGCAGCCTTTTCTGAAGGCAGGTGCTTTTGGTATGACTGCACCCTGTGAAGTGATTCAGTGATTACGTCCAGTGCAGAAATGTGGTAGCTCTGCAGGCCCCAAAGAAAGAGGGGGAGGCTGGTTAGAAGGAAGAGAAGGCAAAGCCAGAACAGTGATTAATTAATTTATCTTGTTTATTTACTTCATTTATACCCCGCCTTTCTCCTCAATGGGGAACCAGAACAGCTTACAATATTCTCCTCACAACAACCCTGTGATGTAGATCAAGATGGGTAGCCATGTTAGTTAGCATTGCCAGCCCCCAGGTCTCAGTGCGGGGGGATCCCCGGTTATGGGAATCCTCTCCACTGCGGACCAGCTGGCTGGCAGGGGAAATCCCACCCGTAAGCAGGAATGTCGTCATGCAACGTCCCCATTGTGATGATGTCACCCAGAAGTGACATCATTGCATCAGGGACATCGCACAGGGGATGCTCTGGTTTATGGGCAAACTCTGTGGTTTAAGCCCAATATTACCATAGAGTTTGCCCAAAAACCAGTGTCCCCAATGTAGTTATGTCATTTGATGCCATCCCTGCCCACCCCTGGAATGCCCCCTGAATTGACAAGCAGATCTGGCAACCTTAGTATCATTCTGTCTGTAGCAGTAGAAAAGAGCAAGAGTCTAGTAGGACTGTAAAGACTAACAAAATTTGTGGCAGGCTATTTGCTTTTGTGAGTCACGGAAGAAGTAAGTGGTGCGTCCTCTGAAGAAGTGATATTATGAAAGCTCATACCCTGCCATAAATTTTGTTAGTCTTTAAGGTACTACCGGATTCCTGTGAGGTAAGTTAGGCTGAGAGAACGTGACTGGCCCAAGGTCACCCAGTGAACTTCCATGACAGGGCGGGGATTCAAACCTGGGTGTTCAGAGTTGCCAACCTCCAGGTGTGGATCTTCCACAATTACAGCTGATCTCTAAACTACAGAGATCAATCCCTCTGTTGAAAACGGCTGCTTTGGAAGGTGGACTGTATGCCATTATACCTTGCTGAGGTTCCTCCCCACCTTTCCCAGGCTCCATCCCCAAACTTCTAGGAATTTCCCAACACAGTCTTGACAACCCTATAGGGTGTCCCAGATCCAAGTCTGATACTCTGCTGTGCCACACAGGTTCACACCTGGATTTGTGCCAAAGTCATAGTAGGTAGCTTCCTCTGTGGGTGGATACTTTGGGCTCAAAGGAGCCTGTAGCTATTTAATTAATGGTATTTATCACGGCACGCTAACAGGTCTCTCACAACGCTAGCCAGCATGAAGACTGGGAATTGCTGGCCTCTGGAAAAAATCAGCAGTTGGACATGTATTGCTGCATTGCCCTTTGTATGATGACCTCAGACTCGAATTTATCTGGCCTGCCCTCCAAAGGATTCCAGGAAGACTGGAGGAATGGTCTGCCTCCTTTTTGCTAGCCAGATCTGAGCCTGGAATCTTGGAATATTTCAATATTCTGTGTGGCTACCAAAACACAGGTTCACACCTGGATTTGTGCCAAAGTCATAGTAGGTAGCTTCCTCTGTGGGTGGATACTTTGGGCTAACCGTGCTGACATGGAGAATTCCAGGGTTTTTTTAGTAGAAAAAGTCCAGCAGGAACTTGTTTGGATATTAGGCCACACCCCCTGACATCATCATTGTTCCACATAGGGCTTTTTTTGTAGGACAATCTCGTCAGGGCTTCATTTGCATATTATGCCACACCCCCTGACACCAAGCCAGCCAGAACTGCGTTCCTGCTCCAAAAAAAAAAGCCCTGGAGAATTTTATTGTAAATATATTTTTCATACTTTTTTATTTTAAATGAACAGAGAAATAATATAAAGAACATACAGAAAGTAAAAAAGGGTCACCTAACATTAAGTATATCAATTTCGTTGTAAATATTTTAAAAATATCTTTCCTTTTTTATTGTACTTTCTCTGTACATCATCTTGGAATTGCTTTGTTAACACATGTCTGTTATGCTGGTCTTTGACCTTAATAAATATCATATATTAGAAGTATTAGGGATTCATGTGCATGGCAAATGGTGTGAAAATATGTCTAAACTGCAGCAAAACTTCGCTTTTCTAAAATAGCACGTGTGCAGAGCAGGGCTTTTTTTGTAGCAGGAACTCCTTTGCATATTAGGCCAAACACCCCTGATATAGCCAATCCTCCCGGAGCTTACAGGAGGCCCTGTACTAAAAGCCCTGTAAGCTCTTGGAGGATTGGCTCCATCAGGGGTGTTTGGCCTAATATGCAAAGGAGTTCCTGCTACAAAAAAAGAAAAAAGCCCTGGTGCAGAGTATCATCTGAGCAGGTCTTCTTCAGGCTGTGGTGGAGACAGCAAGCTTCCAGAGCTCACGTCTCTCCCTGCGGGGAGTTTTGTGAGTGGGTCTCTTCATGCCTTAGTCTGGGAGCAGAAAAAGAGGAAGAGGCTTGGCTCTTGTCTTTTGGGAGACAGAGGAGAAAAGTCACATCAGGTCTAATTACAATGGCATTTATGGATTTTTTGGGGAGGGGAGAGCACATACTGTAATACCTCATCTTTTGAACTAGAAAAAAGCAAGACTGTATTTTGGTACAGGGACGCTTTCAGGATAGTGGATGTTCTTTTTTGAGATGAAGCACTAGGAGTGGACAGTTTCTCACTGATTTGGAATGTTGCAGGCCTGACCTGATGCTCCTGGTTTGTGATGCATTCAAAACAGAAAGTTCTGGAAGGGCCAGGTGGTCGTCACATTCCTTGAAGAGTGCATACTATGAAAAAGGGCCCCCCTCAATCCTGCTTACTAAGACAGCCTTACTAAGGTGAATGCAGACTGCTAAGGGATGGTTTTAATCTTTTACAAGGAGGGAAGTATTATTAGCGGTCCCTTCGATGCTGTCCTGATGCATCTATATTATTTCAGTGTTGTATTAACTGTGGCTTTTAGATATCGATCGCTTTATTCCCCCCCCCCCCCCCGATTTGTCCCCATGGCTTCTGCAAGTTACTTCTTTTCTTTGGGTGGGGGTGGGGGAGGCCTTTGGCCAGTCACCGGTTCCGGGTTTGAGTTTCAGAGGTACCAATGCCAGCCTCCAGGTGGGATCTGACTAAAAAAGATCAATTCTCTCAAATAAAATGGATGCTTTGGAGGGTGGGCTCTAGGGCATTGTACCCCACTGAGGTCCCCGTTCTCCTCAGGCTTTGTCTCCGAATCTAGAATTTTCCCAACCTGGATCTGGCAACCCTGCTCCTTCACCCAAAGGGTGATTAACACATGGAATTCACTGCCACAGGAGGTGGCAGCGGCTACAGGCATAGCCAGCTTCAAGAGGGGATTGGATAAGCATACGGAGCAGAGGTCCATCAGTGGCTATTAGCCACAGTGTATTGTTGGAACTCTCTGTCTCTGATTCAGAGAGAAGGGCGGGGTATAAATCTGCAATTCTTCTTCTTCACAGAGTGTTGGACTGGATGGGCCATTGGCCTGATCCAACATGGCTTCTCTTATGTTCTCCCCAGTCTCCTGCTGGTGGCCGGGGGACCTGGCGACCCTCGTTCCAAGCCAAACACAGCTGTTTTCAAAATGGATACTCCCTTCAGACACAAAGGTGATACATCCTGGAGCAGCGTCTGCTCCACTGAGGTAGAGCAAAGCTAATAGGACAGGGCACCAGGAAACAACCCATTCTGGGTATCATGATATTTACAGACAATACTCCCTCTAAGCTATGGAGCCTTGTGAGCAGAGAAATTCTACTTTGTGAACTACTGGCATTAAAGCTGCGAGCTACTGAATAAATTAGTTTGCTCTGGGGCCATTTTTTCCTGAGCTAAGACAAAAAAAATGTGTGAGCCAGAGGCTAGAAAAACTGTGAGCTAGCTCACACTAACTCAGCTTAGAGGGAAGGAACATTGCTTACAGATGCAATGTTGAGGATCATTTGGCATATTCAACACATCACATTAATGTAGTGGTTTCAGTGTTTGTGGTGCTTCAGATGTATTATTTTGTGGAAAGATTTCCAGTCAGGGCTGTTAACCTTCAACCCTAACAGGAAGTCTCCCAGAGCCTAGAAGGAAGTGGCAGCTGGGCATGGTGGATGCTGTAGGTGTCCCATCCCTCTCTCTGGTGTACCACTGAGGATAGGAGCTACAATGATCACACACATTAAAATATTGCACTTTCAATCCACTTTCCAACTGGATTTGACTGTGCGAACTGGCAAAATCCAGTTGGAAAGTACATTTAAAGTGGATTGAAAGTGCATTACTTAGTGTGTGTGATCTCAGCCACAGAATGCCTAGAGCATCCTACCTCCAGCAGGAGGTGGTAAGAACTAGCTGGTGGGCTGCCACCAGCTCTCCACCGGAGCTCAATTTTCCATGGTTCTTCCTGTTGGTAGAAGCGATTTAACATAAAAGTTTCATTTGTGTCAGGGTTGGCAGACCACACCTGCCACAGTCCTCCTTACAAGGCTCAGAATACATAGAAGAAGGGGTTCATAGCACCCTTGACTTTTTTCTCCCAGGCCCCCAGTCCTCTGGGTGTTATGAGGGAGATTCCCTAGGGTATGCCTGCCCCTTATTTTTTCCTCTTCCTGCCTCCCTGAAGTTTGTTGCAATCTAGCCCCTGGGTGTGACTGGGCCAGGCTGGCCTCCAGCCTCACCCTCCATCTCTTTAAAATGGCTGCCTCACTTCCTCTCAGCCAGCAGGTGCTGGTACATGGTACACTCACAGCCACCCAGTCCCTGCTCCCAAATCTCCAAGAATTTACCAAGCTGAAGTGAAGAAGAAGATATTGGATTTATATCCTACCTTTCACTCTGAATCTCACTGTGAAATTGACACAATTTTATCCCGTTTCCCCCCCCCCCCCCCAAAAAATCTAAAGTTTGAACCATTTCTGGGCAATCAGACAGCTGCTGCTGAAGTGGCAGGATCCCGGCAGCAGTGAGTGGTTGCCCATTCACACTGCTAGCCTGGCTCAACCACGGACCCCCTGCAGAAAGGGTTGTCCTTTTTGAAAAAAGGTCCCCGTGTGTGCGCTCAAGCAGAGAAGCGTACCTTGGAGAGGAGTTAGGGGGGGAAAAACCCCGGACCTTGCTGGAAACACCTTGGCGCAATCACACAGCTCCTCTGCGTATGAGTCGCCCTGGGGCATTCAGACAGCAGCCAATTATGCGACGTACATCCAATTCAGGGGGATGGTACCAGGAAAATCCAGGTAGCTTTTTGATGCGAATAGCAGTGTCTGGAGATGGAGTGAGTGCAGGTGCAACTTGGAGGGCAGATGTGCTTGTGTGATTGTGCACTTTTAATCCAAATGGGAGGTAGGGCTAGGTCGGGGCAAATCTCCTGTGTGCAGCCACCCTCAGAGTCTCAGAATGGCTCACAATCTCCTTTACCTTTCCCCCCCACAACAGACACCCTGCGAGGTTGGTGGGGCTGAGAGAGCTCTCCCAGAAGCTTCCCTTTCAAGGATAGCTCTGTGAGAGCTATGGCTGACCCAAGGCCATTCCAGTAACTGCAAGTGGAGGAGAGGGGAATCAAAACCCGGTTCTCCCAGATAAGAGTCCGTGCACTTAACCACTGCACCAAACTGGGTAACCCTAGTTACAATAGCCCTGTAAGGTATATCAGCATTATTACCCAATATTGCAGAAACAGAGGCCTGAAACAGAGTGACTTACTTAAGGTCGCCAGATGATTTCACAGCAGAGGCAAGACATGACCTGGGGGTGCTCCTGGATCAAAGCTCCTTTGTAGTCCACTACACAGGTGCAAACACACCTGTGCAAGCTTCCTCTCATGACCGGTGACGTGAAAGCTAAATATTGGCAAGTGCTTTGTGCATTACAGAAGCCTGTGTAAACAATGACTAAGTAGTAAGTATTGCTAAATGCGCTAGTTGAAAGCACGTTTGTCCAATCTGGATGGTGAAGGGGTGCTGTCTCCAATGGGACGCACTGTTTACAGTTGCTGCGAACAAGATTTGAAGCTAGGCCCTTGGGTTCGTATACGTTTTTGACCACTCCCTTGGGATTGTGGTGTGTCATTTGCTGGCTTTCTGTGCCTCCCCCTCCCCCCCCCCCCCCATTATGAAACCATTGAGGACTCTTGAATGGATTGGCCAATGTTAGTGAGGTATTGATGAAGTAGGCTGTTGTTTCTTGACTGCCAGAACCATGGTTATTTACAAAATATATTGTGGACAGCTTCCTGCAGTTCAAGCAATATGCTAACACCTGCTAGCATGATGTTAGACTGTTTGAGCAATTTATCCAGCCTGGCGTCCCAGGTCATAAGTCAAAGTACAGCATGTTTGTTGATCCTAATGTGGCAATCACCAATTTATAGAACTGGGATTATTTTGGTGATTCCACTTGTCCTCAGAACTTCCTTCCTTCCTTCCTTCCTTCCTTCCTTCCTTCCTTCCTTCCTTCCTTCCTTCCTTCCTTCCTTCCTTCCTTCCTTCCTTCCTTCCTTCCTTCCTTCCTTCCTTCCTTCCTTCCTTCCTTCCTTCCTTCCTTCCTTCCTTCCTTCCTTCCTTCCTTCCTTCCTTCCTCCCCTCCCCTCCCCTCCCCTCCCTTCCCTTCCCTTCCCTTCCCTTCCCTTCCCCTCACTTCCTTCCTCCCCTCCCCTTCCCTCCCTCCCCTTCTTTCCTTACTTTTTTTTGTGTGTGCTTGCACCTGGGAGTCATGGCAACCTCTGGAGAATGACCCCTACTTGGGGGCATGGGGGATATTCAGATAGGTGGCTGAATAAAGCCTGCCCTGTCCTGCCGACTGCTGGTGTTTCAAGGAGGCTTCCCATCCAAGTTCTTGCCAGAGTCGATCCTGCTTAGCTTCCAAGATCAGGGGAGATCTGCCTTGTCTGGGCTATCCAGGTCAGGGCACAAACCCCCTTTCAAAGGAAGGCTTTTTATACATTTCTGATGTCTGTTCAGACTTGACTTTTTGTTATTTTTTAAAAAAGGGGTTTAATGTTCCTCAGGCCTGGAACTGGATGGCACACAGTAGCCTGATCTCTTCCCATCTTGGAAGCTAAGCAGGGTCAACCTTGGTTAGTACTTGGATGGGAGACCACCAAAGTATCTAGGGTCTACAAAGAGGCCTCGAAAAACCCCATGAGGAGTCACCAACTTTGATGGCACTTTCCACTACCAATCTTCTTCAGAGACCTGTTTCAGTTATCAATTTTTAAAATGGTAAAGACCAAGATAATTTCCTTACCATTCAAATCTAAGAGCCAACCTACATATTCAGAAATAGTGTTTCATAGAGTCCGCCTAAGATTGTGTCACTTAGGGCCCAAATGACAGGAGGTGTTTCTCCACTAGTCAAGTTGAGGGAACTCTGACCTGACTCTCATTCCCCCACAGTCCACCCAGCAGCTGAGGGAAACTTTTTTTCCTCAATTCAGAGTGGGACCAATTCAGAGTGGAACTGTGGCAAGAAGGGAAAGGGACTTTAGCACATGAATGGTGCAGGGGGGGGGGGAGTGCAGGGTGAAGCTTCTCCCCCTGTGTCATAGTCTCAATCTGAAGGACACCCTACAGCACTTGGGGAAATAATTTCCCTGTGACTGCTGTATGGCTGTGAGGAATATGAGGTGGGTTGGGAGAATCCCAACCTGACTTGTGGAGAAATATCATGTAGTTCAGGCCTTGGACATAAGTTAGAGGTGAGGGTTTCATAGAATCACAGAGTTGGAAGCGACCTCCAGGGTCGTTTAGTCCAACCCCCTGCACAATGCAGAAAACTCACAAATATCTCCCCTCCCACAAGTTCTGCCTAATTTCACAGAATCAGCATTGCTGTCATGTGGCCATCTAGCCTCTGTTTAAAAACCTCCAAAGAAGAAGACCCCAGCACCTCCCGAGGAAGTCTATTCCACTAGGGAACTGCTCTGTCAGGAAGTTCTTCCTAATATTTAGCCAGAAACTCTTTTGATTTTGTTTCAGCCCATTGGTTCTGGTCCTACCTTCTGGGGCAACAGAAAAGAATTCTGCACTATCCTCTATATGACAGCACTTAAAACACTTGAAGATGGTGGTCATATCACCTCTCAGTTGTCTCATCTTCTGGTTAAACATACCCAGCTCCTTCAGCCTTTCTTCATAGGAATTTGTCTCCAGACCCCTCACTGTCTTCGTTGCCATCCTCTGGACACATTCCAGCAAATGCTTCTCCATGCAAGTATCAAACAAATAATTAGCACTTTGGGGAGAAAATTCGGTTTGCAATTCGGTTTGCGTCATTCTTTGTTTGACAAGTTGGCTCTTCCTTTGCAGGGAACTGTGCAGTCGTGATTCTCCCACATGTGCTCTGAAGTGGCACAATCCTAGAAGAACTTTTACCCTATATTTCTGAACACACAGCTTGATTTCTAAGTCTACCTTACTGTAATTTGAAGCCATATTTCAATCATTAGGAGATAGCAGGAACACCTTCTCTTCTTTATCTTCTCAACTCAACAGTCTTTTAATTATTGGAAAGCTGCTTGCAGACACCCCTTTAATATCCCCTCTCCAAGTTTATGAGATGGAGTGACTCAATAAAAGAAGCCAGGGCCTTCAGTCTGTGAAGCCTGAGCAAAGCTGTTAATGAGAGGAGATTCTGGAGGTAATTAATTCATGTTGTTGTTGTTGTTCATTCGCACAGTTAAGTCTGACTCTTTGCAACCCCATGGACAAAGTCACATCTCCTGTCTTCCACCATCCTCCGAAGTCTGCTCAAATTTGTGTTTGTTATATCAATAACGCTGTCCAGCCATCTCATCTTTTGCCATCCCCTTTTTCTTTTGCCTTCTGTCTTTCCCACCATCAGGATCTTCTCCAGTGAGTGCTCCCTTCTTATTTGGTGGTCAAAGTATTTGAGCTTCAGCTTCAGCATCTGACCTTCCCGGAAACAGTCTGGGTTGATTTCCTGTAGGACTGACTGATTTTTCATCTTCTTGCAGTCCAAGAATTAATTCATAGGGTTGTTGTAATTTGGAAGCAGCTTGACAGTAAATTTACAACCACCCCCCCCCCCCAAAGTTTAAGACAACAAGCCATTTCAGACTTTCCTCTCTTGATTTTTTACTTTCCAGACATGCATATTACAAAACTGCAGATTCAGGTTGTTCCTATCTTGATTTAATTTCTTCCTTCTCAGGGTTTTCAACACAGTTTTGTTCATGATAACTTATAAGGAATGGAGGCAGGGGTGGAATTCTAGCAGGAGCTCCTTTGCATATTAGGCCACACACCCCAGATGTAGCCAATCCTCCAACACCTTACAAGGCTTTTTTTTGTAAGCTCTTGGAGGATTGGCTACATCAGGGGTGTGTGGCCTAATATGCAAAGGAGCTCCTGCTAAAATTCCACCCCTGGATGGAGGCATCCAGAAAACTCCCATGAATTTGTTCTGTACAGATCTATGTACTTCATGTGTTTGGAAAGTTTTGCGTATGGAAGTGTGACTCCCAGTGCAAGAGAATAATGGGTTCAATATCAAGTGGAGAAGCAAAGAAAGTTCTATATACTAGATACCACAGAGCCTTTTAGTAAAGGACTATGTAATATGTCTAATTGCTGAAAACACATCTCTTAAATATATGCTTTGTGCTTGTCCAGTTATTTGACCTTTTGATGAGTAATTATTCATATAAATTTGGTATTAGAATATTCATTAGTTTTTGAGGATCCTTATGTACTTTTAAACAAGAGCCCCGTGGTGCTGAGTGGTAAGCTGCAGTCCAAAGCTCTGCTCACAACCTGAGTTCAATCCCGGTGGAAGCTGGGTTCAGGTAGCCGGCTCAAGGTTGACTCAGCCTTCCATCCTTCTGAGGTGGGTAAAATGAGTACCCAGCTTGCTGGAGGGAAAGTGTAGATGACTGGGGAAGGCAGTGGCAAACCACCATGTAAAAAGTCTGCCATGGAAACGTGATGCAACGCCACCCCAGGAAACAACTGGTGCTTGCCCAGGGGACTACCTTTTCCTTTTATGTACTTTTAAACTGTTTGCCTGTTTCCTGGATGGTCAACGAAAGTGGACCTTCTGTGCTGTTAGTGTTGTTAAAAGATTTATATTATAACGCTGGAAAGATTAATGCTCAACTCACATAACCCAATAGATTGAGAACCATATGACTATCAGCATTTAAATGTATGGCATATAGACAAAAAATTTAGCATGTTTGGAAACTTATTATAGAGATTTATTTGTAGACCTCTTTTTTTGTAATGAAATCTTTTTTTTGTAGACCTTATTTGTAATGAATTTTTTAATATTTCGTTATATTTTTATTTCTATTTGGAGTAATTGGTTTTTTAAAAAAATATCAAGTGAAGCTCGTTCTTGAAACTGGTGGAGTGGATCTTTTCCAGGGATGTGCTTTCAGCATTTCCAATCTGAATTAATACCCAAATCATGCTTATTCACTAAACACAATCAAATTTGGTTTAACTGATGCCTGAATCAGATTCTCTGATCTGATTCATCTTACCAATAAAAGAATCCCGAATTAATTCAGGAATCCTGATTTTTTTTTTGTGCCATTATAGTCAATGACAAATCGCCTAGGGAATATTCAGTGGACTGGGGGTAGGGGGTTTGAGGTAGAGGCACCAAATTGGACTGGAGCTGCTGGAGCTTCTCTCCAAAAGAACCCCCAAGTTTCAAAAAGGTTGGACCACTGGGTCCAATTCTATGGACACTAAAATAGGGTGCCCCCATCCTCCATTGTCTCCAGTGGGGGAAAAATAACAAGGCAATACAAACCCAGCAGAATTTCCCAGAGAATCTCTGTAGTTGAAAGCGAGGTATGTGTATGGGCATTTTTGCAAAGCCAGCAGCAGAGTCAGTACAATGTGCCCAGGAGAACCAGTGCCACTGTAGTAGTGCCAAAACCCAAAAGGACTAAATTCAGACCTGAGAATCTGAGAATCTATGAAGGAGGGCATTTCTGCAAAGTTATACAGAATAAAATAAAAAAGGGGAACACAGTAGTGAAAAGCCTAAGAAATAACTACAAAGAAACTGTGTTCAATAGAATCATGCAAATAATATTTTTACAATATCAACAACACAAAACAAACCAATGAAAAGTCCAAAAAGCTCAGTTACAAACAATGTCCTTGAAATGTAGCAGAAAATCCTCCTCCAGGTATTTTGCTGGTAATATTCCCAAATAGATATAATCTGATGTATAGAAGCCTCCTGAGATATACAACTCGATTTACGGATGTCTTTGTGCGTTTAGGAGTGCAGCCCTTAGTCAGGCAGTCTTATTCTACTTAAGGAGAATTCTATTGCTCTAATTATTTACACTCATGCAAGAAAATTTTTCTTTTCAGGGTCCCAATTAATACTTTCTCACAGCCATGCAGCTTCACAAAATTCGGGTAGTTCACAGAATCAGCATTGCTGTCAGATGACCATCTAGCCTCTGTTTAAAAACTTCCAAGGAAGGAGAGCCCACTACCTCCTGAGGAAAGCCTGTTCCACTGAGGAACCACTCTAACAGTCAGGACGTTCTTCCTAAGGCTTCGCTGAAAACTCTTTTGATTCAATTTCAACCCATTGGTTCTGGTCCAACAGAAAACAGCATCATTCTCCATACAACAGCCGTTCAAATACTTGAAGATGGTTATCATGTCACCTCTCAGTTGTCTCCTCTCCAGGCTAAACATACTGAGCTCCTTCAACCTTTCTTCAATAGGATGGTCTTCATCCTGACCCCTCACCATCTTCGTTGCCCTCCTCTGGACACATTCCAGCTTGTCTATATCCTCTTAGATTGTGATGCCCCAGACTGAACACAATACTCTAGGTGGGGTCTAACCAGCTCAGAGTAAAGCAATACCATCACTACGTTCGATCTGACCTCTATACTTCTGTTGTTACATACAGCCCAAAATCGCGTTTTCCTTTTTAGCTACTTCATTACACTGCTGACTTATGTTCAGTGAATGGTCTACTAAGACCCCTAGGTCCTTTTCACACATATTACTGCTGAGACAAGTCTCCTCCATCCTATAATTATGCATTTGATTTTTCCTACCTAAATGCAGAACTGTACATTTATCCCTGTTAGAATTCATTTTATTTGTTTTAGCCCAGTTTCCCAGCCTTTCATGATCATCCTGCATTCTACCATATATGATACCCCTCCCAATTTAGTATCATCTGCAAATATAGTAAACTCCGGAAGGACTGGCTACATCTGGGGTGTATGGCCTAATATACAAAGGAGCTCCTGCTCCAAAAAAACCCCCTGAGTAAATTCGTGGTCAGAAGGGGAACATTGAAACTGGAACTTCCTGTCTCAGTCCTCCGAAAGCGTGGCTGTGTGAAACTCCGAAAGGTCTGCTGAGATGTTTATTTAAAACGCCTTCTTCTCCTCCTCCTCCCCCTGGGACAAAACTTGCTCTATCAGCTGCCTCTGCAGTAAAGTTATGATAATTAAGATCCTCCAAACCTTTCATTGCGGTGCTATATTTCTACATAGGCATTAATGCGCTTGCCGCCAGGCTTGTGAAAGAGGATTCAGGAGGCTGCAGTTTTTCTTGACCCTCCTCCCCTTCACTTCCTGCTCTCCAGAACGCTCCAGTTCCTTGCACGTGAACTAAAGACTGTGCAAACCTCTCCTATTACACCTGTCTCTCCCCCCCCCCCCCAGGTGCCTCTTTTACTCCTGGGGTATAATCCCTTTGGAATGACCAGTTTTGGCTTGTAGGAGCGAGAAGGCATTAATCAACCTTCCCTTTGCCGTGATTTGGCATGGGATAATAGCTACTTGGACGGCCACGTCCGGGAACATTCCTCATTGTAGAAATTGTTCGGCGCTGTTATTATTTTGAGGGTTCGGGTTTAGAAATAATTGGCTGCCATCAGGAGAGGGTGTCAGGGGGTGTGTGGAGGCAAGAGCTGTGGTCACACACGAAACCATGTGCGTCTGAAACTGGGGCAGCGTTGGAGAGCTCACAGGAGGGTTTTCTCTGGGACTAAGCTTTCAGGAATGGCATCTGAGTTAACGCTAGGTTGATTAAGGAAATCTAGGTTGATTAATTGCATCAATTGGCGTTGGGTAATTAGTGGCATGATTTGCATAATGAAAAATATTGGGAGCTTGCATTGAGGGAACCATGAAATCCTTGGAAAGGATGGGTAGAAAAGAAGTGTGTGTGGGGGGAGGGAAACAGGGTTGGGGGGTTATACAAGGCTCAGCAGACATACTTTCTCACACACTAAATAATGCACTTTTAATTCACTTTCAGTGCACTTTGCAACTGCAATTTATTGGGTGAAATGGCAAAATCCAGTCGCAAATGGTTGCTGAAGTGGATTGAAACTGCATCATTTGGCATGCGTGAATGTGCTCCTTTTGTGTCCTGTTCTTACAGCCTAGACTTTGGGTTGAGTTTTTGTTGAATTCTTTATTTCCTCTCTCTTCTCATGGAGCTCAAAAGAAATGGATGCTGCTTTACGATCAGCCAGTCTCTTTTATGGTTGGTTTTATTGCTAAGCTGGTCTTTCTGGGTTTTAAATTTCTTTTACATAGCTTTTTTGTCGCTTTTTAGCTCATGTTTTACATCATCCATGGTGCACTCTTCTCAATTTACAGTTCTGCAAATCACCTTGGCAGCTGTAGGCAGAGAATTTGTTGCATCAGGAGTTTTTAAACCAATGAATAGATAATAACATAAATCATGTGCTTATTGCCATAAAGCATTGACTCCCCCCCCCCCCTCCAAATTGTGTGGCAGGAAAGCTTAACATTCCTGAAAAGCTCCTCAAGTGAGAACATTAGGAACAATGGAGCAAATTCCCAGAAAACCTTGTGTATCACTGCCAATGTGTGACCATACCAGACTCAAAGCTTTTTGAGCTCTGAGCATCTTTGGAATTCTGGCACAGGGTGGTGGGTGCAACCATAAAATAGCTGCCCATTGGCTTCATTGGATGCCCTTGAGTTCTATTTTGGGAGAATGAGAAAAAGTTCTCTTTGTCAACTCCGCCATAGGAGCCAACCACACAGAGGAAGCCCAAGTGCCCAAGAAGAAGAAGATATTGGATTTATATCCTGCCCTATATTCTGAATCTCAAAGTCTCAGAGTGGTCACAATCTCCTTTACCACCCCCCACCCCACAACAGACACCCTGTGAAGTGGGTGGGGCTGAGAGAGTCAAGGACAACTCCTATGAGAGCTATGGCTGACCCAAGGCCATTCCAGCAGGTGCAAGTGGAGGAGTGGGGAATCAAACCCGGTTCTCCCAGATAAGAGTCCGCACACTTAACCACTACCCCAAACTGGCTCTCAAGAAGAGGGGTAATTAAAAAAAATACACTGGAGAAGAAAGAGGGAATGAAACCAATACTGTGGTGGCAGCTGCCACTGAAAAGAAGGTTGTTTTAATCTGCACAGCCAATCAGATTTCCAGCAATACTCCCTCTAAGTTGTGGAGTGTTGTGAGCAAAAATTCTACTTTGCAAGCTACTGAAATTAAAGTTGTGAGCTACTGGCATTAAAGTTGTGAGCTACTGCATGTTAGCTTGCTCCGGGGTCATCCTTCCTGACCTAAGACAAAAGATGTGTGAGCCAGAAACTAAAAAATTGTGAGCTAGCTCACACTAACTCAGCTAAGAGGGAACGCTGATCTCCAGTGGCCAGTCATAAGCCCTGTTGGGTAACAGCCCCGCTAACTTTCTATGAACCCTCAGTGGGCTCCAAGAAGGGTGTCTGCAAGTGCCATCAGGCCCACAGGCACTAACTACATTGGAGCTCCTGTTCTAGATCATGCTTTCTGGTCACTGTGGATGGTTGGGTAAAACTCCAGAGGGCTACATGATCTGGCCACTGTAGAATATGCCAGGGGTGGCCAGCGCTAGCTCTCCAGATGTTTTTTGCCTACAACTCCCATCAGCCCCTGCCAGCATGGCCAATGGCTGGGGCTGATGAGAGTTGTAGGCAAAAAACATCTGGAGAGCTACCGTTGGCCACCCCTGGAATATGCTTTTTTCTGATGCACTTAGTTTCCGTGGCATGTGTTCATAGGTTCCTTAGTGGGGAAGCTGAGCCGTGGGTTCCTTAGCAGGGAAGAGAGTCAGTTTGGTGCAGTGGTTAAGAGTGCCAGGTTCTAATTTAGAGAACCAGGTTTGATCCCCCCCTCATGCAGCTGTTGGTGTGACCTTGGGTCAGCCACAGTTCTCTCAGAGCTGTTCTTTCAAGAGCTCTTCTCTCAAGATCAGTTCTTGAAAGAGCTCTCTCAGCCTCACGTACCTCACAGAGTGTCTCTTGTGAGGAGACGAAAGAAAGGAGATTGTGAGTGAGTGAGACTCTGAGTGAAGGGCAGGTATAAATTCAATCTCCTCCTCCCTCCCTTCTTCCCGCCATATCTCAAAAAAGACATTACAGGACTGGGAAAAATACAGAAGAGGGCAACCAACATGATTAGGGGCTTGGAGCATCTTTCCTCATAGGAAGAGCCTGGGACTTTGTAGTTTAAAGAAGAGATAACTCGGGAGATCTAGTGGAGGTTTAGATTAGGCAGAGGCTGGACAGAGTTGACGAAGAGATTTTTTTCTCCTTCTCCCAAAATAGAACTCAAGGGCACCCTATGAAACTGGTGGGCTGTGGGTTCAGGATGAGCAAAAGGAAATACTGCTTTACACAGAGGATGTCCTGATGGTCACAAGAATAAACAGCTTTAAAAGGGGATTAGAAGGATTCATGGGGAATAAGTCTGTCTGTGGCTACTAGCCACGGTGACTGGAGGGGAACCTCCACATCCAGAGGCACAAAGCCTCTGAATCCCAGAGCCAAGAAGCAACATAAGAAGAAGGCCTTGGCTTCTGTGCGCTGTTGCTGGCTGTCTAGAGGAACTGGTTGGCCACTGTGTGAGACAGGATGCTGGACTAAATGGACCACTGGTCTGATCCAGCAGGGCTCTTCTTATGAAGGCCTCGGCCTCTATGCCCTGTTGTTGGCCCTCCAGAAGAACTGGTTGGCCACTATGTGAGTCAGGATGCTGGATTGGATGGACCTCTGGTCTGATCCAGCAGGGCTGTTCTGATGTTCTTATGAAGGCCTTGGCCTCTACGCCCTGTTGTTGGCTCTCCAGAGGAACTAGTTGGCCACTGTGTGAGACAGGATGCTGGACTAGATGGACCTCCGGCCTGATCCAGCAGGGCTGTTCTGATGTTCTTATGAAGGCCTTGGCCTCTACGCCCTGTTGTTGGCTCTCCAGAGGAACTAGTTGGCCACTGTGTGAGACAGGATGCTGGACTAGATGGATCTCCGGCCTGATCCAGTAGGGCTTTTCCTGTGTTCTTATGAAGGCCTCTATGCCTTGTTGTTGGCCCTCCAGAGGACCTGGTTGGCCACTGCGTGAGAGAAGATGCTGGATTAAATGAACCACCAGTCTGATCCGGCAGAGGTCTTCTTATGTTATTTTTAACATGCTGTGTGAATTTGTGTTTACTGTTGATTGTGTTCTCACAATATTTGCTTCACAGGGTGGCTGTGCTGGACAGCAGTAGATCAGCTACATACAAGCCTGTGTGTCGGAGAGGGTGGGATACAAATCGAATAATTGTGATTGGATCACATTTTTGAACTTTACCTGTTGGACTTTGCGGCTTGACGTTCCGTTCCTTGTTGTGATTGTTCATTTTTTTTGTATTGATTATGTATTTTCTATGATCCTTAAATAGTTAAGAATTTTTATGTTCTAGGTAATTGTAGCGGTATATGTTGTGAGCCGCCCTGAGCCACTTCGGTGGGAAGGGCGGGAGATAAATTGAAATAAACTTAAACTTAAAACTTAAACTAAGTACAGGAGCACCTTAAGAGATCAATAAGATTTTGGAAGTGTGAGCTTTCGAGAATCAAAGGGAGTGTTGATTCTTGAAAGCTCAAACCTGGAAATCTTGTTGGTCTCTAAGGTCCTACTGAGACTCGAATCCAGCCAATATTTACTGTTTGTGTATTTGCCAGATGTTTATATCCTGGTTTATGGGATTCATGGGGTTCACAGTGCACCTTGCACAAGGTGAGATCCAAACACTATTCAAGACAAACAATAAAAACAGCTAGCCAGAATTAGACAATAGTAGAAAACTTGATAATGTTTGTTCAGCAAAATGAGAATTTCAGTGCATTTGTAACAGGTTGTCATTTAGTTGTTTTCTAAAACCTATCAGTAAGGAAACTGAACTTTTGAGCATTGACTAAAGAAAAAAAAGAGAAAGGGGAGAACAGTTTCAAACACACTTGACAATACACTTTCGATTTACTGTCAATGGACTTTGTAGCTGGCTTTTACTGTGCGAAGCAGCAGAATCTACCAACAGCTGCTAAAGGCATTGAACATGCATTATTCAGCATGCATGAAAGTGCTTTGGGGTGCCACCACACAAAAAGCCCTGCCATATGCAGCTACTCACTATCTTTGATGATTGGATGAGCAACAAAGAGGTGAAAGGTGGGGTTAAGACTGGAGGCATTACTTTCAGGAAGATACACAGCTTGAAAAAAGACTGGTTCCAACACAACAGACAGGCCACCTCTTTGTGACTGCAAGGTAACCCAGTTAACCCCAGACACGCTGTTTAGAATGCAGGAAATTCACAATTACCCATTACAAGGGGCACATAGTAGTAGATGTATTTATATTTACATAGCAGTAGATACCTAATTCTAGCACTAGCTGCCCTGAAGGGTTGCATAGCCTAGTGAGCAAAGTATTCCCTGTTCTTCCTTACTTCCTTGTCTGAGGTCTTTGAACCGAGGGTTATGTTCCTCTGTGGCCAACAGTTGATGTGGCATTCATCCACTTAGTTTGCTAAAGCCCCTTTTTCAAAAAAGATACCTCACTTATTGACTGCCTGTACGCCTTGTGGCAGAGAGTTCCATAAGCTGGCCGCATCCTGGGTGAGAAACTTGACTCCTGGCTTGTGGCATGAAACCCTTTGATTTAGGGGGAGGTATTTATGAGTTTCCTGCATTGTGCAGGGGGTTGGACTAGATGATCCTGGAGGTCCCCTCCAACTCTAGGATTCTATTCAGCACGTGCATTTCAGCCCTTCTCCCAGCAGCCCATTTGGGAGTGACTACTTGACATTTTTCAATTCATTCCGCTCTCTCTTTTGATAGCTTTAAAATATGCACACTTCTGCAGTGCTAAGTATGGAGCCGTTAACATCTTGAACTACTGCTTTGCAGTGTTATAAAATTTTTACTGTTGCCTCTCTAGAATTCTCCATTCTGATCAGGAGCAAATGACTTGCCAAAAGTGCAGTGATCCGTTGTTGTTTTTTAAAGGACAACAGTCGCCTATATAAATAACCATTTCTAACCACTTTTCTGTGCTGGAATTTAATAGCAGGTGCAGGTGGATGGGATGGGAAGGCGCTGGAATTGTATTGCTTTTTCATCTCCCCCCCCCTACACCTGTGGGTTAAGATGGATGGTGGCCCCCGTTGAGTAAGAGGATTGTGTTTGGTTTGTTTTGATAACAGATAAAGAGAGAGAAACCAGAAACTCTACCGGATTTGGAAGATTTAGTCCAGGAGAAGTTTACAGCCCTGGAGAGAACAAACAATGACCTTGAGCTGAGCAGGAATGAAAAATTTGCCCTTTTTAAGAAGCAGCTGAAGCAAATGAAAACGCAGTGTAAGTCTCTGTGCTTTATTACTTGACTAAAAAAGCGTCGGAAGCAAGATGGAGTGTCAACTGTGAATGAATCCTTTCTCACATATCTGCCTTTCCTCCCTCCCCCTCCTTGACCTAGAGCAGAGAAAGACCCATTCTGCAGGCTGCCCAGGAAGTAAAGTTGCTAGGGTTGCCAGGTCCAATTCAAGAAATATCTGGGGACTTTGGGGGTGGAGCCAGGAGACTTTGTGAGTGGTGCCAGGAGACTTTGGGGGTGGGGCCAAGAGCAAGGTTGTGGCAAGCATAATTGAACTCCGAAGGGAGTTCTGGCCATCACATTTAAAGGGACCACACACCTTTTAAATGCCTTCCCTTCATTGGAAATAATGGATGGGGCACCTTCTTTTGGGGCTCATAGAATTGGACCCCCTGGTCCAATCCTTTTGAAACTCAGAGGGTTTTTTGAGGAAAGGCACTGGATGCTGTGCTGCTAATATGGTGTCTCTATCTCAAAAAACAGCCCCCCCAGAGCCCCAGATACCCACAGATCAATTCTTCATTCTCTCTCTCGGCTTGGCTTCGCGAACGAAGATTTAAAAAGGGTGCAATAGTCCACGTCTGTTGCAGGCTCGCTGGTGGCTGACAAGACCAATGCGGGACAGGCAGGTCCGGCCACAGTGGCTGCAGGGAAAAGTCTGATTTAGGGTTGGTGCTGTAGCAGTGTGATTCTTCCTCAATCTCCTTTTGTCCTCAAGACCAGCTATGCGTGCGTTCTCAAAAGAAGAGACAGCCTGGTGGATGGTGTGCCTCCATGCTTTGCGATCTGAGGCTAGGTCAGACCACTGGTGATAGTTGATGCGACAGGTTCCAAGGGATTTCTTCAAGGAGTCCTTGTACCTCTTCTTTGGTGCCCCTCTATTTCGATGGCCGGTGGAGAGTTCGCCAGTAATTCTCCATTACACCCTATGGAAATTGGTCTCCACAGGGAATAATGGAGTGCCCAGCAGACATTTCCCTCCTCGCGCGCTTTCTGATAACCCTGAAGTAAGGGGAGGGCCTCCAAACCAGGGGATCCCCTGCCCCCACATGGGGATTGGTGAAACCTAGAGTCCCACAGAACAGAAACGTAATATAAAGCCGCAAAAAAAAAAAAAACCTGTGGAAAAATAACGAAAAAAACTGAAAATTATTTCAAAAATATATGTGATTACTCAAATGCCTCTTAAAAACAGTATAATCATTAATATCACTATAAATTCCACGAGAACAAGTTTACACCGTCCTTTCAGTTCATCGTGTCAGTTCAGACGTCAAGCGCTCAATGACTATTCACCCGGCTCTGCGGGAAGAATAAAGTGCCACTGCCGAGCAGATTTCAAGTGCAGTTCATTTTAGTTTTTCAAAGATGTTTCTTCTGTTGCAGGTGCTCTATTAAAACTTCCATCTTTTTAAAGCAATTTTAAAGCAATTTTAAAATTGGGAGTTTTAATAGAACACCTGCAACAGGAGAAACATCTTTGAAAAACTAAAATCATCTGCACTTGAAATCTGGTCGGCACTGGCACTTTATTCTTCCCGCGGAGCCGGGTGAATGGTCATTGAGCGCTTGACGTCTGAACTGACATGGTGAACTGAAACCGACATGATTAACTGAAAGGACGGTGTAAGCTTGTTCTCTTGCACATTTGCCCTTTTTTGAAATTCATAGTGATATTAATGATTATTTTGTTTAAGAGGCATTTGAGTAATCACATATATTTTTGAAATTATTTTCAGTCTTTTTCGTTATTTTTCCCACAGTTTTTTTGCGGCACCCACCTGGGGATTGGCAAACCTAAAAGTTGCCAACACTGGGTTGGAAATTTGGGGTGGTCCTCAGGAAGGATGGAGCTTGTGGAAGGGAGGGTCCCCAGAAGGATATGATGCCATAGATTCCAACCTCCAGAGCAGCCATTTCCTCCAACCTCCACTCCAAGGGAGTGGTCTCTGTCGTATGGAGATTGCTTGTAGTTCCTGGAGATTGCCAGTCCTGCCACAAAGTTGGCAAACCTCCTAGGAAGGCGGGAACAACCTCTTTGGCTCTTTCTGTCCACATATTCCATTTTCTTTTGCAAGAAGAACATAGGGGCAGAAGGGCTATTGCTCAAGTGCCAAGCAGGAGTTTGCTGGTGGGAGCCTCAACCAGTTTTTATTTACCCTTTCCATCCACCTCATTTGTTTAACCTTTGTGCTATATAGAGTTCTTTGAATGAACCGGTATGTTTGAATATATGCTACAGAAAACCCATTTTAATTTGGGAGTGAATTGTTTAAAATGCAAAGGAACCCTGGTTGCTGGGGTGGGGGGTGGGGGTTGTCTTTGTGCGTTAAACAATTAACTAGCAAATTAAAACAAACAAAAAAGAGGACTTCTGTAAAATATATTCAAATACAAATCTTTATTTGCATTTCTCTCCCAGCACTGACTTGAAGCAATTAAGTGTGCAGCAAGTTACAAGCAGTGATTCCACCCCCCCCTCCCACCCCAGTCTCTCTCTCTCTCTCTCTCTCTCTCTCTCTCTCTCTCTCTCTCTCTCTCTCACGGTGCTGGTCTTATTTGCATACATATATAATATAAATCTTGCTTCCCATCCCTTCTTTATGTTTGAAGGCTGTGTGTGTTTTATATTTATATATATACACGTATGCCATATTCTCTATTTGATAGGATCTTTTAAAAACGGATTAGGTAAGCTGTTTTCATTTTGTCACTCTAACAAATTGCGCGCGGTTTCACAACCCAGGATGTGTTGCAACCCTAAAGAGACCTTTGCTTTAATCATGACACTAGAGGGTTGGAAAATGCTTACAGTGTCGGTTCCCAGGTTTGCAGCTTGAGTACAAGAACCACGTAACACTTCCATGTATTCAAATCTCTACGGCTTTCGAGTTTGACATCCAAAAAACTTCTGCCTTCCCGCCTCCCTAAAGGAAAAGGGCAGCTAAATTGTGGAAAGCCAGTGTGGTGTAGTGGTTAAGACTATTGGTCTAGGATCTGGGAGGCCCAGCTTCAAATCCCCATTTGTGCCATAGAAGCTGGCTGGGTGGCCTTGGGTCAGTCACCTTCTCTCAGCCTAACTTTACTTCAAAGTTGGGCTCCCAGCCTCCCACTGAGGACAGGGTCCCCCCCTAATTTTGGGACTTCCAGCATGTCACCAGGTTCTCCTGGAGCCAAGTCCGCTGTCATCTAGAAAGATGGTTTGTTTGCCACATTATATGTTTGGTTTTTATCAGTTTTTATGAGTTGGTTGGTGTGTCCCAGTTGCTGCTGTCGCCACTCCATATTCCATCTAATCTTTTAATGAATATTTTACTGCTGATAGTTCTTAGTGCTGAATCATGATTTTTTTTTTGCCATTGCTAGTGTTCTGCTTTTGTGAATCATGCTGTACTAACAGTATGATTTTATAGTTAACAGTTTTGTGTCTGTTTTGTAAGTGAAATTTTTGGTAATTGGCCACCTGGCAGAGCATACAAATAAATAATGATAAATATCCTAGGCGGCAGTTACATATTTTTACTGAGCTACATTATTATTTTATTGTACAGCATGTTGGCTAGCAGAGCCCCATGGCATAGAGTGGTAAAGCGGCAGTACTGCAATTGGAGCCCTCTGCTCACGACCTGAGTTCGATCCCAGTGGAAGCTGGTTCAGGTAGCCGCCTCCAGGTTGACTCAGCCTTCCATCCTTCTGAGGCCGGTAAAATGAGTCATAAGAACATAAGAGAAGCCATGTTGGATCAGGCCAATGGCCCATCCAGTCCAACACTCTGTGTCACACAGTGGCCTATATATATATATATATATATATATATATACACACACACACACACTGTGGCTAATAGCCACGGATGGACCTCTGCTCCATATTTTTATCTAACCCCCTCTTGAAGCTGTCTATGCTTGTAGCCGCCACCACCTCTTGTGGCAGTGAATCCCACATGTTAATCACCCTTTGGGTGAAGAAGTACTTCCTTTTATCTGTTTTAACCCGACTTCTCAGCAATTTCATCGAATGCCCACGGGTTCTCATATTGTGAGAAAGGGAGAAAAGGACTTCTTTCTCTACTTTCTTCATGTTTCCCCAGCTTGCTGGGGGGGGGAGGTGTATATGACTAGGGAAGGCAATGGCAAACTACCCCGTAAAAATGTCTGCTGTGAAAACGTTGTGAAAGCAACGGCACCCCAGAGTTGAAAACGACTGGTGCTTGCACAGGGGACTACCTTTACCATTTTATGTTGGCTAGCAAATATTTTTACAGCCCTTAGGTGCAAATCGTGCAAGTTGCTGTGCTTTAGCATTTTAGTTCTTGCATGCAGCCCCAGGGAGGGGCTGCAGATCAGTGGAAGAGCTTCTGCTTGACTTGCAGAACGTCCAAGTTCAATCCCCACTATCTCCAGTTAAAAAGGACCAGGCAGTAGGTGATGTGAAAGACCTTTGCCTAAGACCCCAGAGAGCCACTGCCAGATGGATCCATGGTCTGATTCAGTATAAGGTAGCTTAATATGTATCATGTATGTATATCATGTGTAGCAGTTCAAAAATATGAGGTTGTTGTTGCTGTTTTCCCCATATTAACTGGAGGGATCTGACCAAGACTGCTTGGCATTCTCTGAGTGCAGTTTGGTATAATGGTTAAGTGTTCAGGCTTTAATCTGGGATTTAATTCCCCATTCCTCCACATGCAGCTACTGATGTTACCTTAGGTCAGTCATAACTCTCTTAGAGCTGTCATCTCAAGAGCAGTTCTCAGAGAGCTCTCTCAGCTCCACCTACCACACTGGATGTCAGTTGTAGGAAGGGGAAGGGAAAGGAGATTGTAAACTGCTCTGAGACTCTGAGTGAAGGGTGAGATATACATCTAATCTCCTCGTCCTCCTTTCTTCTTCTTTCTTCAAAGACTTGAAATACTAGCAATTGTAAGGTTTGTTCAAAATCATACCTAGCATTCATACTGCTTCCTTGTCTTCAGTGGGTGTTAGAATAAGCTCAAAGCAGTATAGAGGCCAGTGTGGAGAGGCCTGGGTCTGAATCTTTTCTCTGCTGTGGAAGTTTGCTGGGTGACCTTGGGTCAGTCACTTTCTCTCAGCCTAACTTACCTCATAGCGTCAGTGCTGTGAGGGTCAAATGGGGGAAGAAGACCCACACATGCCCCTCTGAGCTTCTAAGAGGAGGCATGGGATAAACATATGCGAGGCAAAAAGTGGATTCAGTCAGGTGGAAGACAGGTGGCGGCTTGGGTGCTGGCCCTTGCAGAGGGACCACAAACAAAGGAGACCTGGAATTTCTCCAGAGCTACAGAACAACAAGAGAGAATTTCAACAGGTATAGAGAATTTCATCATGTTGCAAACTAAAAACCAGCACCTGATTGTAATTCTCTCTTTTGCACAACTCTTAAAGGTGCAGGAGATTATACCAGGCTGCCCTCCGCTCGGAATTTGTCAAGTCTGACCTCAAATGGAGGCTGTCATAGGATATCATTTGGAACACGGAATCTTACTTTTCAAGTCCGTGATGCACTGCGGCATTGGGTTCACTTTCAATGCAGCCAGCTTCCAAAACGCATCCAGTCTCTGCATTCTGAAAGGCTGGATAAACTGCTCTCCTTGCTCCTCTTTCTTCTTTTTCCTCCTACCTCCTGGTGCAGCCTTAATTTCTTCCCTCCCTTTCAGAGTGTTCAGGATACCTCCCAAGTTTAACAGTGAGACGAAGTTTCAGAGCCGCAACACTGAAGGTGAAGATGTTAAATTAAAGGCCAGCCATAACTACATTTATGCATGAAGGAATCCCGATAATCCAAGTGCTTAAAAAACCCCCGTCACGTGACTAAAACTTTATGGTAGGATCTGGGTGTGCACACCTTCTGCAGGCAATGGCAGGGTGGGAAACAGGTCGAGCTCCGGCTATGACAAACACCTGGAAATTAGGAATTGCAACATAATGGCTGGGCAGCAGCAATTTATCACTGCGCAGAGGATGAAAATTATACGAGCTTGAGGTCAGCCGCTTGCAATTGTCAATCTTGTTAAAGCTGAATTCCAAAAAGGAAGAGGCAATAGAGATCCCATTGCAAACTAACTCTCTTCCTGCTTGAGTTTAACTTCCAAGGGAAATATGTGTCCATCTTCTTTCTTCTTGGTAGTGGTGAAAACTGCTGTCAAGTTACGGGCAAGGGACATTTCAAGGTGATTGGCTGTTGCTGCTTTTGTGTAGCAACCCTGAACTTCTTGCAGTTGAGTGGGGAGCAATTTCACCAGAGAGCTCCCCACCCCCCCTTCATCCATTTCAACACCTTATCCCCACTTTTTTAATCTAACATACCGATGTCAAACCTCACGAGTAGACTGACTCTTCATTTTGCCTTACTGTTGGGAGTGCATCCATCTTGCTTGGCTTTTGTAAGTTTTACAACATAGCATTAAATTAAAATGGTGTGAAATTGTGCTTTCTCTTCAGGCAGATAAGATCTTTGGGTTTTGTAGCATTGTAGCGTGCTGGTTCAAAGGTTTTTATGTACCCTGGCAGAATGCAGTGACGGAATACCATCTTTGCCTCCGATTTGTTTTCGTCATCGTTATTTACATCCACACTTTGCCTGGTCTGCTTTAGGCCTGCCTATGTTGACCTTGGCTCAGGGGAGAGTATTCCAGAAGAGTAAAGCAGACCCTCTTCCATTGGTGAGTGAATGGATGTGTACAGAAATAGGTGTTATTTCCTTCCTCCTCCTCCCCCCTCCTCCAGCGTGTATATCAGGGCCCCCTAACCTTTTTGAGTCTCTGGGCACCTCTGGAATTCTGACACCGTGAGGTTGGACACAGACACAAAATGGCTGTCCCAGATAGCTGCCTCAGGAGGTGAAGTTAGCCACAGAATGACTGCTGTAGTGAAGACCCTTGGGCTGTGCTGGAGAGCCAGTTTGGTGTAGCGGTTAAGTGCATGGACTCTTAATCTAGGAGAGCCCGGTTTGATTCCCCCACTCCTCCACCTGCACCTGCTGAGTGACTTTGGGTCCATCCCAGCTCTTGACAGCCCCACGTACCTCACAGGGTGTCTGTTGTGGGGAGAGGCAGGGAAGGAGATGGCAAGCTGCTCTGAGACTCCGAGTGAAGGATGGGCCATACATCCAATCTCCTCCTTCAAATCTACACAGCCAATCAAATCTCCAGTAACCAATCAGAACCCTTGCTAGGCTGAAGCCCCACCTGGCCTTCACCCACTTTCTAAAAACACTTGCAGGCATCAGGAAAGGGGTCAGTGGGCCCCTTAATGCCCATAGGCACCACGTTGGGGGTTTTTATATATAGGCTTTTCTGTAGGGGGGAACTGTCAGGCAAGTGACCCTTAAAGATGGTGGTGGAAAGAGCTTTGAAGTTGCAGCTGATTTATGGCAACCAATCTTCCCTCTAATTCCACCCCCCCCCCCCCCCCCACTGAGCAGAGCAGTTCACACCCTGGGCAGAATATGGGCCATGAGCAGTGCAAGCCCCTGCACAGCTCCAGATTGCTGCTGAGTGAGTCTTCCTGGGTTAACAAGTGGCTGCTCACGTGAACAGCTTAGAGCAGGGGTGTCCAACATGCGGCCCAGGGAATGAATCAGGCCCCTGGAGGGTTCCTATCAGGCCCCCAAGCAACTGGCTCTCATCTGCTTCCTTCTCTCTCTTGCTTCCTTCTGCATCACAGCTTGCTTTGCAAGGCTTGCTCAATCGCGCAGAAATTACAGAGCAAAACTTCTATTTTCTCCACTGGCTTAGGCTCTTCCCTTGGGGAGGATGCTGGGGCGGGGGAGGCAGAGCTTGCTTTGCTAGGCTTTCTCAATTGCACAGCAGAGCTACTGAGCCAAGCCTCTCTTCCTTTTATTGGCTGAAGCTCCTCCCCCTCCTGGTCCCCGAGGGAAGGAAGGAAAGAGCCAGAGCTTCCTTTGCCCAGTTCCCTGGATCCCATAAGAGAAATGCACAGAAAGCTCCTTTAAGACCAACAAGTGATGATGTTTTAAGCATGTTTAAGGTTTTTTTTTTTTTTAAAAAAATCTTTAGTTGTGTTTGTGTCCTTTATAAAGTTTATATCTCTGCTACCAAGGCCTCGGATTCAGAGGGAGCTCCCAGGAGCACAGTTCCTGAACCTTTCTGAGAGTTCCACCTCCTCCTTCCCACCTCGTCCATTGAATAGTCGGTGCAGCTGCATAACAATCCCGGATGAGCTCCACCACCTATTTTTCTACAAAACAAACCCTGCTGCTACCTAATCTTAAATAGGTATGCGCATGGCCTGCCCCGACATGGCCCGGCCCAACAAGGTCTCATTTATGTCAGATCAGGCCCTCATAGCAAATGAGTTTGACACCCCTGGCTTAGAGGGAACTTTGATTGGCAACCCCATAGGGGTCTTCAAGGCAAGTTAGTATTACCTTAAAATACATACCCTCCAGTCTTGAGCCTTATGGGTTCATGAGCTGGCTCCCAGCTTATCGCTGGGATTTGCTGTTCAAGGGAATGAATGCAGGAACTCCTTTGCATATTTGGCCACACACCCCTGATGCAGCGAAAACTCCTGGAGCTTACAGTAGGCCCTGTCAGAAGAGCCCTGTAAGCTCTTGGAGGATTGGCTACATCAGGGGTATGTGGCCTAATATGCAAAGGAGTTCCTGCTACAAAAAAAGCCCTGAATGTATATCTTGGAAAGTCTGGGAGATTCAACATATTGGTAAGGGCAAAGATTATTTAAGGGTACGTTATCAGTTTTGACAGTCTCTTGGCTTGTAGCACCTGAGTCTCTGGGAGGAAGGTGGCAACTCTCCCTTTGTGATGAAACTTCTGTGCCGTAACTGTTGGTGGGAAATCTTAAAAGCCTGCTTTACAAATACTGGAAAGGCAAAATTTAAATTAGGACATTTTGCAAGGAGAAGAGCAGAACTTGGTCAAACACAGACGATGATCTTTATCTTTTGGTTTTGTTTTTTTTTAAGCGTGTTGATTTATACTTTTAAATAGTTGCTCTTGAGTTGAAGTTGCTGGGGAGTGTCTGAGATGGCAACATCTGCAGCAGGTGTTGGGCTTTTTAAAAAAAATGCTCACATCGTTAGATCTGGGATAGCAAAGTAAGAGGCTGCTGAAGGAGCTGTATTGTAAATTCATAAACTAGTCCCCTAAGGGAATAGAGCAAGGGCTGGAATAATAACAAAAGAACTTCAGAGGAGGACTCTGGTGCGAAATTGCTGCGTTAGTGTCAAGCTTCTGGATGCATTTGATCTTATTAGGCCTCAATAAAGACAAGGGTTTCCTGTCACATGGCAGATGGGATAGCATAGCAAGCCTATCAAAGAGGGTGTTATCGCCTATGAACACTTTTCCAAATTGTGCTTGTTAATATACAGCGGGGTTTGCTTGGAAATGGCACAGGTTGTCACTTTTGCATTTCTGTGCTTTTTGACCCCACTATTTAATTCCCCCCCTCCTTTGCCTCTTTATATATAGAATCATAGAATCATAAAGTTGGAAGGGACCTCCAGGGTCCAACCCCCTGCATGATGCAGGAAACTCACAAATACCTCCCCCTAAATTCACAGGATTCTAATTGCTGTCAGATGGCCATCTGGCCTCTGTTTAAAAACCTCCAAGGAAGGAGAGCCCACCACCTCCTGAGGAAGCCTGTTCCACTGAGGAACTGCTGTAACGGTCAGGAAGTTCTTCCTGATGTTGAGCCGGAAACGTTTTTGATTTAATTTCAACCCACTGGCACTGTCCTACCTTCTGAGGCCACAGAAAATAATTCCACACCATCCTCTATATCAGGGATGGCCAACGATAGCTCTCCAGATGTTTTTTGCCTACATCTCCCATCAGCCCCAGCCATGCTGGCTGGGGCTGATGGGAGTTGTAGGCAAAAAACATCTGGAGAGCTACCATTAGCCACCCCTGCTCTATATGACAGCCCTTCAAGTACTTGAAGATGGTGATCGTATCACCTCTCAGCCGCCTCCTCTCCAGGCTAAAAATGCCCAGCTCCTTCAGCCTTTCCTCACAGGACTTGGTCTCCAGACCCCTCACCATATAATCTTCCATCTGAGGATGCATTGTGTGTTTTAGCTCCAGTCTGTGAAAACTGCAATAAATCAGTTAGAGATACCAAATGAGAGCCAGTTTGTTGTAGTGGTTAAGTGTGCGGACTTGTATCTGAGAGAACCGGGTTTGATTCCCTACTCCTCCACATGCACATGCTGATGTCACAAGGAGTCAAAGAGCTGTCTCAGCTCCACCTACCTCACAGGATGTCTGTTGTAGGAAGGGAAAGGAGATTGTAAGCCACTCTGAGACTCTTTCAGGTAGTGAAGGGCAGGGTATGAGTCCAATCTCTTCTCTTCAAATGTCCTCTTTTTAGGGAAGATGTCCACTTGTTTTAGTTTCTGTCCTCTTTAGGAATCTTGGAAGGTTAGGAATATCCCTAGTTAGTAGCAATCATCACAGCTTACATAGTAGGGGGTATTTAAAATGAGATTTGTCATAGTGATCACTTCTTTGAAGTAGTCAGGAAATATGTCTTATTTTTTTTGCTTTTCAAAGTATGGTAGCCCTCAATCAGTGTGTTAAAATGCCTCCAGTTTTGATGCTATCAAACTAACATGGCTCCCTTCTCTGGAATCTGTAATAATACCCTGCATGTCTGTAGTGATGGGGAATATTCCATTTCAGTACACTTCTGCGACAATTGCAAGTGCATTTTGTAATGTGCATTGAAAGTGGATCGAAAGTGTGTTATTTAGCATGTTTGAAAGCCCCATATGTCAGATACGCTGTTCGAATACTTTCACCAAGAATACTCATCTCATTAGCCTCCTGTTACAAATTAGGGGCAGTCTAGGCTTATCAACCTCCAGGTAGGGCCTGGAGAGCTTCCAGAATTACAACCAGTTGCCATATGACACAAATCTCTTGGAGGAAATAGCAGTTTTGGAAAGTGGGTTGCATGACTTTATACCCTGCTGAGGTCCTTCCCCTTCCCAAACCTCACTTCCCTAGTCTCCACCCCCAAATCTCCAGGCATTCCCCCAAATCACTGCTGGTAACCTTAGCAGCAGATGAGTTAGAAGACTGCAGAAAGTGAACTGCCTTTCACAGATTCACAGCAGAAATATGATTTGCACTGGGGACTCCCCATTTTGAAGGCTCAGCCGCTTCCCTGCGGTAACTCTCCTAGAGGCAGGACCAGTTGACAACCCACAACAAGCAGCAATGCTGTCCTTTTCCAATGTAGTTAATTTATTCACTCAGCACCCCAGTGCAGTTAGCCTAGATAAGTAGTGCTGTTTTCACTTGACAGGTGATAAATCAACGATGTTAAGTCAGCCTGCCCAAAAATACTAAACAAGCAACACACTGGTAGAAGAAGATCTTGTGTTTGAAGTGTTCCTAACCAGAGGACAAGGTGATAGGGACGTTGTTGTTTCAGGGGTGGAATTCTAGCAGGAGCTCCTTTGCATATTAGGCCACACACCCCTGATGTAGCCAATCCTCCAAGAGCTTACAAGGCTCTTTTTTCTAAGCTCTTGGAGGATTGACTACATCAGGGGTGTGTGGCTTAATAAGCAAAGGAGCTCCTGCTAGAATTCCACCCCTGGTTGTTTTGTTTCTGATCCCATGTGGTGACGTTTTTGGGGTTCGCCTTATTTTCATCACTGAGCATCTAGGTGCGATTGTTAAACCACTTTATGCTGTTTCTATGCCATGTGTATGTGTCTGAGCCCCCTGAAATGTTGAACAAGGCGTACATTTTTAACAGGGTGGAAAAATTCTGCACAAGGAAAGAGAAGGGGGTGTGGCGGTAAAGCTTCATGAATTCAAAGTGGCTAGCTTGTTAAATTTGGTCTCAGCTCTTTCCCAACCTTTCTTTCTGTTTGGTTAAAAAAGTTGTCTGCCTTCTTGCTGTTAAGGGTGGGAATTCAACTGTGGTTTGGAAATGGTGTCTTATTTTGTAAGAGCTTCAGTGCTGTGCCACTACTGTGTGTAGCTTGGAAAGGGTAAGGTGCTGTCTGTTCCAACTGAGTAGATCTCTCTTTTCTTTGCTTAGTTTTAGCCTTGTGACACAAGAACTGCCTACCCTCTAGGTAGGAGATAAATCTAGGGAATCACGGTGAACCAGGGAAGTACAAGAATTTGAAAACACCATGCTGTGATTCGATAAAGACTTAGTATAAATTTCGTTCATTCACTTCAACAAACAATAGGTGTTATCAGGGGTTTTTTTTGTAGAAAACGCCCAGCAGGAACTCCTTTGCATATTAGGCCACACCTCCAGACATCACCATTATTTCACACAGGGCTTTTTTGTAGAAAAAGCCTAGCAGGAACTCATTTGCATATTAGGCCACACCCCTGACACCAAGCCAGCCGGAACTGTGTTCCTGTGTGTTCTTGCTCAAAAATAGGCCCCTGGTGTTATTATCACCTTACATATGGAATTCTTTTTTAAAAAAATACCAAAAAACTTAGCACAGTTTCACAATGGTATATCACTTTCTCATAAGATCCCTTGTAGGCTCAAGACAAATCCAGTCAACTCCCATATTCCGGAGTGGCAGGGGTTTGTTTCTTCAGTCTTTCTCAGTACTGTGTAATTCAGCAATGGAACCAACACCTTCAGATATTCATTCTGACTGAACTAAGTCACTTCTGAACCAACTGCAACAACTGTGTAGTCACTTTCAAGTCGGCAACATCAGAGCATTAGCTCTAGGCCTGAGCCACAGAAATAGCAATCACTCTTCCGTGGATGAGTCCAGAACCTCCAAAGATTGGCCCTTCCCATGGCGTCCGGGGTCTCTGTCGTGGAGCCCCACTCATCACAGATGCCAGAAGATTCCAGAATGTTCTCACAAGACTGTGAGAAACTAGATGCAAGCACTGTCTCTTTTAGAAAGCTGTCCTCATTCCTGGCAAGAGGGGCCTGTCTGGATTTCTCTGCGCCCCCTCTAGTATTTTATTGCTAAGTGTGGCCCTAGTAAGTATTGGAACACATTGCCAGCCTCAGAGCTATCCGAGGTCCTGCAACGCAGCTGGACACCTGACAGGCTGAGATCATCTTTGGTGAGTCTGTAGGACCTGCTTAGGTGAGAACTTGACTCTGCTCTCCAGGTACCCGTTCCAGTCAATATGTTTTCAAGAAAGAATTTTAGGGCAGAGGACACCTGAGCACAAGCAGAGCGTTGTTATGGAGACTGTGGCATCTGGTGTCCTGCACTATACTCCCCAATGGCCCCTTTGGGTGTCAAAGCCTTCCCGAATGATCCAACAAAACTGCCTTCTACTGAGTCTAACGTTTGGTCCTTCAAAGTCAATATTGTCTACTCTGACTGGCAGCAGCTCTCCAGGGTCCCAGGCAAAAGACTTTTATATCACCTACTACTTAATAACTAGAGATGTAGGGGATCGAACCTGGGACCTTCTGCATGCAAAGCAGAGGCTCTACCTGAAGCCACAGTTTTCCTCCAGACACTTGCAGTGCCTGAGGAATGTCCGGAGATGAGATGGCAGCATCCATATAAACAAAGCTGTGACCAGGGCTTTTTTTTTGTAGAAAAAGCCCAGCAGGAACTCATTTGCATATTAGGCCACATCCTTGATGATGCCACAATTTTGCATAGGGATTTTTTTGTAGAAAAAGCCCAGCAGGAACTAATTTGAATATTAGGGCACCAAGCCAGCCAGAACTGCATTCCGGTGCATTCCTGCTATAAAACCCCCCTGGCTCTGACTCAAGAAAGCTTAGGCTGGAATAAAGATTGAGGTTGGTAGCTGTGTTAGTCTGAAGCAACAGAACAAAGTTTGAGTCGTTTGGTGTAGTGGTTAAGTGCACGGACTCTTATCTGGGAGAACCAGGTTTGATTCCCCACTCCTCCACTTGCAGCTACTGGAATGGCCTTGGGTCAGCCATAGCTCTCACAAAGTTGTCCTTGAAAGGACAGCTTCTGGGAGAGCTCTCTCAGCTCCACCCACCTCACAGAGTATTTGTTGTTTGGGAACAGGGTAAAGAAGATTGTGAGCCATTCTGAGACTCTGAAATTCAGAGTGAATGCTGGGACACAAATCCAATACCATCATCACCACCACCTTTAATTCTGGGTATAAGCTTTTGCAGAATTGAAGAAGTGTGCATGCACATGAAATCTTATACCCAGAATTAAACTTTATTGTTCTTAAAGGTGTCACTTGACTCAAGCTTGGGAATAAATGTTGTCACAGGTGCCACTGGGTTGCCAAACCCAGAGAGAGACAGTTTGGTGTCGTGGTTAAGTGCACGGGCTCTTATCTGGGAGAACCGGGTTTGATTCCTCACTCTTCCACTTGCAGCTGCTGGAATGACCTTGGGTCAGCCATAGCTATTGCAGAGGTTGTCCTTGAAAGGGCAGCTGCTGTGAGTGCCCCTCTCAGCCCCACCCACCTCAAAGAGGTTTGTTGTGGGGGGAGAAGATATAGGAGATTGTAATCCACTCTGAGTCTCTGATTCAGAGAAAAGGGCGGGGTATAAATCTGCAATTCTTCTTCTTCTCTGTGTAGACCAGGGCTCTTTTTGCAGCAGGAGTTCCTTTGCATATTAGGCCACACCTCCTTGATGTAGCCAATCCTCCCAAGAGCTTACAGGGCTCTTCTTACAGGACCTACTGTAAGCTCTTGGAGGATTGGCTATATCAAGGATGTGTGGCAAAGCAGCTCTTGCTACAAAAAGAGCCCTGGGGTAGACCAGAGCCTTCAGGTGGCTTTCTGAGTTCTCTGTTCCACCCCCCTCCCTCCAAGTCTGCAGTGTTCTTTTGCTTCCCTGGATACTGAAATGGGGATTGGATGTGTTTCTTTTGGAACAATGGCATTCTCTGGCAAGCACACAAAGAAAATCTATTTAGCTGGAATGCAGGGGCCCCTAACCCCTTGACCCACAATGTTGTGACTGAGTGACTTTATTATCATTACTTGGAAGAGTGACTTCGTGATCCTTTTCAGCAGAGGCTGATGCTGGCCCAAGGTTAGCAGTTAAGCAATCGGGCAGCTGATCCCTGTAGAGTTCAGCAAGATTTCGGGTTTTTTTACCCCCTTCTCATCAGATCATCCTGTTCCCATATTTCCTGACTGTATAAGTAATTCGTTTGTGCAACTTAAGTTGAGTTTCAAAACCATTACGTCTTGTGACCGGTGCTTGTGCTCACCAGAACTGCTGTACACATTGCAGATGAGTAATAGCCATGTGAACAAACGCCAGAGGTTGCCTCTCTGTGTCTGGAAAAAGGAAAATAGTTTAGAAAGTCTGCACTGTGCAATGCTTAAAGAAGATCTCTGCTTACAAAGGGTCGTATGATTTCATGCTGGTTTATATCAGCCCTTCCCCTCATGTCTTCATTGCACCCCCCTGAAGTTTATTCTTGAATTATTCTAAGAGCGGTGGTTGCTGTTAATTCCTAAGGCATTTATGCTGCATTCTCTCACAGAGGGCAGCTTCACTGCTTTTAACTTTTTTGTTTCAGTGGGTACAGCTGTGCGTGCTCAGTAGGCCTGCCCCACCGGCACATCCTTTCCCCAACTGCAGTGGCTGGTGAGTGCTGCTGCCATGGCTATCATCAGCATCGCCTCCGTACACCAATGTGTTTCGCCAATGATTCTGGGCAGCTGTCAGCATGGGTGGCAAAGCGCTTCAGACAAACGGATGGGGAAGGGCATGTAGACAACATAGGGATGCCAGACCATCCCAGTGGAAGCATAGGCCTCTGCTCCTTGGCTCCACCTCTCCACTGCCAATCAGCTGGCTGGCAGGGGGGAACTTACAGTAAAAAGGGAGAAACACCTGATGTTATAGCAACATGCCTATGTGACTTCAGTGTGACCCAGATGTGATGTAGGCATGTCAGGGATGTTGGGGTGATGCTCTGGGTTTTGGGCAAAAGCTCTATGGTAGAAGCTAATTCTACCATAGAGTTTTTGCCCAAAAACCAGAGGGTGGCCTTGACATCTCTGACATGGCCACATTACCTTAAGGTTCTGATGTGAACAAAACCTTATACCCATACATAAATTGTGTTGGTCTTAAAGGTGCTGTTGGTCTTAAAGGTGCTGTTGTCAGCTTTTAAACATGGCTTTTTAAAGCATGGAACTTCTTTGCATATCAGGCCACACGCCCCTGATGTAGCCAGTCCTCCTGGAGCTTACAGCAGGCCCTGTACTAAGAGCCCTGTAAGCTCTTGAAGGATTGGTTGTATCAGGGGTGTGTGGCCTAATATGCAAAGGAGTTCCTGCTACAAAAAAAAGCCCTGTCTTTAAGGTGCTACTGGGTTGCCAAACCCCTGGGTAGACCAAAGTCTTTAGGTGGCTCTGAGTTCTCTACTCCACCACCTCCCAAAGTCAGCAGTGTTCTTTTGCTGCACTGGAGACTGAATTTTTTGTGCTGTTTAAATGGATTCCGTTTATTATTGGTGACCAAGTTATTTGTTCATTGCTTTCCACCTTGTGTCTTTCAATTTTTAAAAAAGAAATGCAGGATTCAGATGTACCATACCATACCAAACCTTTAATGGCATAAAAGTTGCAAATAAAAATACACAGAATATAAAAATTTAAACATTGGAGATAAAATCAAAATGAAACCGAGTTTACAGATGCATTCATACATGGTCAGATTTAAATTTAAGGATGTCAGCCAAAACTTTTGCCACAGCCTCGCTAACCTCCCCCTCAGTATCATTCAATAAATAATAACAGGGTGGCAGAATAGACAAATCTGGGGAGAAAGAAAGCTTGCAAAATAAATCTTTATGGAGATTATGATAAAAGGAACAATCAAGCAATATATGCTGAATTGAGTTGGGAATATTCGCTTCACAGGAACAGATTCTGTCGCCTAAGGGACTCGATGATATCTCCCTTGTAAAACTTTGGAGGGAAACGCATTTAGTCTAGCCAACATAAATGCCCTGTGATGACTTGGAATGGTTAAGTCTGATAGATAATGGGGCATTTTGCCGCAGAAAACATAAAGACCCAAGGAAGCTGGGGAGCAAATATAATGGTCTGTTGGCCGTGATTTCGTTTCCTCCAACTCCCACAGTCTCAATTTAATACTTCTGAAGATATATGACTCATCAGAAGTAAAAAAATCATCAACCTCTATCCCCAACTGGATAAGTTTGGACGTAAGCACTGTTGTCCAGGATGAAATATATGGGTCTCTTTTCATACAATCAAGAAGGCTGTTAGGATCTGTTCTAAAGTGAATTCTGAGCCAGAATTTAAACACTGCAATCCAGGCTTTTGTCTCCACCAAAGACTGACCCACTTCAGAGCAGAGAGCCAAGTAGGACACACATTTTGGCATACCAAGAATTTGTCTAAAGAATGAGGCTTGAATGCCCACCACTTTCCTGGTAAATGCTGAGATCCATATAGGGATATCATAGAGAATTTGGGCTAGCGTTTTAGCTTTGAACACCTTAATTGCTGCTGGAACTAATTGGTTGCCCCTTGCAAAGAAAAACTGTTTAATTTGAGCAGCCGAACATTTAGCCAAGTTGACGGTGTTGTTATGATGTGAAACCCAGCTTAATTTGTGATTAAAAGTGATCCCCAAGTATTTAAAAAATTTTGTTTGCTCAATTGTTGAGTTGCCAATAAATCATCTCTGTGGGCACTAGCAATTTCAAAAGACAACTACTTTAGATTTGGCATAACTGATAGAGAGTGAATTACAATTACAGTAGTCATAGAAGGCATTCAAATACCTTTGCAGTCCCACTCTTGTGCAAGAGAGGATGGTAGTATCATTGGCATAAAGTAATAAGGGGACCGCTTGGCCTGCTAGTTTAGGCAGATGACCATTAATAGGGTTCAAAAATTGTACCAGGTCAGTTAAAAATAAATTAAAAAGATGTGGGGCCAGCACGCAACCGTGTTTAACCCCCTTTAACACTGGGGGTTAACACTAGAAGAAAATTTCACTTGGCAAAAAGTTTTAAAATGAAGTTTCCTCAAGAGAAACAGCAGACGAGGGTCCATTCGCAGGTAACCTAGCTCAATTCATAGTTGGGCTCTATCTATTGAGTCAAATGCGCCCTTCAAGTCGATGAAGGCAGCATATAATTTTTTTGTCCCCTTATGCATATATTTTTCAGCAAGGAAGGCCAGAGTGCAGCAATGTCCACAGCAGATTTGCCTTTGGAGAAGCCAATTTGTTCAGGACCTATAATGTTGCCTAGGCGCATCCAGTCAGTTAATCGGAGTTCTAAATGTTTGGCATACAATTTGCCCACTATAGGTAATAAACTAATGGGGCAGAAATTTTCTGGTAACTCCAACCCCCCCCCCTTGTATATTGGGATAATTATAGAATCAAGCCAAGAGTTTGGGATGGAGCCATGCAGATCAATCAAAGAGAACAATTTTGCAAGGGGCAAGAGCCACCAATCGGCAAACTGTGAATACCTCAGCGGGAAGGCCAGGATTCAGATGTAATGAAATAAACAGTGATTTAGATACATGACCTCGTGATGTCCTGGAAAATTCCCATGCCTACAATCTGGAATGGCTAAGCGGTAGATGTCCATCCCTCACCCCAGGTTTGGGCAACCCAAGCGAAGCAGAGGAGAAAAAAATCCTGCATCTCTCTGCTGTTTTTTTTTTTAATTGTGTGTCTAGACTTGTAAACAGAAGTCACCTAGCAATCCTCTTCCCACAGTCAGCAGCCCAATAAGTAATGGCACCTTGATTACTTTATCACACTCTAGGGCTGCAAATAATAATTACCGCAATTTAAGCCTCATGAATGAAGGCTTTGCATTAAAATGCAAAGCAAGAAAGTATCTCTCGGAATGGGCAATCGTAATCCTGCGTAATTGTTTGGCAATCAAGTGCGGCTGCATAATTACCCTTTAGGTTTTTTCTTAACACCCACCTCTGCACTGGAGGTTTATTGTTGTAGTAAAGATACAAGATCTGCTCTTCCCCTTCCAAAATCCCTTCCCGCTGCGAACAAAGAGGACATCTACATGATTTATTTAGCAGGTTTTTCCCCAATGGGTGGATAAGAAGAGTTGGTTTTTGTACCCCATTTTTCTCTATCCTAAGGAGTTTTGCGGTGGCTTGCAGTCACCTTCCCTTCCTCTCCCCATAACCCCACCTTGTGAGGTAGGTGGGGCTGAGAGAGTTCTGAGAGAACTGGTACTGGCCCACGGTCACCAAGGAGGCTTTGAGTAGAGAAGTGGGGAATCAAATCTGGTTTCCCAGTTTAGAGCCTGCCATTCTTAACTACTACATCATGCTGCCTCTCCCTCACTTAATAGTGTTCCTTTTTGCCCTTACTTCCCTGATATGCCCCCTTGAGCCAGTTTGGTGTAGTGGTTAAGCGGGAGAACCGGGTTTGATTCCCCACTCCTCCACATGCACCTGCTGGAATGGCCTTGGGTTAGCCATAGCTATTGCAGGAGTTGTCCTTGAAAGGGCAGCTGCTGTGAGAGCCCTCTCAGCCCCACCTACCTCACAGTGTGTCTGTTGTCAGGGGAGAAGATATAGGAGATTCTAAGCCGCTCTGAGTCTCTGATTCAGAGAGAAGAGCAGGGTATAAATCTGCAGTCTTCTTCTTCTTTTGTGTCCACTTCTCAGCTGTTTGCACACGCACATTTAGAAAGCGCAAACAGGCTTCAGAAGTTCCCTGCTGGATCAGACCAGAAGCCCTCCTAATTTAGCATCCTGCTTTCGATTGCAGCAATGTGGGTGCTTCTGAGAAGACTACAGGCAGAAAGCAAAAACTCCTCCCTACCAGCTGGAGCTCAGACATGTTGCCTCGGAACTCAGAGGCTCTGTTTAGCCAGCACGGCGAACATCTGTCGGTAGTCATGTCCTCCATAACCTTGTCTAATCCCCTTTTAATACAGACTAAGCCTAACTAAAGGTAATGTCAGAAGTGACCCCAACGCGTGCTACTGAATCGACCAGATGCATTTAGAATGTAAATGTACTTAACAGGAATAAACGTGAACGGGCATATATTTAAATTCACTTGTCTGTATTTGAACATAAGAACATAAGAACATAAGAGAAGCCATGTTAGATCAGGCCAATGGCCCATCCAGTCCAACATTCTGTGTCACACAGCGGCCAAATATATATATATATATATATATATATATATATATATATATATATATATATATATATATATATATATATATATATATATATACACACACACACACACACACACTGTGGCTAATAGCCACTGATGGACCTCTGCTCCATATTTTTATCTAACCCCTTCTTGAAGGTGGCTATGCTTGTGGACGCCACCACCTCCTGTGGCAGTGAATTCCACATGTTAATCACCCTTTGGGTGAAGAAGTACTTCCTTTTATCCGTTTTAACCTGTCTGCTCAGCAATTTCATCGAATGCCCACGAGTTCTTGTATTGTGAGAAAGGGAGAAAAGTACTTCTTTCTCTACTTTCTCCATCCCATGCATTATCTTGTAAACTTCCATCATGTCACCCCTCAGTTGACGTTTCTCCAAGCTAAAGAGCCCTAAGCGTTTCAACCTTTCTTCATAGGGAAGGTGTTCCAGCCCTTTGGGGCACCGCTGAACCTTACAGGGGACATGGGGCAGCCTCTGAAATGAGCAGCCCCATGTTGAATCCCTTGCCTCTGTTTCTGCCCTGGTGGTGGCTATCTAATGCTGGCTGTTGGCCCATCTGATTTAGTAACGTCTAGGTCAGCCGGCAGTGGTTCTCTGGGATCTCAGGCTGAGCGATTCCCACCCCACCCCCTGCACCTGTTCTTGCTTGAAACTTTTTCTTGGAGATATTAAGAACTGCACTTGGAAACTTCTGCCTGCTAAGAGGGGCTCTATCACTTAGACACGGTCTCTCCAAGATCAGAAGAGTTTCTGGCTCAACTTTAGGAAGAACTTTTTGACTAGAGTGGTTCCTCAGTGGAGCAGGCTTCCTCAGGAGGTGGTGGGCTCTCCTTCCCTGGAGGTTTTTAAACAGAGGCTAGATGGCCATCTGACAGCAATGCTGAATCTATGAACAGGGGAAGATATTTGTGAATTTCTTGCATTGTGCAGGGGGCTGGACTAGATGATTCTGGGGGGTCCTTTCCAAGCTCTATGATCAGTTTCCCACTCGCCTTACGCCACTCTCACATTCCTATTCTCAGCAGAGCTTCTTTCCGCTTTCACACTATTTGCCCCAGGGCTGCAGCTAGCGTTGGCTTTTTCGTGCTGCAAACAGAAATTGGTTTACAGAGGTTTCTGTTTGCGGCGCGAAAAAGCCGAAGCTGCAGTCCTGGGGCAGATAGTTTGAAATCGAAAAGAAGCCCTGTTGAGAAGAGGAATGTGAGAGCGGCGTAAGGTGAGTGTGAAGTCAACTATGATTCTAAGATGAGGGAATGAGGCTGGTTTTGAAAGCTGCATTTTGTGTTTGTGTTTCTGCTGGAGGCAGATTGAACTCTGAAGGGAATTCTGGCCATTACATTTAAAGGGACTTCACTCCTTTTAAATGCCTTCCCTTCATTGGAAATAATGGAGGATGGAGACACCTTTTGGGACTAATAGAATTGGGCCCTTGGTCAAATGTTTTTGAAATGGGGGTGGGGGGGGGGCTGAGGAGAGGCACCAGATGCTATGCTGAAAATTTGGTGCCTCTACTGCAAAAAAATAGATACTCACAAATTGACCATTCTCCATAGGGTATAATAGAGAGCTCAGCATTCAACCCCACTTCCCGCTTTCTGACAACCCTGAAGTGTGGGGATGGCCTCCATACCAGAGGATCCCCTGCCCCTAACTGGGATTTGGCAACCCTAAAAGAGATGCAAGCGCATTGGGACTCCAAAAAGAAAAATAGTCCCTGCACTCAGTGCCTTTAATGCTACAAGCAGTTTCAGAGGGGGGAGTGTGTGTGGAATTCTAGCAGGAGCTCCTTTGCATATTAGACCACACACCCCTGTAGCCAATCCTCCAAGAGCTGATAAAAAAGAGCCTTATAAGCTCTTGGAGGATTGGCTACATCAGGGAGGTGTGGCATAATATGCAAAAGAGCTCCTGCTAGAATTCCACCCCTGTAGATAGATAGATAGATAGACAGACAGACAGACAGACAGACAGACAGACAGACAGACAGACATATACATATACATACATACAGAGAGGGAGAGAGAGAGTTGTTGTGTCAGACTAGGATCTGGGGGACTTATGAATCCCCACAGGTGCCATGGAAGCTTGCTGGGTAGACCTTGGGCCAATCACACACACTCAGTCTAAACTTCCTCATAGGGTTGTTGTGAGGATGAAACTGAGGAGAGGAGAGCAATGTAAAGTGCTTTGGGGGAAAGTCGAAGTATAAGTGATGTCAATGAAATAAATGCATGCAAATAAATTATACCGAGCAAGGGAAAGCAGAGAGATCAATACCTTCCTGTAGTCTTGTTGGGCAGCTTCTTCCCAACCAAGTGTGCTACCACTTATCTCTTGTCTTATCATTTTTGTATGCATGCTGGAGCTATCTAATTCTTGCATTTCCTGCCCTGCTGTTTCTCCATAGCAAAACTGAAGTTGCTGACATGGGATTCCATGGGCAGGGGCTGATTGTCTCATGCATTTTATCAGGGCCAACCAAAATGTTGCAAAATGCTGTGGAAGCTTTCAAGTTTACCAGAACTTTTCATTATACATGAACATGCAGTGCAAAATAAACAAAATAGGGGCGAGACTTCAAGGCACAACAGAAATCTTCTTGACTACTTGTAGGATCTTAATTTGGAACACAGTGTCTTGCAGATTTAAATAAAGTATTTATTTGGGTTTTTTTAAAATGTAAAGCTGCCTTTCTACCCAATAAAGGGCCCCCAAAGTGACAAACAATAAAGCAAACTTTAAATTACACAATTAAGGCAAACACGTAAGCTTTGGAATGGGAAGCAGAAGGGTCAGTGAAGAGACAGCGGACAAAACAGGAAAGGCTTCGCCTCCTAATGGAAGACTATGATAGAAGAGCAGGGACAGATCTCCTTGGAGAGGGAAGCCCACTAGTTTTGGTGCCGTAACCAGACCTCAGATTCAGTGCGAGCTCACAGGAGCAGAGCTCCTGAACATTTCTGAGAGTTCCACCTCCTCGTCCATTGCATAGTAGGTGCAGCTGCATAACAATCCCTGGATGAGCTCCACCACCTATTTTTCTACAAAATGACTCCTGGCCGTGACCAAGAGGCCCTTCCTGAGGTCGGCACTAGTCTAGCCGTAGTTGACAATGACACCCAAAACAGGGTCTCTGAAGATGGCCAGAATAGACCCAGAAGGTTCATAGAGGAGTAGGCAGTCCCTTAAGGCCAAAACTGTATAGGACTTGAAAGGTCAATACCAACACCTTGAATTGAGCCCAGAAGCAAATTAGGAGCCAGTAGAGGTGTGAAGAAACTGGAGTGATGTAGTCCGTAATGATCATTCCATCCCAAATTAAGCTTCAGCTTTTTGCATCACTGATATGCTACTGGGTGTGAAGCAGATTTCAAGATGCGCTACCAGACGTTCTGTTGGAACAGACAAGGTGGGAGGGAGTGACTGCATTCTCTTTTGAGTACATAAACATTGGCACTTTTTATCCGGAAGGTTTCTTATCCGGTGCATCCGTTTCCCAGGTCTTTCACCCTACAACTTCTGCTTATAAAGTGTTGGCATCCAGCCTCTTCCTCCTCCTCCTGCCATGGTGGTTGGCATACTGAAGGTTCCTATAAACCATTTCACATGATCAGCTGAGATGGTTTGTATTTGCTGAGCGATAAGCTCTCCTCCATTCATGGGCTTGTTGTTCGCTTTACAAGAAAGGTCCCGTCTAATTAGTAGCTTGCAATGACAAGAATATTGGGCGACCACATTAGCATCTGATAACAAAGCCGATGTTTTGATAAGCATAGTAGCCTTAATTGGTCCTACTGCCAGGCATGGCTTGGTGACTAACATTGCAGTCCTAAGCTGAGATCCTCCCTTCTAAGGTAGGTCTGCCAACACGGGATTGGGAGATTTCTGGAAATCCAAGGGGGAGGGTGAAGAAGAAGAGAAGAGATTGGATTTATACCCTGCCCTTTGCTAGCCAAAGGAGTCTCAAAGCAGTTTACAAATCTCCTTTCCCTTCCCCTCCCCACAACAGACTCCCTGTGAGATAGGTGGGGCTGAGAGAGCTTTGAGAGAACTGCTCTAGAGCAGAACAGTCTTGAGAGGACTTGTGGCTGACCCAAGGTCACATCAGCAGGTGGTGGTGGGGGCAAACCCGGTTCTCCCAGATAACAGTCCGCACACTTAACCACTATGCCAAATTGTGGGCCTGTGGAGGAGGTTATTTGGGGAGAGCTTACAGCTAGTATCTATGGTTTACCATAGAGTTTGCATTATGAAGCTGCCATTTTCTCCAGCTGAACTGATGATTTCTGTAGTCTGGAGGCCAGTTGTAATCCTAGAAGAATTCCAGGCCCCACCTGGAGGTTGGCAACTTATTAAATTCAGTGACTCAGAAGAGTGTGACTCTGCTTACAACAGCAGTATCGGCCCACCAAGTGCTTTTCTTCAGCCAATTTTTTTTTTAAAAAAGAGAAGAACATCCAAGTGTATGTTACTATCAAGAGTTATAATGATATCCTCAGATCCGGGGTTATCAACCTTTTTGAGCTTGTGGTCATTTTTGGAATTTTGACATACATGGTGGGTGCGGCCACAAAATGGCTGCCACAAAACCGCTACTGTGGAAAGTGAAGCCAAGCACAAAATGGCTGCCGCAGCTTACCCTCAGTCACAAACTGAAGATCCTTGACCTGTGGTGACAGCTGCTACCAGAGCAACACTTTAAAATATCTACACAGCCATTCAAATATCCAGTGGTCATAGGGTTCCCAAATCCCCCGCTAGGCCTGGAGACTCCCGATTTGGAGCCTCCTCCCCCCGCTGGCCATAAAAGGGAAAGTGGGGGGAGGGGAGGGGGGAGAACGGCAGCCCTTCCCACCCAGCCCCGATCGCAGCAGCCAGAGCTCTTCCGTTTTCTCAGGCTGCTTCCCGCCCCCAGTCAGCTGGCCGGTGAAGGGAGGGGAGCCCAGCCACGCCTCCAAAGGACCATGTGCCTTTGCACCTCCGGAGGTGAGTGAGTTCTGTCCCCTGCATCAGATTTCCCAGAAATGGGGGGGGGCGGGGTGGAGGGGGGGTGGAGAGGGAAACGTCTTCTCATAGGGTATAATGGGGAATTGATCTGGAGGTTTCGGGGGCTCTGGGGGAGCTGTTTTTTGAGGTAGAGGCACCAAATTTTCAATATAGTATCTAGTGCCTCTCCCCAAAGTATCCCCCAAATTTCAAAACGATTGGACCAGGGGGTCCAATTCTATGAGCCCCAAAAGAAGGTGCCCTTATCCTTCATTATTTCCTATGGAAGGAAGACATTTTAAAAGGTGTGCTGTCCCTTTAAATGTGATGGCCAGAACTCTCTTGGAGTTCAGTTATGCTTGTCACACTCTTGTTCCTGGCTCCGCCCCAATGTCTCCTGGCTCCACCCCCAAAGTCTCCTGGCTCCACTCCCAAAGTCCCCAGATATTTCTTGAATTGGACTTGGCAACCCTAAATGGTCAGCCAAAAATTTTGCTGGGCAAACCCCTCACCTGGCCCTGCCTAATTACTGAAAACACTTGGGAGCCACCAGGAAACATGTTGGTAGGTACCATGGCACCCATGGGTACCACATTGGGGAGCCATGCTCTGATTGATCATAAGTGACACATTGATGATAACAGCGATTTTATTTTTTTGGGGGGGGGGGAAGGGAGGGGAAGGCAGTGGTCAGATGAGTCATGAAACCTGATGTTTAGAAATCCAGATTGTAAATGAAAAAAAAAGGAGCACATATACATAATTTATTTGGCTCAACTGCTGTGGTTATTGGTTGCATATAGACACTGTAAACACCGCCGAAGAGCAACCATGGAAACTCTTGTTTTTCCTGCCACTGCTAAATTTACTCTGGGTTGAATATTAACACTGTGCCTGGCAATACTTTCAAAGCAAAAAATAGCTTTGGAGTGACTCACCGTGACTCACTTTACTGCTCGGCCTGCGATACCGCCTGGAGGTTGACATTGAACGAGTTGGCAACTTGCAGTGCCGCAATTTTTTTTCTAGGAACTCTGAACACGTCTCATTCTTGCAAATCGTCTTGTGCAATAATGTTAAAAGAAGCAAAGTGTTTGTTTTGCTTTCAAAGTCGAATGAATCAGAGAATGGTGAAACATGCATATTTCTCTCTCTCTCTCTCTCTCTCTCTCTCTGTCTCTCTCTCTCTCTCTCATTTGTTATTGCTGAAATATATATATATTTTTCTCCACTCCGGTTCTGGACAATGTGGGTTTTCAGAATTCTTCTCAGGGCTTCAGGAAGGGGCTGAGGGCATCGTGCTTTTACACTTAGTAATGTTTTATCTGTTTTTTGCTTAATCTGTTGTTTGATTAATTGCCAGGAACCGGTTCTGATCAATGAGTGCACTTTTTAATCAGGCTGCAGGTCAGGAACGTACTTTCTCACTGTTCAGAGTCAGTTTTGATTCTGACATGTGACTGCCAAAGAAATGTTAAAAGAAAACATCTAAGATGACCTTTGCTTCCAATAGAAACTATTGTATCTTTAGCAGTTTTCTTTCTGACTTCCTTCAGTCTCTCAAATAACATCCATATCTATTTTTTTTTGCATATTTTTCTACCACTGGGCACTCCGAGCTTCCAAAGTGACATACAGCTACTTGCGTAGTACCTTGCCAGTAGCCGAGGACCTTCAAAGCGTCACACTGGGAGGGCAGGGGGTTAGACTACTTTATTCCTTCCACTCTCCATGTCCTCTGCTCCTGCACAGGGTCTGAGTGGTGATATTCCATGCTCCCTGGCCTACTGCGCATCCTCCTTAAATACACCCACCCTTCCAACCCCCTGGCCTGCTCCTTCCGTTGCTCCTTTGCCCAGGGGTGGAATTCTAGCAGGAGCTCCTTTGCATATTAGGCCACACACCCCTGATGCAAGCAATCCTCCAAGAGCTTACAAAAAAGAGCCTGGTAAGCTCTTGGAGGATTGGCTACATCAGGGGGTGTGGCCTACTATACAAAGGCGCTCCTGCTAGAATTCCACCCCTGCTTTCGCCCAACCAGAAGTACCATGAAGCCCTGTCTCAACTGCAGTTGCCTCCCAGGCAGTGTTCCCTGTAAGCCAGGCATGTCGAACTCATGAGGGCCAGATCTGGCATAAATGAGACCTTGTTCGGCCAGCCAAGTCGGGCCAGGTCATGTGTGTACCTATTTAAGATTAGGTAGCAGAGATGTAAATTTTATAAAGGACACAGATAAACACAATTAAAAGGTTTTTTTTAAAAAAAACTTAAAATAAAACATACTTAAAATATTAGTAAGGTGCTTTGTTTGTATTTCTCCCACAGGATCCAGGGAACTGGGCAAAGGGAGCTCTGGATCTTTCCTTCCTTCCCCAGGGGACCAGGAGGGGCAGGAACCTCAGCCGATAGAAGGAAGAGAGGCTTGTCTCAGTAGCTCTGCTATGCAAACTTAATCCCCAAGGGAGGAGCCTCAGCCAATGGAAAAAACAGACTTTGCTCCTGTGCAATTGAGCAAGCCTTGCAAAGCAAGCTGTGATGCAGAAGGAAGCAGATGACAGCCAGTTGCTGATAGGAGCCCTCCGGGGGCCTGATTTGGCCCCTGCGCGGCATGTTTGACATCCCTGCTCTAAGCTGTCATGTCTCGTGATCAAAAATTCTAGTTTGTGAGCAACTGGCATTAAAGTTGTGAGCGAGGAATTGGGCTCCTGCATAAATTCATTTGCTCTGGGGCCTTCCTTCTTGAGCTAAGATTAAAAAAATGTGTGAGCTGGTGGCTAAAAAACTAGCTCACACTAACTCAGCTTAGAGGGGATGCTACTCCCAGGTTGCCTTGTTTCCCATGCAGGGCTTGATGATGTTACTGGCTCCACCTGGCTGTCAAACTCGATTACTTAACCCAGTGTCTGCAGCCTGCCCCTGCCTGTTCCAGGCACGTCCCAGCCGGGGCACTGCTGCTGCCAGTTGCGTGTGACTTATTCCAGTCAAGGTGGGGTGCCCCCACAAGCCTGGGGCAGGTCCCGATGCCAGGGGGGATAATCTTTACTGAAACGTAAAGCATTCCAGTGAAGGAAAACAAATAACCCATGTCCAGCCCGCCATTACAAATGTTGTCTTGATCAGCGCTCCCTCTAAGCTGAGTTAGTGTGAGCTAGCTCACAGCTTTTTAGCCTCTGACTCACACATTTTTGTCTTAGCTCAGGAAAAATGGCCCCAGAGCACTCTTAATTTATTCAATAGCTCACAACTTTAATGCCAGTGGTTCACAAAAAAAATTTTGCTAACAGGACTCTACAGCTTAGAGGGAGCATTGGTCTTGATGTTCTTTGATAAGCTGTTAATTCAAGTAGAATTCCTGTTTCCCATTGATAGTAGCGATAACTGTGTTCTGAACCTGATAGACTTTATGAACCGCTGCTAAAAATGGTAAAAATAACCTCCATCGCCCAAGCCTGCTTTCATTAGATTTGTAAATCTCATACAACTTCCCAGTGGATAAATGTTATTGTTGAGCCATTTCCTAATAACTTTCTATAAGACTGAACAAAGCAGGAGTCAAGTTGCACCTTTAAGACCAACCAATTTTTATTTGGAACATAAGCTTTCGTTATTTAAGCGTTCTAAACAAAAATTGGCTGGTCTTAAAGGCGCCCCTTGACTCCTGCTTTGTTCAACGGCTTCAGACCAACACGGCTGCCCGCTTGGATCTTTCTATAAGATTAAAATCTATTTAAAATGGAGAGCCTTTTGAGATAGAAATTGTCTTGAGAATAAAAATTGCTGTACAGCATTGAGTATTCCTGTCCATATATCTAATTTCATATGTCGCTATAAAGGACTGTTTTTATGTCACTGTATGCAAGATCAAAGAGCATATATTTTAGACAATACTTATTTTCCATGGAGATGAAATTCCATAGAAACTAAGTCCTGTTACTACTCTATGTTATGTTTTTAGCAGAAAGAGAAAATAGGCTAGCATGGGCCGTCCAAGTTAGAGCTTAATAACAATAGCATCCTTATGTTCTAAAACTGCCAAGATACAGGGCCGTTTCAAAATACTTTACTGTCCCTTTTGCATAGTGGAGCAAACAACATCCAGAGCCGTTTGGCTGAAGACCTCTTTATTAACAGTAACTGCAGGGCAGGTAAATTGGCTATTGGTATAAGGAATAATAATAGTTGTTGAAGCGGAGCCCCGTGGCGCAGAGTGGTAAAGCTGCAGTACTGCAGTCCGAGCTCTCTGCTCACGACCTGAGTTTGATCCCGGCGGAAGCTGGGTTCAGGTAGCCGGTTCAAGGTTGACTCAGCCTTCCATCCTTCCGAGGGTGTGTGGCCTAATATGCAAAGGAACTCCTGCTAGAATTCCATCCCTGCCCTTACATCTTCCTGCACTGGTGGTGGGTGGAAGCCAGCTGAGTCCCTGAGAACAGGCTCTGGCTGGGGTTGCCAGCCCCTTTGTGGACTCCTCGGCACTGGCAGCCAGCTGGCCAGTAGGGGGAACCCTGCCCACAAATACCCCCAAATGTTTCACAATTACTAATGTAACTTAGTGACACTCTAGGTTTTGGGCAAAACTCTATGGTAAATTTGGACTCAAAACCATAGAGGTTAACTCAAAACCTGGAGCGTTGCCGTGCAACATCTGGATGATGTCCCTGTGCTATGCGTGTTTTGCACATGTGGCAGAAGATCTTGAGAAGGACCCGGGAGCTCCTGCTGGGCCAAAGGTAGGACCTAATTCCAGGGCTTACTTTGGACCTGGCAGTAGATCATCAGTTCAAGAGGTGCCAATAAATACTTGTTGCCTTTTCTCACCCAGTGACCAACCGGGAACAAACTGATCCCCAGGAATCAGCTGGCACCCTCTCCTCATTGTTGCACCCCAGTAGGGTTGCCAGCAACACTCCCTGTAAGCTGTAGAGTCTTGTGAGCAAAAAGTCTACTTCTTGAGCTACTGGCATGAAAGATGTAAGCTCCTGCATAGATTAGTTTGCCATTTTTCCTGAGCTAAGACAAAAACATGTGAGCCGGAGGCCAAAAAAACCTGTGAGCTAACTCAGCTTAGAGGGAACTCTGGTTGCCCAACCTTCCAGTGAAGGTATGTGGGGGGGGGTCCCACATGTTTTTCAGTTGCACAGAGTTCAGTTGGTCAGAGATTATTACTCCCTTGTTGGAGAAGATCCCTGGCCTCACAAGTAAAGCCAGGCTAGGCGACCTCCTATCTGGCCTAAACCTTAAAATCACCTATCAAGTTGCCAGGCTTTGTGTGTTGATTATGAGGCTGCGGAAAATGTACATTAGCCAGGTTTGAATACTGGACTTGAATAATTGGTATATTTCATATCTCTCCTCTGTGCTTGTATATAAGAAGGTATACTTTTCAACTTTTAATTTTTAACTTTTGTTTTGTATTTTTTTCTTCTGTACATAGATGGCCTAAAGACTGTAATAAATATGATTGACTGACTGGGATAATTTACCCCCCCCCCCTAAAAAAAGAGGGAGGCCCAGTCAACATGCAGTGAGAGCCATTTTGGTGTAACGGTTAAGTGTGCGGAGAGCCAGTTTGGTGTAGTGGTTAGGTGTGCGGACTCTTATCCGGGAGAACCGGGTTTGATTCCCCACTCCTCCACTTGCACCTGCTGGCATGGCCTTGCGTCAGCCATAGCTCTGGCAGAGGTTGTCCTTGAAAGGGCAGCTGCTGTGAGAGCCCTCTCCAGCCCCACCCACCTCACAGGGTGTCTGTTGTGGGGGAGGAAGGTAAAGGAGATTGTGAGCCGCTCTGAGACTCTTCGAAGTGGAGGGCGGGATATAAATCCAATATCTTCTTCTTCATCTTCTTCTATGTCCCTGCCCATGCGACCTGGAAGTGACATCACCACACTAGGGCTGTCAGGGCAACGTGCCGCTATTTGAGCAAAAACTCTATGGTAGAAGCCAAATTGGGCAGTGATGTAGTCGTGTCGCTGCATGTCAGCTGTAGCTCTCTTCTGTTCCCAGGAGAGTCTTGGCAGCCCTAACCCCAGATGTTCACTTAGGTGGAAAATCAGCCCTGACAGGATGCACGTGTAAATTAACGTGTCATTGACAACGGTAACTGTAAATAATTTGGCTGGAGCCAATTTATTCTGGTAATTAGTGCATACTTAATTTCATAGTTTATACCAGGGGTGGCCAACGGTAGCTCTCCAGATGTTTTTTGCCTACAAGTCCCATCAGCCCCAGCCAGCATGGCCAATGGCTGGGGCTGATAGGAGTTGTAGGCAAAAAACATCTGGAGAGCTACCGTTGGCCACCCCTGGTTTATACAACGCATTGTCTTGTTTTGTTTTCTTTGTTTGCACCGGCTTGTTAAGAAAAAGTTTTTAGGTGTCTTGTGCAGAGGGAAAATACCTTCCTTCTCCCCCAGCCATCCAGTTACAAGTTCAAGCTTTATATCTAACAATGGTATATTATTTTGACACACACCCCTTTCTCCAGTATTATGTATGAATTTTCACTTAGTTGGTTTATTGCAAATAAACCTAGAAATTATTTTCTGCTCTTTCTGTAACCTCCATTTTTTTCTAGTATGCAAACTAATAGTAATCATCATCATCATCATCTTTAATTTGTATCCCGCCCTCCCCGCCGAAGCAGGCTCAGGGCGGCTCACATAGCACAACATAAAATACAAACATTACAATAATAATAGTAAACTGTTTATACAACATATTACAATTCACTTATATGTACTGTTATCATACATTAAAACCATCTAATTAAAACCACCAAACCATTCGTTTGGTGCTATGGTCCAACTAGGACATTTTTAAATCAATTTTTAAATCAACAAATTAATTTAGGATGTAGCATTCCTTTCAGTTACAAGATTATGCTGGAATAAATCTTAGTTTTTAAGGTGCCACTGGATTCAACATAATTCATCCTTCCAAGAAAAAGAGATGTAAATTGGACAGTGATAACAGATCTTGGACCTTCTTAAACTATAAGGTATAATTATGATAATGTAGATTTCCTGATTAATTAGTTATTGTGTCTACTATTGGGGAGGGACGGTGGCTCAGTGGCAGAGCATCTGCTTGGGAAGCAGAAGGTCCCAGGTTCAATCCCCGGCATCTCCAAAAAAGGGTCCAGGCAAATAGGTGTGAAAAACCTCAGCTTGAGACCCTGGAGAGCCGCTGCCAGTCTGAGTAGACAATACTGACTTTGGTGGACCAAGGGTCTGATTCAGTATAAGGCAGCTTCATATGTTCATATATGTACTAAGAGATCATTTTTCTTTGATTGGCATAACTTTTGTTTTAACAATCTGATAGCCACACACCTCACATGTTTCATTAGGAATGATGTCAACAGAACTGCAGTGGGAACTCATAATTTTGAATTGGTTAAATGCCTACCTTGTTTCCAGCCATTCCAAGAAATTGCTGTAGATTCTGTTTTGAAAGATTATAGTCCTCAGTACTATAGGAGCCCCGTGGCACAGAGTGGTAAGCTGCAGTACTGCAGTCCAAGCTCTGCTCATGACCTGAGTTCGATCCCAGTGGAAGCTGGGTTCAGGTAGACAGCTCAGGGTTGACTCAGCCTTCCATCCTTCCAATGTCAGTAAAAGGAGTACCCACTTTGTTGGGGTCAAGTATAGATGAATGGAGAAGGCAATGGCAAACCACCCTGTAAAAGTCTGTCAAGAAAATGTCCTGATGTGACGTCACCCTATGGGTCGGTAACTACTTGGTGCTTGCACAGGGGACTACCTACTTTTTTTTTAGTCCTCGGTACTGTAAATGTAGAACTTACAAAACCTGAGAAGCAGGAGCTGGTATATTCTCTGTTTTGAAAATGCAACACAACCTCTCCAGGGGCATGCAAATTAATTTGGGATTTGCAGACTGCCCTCCCCAGTAAGTTTCTGCTTCTTGTATTGAAGCTTTTTTAAAAATTGCTTTTCTCACAGTTCCACAGATGTCTCCTCCAAGCAGAAATCTCAAAATCTGTCTTGAAATTTTGCTTTTGGAAAAAGGAGGAATTGGTGGCAGTTGGACCACTGTTCCCTCTAAGCTGAGTTGGTGTGAGCTAGCGCACAGTTTTTTAGCCTCTAGCCTCAAACATTTTTGTCAGCTCAGGAAGGATGGCCCCAGAGCAAACTCATTTATGCAGTAGCCAAATCACTTGCTCACAGTTTTAACGCCAGTAGCTCACAAAGTAGAATTTATGTTCGCAAGACTCCACAGCATAGAGGGAGCATTGAGTCAGACCACATATGACAAATTTTGCCAGTGTTATCAAACATGGCTTCCTTCCCCACCCCAGATGCTTTGGATGTCTTCATTCATGGTTCCCACCCCCTTCAGACTTCTTCTTAGACGATATCTGTTCGCAATAGATATTCGCATGGTTGCATTCCCACGATAGTTCAAGCATCATTATTTTTGACAGGTTTGTTGGGAAGAGTTATTCCATAATGCATGTCCTTTAGCAATCCTTCCAGTACAAGATGCTGTTAAGTCATCTACTCAAAATTAGTTATATATTTCCCAATGATCAAATATGCTTATTTAAAGACACTGAGGCACTGCCCCAGTAGAGCAGGTTCCTGACATCTTCGGTGAGAAAGGAAAGCAGAGATTTTTGCCCCCGTCTGTGCAATCTGGGATGGTATGGTCCACTGTGGCATGCATAGACTCAGTTTCGCTTAACAGGTTTTTTAAAAATTCCTGCTGAGAGATATTGGTGAGCTTTGCATAATGATCATTAGCGAGAAGCAGATCAATATTCCTGTACGCTGGTGGTGGACCAATGGATGGCTTGGTTTTCCAGCAGCCAAAAAGACCAGGGCATGTATGGTGTCCTTTGCAGAGGTACACCCATCAACAGCTGACTCATGGGGTGCAATCTCCATCTCACCGAATAATAGACCTCCTTCAAGTTGGGAGGTTTTTTCCTTGGCAGTGCCCAGGGCATAACAACACTCCCACAATGGGGCCAACTGAATTTGTATGTCTTTAGGGGCATTCCATCCAAAAATCATGAAGATATATGCTGACATATTTAACAAATTCAACAGGCTCTTCTTTCTGAGAAGGGAAAAAGTAGTGACTTGGGTCCCACAGATCGGTCCTGCTAATGGTGGCTCTTTTCTCTAACACAAGGAAACTTGCTGTCTTGCTGGAAGCCCAGGATGGTGTAGTGGTTAAGAGCAGGGAACTTTAATCTGGAGAACTGGGTTTGATTCCCCACTCCTTCACTTGAAGCCTGCTGGATGATTTTGGGCCAGTTACAGTTCTCTCAGAACTCTCTCAGCCCCACCTACCTCACAAAATGCCTGTTGTGGGGAGAAGAACTGAAGGCAATTATAAGCTGCTTTGAGACTCTTTAAGGTAGAGAAATGTGGAGTATAAAAACCTATTTTCTCCTTCCTTCCTTCCCTCTCTCCCTCCCTCTCTCCAGGGGTAGGGAACGTTGGCTCTCCAGATGTTTTTGCCTACAACTCCCATCAGCCCCAGCCATTAGCCATGCTGGCTGGGGCTGATGGGAGTTGTAGGCAAAAATCATCTGGAGAGCCAAATTTCCCTACCCCTGCTCCAGACAGATTCTGGAGTGTAGAACAGTGAAATCAAATACCACGAGAGGTCTAGTAATCAACGCAGTCTTGCATCAGCAGAAGAATCTTTGAACCAGAGGAAGGTGCCACTGCTAGCAAAAACGATCCACAGAATCCAATCCTGTCACTTTGCATTATTACTAAGGTAGATGGCTTAAAATGCCGTGCTTTTGCTTTGAACTCCTACCAGTTTTTTGTGGGTCCCAGAAAAAAGACCACTGGTATCCCACCCACTGACTTTCCAATTGCTGTACTCTTCCCTGCCCAATACTAGGTGGCTTCTGGACTGAGAAACATCTACAGTGAAGGATACAGGTTTTTAATGTGAAAAGCTGTCTCTTGTACCAGAGTTGTACTATTTGGTCCCTTCTGCACCCGGCTAACCTATCTTTGGCAGCAGCCAAGTATGACTAGATAATCTGTTGCATCTCTTGCAACTGTGTTCCCATATAACCAAGGAATGAATACGTCCAGTTAATTTCTTTTCATTTCAGGTGTGCTTACGGAGCATTTGTGCAACGCCAGTGCCAATAAGATTGGGGTTGTGGCTTGTTTGGCTGGAAGCTGGCTTTGCCAAAACCTGTTTCGTGGTTGTGCCGAGGGCTTCATTACTCCCAATCCAGCACCAATTAGAAACTCTTTACCTTTCAGTTCAGATTGATGCTATCAGCTGTTTCCTTATCTGAGGAACTCAACAATTCAGATGCAATGAATGGAAGGTCTAATATGCAATTCTCATTCTCCAGTTAAGTGTCTCCTACCCAGTTTCTGCTGTGACAGTTTAGATTCCCATCATGTGGACTGAGAAACAAAAACAAGCAGTGTGAATCCATAATTAAGGTCAGATTTTCTGTACAACGCACGGAATTTGAACACTGCCAGGTTTCAACCACATTCTGATGTTAAAAACCAGAACCTCCAGCCAGTGCGGTATGCGGAATTGAGTTCTGGAGTTAGAGCAGGGAGATCTAATTAAGTGCGAAGGATGGAGCAAAATGCATTGGTTTCTTGGGGAGTTCCCAGAAAAAGAGGACTAAAGTTTTGTGGTGGGGATTATCCTATGAATTGAGATGCATTGATGGCCACAGAAAATTTAATTTTGACATATGTGGTGTGAATGACGGGAGCTTTCCGCACCAGCTGTAGCCTCTTTAAAGCCATTGTGGTGTAACTGCTGGAATAGGATTGGGGAGACCTGGGTTCAGATCTCCACTTGGCCCAATGAGTCTGGTTTCATGATCTGAATTCAATTCAAGGTGCTGGTGTTCTCCTTTAAAGCTCTTCACGACCTGAGACTCTTGCATCTGTGGACTCTGTCCACCCATTCGTGCCCGCAAAACAGCTTTGCTCATCAGACCAGAGATTATTAGAAGTCTAGGGTTGGTGATTTCAGATTGGGAAGTTCCTGCACATCTGAAGGTGGAGGCTGGAGATGACAGGGTTTGGGGAGAGAGCTCAGCAACACATTATGCCATAGCATCCATCCTTCAAAGCAGCCATTTCCTCTACAGGAACTGATTTCTCTTGTCTGGAAATCAGGCCAGTGGTCCATCCAGTCCAACACTCTGTTGTCACACAGTGGCTCAAACCCAGGAGGTCCACCGGTGGGGCCAGAATTCCAGAAGCCCTTTCACTTTGCCCCTCTCAGCACTAAGAATACAGAGCATCACTGCCCCAGACATAGTGTGCCGTCTATACTTTGTGGCTAACAGCTTCTGATAGACCTCTGCTGACATTCTGGGCGATCTCCAGGCCCACCTGAAGCTCAGCAACCCTAGAAGTTCTCCCATTTAGATCAGTAAGAACTGTTCTTTCTTAGACATGTGTTTCTTCTATTGCTGTGAACAAATTCCCCACCTTTCTCAGGTTTTGGAGGTTTTGCAAAGCAAAGGTTCTTTCTTTGTGATCATAAAAACATAAGAAGAAACTTGCTGGATCCGACTGTCTCACTCAGTGGCCAGCCAGTTTCCCTAGAGAGCCAGATACAGGGCACAGAGGAACAAGACCTTCCCCTTATGCTTCCTTCTTTGCACTGGTAGTCAGTTTGCTGCCTCCATTGAAGGAGGCAGGGTAGTACAGTATAACCCGGGGTGGCCAAACTTGCTTATCATAAGAGCCACACAAAATATATGCCAGATGTTTGAGAGCCACAAGACATGAATGTCAGATGTTTGAGAGCCACAAGGATAGATGGAGGGAGGGAAGAAAAGCAAATAGATGGGGGGAGGGATGAGGGAAGGGGAGATAGAAAGAAAGCAACTTTAACTTCAAATGCATTCTCCAAGCCACTGGCTGGCTTGGCTTGGAGAAGTGATTTAAAGAGACAAATGCCTTTCCCAAGCCAGCCAATGGGGTGGTGGAAGCTTCAGGAGCCACACAATATGTAAGAAAGAGCTACATGTGGCTCCCGAGCCACAGTTTGGCCATCCCTGGTCTAACCCATAATACATATAAAATAGTGCATGTGTTTCCCTGATCAGCTGCCAGAACAGTGGACAGACATCCTTCTTGCAGCTTCAGGATAGCTCCACTTAATGCCTGAACGTATTTCTCAGTCCAGGGCATTCTGGTGCATTGTCATGCTTTGCGGGATTTGCACACCTGCCAACCAGAGCATGGTTTGCATTCAGGGAGTCTCTATAAAATATTACTCTCACTGCTTATATGCAATGTTGATTTGAAACCGGGAAGGGGGGTAGGGGATGATGCTGCACAGGGTGTCCTTGGCTCCTTGGGCGTAGGTATACCCAAGATAGCACTGAGGCCTCTTTCAGGGCACATTAACGCTCTCGAGCATGCATGTTGGGAGCCACGGGAGTAGCCCGGAGCTGCTTAATTGGAATATTTTAAAGAGAATTTAGTGGCACATCAGCATTTTGCCTGTTCCTTTAGTTTAGAAACCTACTATAGTATGAGAGAATCAGTTGATTGTTATCAGGAACTGAGCAGGTAAACAAGAGATTTATTTCCCAATGGCCTTTTTTTTTATTTCATAGAATGGTGACAAACGCCATTGCACAAGAACGGTCACATTGCAAAGTTGCAATCAGGTTCTGGAGGACTTAATTGCACAATTGCTTACTGTGTCACATTGCAGTACAGTGACCTTACAGTGGGAGAAGGGAGATTTGTTTTCTTTCCCCCGAAGCTGAAGTTTGTCTTCAAGCTCTGTGGCCTAAATATTAACATTCTACTGCATTTGATCCTATGAACCTATTAATCCGTTGGCTTGCATTAAGTCTTGTTTGCATGGTTATATATAAATGAAATCCGTTGGCCAGAATAAGCACTGGTAAAGTGTTTTTTTTTTTTTAATAGTGGCTATCATTTCAAAGTTGAGATCTGTCTCTTAGCAAGAGCTTGTAGAAGAAGCTGTTCACTGTTTCTGAGGGACCCGCCCAGACCTCTCTGTCTCCTCTTGCAATGTGCCCAAGGCGAGTCACTGGACTGGTGTGGGTGGATTTCACCTGGTAGCCTTTCCTCGGGTGAGATGATTATTGTTGTTGTTCAGTAGGCCTCATCCGGGATGTCTCCTGGGAAGGCGTCCAAAAGAAAAGGTGAGAAGCAGGTAAGGAAGCCAAAGCAGGATATCAACAGTTTAGGCCTTCCGTTTCTTAAACACCACTTCCTTTATGCATCACAATCCTAAAAGCCAACCACGAGTGCCATCTTGTTTTGTTGAGTTGTTCAACAGTGGAGAGCCAGTTTGGTATAGTGGTTAAGTGTGTGGACTCTTATCTGGGAGAACCGGGTTTGATTCCCCACTCCTCCACTTGCACCTGCTAGCATGGCCTTGGGTCAGCCATAGCTCTGGCAGAGGTTGTCCTTGAAAGGGCAGCTTCTGTGAGAGCCCTCTCCAGCCCCACCCACCTCACAGGGTTTCTGTTGTGGGGAGGAAGGTAAAGGAGATTGTGAGCCGCTCTGAGACTCTTCGGAGTGGAGGGCAGGATATAAATCCAATATCATCTTCTTCTTCAGTGGAATCAGCCAACTAGGGAGGTGGTGAGCTTCCTCTCACTGGTAGTCTTTAAGCAGCGGCTGGACAAACACTTGTCAGGGATGCTCTAGGCTGATCCTGCATTCAGCAGGGGGTTGGACTAGATGGCCTGTATGGCCCCTTCCAACTCTGGGATTCTATGATTCTGTGGAAGGCGAAAAATCTGTGACCAGGCACAAAATGGACATCTATGCATCCTAGTTGGGAGACTGAAATAAGGTGCTCTGATTACACCCCTCCCCATCTTACACACAAACTTGAGGGAAGAAATGGCTTCCCTGAGGATGGAAAATATGTCTGTGTATAGATTCCAAGGTTCTGCCAAGGATATATTCCAAGGTTCTGACTGACCAAAAAAGAGATCCCAGGCTACTGCCATGCTCAAAGGGACTTGTGTGCCCCTTCCCGTTTATGTCACTTTTCTCCAGTTTCATGAACTGTTATTTTACCATACTGTTCTTTTAGTGAGTTATAGAGCTGATTATACTTCGCTTCTCAGTCCTTTTATAAACCGTTCAGCTGCCTGGCTTTGTGTCCTCCAGAATCTCAAGATGGTCAGACTATGCTGGAGAAGTAAATATGCATTGCTGGAATACAACTTGACCCCCCCACACAAATTTATTTGGAACATTATGATTTAGATAAGTCAGCTCTTCCTACATTTTAAAACCAGATGTTAAACCCCCTGCAACATCAAGATAAAAACTCAAAATAATGCAGCCAGAATAGGAAACCAACTTGGCAGGAAGAAAGGCCCCCAGTTTTTACTGTTCTCAATTACTGTACTGTAAAGTAATATTTTTGAGCTGTTGCTGCTGGACTGTCGTAAGCTCTGATACCCCCAAACAAAGCATAATTCAAGTTATGGGATCCGCAACCATAAGAAGTGTTTATAACCACTAATTTGAATGTCTTAAAAGAAGGGATCAGACATAGTCATGGCAGAGAGGACAGTCAATGGTTATTAGCCATAGCACTCTAGTAGAATTTTAAGCAATCTGGTACCTTTAGGTGCCCTGACCTGGATAATCCAAACTAACCTGATCTTGTCAGATCTCAGAAACTAAGCATGGTTGGCCCTGGTCAGTAATTGGATGGAAGACCACCAAGGAAGACCTAGATCTTGACACAGAGTCAGGCAATGGCAAAACACCTCTAAACATCTCTTGCCTTGAAAACCTTACGGAGTTGCCGTAAGTCAGCTGTGACCAGTGTTCCCTTTAAGCTGAGTTAGTGTGAGCTAGCTCACAGTTTTTTAGCCTCCAGCTCACACATTTTTGTCTTAACTCAGGAAAAATGGCCCCAGAGCAAACAAATTTATCCAGTAACGCACAATTTAATGCCAGTAGCTCACAAAGTAGAATTTTTGCTCACAAGACTCCACAGCTTAGAGGGAGTATTGGCTGTGACCCCCTAAGCTGAGTTAGTGTGAGCTAGCTCACAATTTTTTAGCCTCCAGCCCACAAATTTTTGCCTCAGCTCAGGAAAAATGGCCCTAGAGCAAACTAATTTATGCAGTAGTTCACAACTTTAATGCCAGTAGCTCACAAAGTAGAAATTTTGCTCACAAGACTCCACAGCTTAGAGGGAGTATTGGCTGAGATGGCAACAACAACAAAAACCTTTAGTTACCAATAGTTGAACAGATCAGTAAAACCCTCTTTCATTCGTGTCCTACATGTGTACTTTCCAGAAGAATGGATTGGTTGCCATTGGAAACAGTGTTGGACTTGGTCTTAGGCAACGATGTAGCTCTTCCTTAGTGTTTTCTGGTGTCAGAGCTAACAAATGCTAACTATGGTTGTCTTAGCCTCCACTGGAAGAGTGGAACTGGAATTGCAAAACTTGACTCCACAGTTGATGAAATTATTTGTTCAGCTCTCTCCTTGGCTAATTCGTCGTTCTCAAAACATCAGTTAGATATGTTTTTGTGGTTCTGGAGGATGTGTGGTGGGTGAAGATGTGGCCAATCTGGTTCTGACTTTGAACAGAAGTTCTATGAAACAATTTTTTTAACAAGGTCCCTGAGAGCAGTTCTTGGACAGTGTCAGCTTTCTTGAGGGAGCTTGCCATCAGTTCATTATATACAATATTTAGAAAACAGGAGTCACCAAAAATGATAGCAGAGGTCATGTATTGGCAAGACTTTCTCTCTCCTTCTCAAGTCTAGAATATCCAAGTAGGCAGCCGTGTTGGTCTGAAGTAGTAGAACAAAATAGGAGTCGATTGCACCTTTAAGACCAACTTAGGTGAAATCGACTCCTATTTTGTTCAAGTCTAAAATGTTAGTTGTAGATTTTTCTGGGCTACATGGCATAGTAGTACCGGACGTTTCGCCTGCAGCTGTGACTGGCATCCTCAGAGGTATAACACAGAAAGATAGAGTTCTCTCTGTGTTGAACTCAGCCCTACTCCACCTTCCTGGGCAGATATAAATTCCTACCATTTTCATTCACTTTGACAGAGAGAGAACACTATCTTTCTGTGTTATACCTCTGAGGATGCCAGTCACAGCTGCTGGCGAAACATCAGGTATGCCAAGGCTACAGCCATACAGCTTGGGAAATCCATAACTAATGAACTCTGGCCGTGAAAGCCTTCAACAACATAATTCTAGAATGGTTAGGTAATCTTAGCTCACTATATGAGTTGTCAATTCAGCAACTGAGTCGGAAGAAAAGAGCAACGGTTGTTTGCTGTTAAATCATGTCCTCCCCATCTAAGAAGCAAGGGCGGGAACCAGGAGGACAGAATTCTGTGGGCCGTGGTCACCTTGAGTGAGTCAGGAAAGCACTGCAACTGTGCTGTCCTAAGTTCAGCAGTTTCTTTCGTGAGGTGGAGGGAAGGGGGAAGTGTGACATTTGGACAATCAGTTTCGGCCTAAACTTTCTTGCAAATTTGTTGTGGGGATAAAACTCAGGGCTGAGGCGGGGGCGGGGGGGGGGGAGGACACCATATACACTTCCTTGGTTTCCATGGAAGCAAGAGGGGGCAGTTGTTAGCTGCCCTGAGTCCGTTTGTGGAAAGGGAGGGATATTAGTTTAAAGTCAATAAAATAAATAAATGTAAGGAATGGGATAAGGGGAGATCTTTGCTGCACACAGAGGGAACCATTTATGAGTCTATTCATGCTAACAGGAAGTGTTTTAATATGATGTGAGGGAAGATAAGGAGAGCTTGCAGTGGCACGTGCTTCAAGAGAGGCATTTCCTCATGTGTGTGACACAGGGAATGCCTCTTCCAGAATGACAACCATTTATGTTTTTTTAAAGGCACCTATATTTAAATTTTTTTTTTTTAAATTTCCCAGTTAAACGGGAAAATCTGTTGGCCTGATCCAAAGGTTTTGAAATGATTAATCTAACCAATTAGTTTGGTTCAAAGTTGCAGGTTTGCCTCCCCCCCCCCCCCTGTTGTCACTATGGGAATACAAAATCTGTGTCCAACATGTTCATTTCAGAAGTAGTCTGTTGTAAAGTTACATATAAATAGAGACATAAAATCCACAAAGATAGCACATGTAAAAGATGAAAGCACAAATTGTCACCAATTTGAAGGGCCCTTTCTAGACTGATCAAACTCACAGTCAGGCCTGTGAGCTTAAACAGGATCCAGCGGTGTTCTGGCAAAATGGCAAGGCAAAAGTAACCACTTCTGTGAGACTCACTTGTTTTTGTTAGGAAGAAGAAATGTCTGTTTTCTGAAGATTTGACCAGTAGCTATGAGCTTTTAGCTAAGCTCGAGGAGAGACATAGGGTTAGATCCAACCAGTCTTTTTCGGAAAGTGCAAAAAAGATCACCTTTGACACCCAAAACGGCTATGCTGGGAATCATGGTGTAGAAGTTGGATGGCACTGAGTGCAAAAATCTGGCTGGATCCAACTCACACATTGTAGGGCAGTCAAGTTACCAACCTCCCAGTGGGACCTGGGGATCTCCCCCATTACAATTAGTTTCCAGATGACAGAGATCAGTTCACCTGGAGAAAATGGCTGCTTTGAAGGGCATTGTACCCTGCTGAGGTCCATTCCCTTCCTAGGCTCCCCACACCTTGAATCACCAGATATATCCTCATCTAGATCAGGCAGTCTTAGAGGGCAACGATACAAATGATGTATAACAGGCCAGTGTCAGCATACCTGCCACTGATCCCCACCCACTGATCTTCTCTGCTGGCTTGCTGCACACCCTTCCTTTGCCCGCGTGCTTACTGGCACTCCGCCTCCTGTGGACCTGGCTGCTCAGTTCCACTGGGGAAGAGGGCACGAATAGTGCTCTGAATAGTCACAGCAGCGGCACTGCCAGCCACATGCCCCACCAGGTGACACTGAGAAAAGGGCATGTAGGTGGCTGTGAGCATGGACAGTCGGAGAGGTCAAGAGCAAGGGTGCAGAGGCGGGTGGGAGGTACAAGAAGGGAGGTATAAGTGGGAGGTCCTGGTGGTGGGCAGAAGAGGGGAGGGGCGTCCTCTGAGCACTGTCTGCTCAGTGCCTTTCAAACCTAGAACTGGCCCTAATGTCTAATATCCTCAACTTCTCTATTGGTGCACAGTTTGAGTTCAGTGGAACTTTAAGACTAACAAAGTTTAATTCTGGGTGTAAGGTTTCATGTGCATGCACTTGTCTTTGGATATCTGAAGAAGTGTGCATGCACACAAATGCTTATACCCTGAATAAAACTTTGCTGGTCTTAAGTTGCCACTGAACTCCAACTGTGTCCTATTGGTTCAGAGCAACAGGGCCACCCACCTGAATCTTTCCCCATTGGTTGTAAGTTGCAGGAGATATTATGGAGCCTCCTATCTTGGACTGCAAAAGGTGCTGATGAAACCTGCAAAGGGTAGGCAGATGTTTTGAAGAAAGGTTGCTTGTATTAGTTAAACGGTTTTCTCAGGGGTTGTTTTGTGGAAAAATAGGTGGTGGAGCTCATCCAGGGATTGTTATGCAGCTGCACATACTATTCAATGGACAAGGAGGTGGAACTCTTAGAAAGGTTCAGGAGCTGTGCTCCTGTGAGCTCCCACTGAATCTGAAGCCTGGGTTTTCTGGTCTATGTTGGAACTTGAACTTGATTATCAAGGAGTCGTCATGGTATAGGCTAAAAGAGAGCTCTTGTGCTGGATGTACAGGTATGTACTCTTTGTTACATGTCTTATGCATCCTCCAAAGAACATACAGTGCCATCCTAAACAGAGTAGCACCATTCTAAGATAATTGATTTTGGTGGATTTGGAAGAGTGTAACTCTCCTTAGAAGGCCATTTTTGATTTGGTACACACTGTTTTGTCCTATTTTATCCCCACAGCAACCCCATGAGTTATGTCACTCTAAGAGATGCTGTCTTAACCAGTGTGGCCTCAACGAACTTTATGGCTAAGCAAGGGTTTGAACCCTGGCCTCTACTTCAAATCCAACCATTTATTTGCTAGTACTTCCCCACCCCTCAAAATGTTTATGCTGTTCAGCCTATGCCTTGCAGTGTGAGACTAGTAATGCATTTACGTGGACAATCTTGTTCTTGCAAATACCAGAATCTCTGGCCTAATTAAGAAAAGTTGAATTTCATTCCAGGAATTAGGTTGAAAAGGGGAAACTTTCAGGCAGTATGTACAGAAGTCTTCTTCTGGGGATAAAGTCATGAAATGGAAATCTTTCCGATGGGGTGGGGAGTGAAAATTCAGGGAGGAATTGAAAGTTCTCAGCTTAGTAAGCAGCCAGGGCTCAGTATTAGAGCTTCTGCTTTGCATTTGAAAGGTTCCAAGTTTAATCCCTGGCCTTTCAAGTGAAAAAGGATCAGGTAAGTCGGATTATGTGAAATAATAATGGGAAAGACCACCACCTGAGACCCAGGAGAGCCGCTGCTACTCCAGAGTAGACAGTGTTGCCCTTGATAGACTAATGGTCTATAAGCAGCTTCCTGTGTGTCCTATAGTTGTTTCATCTGTATGGCAGGGTTCCCGTCAAGATGTTACGCTTGGATTGCCTTCATAGGGTCTTCCTTCAGGATTTCCTACCTTTGTGGAAAGCAAAGCTGCAATTCTGGAGCAAGGAAGCATGCATGCTGGCCCTGCTAGTGGACCTTCTGAGAGCACCTGAGTTGTGGCCACTGTGTGACACAGAGGGTTGGACTGGATGGGCCTTTGGCCTGATCCAACATGGCTTCTCTTGCGTTTTTATGTTCATACAGCTATCATGCAAAGACAAGGCAACTCCAGATATGGAGCAAGAACTTCAGGAGGAATGAGAGAGCCCCAGCATTCATGTGGCTTAGCTTCATGGCTCAAAGGAAGCTGTGGGCAAACGTTATGAAGGCAATCAGTCCTGATGAACCAGGTCATAGGAGGGAAGGTCAGACTGGGGCAGTGACCAGCTGTGGTCAAAGGCAACACCCTGTCCTCATAGACACTCACATATACCAGAAAGCACAGCTGCTTGCCTAAGGTAAAGGCTTGTCAGCCTCCAAGTGGGGCTTGGAGATCTCCAGATGACAGAAGACAGTTCCTGTGGAGAAAATGGCTGCTTTGGAGGGTGGAATCCATGACATTATATACCACTGAGGCCCCTCCTCGCCCTAAGCTACATCCTCCCCAGGCTTCACCCCCAAATCTCCAGGAATTTCCCAACCTGGGGTTGGCAACCCTATTATCCCATCCCTGACCAGAAGTTGGGACCATTCTGGTGGCAGACTTCTTAGGCGTGGGGTCCCTTTCCGAGCCCCAGCACCTATTCAGGAGGCAGCAATTATCTCTCCCATGGCCCTTATTCTTCTTTATATGCTGTTTCTTGTGGCAATCTGTGTTCAAAAATGTGTATGTTTCAGCATTTCAGTGATAATGCAGTTGCCTTTTCTGCTGCAAAGAGGACTGGTCATGTAGGTGGTGTATTCACTTTGACCATGTATTCTGGTGGAATCCAAACTCACCATCACTAATCCAAAGCTACCTGTGACAGGGCTTGCCCCACTACCGGGCCATTTATTTGAAAATCCAGCACCATGCCAGGGGATTCTCCATTCCTTTGGAGAGGAGTCTTCAAGAATGAGCATCAAGGCGCTCCACAGTGCGAACACACAGTGGTGTCCTGAAGGAACGAATAACTGGGTCACTTCAGAAGCACAGAGAGGTGCTCCAGTTCCCTTAACGCCAACTTCTTAGGTGGCGAAGAGCAGAGGTGGGAGGGCTTCTAGTGTCCTAGCTCCACTGATGGACCTCCTGATGGCACCTAGGGTTTTTTTGCCGCTGTGTGACACAGAGTGTTGGACTGGATGGACGATTGGCCTGATTCAACATGGCTTCTCTTATGTTCTTACGAGAAAAGCAGGGAACAGAAGAAATCCAGAAGATTGGGTTAGTACAATACTGGCAGTCATCCACAGATAGCTAAACATGCTGCAGGCTCTTCAGGGAGTAGTTAGGTATCAGGAGGGACATTTTAGACAGAAGGGAAAGCTCAGAAACACATATGAAGCTGCCTTCCGCTGAATCTGACCCTTGGATTGTCAAGCTCGGTGTTGTCTACTCAGAGGAACAGCAGTGCTCCGGGTTCTCAAGGAGAGGTTTTTCACATGCCATTGAGTCACAACCAACTCATGGTGACCCCATCCATGGGGCGTTCCAGACAAGAGACAAGCAAAGGTGCTTTGTCATTGCCTTCCTCTGGGTGGTAGTGCCTTTCTCAGTGGTCTCCTATCTTAAGTACCAACCACGGCCAATCCTGCTTGTGGTTTTCCTTACACAGAAATGTGTGTGGGGAGTGACTTGTGAAATCATGGATATAACCGAGGCTTTTTTTTGTAGAAAGAGCTCAGCAGGAACTCATCTGCATAGTAGGCCCACACCCCTGACATCACCATTGTTTCACACGGGGCTTTTTTTTGTAGAAAGAGCCCAGCAGAAACTCTTTTACATATTAGGTCACACCCCCTGTTGCCAAGCCAGCCGGAACTGTGTTCCTGTTTTTTTTTTAAAAAGCCCTGTATATAAGTGAATCCCAGAGAAGTCTCTGTGTTAGCCTGTCCATTCCATACTGCAAAGAGTCTTGAGTACTAGCAATTTACTGTGGCTGAAGTGACATTTTTTGTTTGTTATTTGTGAGCCAGAGGCCTCTACTTCAAATGCCAAGCAGATTGTGTCATGCTTTGTGCAAGTCCTTGTCTCGAAATGAAATGCGTCCTGCCAGACAGGAAAGAAAAAAAGGACTTCCTCCTTTCATTCACAAGCTTCTCTGGATTGGTTTGGAAACTTAAAATCGACCTGAAAGTGAAAGTTTTGAAGCGGGGCCCCAGTTTCCTGCAAAAGAGGTAGAGACTCAGTTGAAGAGAAGGAAGTTCTGCTTTCGCTATGACATTGGGCCACCCATGCTTTTAAAACGTTAGTCCATTTAAGGGAACGATTCCATTTCCTTCCAGAACTGTAGCTGTCAGCAGCAGCACATGAGACTGTTGCGGCCTAAAGTAGCAACTGCTGGTGGTTTTAGTGAAGGAGACCTCAGGGAATAAATAGGGAAACTTTATTTTCCCCGAGAACCACAACAGCTGCTTTACGTATTTACCTTCCCCGCTCCCCACAGCACACACCTAAGATATTTCAAAAGTCAGCAATGGAAGACATAAATGCGATAAACATGTATTTTTAGATTTGTGTGTCGTACAGGTTAAAACGTGCACCATACAGTGTGGAGTAGCGGTTTGAAGCGTTGAACTAGGACAGGGGTGGCCAATAGGGTTGCCAAGTCCAATTAAAGAGAAATCTGGGGACTTTGGGGGCGGAGCCGGGAGACTTTGGGGGTGGAGCCAGGAGACATTGGGGGTGGAGCCAGGAACAAGGATGTGACAAGCATAATTGAACTCCAAAGGAGTTCTGGCCATCACATTTAAAGGGACGGCACACTTTTTCAATGCTTTCCTTCCATAGGAAATAATGAAGGATAGGGGCACCATCTTTTGGGGCTCATAGAATTGGACCCTCTAGTCCAATCGTTTTGAAACTTGGGGGGTATTTTGGGGAGAGGCACTAGATGTTATACTAAAAATTTGGTGCCTCTACCTCAAAAAATAGCCCCCCCAGAGCCCCCAATACCCACGGATCAATTCCCTATTATTCCCTATGGGAATCGTTCTCCATAGGGAATAATAGAGTGCCCAGTAGACATTTCCCTCCCCCCCACGCTTTCTAAAGCGGGGGAGGGCCTACAAACCAGGGAATCCCCTACCCCCTCCCTCTCACACACACAAATACTTACCAGATTGGAGAACTCTACTTGCTGTGAAAGCGAAAGAAAAAAAAAGGGAGGGGCTGTTCTCCGAAGCTCTTCCTGCTTCCTGCCCAGCCTTAAAGGGGCCACACATTTTACAAACAGCTCAGGATCACAACAATATGAAGCCTGCAGGTATGTTCTTCCCCCCCTCCACCCCCCCACCCCCGCTTCCCGATTTCTGGGGGGCGGGAGATTAGGCTGCGAACCCAGAAGTCCCCCGCCAGAGCGGGGGGGTTGGGAAGCCTAGTGGCCAAACTTGGTTAACATAAGAGCCACATAGAATGAACATCAGATGTTTGAGAGCTGGAATCTAAAACGGTGACCGTGCACACCAGTGTTGTAAGATGTAGGTAGGTAGGTAGGTAGGAAGGAAGGAAGGAAGGAAGGAAGGAAGGAAGGAAGGAAGGAAGGAAGGAAGGAAGGAAGGAAATAGATGGGAGGAGGGATAGAGAGATGGAAAGAAAGCAACTTTAAATACATTATCCCCCGCCTTTGTCTGGCTTGGTTTGGAGAAGTGATTTTAAGAGGCAAATGCCTTCTCCAAGCTTGCCAACAGGGCAGTGGGGGCTTTGAAAGCCACGTAATATGTGTAAAAGAGCCACAGTTTGGCCATCCCTGAACTAGGGGTATTGAAAATCTGGGTTTAAATCCCCCCCCCCTCTCTGCTATGGAAGCTTGCTTGATGGCCTTGGAGCAATCATACACTTCGCAGCTTAACTTACATCACAGGTTTGTTATTGTGAGGATAAAATAGAGGGAAGGGGAACAATATAAGCCAGTTTGGGTCCCCACAAGGGAGAAAGGTAGGGTCTGAATGAAGTAAGTAAACCAACCAAACTAATTAGAAGCTGACTCTCTGTAGCTTCTTGGTGACTGTAAACACTGCGACAAACCTAGGTTTGCCACCATGCAGTGTACAAAATGACCTGCGATACTGTTACATTATTCCAAGATTTTGGACACACACCAAATAAAATGCATTGAATTAGATTGTTGCGGGGCTTAATTAATCCAAATCAGTATAAAGAAGGGGGTCTACACCTTCGTTGAGCCTGTCAGTCAGTTTCAACTTTTGAGAACAGGCTGCCAAGGTGGGGCAGGGGCCAGAGCTGAACTATAAAATGGCTGCCATGGGCCACTTACAAAATGGTGGGAGGGACCATGAGTGGTTTCTGAATGGCTGCTCTCTGGAGATACAAAAGTGATACATCCCAGACTCTTCTGAAACACTTCCTGCTCCAGGGTGGTAGAGGAAAGCCAGAATTGGTTGTTTGTTTTCAGGAAGAGGTGCTTTGGAAAGAAAGAAGGGATTGCCAGGAAGCACATTAGTGGGCGCTGTGGTAGGCGCCCTGCCCGGGCATCACTAAAGGAAAAGAATTTCCCCCTTTTGTTGGCTCTACTGGAAGCCTGAAGATGCAGGAGCTATATTATCCATTCAGAATTCAGCAGTCCAGAGACACTTGTTGCGATTCCAGTTATTCAATCTAGTGCGAATCGGCTTACAACACTGGCGTGCACGGTCACCGTTTTAGATTCCAGGGTGGGATGAGTCACAAGGTTGGGTGTGGGCACCCAAAGCTGGTTCTTAGGTTACAATAAAGGTTGCAAAAAAAGAAGAAGAAAAAGAAAGAAAAAGTAGCACTGTGTTTGTTGTGATGTGTCACTCGATTACTCATCCCTTGGTGTCTTGCAGCTGAATGTGTGAACTGGCTCTGCTGAAAAGCAGTTATCTGAGGTGACATGAGGTAACAGGGAAAGTTCTGCTGGAAGTTTTAAAATCTGTAGCAGCTCTTTCATTCAGTCTGCAGATGAACACTCCAGCATGAATCAGACTGGAGCTCAGCTGTGAATGTAGGCGACGTAGTTTGCTTTGCCAGTGTTCCGTAACGGTTCCTACCTACTTCCAAAATAGCTGCTGATGCAACTCAGAGACCCCTGGCTTTTTCTAGAGAGGGCTGAGAATCTAACTTCTCACCAGCCCCCTTTTGCACAATATTTTTGTGCAGACTAAACAGCTGACCTGGGAGGAGGGGACAGCAGTGTGGTGGCAAGTTCTGCCATCGGTGTAAATCTGGACACTTCAAGGAGCAAAGGTCCTACATGAACATCCACAGGCTCTCAACATAGGCCCTGTATTTTTCAGGATCCCTTGTTGCCTGGCACATGTGAATGCATGAGGCTTTTGTATGCCTTTCAGCAACTGTGCATACGTGGGTGTGAAGCAAGTTCCTGCGGTGTTCCCACCCACCTACCCACCCCAGCATCTCATACAGGTGCATCTTCAGTCTCTAGGAAACATTGTGTGAAAAGGGAAGTGGTGAAGTGTTAGCAGAAGTAATTGGATTCAAGAGGCAGCGTGGTAGACTGTTAGAACAGGGGTCCCTGACTTTTTGAGAGCCAGTTTGGTGTAGTGGTTAAGTGCATGGACTGTAATACCTATACCTATCCCCACAAGACCTGGCTACAGTGACCCATGCAATGGTGACTTCCAGGCTGGACTACTGTAACTCGCTCTACGCTGGCCTACCCCTGAAACTGATCCGGAAACTGCAGCGGGTGCAGAATGCAGCAGCTTGCCTGCTGACTGCATCACCTGTATGGGTGAGCATACGGCTGACGCTCTGTGACCTGCACTGGCTGCATATAGAGTACCGGATCCGTTTCAAGGTGTTAGTTTTGACTTTTAAGACCTTGCGTGGCCTGGGACCAACATACCTATGGGACCGTCTCCTCCCATATATGCCCCGGAGGTCGCTTCGTTTGACCTCCCAAGATCTTCTGATAATCCCCGACCCAAGAGATGCCCGTCTTGCCTCTACCAAGGCCAGGACTGTCTCAGTCCTGGCCCCAACCTGGTGGAATCAACTCCCTATGGGGATCCGGGCCCTACCTGGCTTGCTGGCCTTTTGTAGGGTCTGCAAAACGGAGCTGTTCCGCCAGGTCTTTGGATGAGGCAGCGGGCATCTATTTATCGATCGGTTGACCTCCCCCCTACTGCTCTGCTGCGCTACTGCACTACTGTACAGTGATGCTGTATTGCGGTACTATTTTGTGCTATACCACCTTACTGTCATGCCATCTTGCTGAATCATCTTGCTGCACTTTGATGAATGTTGTAATTGGTTTTATTATGAGTTTATTGTGATTTTATTTCTATTTGCTGTACTCCACTCTGAGCCCCCAATGGGGGAATGGGTGGAATATAAACTAATAATAATAATAATAATAATCTGGGAGAGCCGGATTTAATTCCCCATTCCTCCACATGCAGCTGCTGGATGACCATGGGCCAGTCAGCAGTTCTCAAAAGCTGTTCTCTCAGAGGTCTCTCAGTTTGTTATGGGGTGGGGAAGAGAAGGAGATTGTAAGCCACTCTGAGACTCCAAGTGAAGGGCAGAGTATAATCCATTATAGTTTGGTGTAGCGGTTAAGTGTGCGGACTCTTATTCTGGGAGATCCGGGTTTGATTCCCCACTTGCACCTGCTGGTATGGCCTTGGGTCAGCCATAGCTCTGGCAGAGGTTATCCTTGAAAGGGCAGCTGCTGTGAGAGCCCTCTCCAGCCCCACCCACCTCACAGGGTGTCTGTTGTGGGGGAGGAAGGTAAAGGAGATTGTATTGGTTAAACAATTTTATTTGGTAATATATGGTAATCATATCCAATAAAATATTAATAAACCCTTACTACCTTCCCCATACATTACACTTTCCCCACTTCCCCTCCCCCCAAATCTTGACTTCCGCCGGTGCCAATTACCTAAAATTCTAATATCAAAAGGTATCTTTAACTTTAAAAGAATCTTGATTAAATATATATATATATATATATAATTTTGCTGAGAAATAAACAGACACATTTCTTATATTTTATAAAGTCCCACCCAGTTATTATAGTTCATCTTCTTTCTTCTCCTAAAAATCTAGGTGGTATTCTCAAAAATCACCCAATGTCCTTTTACTTTCCATTCTTTTTCTATATATCTTCTGAATTTATCCCAATCCCTTTTAAATCCCTCTAAATCATAGTCTTTCAAGATTCTTGTAAATTTATCCGTTTCACTCCATGACATGACTTTTACAATCCAGTCCCATTTTTCTGGTATTTTATCTTGCTTCCATAACTGCGCATATAATGTCCTAGCAGCTGAAAGCAAGTACCAAATTACAGTTCTATCTTCTTTTGGAAATTTCTCCGTTTGTAATCCCAATAGGAAAGTCTCTGGAGTTCTCTTAAGCTCATATCCCAGAGTTTTAGAGATTTCTTGTTGGATCATTTGCCAAAACTGTTTCGCTCTTTCACAAGTCCACCAAATATGGTAGAAAGAACCTTCATGTTTTTTGCATTTCCAACATCTATCTGGCATCTTATTGTTCATTTTTGCTAACTTTTAGGAGTCATATACCACCTATACATCATGTTATAACAGTTTTCTTTAATATTATAACATGTCAAAATTTTCATAGAGTTTCCATCTGTATTTCTTTATTAACATTAATTGCCCATTTTATTATTTGAGATTTTACTACTTCATATTCAGTAGACCATTTCAGTAATAGTTTATATAATTTTGAAATCAACTTTTCATTATCTCCAAGCAGAACATTTTCTAATTCAGTTTGCACTTTCCTTATTCCTTCATTTTTAATATCATATTCCACCAAGCTCTTTATTGGTTGCATTTGGAACCAGTCTACTTATTATTCAATTCTTCAGCTGTTTTCAACTCTATCTTGCCACCCTGTATTTTTAATAATTGATTATATGACAACCATATAATCCCTTGCTTCCCCTGTCTCCACCGATATTTTAATTACTTCTGCTGGCAGTATCCACAACGGTTTCCTTTCATCTCCATATTTTCTGTATTTCATCCAAGTATTCAACAAATTACTTCTTGTATAGTGATGAGAGAAAAAACCATCCATCTTTTTCTTCCCATAATACATATAAGCGTGCCAACCAAATTTATTTCCATGACCTTCCAATGCTAAGTTTTCTATTCAACAAAGTCACCCATTCTTTTATCCATACTAAACATACTGCTTTGTGGTATAGCTTTAAATCTGGTAGCTGAAATCCTCCTCTTTCTTTTGCATCTGTTAAAACTTTCATTTTAATTCTTGGTTTCTTTCCCGCCCATACAAACTCTGAAATTTTTCTTTGCCATTTGTTGAATTGTTTACTGTCTTTCACTATCAGGGTTGAACTTCCTCCATATATCTTCCAAATTTTCTTGTTTAACTAATTCGAAAAAGGACTTTGGCAATTTCCCTTCTTTATTATTCCCCCCCCCCCCCAAGATCTATCCAATGCATTCTTAATTGTTCCATTAAAGTCCCCCATTATCATAATTTGCTCATATGTCACATTATCCAATTGTTGTGTAATGTCTTTTAAAAAATTATATCTTGCTCTATTTGGTCCCCACAGTCCCAATAGCAACATTTTTTCCCATTTACTGTTATTTCCACCACTACATATCTCCCATCATTGTCCTTAAAAATCAATTTTGGGTTCAATTCTTGTTTGATATAAAAAATCACTACTCTTTTCTTCTGCTCAGCCAGTGAAAAAATTCAAGCCCCAATTGTTTATTCCATAAAAATTTATAATCCTTTTGCTTAATGTGTACTTCTTGCAAACAAATTATATTACAATTTTGCTTTTTAATCCAATGAAACGTTGCCTTTCTTTTTTGTGGTGAATTTAGTCCATTTACATTCCAAGATAATAATTTGTAATCCATCACGGTTCAAATTCTTTATGTTCTTCATAAAAACTACGCAGTTCTTGTGCATTTGTGATTGTGATCCTTTTCCCTTGAAGTTAAAAACTCACACCTTCTGGTAGTATCCACCTATACCTTATTTCATTGTCTCATAATTTTTCTGTCAGTTTCTTGTATGTCCTTCTGTCAGTTAACACTTGCCTTGGCAGCTCCTTCATGATTCTTACTCTGCTGCCTTCAACTGTCAATGTTTTCCCAAAATTTTTATTTATGATCTTCCCCACCATTTCTTTTGTCATGAATTTTATAACCACATCTCTTGGTAAATTATTCTTTTTGGCATAGAATGAATTAACTCTGTACATATAACCATACATATTCCTAGTACCTTCTAGATCTTCCTCCAGGAATTCCACAATAATTTTCATTATATATTCCTTTAAGTCAGTTTGTTCATCTTCAGGTACTCCTCTCAGACGAATCTGAGTTTCCATCAGTTTGCAGTCATGTATTACCACTTTTTCTTCTATTTTTTTCAAGGTGGAGTCATGTGCTTTCACTCTCCCCTCCACTTCTTGCACTTTCTTAGATGTTACCACAGTTTCATTTCTGAGATCCTCTATATCTTTTTTCAAATCTTCAATATCCTTTTTAATTTCCTTTTTGGAGGCAGTTATTAGCTCTTTCATCCCTTTCATCATCCTTGCTTCCATTGCATCCAATTGCTCCTGCATCTTCTCCAGTGAAGTAGCCCTAGTGCGTATTGGCTTATGGTCTAATGTGGCTTCTATATTCAATCTTCCACCTTTTAAATTTTAATTTTTACAGTTCTTATTGGTCCCGGAATGAAAGATAACGATCTGTACCTTTTGCTAAGGTTATCCAAAACAGCTCCAGTCTTTCATAAATTCAGATGTTCAGTAGAATCAAAGAAGGTTTGGATCTTTACAAGTTTAAGTCAATTGAATGACTCTGTAAACTTCTGTAGACACTGGTATGCAACTTGTCTCCGGAGACCCTTCAAAGCCTCAAAGGAGCCCCCCTCCCAGGACTCCCTTTAAGCCAAAGTTAATCTCCTCAGAATTTTCCAAGCATGTCTTGGACTAATCTCTAACTGAGAAAAGTAGGCAGTAGGCATTGGATTGCCTTTTTCTACCCCAAAACAGAAGTTTCAGTCTGCTCCCCTACAGAGATGCAATTCAGCTTGCCATTTTCCAACCCCCAGAAGTCCGGAAGGTAAAGGAGATTGTGAGCCACTCTGAGACTCTTCAGAGTGGAGGGCGGGATATAAATCCAATATCTTCTTCCTTCTCCTCTTCCTCTTATTCTTCTTCCTTCTGCAGGCACCTTTGGAATTTTGGCACAGCATGGTGGGTGCAACTACAAATGGCTGCCATCAAGTGGCTGCCTGACCAATATCTGAACCAACTTCTGCCTAACCAATATGAGAAACTTTGCTGAGCCCCAACTTTTCCCACCCACTTTCTAAAAACATTTCGCGGGGGGGAGGGCAGGAAAGGTGGAGACAGGCACCATGGCACCCACAGGTGCCACATTGGGGACTCCTGGATTACAGTGTTGGAACAGAGTCTGGGAGAGGAGGGTTTAAAGTCTCACTGTGCCAACCAATTTCACCAATGCCCTTCCTTACTCGAGGCCCCCATCTCATATGGCTTGTGTACATGCAAGGCTCAACATTTCCAGCTTCACCTTTTTTGGTGGTCATAGGGGATCCTTCCTTCATTTTTCACCTGGAGAAAAGCTGGTTGTATCCAACCCGTTAATGTTCTAGGTTTTAACTAACTGTGAATAGTAAGCATACCTCTTCTTTTTTGTTCCAAAGATTTTGTTTTGATTTGCTTTAGATTAAGTACTGTTTGTGCCCTTTATTTAGAGCACCTGGAAGATATTGAAAAGTTCCTCACAGTGCTATATGCAGACGGGCTTTTACTTGGGCACATCTTGGACCCTGGATATGGTACTAAAGAAGCCACCCTTAATGAAAATCTCTGCTCATCTTTTTTGAAATTACCTTGTGCTTTTTGGTATCCATGGTCCATTATTAAGTAAACACCAGCACAATCTTATGTAGAGCTACTCCAGTTTAAGATATAAGCCTTAGAACTGAATCCCACACAAATTCTCTGTTGATGGAGGTCGGGTTGCCAACTCCAGGTTGGGAGATTCCTGGCAGTTTGGGGGTGGAGCGTGAGGAAGGCAGGGTTTGGGGGTGGGAGGAACCTCTGAGGGCCATGATGTGTAGACTCCACCGTCCAGTGCAGCCATTTTCTTTAGGAGAACTGATCTGTGTGATCTGGAATTGTAATTCTAGGAAATACACAGGCCCCATCTGAAGGTTGGCAATTATGTATGGAAACGATTTCTGTCAGCTGAAACTCTTCAACCACACCTTCCCCACAGCCCCAAATATCCCCTTTAAATGCAGATCTTGGATGACAGGGGACCCACAGTAGCAGCGGAGGGGGTGGCGGGGAGGAAGTAGTTATAAGCCTGCAGTGGAAGGGGAGAATCCTAGTGGGAATTTCCTCTGGATCCATCCTTTAGACCAGGAGTGGCTAAACTTGCTTAACATAAGAGCCGCATAGAATAAATGGCAGATGTTTGAGAGTTGCAAGACATGAACGGCAGATGTTTGAGGGAAGGGAGGAAGGAAGGAAGGAAGGAAGATAGATGGGAAGGGAGAAGTAGAAAGAAAGCAACTTTAAATGATTTAAAGAGAGAAATGCCTTCTCCATACCAGTCAACGGGCCAGTTGGGGCTTTAAGAGCCACACAATATGTGTGAAAGAGCAACATGTGGCTCCTGAGCTGCAGTTTGGCCACCCCTGCTTTAAACGAAATGTTGTACAGGACTGCACCCTAATCTAGATGGAGCTGTTTTACTACAACACTAATTCAGCCAATGGTAATGCAAGATTACCGGTCTCATGGATTTAAAAGGAAAGTGGAGTGCATGCTCAACTCTTCCCTTGAATTCATTGGAAATTAAACATGCTTAACATGCCTCCCTGGGTTTGTTCTCTTTTGTCTCTAGTTCCCTATTAAAGAATTTCCATGATCGCATTTTCATTCAGCACATCAAGCGCCAAGCCTTCCTTCCGCCCTTCAAAATATTTTACAAGTGTTTTCTGAAGTGTCTTTTCTCATCTAAGACTGTTATCTCACGCCAGGGGTTGGCGTTCCATTTCCTTTATTATGCGCTTCCAACTTCGAAGGCTGCCTTCTTTGATACACCCTTTCCAGCTCCCTACCCCATCCCGTGTCAAGTTCTGAATAAAGCATTTTTCTTATTTTTTTTTTAAAAAACACTACTCCATCATCTCTCTTATCCTCCATCAACTCTCACCCAAAACCTCTTTTTTTTTTTTGCTATATACAGGAAAGTGCTGTCTCAGACAAGATGGAGTCCTGAGATAGGGGTGTCTTGATTGGCTCTGAACCTCTGTGTAGTTCTTTCTTTCCTTGCCGCTTTCCTGCTTCATCCCAGCCAGCGTAATTTGCCTCATTCTGCCCCCGTTATCTAAATCAGAGAAGCGGTGGAATTGAATCAGGCCCCTGAAGCAGTAGTGTTTGGGCCCTGTCAGGCCTACCGAGACTTAATGAAGGTGTGGTAAAGACTTTGCCTAGAGTTTCACTTGTAAGGGCAAAAGGTAAAGTTTCTGTCTCCCCTCTTCCTCTAGTAGTGAGAAAACTTGACAACTTTATATTTTCCTTTTGGACAATTTATGAGGGGATAGGTTTATGGGACAAAAATATAGCCCCAGCTACTATGGGTTGCTAACCTCCAGGCAGGGCCTGGAGTTCTCCTGAAATCACAACAGATCTCCAGACTACAGAAACCAGTTCCCCTTAAGGAAATGGCAGCTTTGGAGGGTGGAGTCTGACATTATACCCTACCGAGGTCCCTTCCCTCCACAGACCTTGCTCTCCCCAGGCTCCACCCCCAAATATCCAGGAATTTCGCAACCTGGAGTTGACAACCCTAGCTCCCAGGCTACATACAGCCTGGTGAATTCAGACCCTCAGCCCTTGAGAAAAGAATAAGATAATATATTGGATTTACACCCCGCCCTATACTCTGAATATCAGAGTCTCAGAGTGGTCACAATCTCCTTTATCCCCCCCCCCCCCACTCACAACAGACACCCTGTGTGGTAGGTGTGACTGAGAGGGCTCTTACAGCAGCTGCCCTTTCAAGGACAACTCCTATGAAAGCTATGGCTAACCTGGAGATCACAACAGATCTCCTTAGGTAAGGTAAGGCTTGAGAGTCATGGAGTAAAAGGACAGGTCCTCTTGTGGATCAAAAACTGGCTGAGTAATAGGAAGCAGAGAGTGAGTATAAATGGGCAGTCTTCACAGTGGAGGATGGTAAGCAGTGGGTTGCTGCAGGGCTTAGTGCTGGGTCCCATGCTCTTTAACTTGTTCATTAATGATTTGGAGTTGGGAGTAAGCAGTGAAGTGGCCAAGTTTGCAGATGACACTAAATTGTTCAGGGTGGTGAGAACCAGAGAGGATTGTGAGGCACTCCAAAGGGATCTGTTGAGGCTGGGTGAGTGGGTGTCAACATGGCAGATGAGGTTCAATGTGGCCAAGTGCAAAGTAATGCACATTGGGGCCAAGAATCCCAGCTACAAATACAAGTTGATGGGGTGTGAACTGACAGAGACTGACCAAGAGAGAGATCTTGGGGTCGTGGTAGATAACTCACTGAAAATGTCAAGACAGTGTGTGATTGCAATAAAAAAGGCCAATGGCATGCTGGGAATTATTAGGAAGGGAATTGAAAACAAATCAGCCAGTATCATAATGCCCCTGTATAAATCGATGGCGCGGTCTCCTTTTGAATACTGTGTACAGTTCTGGTCACTGCACCTCAAAAAGGAAATTATAGCATTGGAAAAAGTCCTGAAAAGGGTAACTGGAAAGATTAAAGGTTTGGAACACTTTCCCGATGAAGAAAGGTTAAAATGCTTGGGGCTCTTTAGCTTGGAGAAACGTTGACTGCAGGTTTACAAGATTATGCATGGGATGGAGAAAGTAGAGAAAGAAGTCCTTTTCTCTCTCACAATACAAGAACTTGTGGGCATTCAATGAAATTGCTGAGCAGTCAGGTTAAAACGGATAAAAGGAAGTACTTCTTCACCCAAAGGGTGATTAACATGTGGAATTCACTGCCACAGGAGGTATAGGCCACTGTATGACACAGAGTGTTGGCCTGATCCAACATGGCTTCTCTTACGTTCTTATGACCCAAGGCCATTCCAAACATAAATTTGCCTTCCACAATCTAGATGTGATTGGTTTTCTCATTAAGTTTCACAGCAGTTGTTATAAAATCCACAATGGGAAGGGGAAAAAATCTCAGATGTATTAGACTCTCTCTGAACGTCTTGCAAATAATACTTCTTGTGGAAACTTCAAAACCTCAAAGGCCAGTCCTTTTCCAGAAAAGACCGCAGTGCAAATATTGTTTTCGGTCATAATGTTGGGCCAAAGCTTATATCATGTACATCTGGGAGAGTTTCTTTGGCTGGGGCAAGAGCCAGTGTTTTTTGTGAATGTAATTTAATCAATGAACTGGTTTTAAACCACAGAATTTTACTGAGTTTAAACAAATACAGACTTTCTCGTGGCAAACATTTAATCCCTTAAAGATTGCATAATTGTGGGATTTGGGGATTATGCTGCTAGATTTGCAAGTAGGTCAGCACAAACATCTAGATTTGGTTAAAAGCTAATCAGGTGAGGAACTATCAAGTCTTTGTAAAGCAGATTTTAAGCAAAACACTATGAAGAATGGCATTCCAAGTGGACTGGACTGCCATGAGAATGGGAAACCCCCCCCCCCCTATGTTTTAACAGCTGCAGAATTCTCTCTCTCTCACACACATACATGCAGGGCTTTTTTGTAGAAAAAGTGCAGCAGGAACTCATTTGCATATCAGGCCACATCCTCTGACATCAAGCCAGTCAGAACTGCATTCCTGCTAAAAAAAAAAAGTCCTGCACAAGTGTCTTGTCCTTATTGCAAATGAGTGGAGAAGCTGCTGAAGGACACCTCTAGTGATGCGTCTTCAGTGCTCAGTGCATTTCCTTGTGAGTTGCAAAAGCAGAAGAAATATGCAAACTAGCACAAAAAGCAGAATAGATTATGCAAATTAAGAAAAAACACATATATAGGTCACAGAGTTTAGCATATCTACTTGCAGAATTTGAATTATAGTGATAGGTATTTGAGAAGCATCTGGCTGCACTGAATGAGTTCAAATCCCATGGGCCAGATGGTACGCACCCAAGAGTTCTCAAAGAACTTTCTAGAGAACTTGCAGGGCCTTTGTCCGTCATTTTCCAGACCTCTTGTAGGGCAGGAGATGTGCCACAAGACTGGAGGATGGTAGACGTTATCCCAGTTTTCAAGAAAGCATGGAAGGATGACCCAGGAAACTACAGGTTAGTCAGTCTGGCCTCTGCCACAAGGAAGATACTGGAGTAGATTTTACAGGGATCAGTATGTGAAGGCCAATTTAGTGATCCAAGGAAGTCAGCATGGATTTGTCCCCAAGAGGTCCTGCCAGACTTACCTCATTTCCTTCTTTGATCAAATGACTAGTTTACTGGATTGAGGGAAATTCTGTTGATTTTGTTTACTTGTATTTCAGTAAAGCTTTTGACAGGGTTCCATGATGTTCTGATGGGTAAACTAGAGGACTGTGAACTGGACTCTAGGATAGTGGATAGGGAACCGCTTGGAGAAGTGCACTCAAAGAGTAGTTGTCAGTGGCATTTCATCTGAATGGAGGGAGGTGTCCAGTGGGGTGCCACAGGGCTCAGTTCTGGGCCCATTATTTTTCATTATTTTTATCAGTTATCTGAATGAGGGTGTGGAGGGGATACTCATTAAATTTGCAGATGATACCAAATTGGGAGGAGCAACAAACACACCAGAAGATAGAATTCATCGAGATCTGAACACATTGGAAAAGTGGGCGGAAGTGAACAAGATGCAATTTAACAAGGATAAGTGCCAGGTTCTACATCTGGGTAGCAAAAATGGGGAACACACATACTGGATGGGGGAAACACTTCAGGGTAGCAGTGTGTGTGAATGAGATCTTGGGGTAAAGATGGACCATAAGTTAAACATAAGCAGCCAGTGTGATGCAGTGACAAAAAAGGCTAACACAATCTTGGGGTGTGTCAACAATGGCATAATATTCAAATGTCAAGTGGCCATAGTCTGCTGTACACTGCATTGGTCAGGCCACGCCTGGAGTCTTGAGTGCAGTTCTAGAGGCTTCACTTCAAGAAGGATGTGGACAGAATGGAGCAGGTACAGAGGAGAATCATGAGGATGATCAGGGGCCTGGATACCAAGCCCTATCAGGAAAGGCTGAGGGACTTGGGAATGTTCAGTCTGCAGAAGAAGAGGCTGAGGGGGGACAGGATTGCTCTCTTGAAGTCGGGCTGCCACATGGAGGAGGGCAGGGAGGCAGAGGAGAGGACTCACAATAATGGGTTTAAATGAAGGGCGGGAAGTTACCAGCTGAATATTAGGAATAATTTTTTTTTACAGTAAGAGTTGTTAAACAGTGGAATCAGCTGCTGAGGGAAGTTGTGAGCTCCCCCTGACTGGCAATCATTAAGCAGTGGCTGGATCAACACTTGTCAGGGATGCTCTAGGCCAGGAGTGGCCAAATCTGGCATGTAACAGCAATTTCCCAAATTCCACATGAGGCTCTTTCACACATATTGTGCGGTTCTCAAAGCCTCTGCCACCCCATCACCCAGCTTGCGGAAGGCATTTCTGTCTTTAAATCACTTCTCCAAGCCAAGTCAGCTGGTGGCTTGGAGAATGCATTTAAAGTTAAAGTTGCTTTCTTTCTAACTGTCCCTCCCTCTCCCTTCCCCAATCTGTTTTCCTTCCTTCCTTCCTTCCTTCCTTCCTTCCTTCCTTCCTTCCTTCCTTCCTTCCTTCCTTCCTTCCTTCCTTCCTTCCTTCCTTCCTTCCTTCCTTCCTCCCTCCCTCCCTCCCTCCCTCCCTCCCTCCCTCCCTCCCTCCCTCCCTTCCTTCCTTCCTTCCTTCCTTCCTTCCTTCCTTCCTTCCTTCCTTCCTTCCTCCCTCCCTCCCTCCCTCCCTCCCTCCCTCCCTCCCTCCCTCCCTCCCTCCCTCCCTCCTTCCTTCCTTCCTTCCTTCCTTCCTTCCTTCCTTCCTCCCTCCCTCCCTCCCTCCCTCCCTCCCTCCCTCCCTCCCTCCCTCCCTCCCTCCCTCCCTCCCTTCCTTCCTTCCTTCCTTCCTTCCTTCCTTCCTTCCTTCCTTCCTTCCTTCCTTCCTTCCTTCCTTCCTTCCTTCCTTCCTTCCTTCCTTCCTTCCTTCTCTCAAACACCTGATATTTATTCTATGTGGTTCTTGCATTAAGTAGGTTTGGCCACCCCTGCTCTAGGCTGATCCTGCATCAAGCAGGATGTTGGACTAGATGACTAAATTCTACGCTGCAGAATTTTGATTTTTCTTTTCGAAATGCAGAATCCACGCAGACTCAGCACTGGCCAGCTCATACTTGCATGATGATCATTGTAGTGTGTATGGTTAGTTAGGTTGCCCTTTTCCTTTCATAAAAGTGAAACTGGGTTAGGAGGAAGGATAGCCAATATTAAATGTATCAGATGACTCCCTTACTGACAGCCCATTCATTTAGAAATAGAGATGCAAAGGACTGGGGGGTGGGTGGGGAGAAAGGCCTGCAAGGGGGGCGTTGTTTCTGTTTTTGCTTAGGGACTTTCCCACACCCATTTTTCCAGTGGGAGTGAAATGGGAAATTTTCAGAATCACAGACTAGAGCTGTTAAATGAGTGAAATACTATTAAGATGTTTTACTTTCTCCAAATTAATGACAGTATGAAAACTCCCCCCCCCCCCATTTTTCCATTAGAAAAACAAGAAAATTTGGAGGAATGCTGAACCACAGAGAAAGAGAGAGAGAGAGAGAGATTCTTTGTAAATGAGTGCTGAGTGCTAAGGTAGCGTAAGATGCAGCAGTTTGCAGCTCTGTCTCATCCCTATATTGGTTGTATTTGCAATCTTACTTAGCAAACATTTAAGCAAGCATTTATACTTTCTGTAATTTCATAAACATGACAATTAGTACCATGTTACATGCCAGATTATAAACTATGCATTTTAAGTTGTTCAAACATCAAATTAGGTTTCATAGGAATGTAAGCACTGCACACATATCAGATTTCCCCCAACATGTCCATGTTTTTCTGTAAGAAGACTCAGAGGAAATAAACAGCGCTTTCCCCCATTGTTTCAAAATTTCCCAATTTTTTACATTTCTGTTTAGAATTAGAACTCTGGAGATATCAATGAACCTCTTGGACATTTTTTTTTATTTTACAATTCCTGGATCCAGGGCACAGAAACAAATCCCCCCCTACCCCATATATCAGAGAAAGACCATAGCTCACTTGTGGAATATCTGTTTGGCATGTGGAAGGTCGCAGGTTCTATCCCTGGCATCCCCAGTTTAAAAGATCAAGTAGGTGGTGATACGAAAGATCTCTGCCTGAGACTTTGGAGAGCCATTTATCATTCAGAGTGGACTATACTAAACTTGATGGACCAAGGTTCTGATTCAGTGGAAGGCAACTTCATGAGTGTTTGTGTGTTCATTCATGGCAGTACCACATGGCAAAAGCCCAGTGTGCTCCAGACTTACTCCTGAGACTTGGTGACTTTTTTTTACATCAAATCATCTTTTTGCTCCACATTAATTCTAGAGTAAACTCTGGTGGATTGTCCCACTAGTCCTAGTCCAGAAGGCTTTTGAGTTTCTCAAGTAGTCATTGTATGCCATGTGGAAAGCTTTTTTTTTTTTTTAAGGGGGGGGGGGGTCCAAACTGCAGGAATCAGCAGGGGTGGAATTCTAGCAGGAGCTTCTTTGCATATTAGGCCACACACCCCTCTGATGTAGCCAATCCTCCAAGAGCTTACAAAAAAGAGCCTTGTAAGCTCTTGGAGGATTGGCTACATTGGGGTGTGTGGCCTAATATGCAAAGGAGCTCCTGCTAGAATTCCATCCCTGCAAATCAGATGTAGGTACTCTGCTTAGGATGGCCCTGATTGCTTGAGCAAGCAGGTCTTACAATCCCAACCAATCAGTGACATCCTAGGCTTTCCACATTTTTAAGTCTCTTGACTTTGATAGCCCAAGTTAGCCTGATCTTGTCAGATATGAAAAGCTAAGCAGGGTCATCCTTGGTTAGTATTTGGATGGGAGACCACCAAGCAACTCGAGGGTTTGTACACAGAAGCAAGCAATGGAAAACCACCTCTGAATATTTCTTGCCTTGAAAACCCTATGGGGTCATCATAGGTCAGCTGCAACTCAACAGCCACAAAAAAAAAACAAAAATCAGTGATGAAAATGAGTTTAGAATGGTTTAAATTATGTTCAGGATGGCATTGAATAATTTCCTACATCTCTCCTGCTACCTTTTTTGGGCATACACAAAAATAACCGAGTGGCTTCATCTCTCCATCATCCTACTCATATCTGTACAGTCAAGCCATGCTTCACTTAACCTCTAGCTCATGTTTTGAAGAGTGGAATCAGAGCAGCCCCTGGTCTATTTTTCACATCTCCAAGTGAAAACTGCAGCAAATCCTTCCTCTGCCCCTTATTCATCATACATGTTTTTAAAAAGTTCTTTTCCTCTCCCGTGTTTGTTTGGCCCCTGCTCACCAGTGACCTCAGCTCCCATTCGGCGCTCAGTGAGTCTGCATTGACCTCATTGATGGAGAACGATGGGGTTGGAAAATCTTGTCTAGGACACTTTTATCTCACCTTTCTTCCTAGGAGCTCAGAGCACCTGATTACAACTGGTCTCGGGTGACTCATCAGACCCAGGTTTAGCCAACAGAGCTTTCATTCCAGGCCCGGATCTCACAACAGCACACAGCCATGAGTGAAGCAGGGGAGGTGGAAGGGAGATTCAGGGGCAGGCATTGCCTAGGCTTGCTCTGTGGCTAATCCGCAGAAGGAAATCCGGCTCTGTTCCCTCTCCCTTAAGCCATAAAGAGCACAACTCGCAGGTGGGGGATGTGAAAGTTTGTAAAGCCATGCCAATATGCTTTCGGGCCTTCCCTGCGGCCCACTTTTCAGTCTCACGTATTTAGATTCGCAGCTTGCCTTGCAAATAACATTTCCCTGTCTTGTTTATCTTCCCTGCTGACTCTTTGATCTCCCTTGAGTCCGATTCCTGCTTTACATGTAAGGAAATAAATGCGTAGTGGTTCAGCTGGGGGGTGGGGAGCTGCTGAGCTAGTTCATGACTGGCAGTGGACTACCAGCATCCTAGCTGTTACACCATGTTGGCTTTCTAGGATTCAGCACTAGAGGGGACATTGCCACCTAACTTGCTAAGGTTGTCTGCAAAGGGACGTCAAGTGGGGATGCTGAAGAAGAGTTAAGGCAAGCCCAGGGCAGTTAGAATGGGTGTCAAACATGTGGCTCAGGGGTCGAATCAGGCCCCTGGAGGGCTTCTATCAGGCCCCAAAGCAACTGGCTGTCATCTGCTTCCTTCTGTCTCTCTCGCTCTCTCGCTTCCTTCTGCATTGGTTTGTCAGGCTTGCTCAATCACAGAGGAGCTACAGAGCAAAACCTCTGTTTTCTTCATTGGCTGAGCTTCCTCCCTTGGGGACGAAGGGGGGGAGGGAAAGCTTGCTTTGCCAGGCTCTATCAGTAGCACAGCACAGCTACTGATACAAGCCTCTCTTCCTTCTATTGGCTGAGGCTCCTCGTCCCCTGGGGAAGGAAGGAAAGAGTCAGAGCTTCCTTTACCCAGTTTCCTGGATTGCACGGGAGAGATACAAAGAAAGCACCTTTAAGACCAATTAGTGGTGATATTTTAGGCATTTTTTAATGTTCAGTTTAAAAAAAAAAAAAAAACCCTTTAATTTTGTTTGTCTCTGTTCTTTATAAAGTTTATATCTCTGCCTCCTGGCATTACATTTTATGACACACATGGCCTGGCCTGACAAGGTCTCCTTTATGTCAGTCCAGCCCTCATAACAGATGAGTTTGACACCCCTGAGTTAGAACTTAAGAACATGAGAGAAGCCATATTGGATCATGCCAGTTGTCCCTCTAATCCAACATTCTGTGTCAGTGGCCCAAACCCACGTGCATGAAGAGCAAGGCTTTGCAAGCAAGGCAAGAGAGATACGGTTTGGTGTTTTCCATAAGATAGCTGCTTGTGTCTTAGCCTGGCATACGTTTTGCAGAATCTGGCCGTGCAATAAGGAGAATATCATAGTCTTTGCAAAAAACATCATTTCTAATCAGTTGCAGATAAGCATAATGAATGTATGGAACTGACAGCCAATAGCTGTGGTCATGGCACCAGTTTCCATGTCTCTAAAAAAATAGATGGAATAGAGTCATAGAATCATAGAGTTGGAAGGAGCCATACAGACCATCTAGTCCGGGGTGGCCAAATTGCAGCTCGGAAGCCACATGTGGCTCTTTCACACATATTGTGTGGCTCTTGAAGCCCCCACTGCTCTGTCGGCTGGTAGCTTGGAGAAGGCGTTTAAGGTTAAAGTTGCTTTCTTTCCACCTCCCCCTCCCCCTCCTTCCTTCTCTCAAACATCTGACGTTCATTTCTGGCGGCTCTCAGACATCTGACGTTCTTGTCTTGCAGCTCTGAGACAACTGACGTTCTTGTCTTGCGGCTTTCATACATTTGATGTTCTTGTCTTGTAGCTCTCAGACATCTGACATTTATTCTGTGTGGCTCTTATGTTAAGCAAGCTTGGTCACCCCTGATCAAGTCCAACCCCCTCCTCCAGCCACGTTTTGAAGACTGCCAATGAAGGGGAGCTCACCAACTTCCTAGGCAGCTGGTTCCACCTCTGAACTACTCTGACTGTAAAAAATATTTTCCTAGTATCCAACCCGTACCTTTATGCTTGTAATTTGAGCCCACGTTGGAGGCACATTGCTGTTGGATGCAAATACCGATGTTATTGCTAATGACAGCTGAATGCATTCTCCTGGTAGCGAAGCGGTATGTCCCGGATTACCAGATGCTATGGGAACAGCCTGGGATTGGTATCATCATTGTGCTTTGCTTGTGAACATCTCAGAAGCATCTGTATGACAGCTGTACCTTTGTCTGGCCCAGCAAAGCAACGTTTGCATTCTTAGGAGAAAGCGCCCTGCCTGTTTTGCATCCTGTGATCCATGCCATGCCTTGGATCATGAGTGATGCAAAAGAGAGTGCCTCAGAGCACATTTAGAGAGCTTTTTTCCTCAGAACTCAGCAGCCAGTCAAACACATCTGGAGTTAAGGGGAGGTGAGGGCATTCCAACAGCCAGGACATCAGGTGGGCTTAGATCTCTTATCCCCTTTTGTCTCTTAAAAAAAAATTACTCGAGAACACGTGAGTGCAGTTATCTCTTTTTCTTGGCAGCATTCTCTTGGCTTCAGACTCCAAAGCTAAATTGTTTTAGCTTTTTCCTCTTGCCTGTCTTTCTTCAAAAGGAGAAGGATAACTTAACGTCTGCAGAGCAGCTCAGAAGGGAAGGCAACACGGTATGACCAATCTTGTCAAATCTCCAGTGCTAAGCAGGGTCGGTACTTGGATGGGAGACCACAAAGGCTCTGCAGAGCAAGGCTGTGGCAAGCCACTGATGCTTTTCGCTTTGCCCCATGCTGGGGATGTCATAAGTTGGTTGTGACTCCACAGCACTTACGCATGTAAGCAGCAGTTAACAGCATGCAGTGCTTGCCGTTTTTGCTTATTTAACAGAGACACAAAAACCAATGCAGGCATTTCTCCCCCCCCCCACACACACACTCCAATCCTGATTGGCAGCTAACTTTTAACAGGGGCCAACTTTGCATGCCCATTAGACCATTGCATTGTAACAATTAGGGAACGTTCCAAGCGGCGTTAATGAACCAAGCCAGAAACATTGTCTGATCAGGAAGACACTGTGTGAGTGGTTCCAAAAGGAAGTCTGCAGAATCTGATTTTGTCACCACTCGAAATTATGTAAGAGTTTTATAAATTAGTCAGCCTTTTTACTGGAGCTACTTTATGAATGTGGAAGTTAGACTGAAAAATCTTGGCCCCTGATAATTTCCTGGTGTCCTTACTTTAGTGTTTCAGATATCTTAAGCAATTTCTTCCTCCTACTGCTGGCCTTGTTTTTTTTTTTTTTAAATAACTACTGATTTTTTCCCTCTTTTTTAAGACATGTGATTAAGATGATTTCATTTCTAATTGAGACCACTTCAGATTCCTTTTGAGAACTGCCCGGGGCATCAAATACAGTTGATAGCACCCGGCATTGCTCACTGCCTTTCCCTTCCCAACATTCATGCCAAAGCCTCTTTGATTACTCTAGTTCAGGACTTCATGGCCCCCAAGGCAACCAGAGGACTATCCTCGGTTGTGATGGGTCTGACACATGAAAAGAGTAATATGGTGGATCCCCTTATCTGCACTGATTTAGTAGAGTGGCTGATGTTGCAGCCTGTGATATGAAGAAGAAGATGAAGAAGATATTGGATTTATATCCCGCCCTCCACTCCGAAGAGTCTCAGAGCGGCTCACACAATCTCCTTTCCCTTCCTCCCCCACAACAGACAACCTGTGAGGTGGGTGGGGCTGGAGAGGGCTCTCACAGCAGCTGCCCTTTCAAGGACAACCTCTGCCAGGGCTATGGCTGACCCAAGGCCATGCTAGCAGGTGCAAGTGGGGAATCAAACCCGGTTCTCCCAGATAAGAGTTCGCACACTTAACCACTACACCAAACTGGAGGGAAAGGCAGTGAGCCAGGAACATGTGTGGCGGGTAGTAACCTCCAAATGGGAGAAACATTTTTTTAAAAAAAGAAAACACTGGAGTTGCATGTGCTGTCAGGTCACTTCCAGATAAAACCCTGGTGGCATCTGGTAGCTCTGGGAAATGGATTCTCCAGAAACCATAGAGTTCCTGGCAATTCCTACAGCTACCTGTGTCAATTCCTGATTTTCCTGGAAGTGACTTCATGGCACATGTGCCTCAGTGCCCTCTCCATGACTCTGCCCCTCAAGTTCCTGTCAAACGTCAGAAGACCACACACTATTTGTGGCTTGGATTTTTGCAAACGTTACAAGGTCTAGGTGCTTACTGTCAGTTATATACTGGATCCTGCTAGAGAGAAATGTAACAACAGTTTAGTTTTCATATGTAACTGAGAAACAGACCTGCCAATAAAGATAGACGAGGAAGAAGGAGATGGTCTAGAGCAGGGGTGGCATAGTAAGAGTATTAAGAGTTTTAATAAAAACGTGTGTGTGATATTTGCTCATGTCTTGCGGCTCTCAATCATCTGGCATTTTTTCTGTGCGTCTTTTATATTAAGTTTGGCCACCCCTGGTCTAGTGAGCTAAGGTGGGGGGTCATCTGCAGATCCTGCTTAGCTTTTCGATGGGGTTGTGCTCCCTTTTCAAAATCAGGTTTGCAGGAGGGGCATATTGTGGATCTGGCAGTGTTTTGGAATGCTTGAAGAAACTGAAGTGCTTCTCCCCGTTCCCCTCTGTGCCCATGTTATGCTAGCTGCTCGCTAGACATCAAACTGTCCAGTTTAGCCAGGAGCATGTGTGGCGGGTAGTAACCTCCAAATTAATTTCCGTAATATGCTGTATGTAGGGCAGAGTTTTAAGGATTGGAATAGGTTATAGATTTCTGTGCTAAGGAGCTTTTTGTGACTCTGACAAAAATTGATAACAAAATCTGGAGTAAAGCTATCGTGGTGTCAGATTAAGGGTGGTTCTTTTCAATGAAATTACTCAATCTTGCAGTGTTCCCAAGAACTTGAACAGGCTTTAAAAGCTGTTGGTACAATCTGTTAAAAAGTTTTAATAACCCAGATGTCTTTGTGTATTCAGGTGCCAGGTACTCTGAAATGGGAGTATAAAAAAGTCATTGGGAAAGAGACTTTTTAGAATTCATTTCATTCGTAAACTGGGGGAGGGGTAATAAATGGTTGTTAGCGATATATCCCTGCGTATAGGGAAATTGTTTATAAAACTATATTTCCAATGGCGTTATTATACCCTGATTAAATAGGTAGAACCTCCATTGATTTTTGCCACTTAATTGGAAAGATGGAAATATCAACGGAAATATTATTACACATGACTTGGAAAGCAGATCTTAACTGGCAGGGTGAGCAGTATGGGGAGAGGTCATATTTGAAAATGCTGAGTGGCTTAGGTCCAGGGCTTCTCCAGTGTAGCTGTTCAGAGAATCAACTAAGGCCTGTTCCATGTTCCTCCATCATTTGAAGTAAGCTGAACCCCTATAGGGCCTTCAAGACAGCTGTGACTTACCAACAGTTTCCACCACCAGTGTTTTTCTTACTGTCAAGAAAATCATGCAAGAGATCTTTAGTATGCTTCGATAGTGGTGGCAGAAACTCCTTTGCATATTAGGCCACGCCCCCCGGTGTAGCCAATCCTCCTGAAGCTTACAGTAGGCCCTGTACGAAGAGCCCTGTAAGCTCTTGGAGGATTGGCTACCTCAGGGGTGTGTGGCCTAATATGCAAAGGAGTTTCTGCTACAAAAAAAGCCCTGGGATCCAGAGCAAATGAGCAATTTCTAGCAATTCCCTTTCCCAGTGCAGACCCTCCCCTTTAAGTCATTCCTCAAATTTCCCTCTCCTCCTGGAGCAGCATTTTGTGGAGATGAATGGACTGCCGTGGAAGTGAAGAGGCAGAAGGATTCCATTTTGCCCCTTGAAAAATTTAGTCTGGATCCAACCCCGTATACAGAGGGGGGCACGTGACCCCTCTGTTCTCCTCCACATGATGATTGGGGGTCTTCTATATAGAAGCGACCTGTACACAAGCTGTAAATGCACCTGGGTTCTGTCTGCAGAAACTTTTGTGGTTCCCACAAGGATATAGGTTTTATGAAGAAAGCTTGATCAAGTGATAGAAGTCAAAGAAGAGTCCATCCCTCCTGTGTGTTGATATCCCAGAGTAGAATGTTACATATCTACTCACAGCTTTAGAGTTGACCAAAACATGGAGCAGCTCCCACCTCCTTGGCTCTCTGGCGGTTTGACTACATGTACTGTTTTTCTTGCCCTGGCCTGGATGGCCCACTAGCCCAGTCTCCTCAGATCTCAGGAGCTATGCAGGGTCAGCCCTGGTTAGTGCTTGGATGGGAGACCACCAAGGAAGTCCTGGCTGCTACACAGAGGCAGGCCATGGCAAGCCATCTGTGTCCACCTTTTGCTTGAAAACCCTGCAGGATCACCAAGCCAGCTGTGACTTAACATCATTTTCCACCAAGAGTGTATTTCTCACTGTCAAGAACATCATGCTCCAGATTCAGCCTAGAGCTAAACCAGATGCTGTCTTGCCTCTTTAGAGTCCATTATTGAAATATTGATAAGCCAGCATCACAACACAGATGAATACAAAACAATTAACATATATTGTGATAGCTGTCTTATAGCTAGCTCAAAGACTTGACCTTGCTATCCTGTGTGTTTGCCCTGCTGTATCTTAATTGCTTGTGATCTGTAATTTGCTCTGTAACTGGCACCTATTTTGTTGATACCAATGTGCATTTTAGTTCTGTCTCCATTGTATGTTTTAGTCATGTCTCCGTTTGCAAATAACAATTTCCTTAAAAATGACCGTGTTTAAAGTCTGCATTTCATTTTAATTACAGTTTTTTAAAAATAGTGAATTTTTAAAAATACACAAAACAGAGGCCAGTGACATTGGTTTTACCACTGACGTCAGCATAAACTGAGGCAGCAGAAGCAAAGGACTTCTGAAACCTACCTCTCTTTCAAGGAACGTCACTCGAGCCACCTGATGAAGGGGATGCTGACTGTCCAAGGTTTATTCCCTGGAACTCATTTTGAGGTCCTATTGGACTCAAATCCAGTTCATCCCAAGATGAGTTACACCTTTTTAAGCCCACTGAAGTCAGTGGACTCAGCTCAGGTCACCCTGCCATTCACTTGTTTCTCAACGGTCATGTCACAATCAGCAGGTACATCAGGGGAGAATTTTGCCAAAGCCACTCTCTGTTAGCAGAAAAGGGGGATAAAGAGCTGGTGTCTTTGAGTGATTGGTTCAGGAATGACTAAAGGGAGGGCTCTGGCGAGGAGACCCTGCAGCTGTTCCAGGGTCCAGCCAAAGCCGATCTGTCTCTCCTTATTGTCCTCCAACTTAAGATGGGAACAAAATCATAATCCCAGGTGGGCCATCGCCAAGTGCCTTCCACAACATAATAGTCATGTTACAGTAAACTTTTTATACCAGTTGCGTCACCCTGATTTATGGAAGAGATAAAAGTGGTTATGGAAAACACAGTGCAGTAACTATGGCAACGGTTATTTGATCTCGCAATAATTAGCTGAGCATTCGGTTGCACAATCCTTTCTCAATACCTCCATGCCTAGTTCATTAAACCAAATTAGCTTGTGTTTGAACTTTCGTCATATGTTGTCCTGGGCTTGGTGTTCTCCCGAAGGGACTGGATTCTGTCCCCCCACCTCTCCTCCCCCCCCTCAAACTGCTCCCTGCGAATGAAAGAGATGTTACAAATGCAAACATCAGTCTAAACAAGTCAATAATAATGAATACACTTTGGGAGTTTTAAAACTACAAATCACATCTTTTGAGTGTATGCCTAAGCCTTTGGGAGCTGCTAACATCTTATTCAGCTATGGATTTGTTTACTGTTCATGTAGCTTTCCCCATCTTTCAGTATCCCTGTTGGGAATGCTAAATTATTTTTAGGAGCTCCATTTCAGGAGCTCCCATGTCATTGAGTGACATGATAAAGATTTACAGAATTATGCATGGGATAGAGAAGGCAGAGCAAGAAGTACTTTTCTCCCTTTGTCACAGTACAAGAACTCCTGGGTACTCAATGATGTTAATGAGCAGTAGACTTAGAACAAAAAAAAAAGGAGTACTTCTTCACTCATGTATTAATGAACATGTGGGATTCACTGCTGCAGGCAGTGGTGGCGACCTCATGCATAGACAGCTTCAAGAGGGGATTGGATGAACCTATGTAGCTGAGTCCTATTAGCGACAAGGTATAGATGGAACACTGCTATTCATTCTTGGTGCTTGGGTGAGCAACAGTGGGAGGACTTCTGGCCCCACTAGTGGACCTCCTGTTGGTTTTTTACACGTTAGATTGTTGGTGGTTGTGGAAAGTGCCATAAAGTCGCAGCTGACTTGAAATAGCTGAATGAAAGTGTCAACCCAGTTTGCTGCAGTGATGCAAAAAGCAAACTCTTTTAGGGATTACTAGGAAAGGCATTGTGAATAAAATGGCTGATATTGTAACATCCCTGCATAGATCTATGATGTGGTCTCGTTTGGGATACTGTGTCAGCTTTGGTCCTCATATCGCCAAAAGGACATTGCAGAGGTGGAAAAAGTACAGAAGAGAACAACCAAGATTACTAGGGGGTTGGAGCATCTTCCCTCTGCAGAAAGGCTGAAGAGCCTGGGACTTTTCAGTTTAGAAAAGAGATGATGGGGAGGGGGGGGGGCATGGTAAATTATGCATGGGGTAGAGAGAGTTGGCAAAGAGAAATTTTTCTCCCTCTCCCAGAATATTAGAATTCATGGGCATCCAATGAAACTGATGGATAGTAGGTTCCGAATGGTCAAAAGGAAATACTACTTTACACAGAGTGTGATTAAAATACGGGAATCGCTGCCAGAGGATATAGAGGCGGCCACCAGAATAAATAGCTTTAAAGGCGGATTAGACAGATTTATGGAGGATAAGTCTGGCTGGCAGGGGGAATTTACACTGAGAAAGAGGAGGATGCAGTGATGCATCTATATCACAGCCCGTGTGACCCAGAAGTGATGTCCTCATGTAAGGGTGACACTCTGGTATTGAGGCAAAAACTCTGTGGTTGAAGCCAAATTTACCAGTGTCGCCCTGATGGCTTAGAAGTGATGATGTCACTTCCAGTTCATATGGGTAGTGATGTAGACAAGCCACTGTACACCTGATGGGCCTTTCTTCTGCTTCCAGTTAGTACATCCCCACCCCCTTCCGGGTGCCATGCACTCCCCTACCACATTTCCTTCTTCTGCCTGGTAACAGTGGACTTCAGGGAGTCAAGGTGGGGGAGGGCACAGGCATGCATCTTCCTGTGAGCAACATCTTCCTGTGAGCAACATCTTCCTGTGAGCATCTTCCCAACTCTGTTTCCCCTTTTAGCAGGCTGCAGAAATGCAAAGAGAGCACGTACGTACCTCTTCCCGTACTGCTTCTGCCCTGGCAGCTCACCTTGAAGCCAGTAGTGTTGCACAGAACGGGACGGTCCTTCTCCCGCTGGTAGGATTGCCTACTCCAGGTAGGGAAATTCCTGGAGATTTGAGAGCAGTTCCTGGTAAGGGCAGACTCTGGGAAGGTGAGGAAGTTCAGCAAGGGTTGTGATGCCTTAAACCCCGCCCTCCAAAGCTGCCATTTTCTCCAAGAGGACGGATCTCTGTAGTTTGGAGACGTAATTGCAAGAGAATTCAAGGCCCCACTTTGAGCTTGACAAAGATACTTTCTGGGATCAGGCAGCAGTGGCTGCATGATTTGAACCAGCCCTTCAGGGGTGGCCAAATCTGCTTAACATAAGAGCTGCACAGAATACATATCAGATGTTTGAGAGCCACAAGACATGAGTGACATGTTTGAGAGAAGGCAGGAAGGAAGCAAGGAAGGAAGAAAGGAAGGGTGGAAAGAAAGCAAATAGAGGTGGAAGGGGAAAGAAAGTAACTTTAACTGTAAGTGCCTTCTCCAGGCTGGCTGACTGGTTGGTGGGGGCTTTGAGGGCCACACAATAAGTGTTGAAGAGCCACATGTGGCTCCTGAGCTACAATTCAGCCACACCAGGTTTAGGCCATTGGTCTTGCCTTTTGTTTGTTCGTTTGCCTTTCATCTCCTTGGAGTAACTTGCATTTGTGGAAGACAGCGTATTACCATTGGGATTCTTTATCACAGTCATTTGCATGTCTAACACTGAGCTCATTATTCAGACACTCCACTATTAGCGCAGGTTTTTGGAAGCACAAAAAAGATACAATAAAAAAAATCAGATCATCCAGACGAAATGTGGCTGCTGTATTATAATCAGAATGTGACAGGAGAAGACACACATATGTTCCATTGTCTTGCAGCCTGCTTTGAGTGGGGCGGACTGTGGGGGGGGGGGAGCAAACTGAGGTCTCCTTTGTAAGTACTGTAAGAATGTTCATAACTCACAATAATTCCAGCTTGCCTTCTGTGCGGGGAGAGGATGATGTACAAGAATGCCTTTGTTTCCTGCTTTTTACATCTTGTGTACAACACGACCCACAGCGAGCTGAAAGGGAGTAGGCAGGCGAGCTTGGGATGTGATTCAGTCCCGTCGTGTTTGCAGGGACCGCTAAAAATCCTGTTCCGTGGCAGTGGAAGAGGTGCAGCGAATCCAATCTTCAACGACTCTGTGCTCTTGTGCAGATATCTGAATTATGCAGGGGGTTTTTTTGTAGCAGGAACTCCTTTGCATATTAGGCCACATCCCCCTGATGTTGCCAATCCTTCAAGAGCTTGCAGGGCTCTTAGTACTGGGCCTACTGTAAGCTCCAGGAGGATTGGCTACATCAGGGGATGTGGCCTAATATGCAAAGGAATTCCTGCTACAACCTCCCCCCCTTATTTATATATATCTGTACTAGTGGTGGGACAGAATTGCTCCCACTGGCCCCTTCTCCTTTCTCTGCAGCACCCTAAGGCCTTGCAAACAGTTTATAAAATTGGGGTGGGGCGGTGGCTCAGTGGTAGAGCATCTGCTTGGTAAGCAGAAGGTCCCAGGTTCAGTCCCCAGCATCTCCAACTAAAAAGGATCCAGGCAAATAGGCGTGAAAAACCTCAGCTTGAGACCCCGGAAATCCGCTGAGTAGTCTGAGTAGACAATACTGACTTAGATGGACCGAGGGTCTAATTCAGTATAAGGCAGCTTCATTTGTTCGTGTGTTCTTATGATTGGGATGGAGAGAATTGACAAAGAGAAAATTTTCTCCCTCTTCCAAAATACTAGAACTCAAGGGCATCCAATGAAGCTGGTGGGCAGGAGGTTCAGGATGGATGAAAGGAAATAGTTCTTCACAGAGAGAGTGATTAAAATGTGGAATCAGGTGCCAGAGGATGTCATGGTGGCCACAGGAATAAGCAGCTTTAAACGTGGAGTAGGTAAATTAGTGGAGAATATGTCTATCAAAGGCTATTAGCCATGGTGACGGAGAAGAACCTTCACATTCAGAGGCACTAAGGAACTGATTGGCTGCTGTATGAGACAGGATGCTGGACTAGATGGACCACTGGTCTGATGCTACAGGCCTCTTCTTGTCTTCATCACATCCTTGCTGATTTCCCTCGCCAGATACCACCCCCAAATCTCCGGGAAAATCCATAAATTGGCAACCTTCAAGGTGCTTTGAATGCAACTGGCAACAGTACGTCTTGAGAGGCTGGTTCACACATGCTCATCCATCCCTGGGATTAATCAGCTCTTAATGACTGGTGGCTGAGTACGGGAAATGAGCCATTACAAGAGCCAGGCCTTTGGAGGGGGTGTCTAGTTCCGTGAAAGTTCTGCCAGTGTTGCAATCTCTTCAACCATTCCCCTGGCTCCCTTTCCTTTTGCTCTCTTCTCTGCTGCTGAAATTTAGATTGCAAGAAACTCCTCAGGGCGGGAAGCTGTGTGTAAAAAAAAAATTGCTTTACATAGGAAAGCATCATGTACATTGTTCAAAAGGTCAAGGTAGTCTTCTGTGCAAGCACCAGTCGTTTCCGACTCTGGGGTGACGTCGCATCACGACATTTTCACGGCAGACTTTTTGTTACGGGGTGGTTTGCCATTGCCTTCCCCAGTCATCTGCACTTTCCTCCCACCTAGCTAGGTACTCATCTTACTGACCTCGGAAGGATGGAAGGCTGAGTCAACTTTAAGCTGGTTACCTGAACCCAGCTTTCTCTGGAAGTGAAGTCAGGTTGTGAAGAAGAAGAATTGCAGATTTATACCCCACCCTTCTTTCTGAATCAGAGACTCAGAGCGGCTTACAATCTCCTATATCTTCTTCCCCCACAACATACACCCTCTCATTACCACCCTCTCATTACTCTCACAGCAGCTGCCCTTTCAAGGACAACTCCTGCGATATCTGTGGTTGACCCAAGGCCATTCCAGCAGGTGCAAGTGGAGGAGTGGGGAATCGAACCCGATTCTCCCAGATAAGTCTGCACACTTAGCCACTACACCAAACTGGCTCTCAGAGATTAGGGCTACAGTACTGCAGCTTTATCACTCGGAGCCACAGGGCTCTTATGAACATTGTTAGTACCTTATGTACATTGTTAGCATTATACCAGGGGTGGCCAAGGGTAGCTCTTCAGATTAAGTGAGTGGGCAGGGGGTGCCACCAGCAGTGGGCCCTTCCAGAAACTCTGGGCCCCACCCAGGCCAGTCGCTACAGGGGGCCTGGCCTCTCAATCCAACCACTTGTATGGTTTCTCCTGGCAGCTGCTCTCCTCGCTGCTCTCGCACCCCACTCTCTCCGCCTCCACTTCTCTGGGGGCCCCTGATCTCCCCACAGCTCTGGCTCATTCTTGGTGCTTGGGGGGCACAGTAGGAGGGGTTCTGGTGTCCTGGCCCCACTGATGGACCTCCTGATGGCACCTGGGTTTTTTGGCCACTGTGTGACACAGAGTGTTGGACTGGATTGGCCATTGGCCTGATCCAACATGATTTCTCTTATGTTCGTATCATGGTATTTTTCTGCCCATCTCACGTAATGGTTACACACTTAATTGCAGCAGAGAAGCACCATCCAAACGGGGATGTGATGCCTGAGAAAGGGAAATCAGATCTGGAAAAAAACCAGAAAGGAGCAGCAGCAGCCGCTGGCAATATGCTTCAGTTGGAGGGCCTGTCTTCCCGTAAATTAGGAAGGAGTCTGATCTACAGAGACTGAATCAGTGTGCCGGCTCCACTTTTTAAAATTTACATTAGGAACTGATTTCGCAAGATAAGCAATAATGGGCTTACCTGTACATCAAAGAGCTGTCTTGGGAACTGCTTGTCTTCCCCCACCCCCCTCTTTTGGTCGCTCTTCCTGTCATTTTGGTAATGTAGGAAAGAGAAAAGCACACCAAGGATGTATTGAGGCCTTATCGTTCTCTGTCTTGGAGCCTGGTGCGATGGCAATTGGAGGAGGAACAAATGAACCACAATGGGGGAATTCTTGCAACCCACGGAATAATTTTCATACAGGTGCAATTGCATCTCATGCCTGGTTTTTAAAACTCTAATCGCTGCAACCTAGAACCAAAAGCCGAATGTTTGACTATCTGGGAAACTAGCTTCATATGTGTTACGTTAGTTAAAGGGGTGGATAAAATTTGTGCTCTTAAATGAAGGAGAAGCCAAGAAAAGCTCTGTGTTATTAAAAAGCACTGCATGGCATGGATTATATTTACTCCCCCCCCCCCCCCCCGCTACTTTTCAGAGTTCTTTTCATGGATGCATAGCCAGGAGTGCAAAATAGAAATGTCTGTCTGTCTGTTTTGGATTTGGACTCTGGAGTACAGGCAAGGGTATGCTAAAATGACTAAAATTAGTCTACCATGCTCTGGTCATGAGAAGACAAAACTTCCTGGAAAAGACAACAATGCAAGGAGAAGTTGAAGGCAACAGGAAAAGAGGAAGACTTATCATGAAATAGTTGGACTCAGTTGAGGAAGCCACAGCCTTCAGTTTGCAAGACCTGAACAAGTCTGTTAACAATAGGATGTCTAGGAGGTCATTAATTCATAGAGTCACTGTAAATCAAAAGTGACCTGATGGCACATTCAGGGTTGCCAAGTGTGACTCAAGAAATATCTGGGGACTTTGGGGGTGGAGCCAGGAGGCTTTGGGGGTGGAGCCAGAAGCAAGGGTGCAGCAAGCACAATTGAACTCCAAAGGGAGTTCTGGCCATCCCATTTAAAGGGACCGCACACCTTTTGAATGCCTTCCCTCCTTTCGGAATAATAGAGAATAGGGGCACCTTTTGGAGCTCATAGAATCGGACTCCGTGGTCCAATCCTTTTGAAACTTGGAGGGTGTTTTGAGGAGAGTCACCAGATGCTATGCTGAAAATTTGGTACCTCTACCTCAAAAAAACAGCGCCCCAGATACCCACAGATCAATTTTCCATTATACCCTATGGTAATTGGTCTCCATAGGGAATAAGGAGTGCCCAGCAGACACCCCCCACCCCTTTCTGATGACCCTGAAGCAGGGGGAGGGCCTCCAAACCGGGGGATCCCCTGCCCCCACCTGGGGATTAGCAAACACTAGAAATAAACCACTGCTTTTTTATGTTGCAAATAAATGCTTAAACAATTTCTTTCATAATGATGCCATTATATTATTATCATCACAAACCAAAATTCATTAAATGTCCATAGAAAAATCAAAATGTTATTTCACACCACTCTTGTAAGGTGGTACTTTCAAAATCAGAATGTTATTTCACATCACTCTTGTAAGGTGTCACAGTCTTGCAAGGTGTAAGATGTTATTTCACATCACTCTTGTTACAGTCCACTGTCTCAGTTCTCCTTTGCTTGAAAGACGTAGACAGTCCCACGCTTGTATATGATTCCTCCGATGGGTAGCAGACCGAAGTCTGACAGGTACAGCGGCTACACAGGTCCTAGGTTCAGTTCTGTGTTTCGTTCACCTTCCACTGGCCGCTTTTCTTTTAACTTTGGAACTCGTGCTAAAGGCAATTGCTCACACGTTACAATGTTACTTTGCAGCTTGCACAAATGGAGAAGCCCTCACCACTCCATAGGCCAGCTTGGAGAAGGCATTTCTCTCTTTAAATCATTTAAAGTTGCTTTATTTCTACTTCCCCCTCCCCCATCTTCCTTCCTTCCTCATCTGACATTCATCTGTTGTGGCTTTCAGACATCGGATGTTTATTTTGTGTGGCTCTTACATTAAGCAATTTTGGCCACTGCTATTCTGAACAAATGCTCTGCCACTGAGCCACACAACTAAGTATCAGGCAGTCACTTGTGGCCAGATATAAGTTTGTTTTAATGGGAGAATACAAATGTTTTCAGTGTTAAATTGGCAGCAGAAGGCAAACATCTTGCCTGGGCTTTTCAGTTGGCATGGTTTTATGTACTCATGTTGTAGGAAACTTGTCTAGGGAAATAAAAATAAATAACACTGGAAGCAAAATAATCACTTCTGCACTTCTGGAAGGTCAGTGTGTACAGGGTGCTTGGGAGCTCAGCAAAAGGAAAGAAGGCGCTGTCTACAAAAATTATCTTTCCCAACCATCCAAGTGTTTGTTTTTTTTTCTAAAGAGCAAATTTGTAGTCCTTATGGATAAGAAGATATCTTCACAGGGTGTGGCAACGGCTGCTGGTATTTTGGAAGCCACAGTGGGTAGCTATGTAAGGTTTATAGAACTGGGGCGAAATAAAACAGAAGTCACTGGCATCTTTATAGACCCACAAAATTTGTTCCAACGTAAGCATTTGTGAGTCAGCGCTCGCTTCGTCAGATGTGTGGACAGTCTACCCAAACCAACTAAATTTATACTCAGAGTTTACAGATGAGATCTGTATAGAGAGCAGTGTTCCCTCTAAGCTGAATTAATGTGAGCTAGCTCACAGTTTTTTTAGCCTCTGGCTCACACATTTTTGTCTTTGCTCAGGAAAAATGGCCCCAGAGCAAACCAATTTATGCAGTATCTCACAACTTTTATGCCAGTAGCTCACGAAGCAGTGTTTTTGCTCACAAGACTCCACAGCTTAGAGCAAAGGTGGCCAAACTGTGGCTCGGGAGCCACATGTGGCTCTTTCACACATATTTTGTGGCTCTTGAAGCCCCCACCACCCCATTTGTCTCTTTAAATCACTTCTCCAAGCCCAGCCAGCCAGGAGCTTGGAGGATGCATTTAAAGTTGCTTTCTTTCCACCTTTCTCTCCCCCATCCATTTGCCTTCCTTCCTTCCTTCCTTCCTTCCTTCCTTCCTTCCTTCCTTCCTTCCTTCCTTCCTTCCTTCCTTCCTTCCTTCCTTCCTTCCTTCCTTCCTTCCTTCCTTCCTTCCTTCCTTCCTTCCCACCAGCTTTGCAGCTCTCAAACACCTGGCGTTCATGTCTTATAGTTCTCAAACATCTGACGTATATTCTGTGTAGGTCTTATGTTATGCAAGTTTGGCCATGCCTGGCTTAGAGGGAGTATTGGTAGGGAGATGTTATAAAGAGAGGCCAGTTGGAAACAACCAGTGCAAGAATAATCAATCCATACACAGTGGATGAAGACCACCGCCCACTGGACAAGACCAGTTAACAGCGCCTCATCTACTCTGTATGGATCTTTTCCTCTTCTCTTTTGCTGCTACAAACAGCTCCTCGGTAATTGGGGTGGGGTGACTTCTTCTGTTCCCTTTCTGTCTCTCTGCGTGGCAGTAAAACTTGCAGAATATCGTGTGCAGATCAAGGCAGAAAAGCAGCATGGTTGCATAATTAAAGCAAGGAGCCGGACTTGCCTTTTGCTGGTGTCGATTTTTTAAAGAAAAAAACAACAATCCCACTGGTCATATAAAGGAAAAAAGCAGCAACATCAAAACCTAATTTCCTCCCCCCCAAAAAAACCCTTTGTTCCTAGAAGAAAGAATTTTCTTCCTTCTAGATGATCTAAAGTTTGGAGTATTCAGCACCAGGACGCACTGTGCTTTCCCCCCCTGTTATTCCACAGCTGGACTTCTAAGGATGTGTTTTGTTTGATTTCTGAAACTTTCTCTCTCTGTGTGCTGGTTAATAACAATGAAAGCATTCTTCAGTGGCTCAGAATTCCTAAACCGAGATGCATATCTGATCACTGTAGTAGGTGTTGTGCAGTTCATGTAGCTGGGTGGTAGGAGGGAGACGGCATGAACCTCTCTCAAATGGACACAATGGGCAGCATTGTCCTTTCTGTTACACTGATGTAAGGCCGCTTGCTGAGAAACTGATCTTGGATCGAGCCAACCAAAGAACTGTTGTCTTGCCCAGTGGAGCTGGCGACACGTTACCTTACCTTAATTGACCTTTCATTGAGTATTTCTGGGGAACGGGACTCTTGAAAGAGTTCTTGCAGTCATCCTAAGCTGTTTTTACTAAGAAGTGGGTCTTGCGGTACTTGGTGGGAAAACTGTGAGGACCTGGATACTGGATTGTTAATAACTGTATTGGTGTAAGGGGATTGTGCTGTTTTCCCTACCTCCCATCCTGGCTGTTTCCTTCTCCTTTCTGGATTGGTCCAGCGGTGACCCCGCCCACTCAGGGATCACACAGCCAATGAGATAAGGGTGGAACATGACATAGTCCGATTTGACTGCGTCCAGGGTTTTGTTTTGTTTTTTGTAGCAGGAACTCCTTTGCATATTGGGCCACACACCCCTTATGTAGCCAATCCTCCAAGAGCTTACACTAGGCCCTGCACTAAGAGCCCTGTAAGCTCTACGAGGATCGGCTGCATCGGGGGTGTGTGTGTGTGTGTGGCCCAGTATGCAAAAGAGTTCCTGCTACAAAAAAAAGCCCTGACTGTGTCATACTTTCTGAAGTGAGACTGACTGCTAGGAAAATGTACTCTCAGGGCCTCCTTGCAAAGCGACAGCATACTACCCTCCCCAACATAAAATGCAGGAATCTCGCATTAGGCAATGCTGAACAAGTTCATTATTTTAAAACTTAGTGTTTATAATCAGAAAACCCTCAAGAGTTACGGGGTAACTTCATTCCCCCCCAAGGATCAATTTACCTGCACTATTTCCTCTTTCTCTCTTCCTCCTGGTAGGTCCCATATACTCTCCTTTTTCCCTGCTTTCTTTGCTACTGCCTGGTCACTAACCAAACTTTCTTTTATCTGTTCCCCCCCACCCGCCCCACAGTCTTCAGCTTTATTATTTGCTTTGTTTATACCTCACCTTTTCTTCCAGTGGGGGCCTAAAGCAGCTTGCCTCATTGTCCACTCCTCCATTTAATCCCCATAGAAGCCCTGTGAAGTAGATTGGACTAAGAGGTCTCGCAGGTTCTAGTTTTACGCTCTAACACAGGGGTGTCAAACATGCAGTTCAGGGGCCTAATCAGACCCCCGGAGGGCTCCTATCAGGCCCCTGAGCAACTGGCTGTCATCTGCTTCCTTCTCCCTATATCTGGCTTCCTTCTGCATAACAGCTTGCTTTGCCAGGCTTGGTCAATCATACAGGAGCTACAGAGCAAAACCTCTATTTTCTCCATTGGCTGAGGCTCCTCCCTTGGGGAGGAAGAGGGGGAGGTAGAGCTTGCTTTGCCAGGCTCTCTCAATTGCCAAGCCTCTCTTCCTTCTATTGGCTGAAGCTCCCCCCCCCCGATCCCCTGGGAAAGGAAGGAAAGAGCCAGAGCTTCCTTTGCCCAGTTCCCAGGATCCCATGGGAGAAATACAAAGAAAGCCTCTTTAAGACCAATGAGTGCTAGCGTTTTAAGCTCTTTTTAAAATATATATATTTGTGTTTGTCTGTGTTCTTTATAACATTTATATCTCTGCTACTTAATCTTAAATAGGTACACACATGGCCCAGCTTGACATGGCTCAGCCCATCCCAACATGGCCTGGCCCAACAAGGTCTCATTTATGTCAGATCTGGCCCTCATAACAAATGAGTTCATCACCCCTGCTCTAACAGTACACCACACTGGCTCTCAGCGCTCTCCCCTTCCCTTTCCCTGGCAAGCTCTCCTTAGGAAATGCCTGTCCAGAGTTGCAAAAGCTGTGTGGTAGCAGGTCATGCAGTAGCAACTCAAGTGGGTTGTGAGATGCCTACTGCCAGGCTCAGCTGAGTTGTGCAAGTTGTGTAGAAGCCGCCGCTTAATCCAGGCAACTTGTGGGACATCTGGTAGCCACAGCATCTGATAGCCTCAGCCGCACCTGGCTGAGTCATGCAAAGTTCATTGTAGTAAGTTTTCCAGTGGTTACTAGTACTACCCGGCTTGTCACTAATGAGTTCCTGTCAGGGCAAGAGGGAGGGCAAAAGGGGTGTCTTTTACTGACTTCAAGCAAGGCTTGAGGGCTAGCAGTATTGCTGTGGTTGCCTGACAAGCCACACCATGGTCACTGCACTGTTAGAGGTTATTCATTTCTTAAAGGTACAGGCACTGGTTCTGTCATTTTGAGGGTTTTAAACCCCCTGATATATATAAATCCCCAAGGTAAGTAGGTAGGTAGATAGACAGACAGGCAGACACACACACAGATAGATTTTTTTTCTGCAAACCTGGAACTTTTTTCTCGGGTTTGTAGAAATAGCTGTGTATGTAGCCACAGCTCAAGTCTCTGGATTTGAGTATCCAAGTATGGGGCCATGTTGAGATTATCAAACACCATTTCAGAGTAGCAGTCTATGTTTCCTGGCTGTTTTGTACAATATGCTGAGGCAAACCATAACTTTTTATTAAGCCTTCAATGTTCACTCTTTTTGTTCATCTCCCTCCTGGCTTTGAAATCCACCCACTAGAGAATCGCAACTCACTTTTGGCCCTGACTCAAAACTTGGGAATCTCCAGGCTATGTCATGGTACCACTGAGCGCAAGTGAGGGCAGTGGAAAGTGAGGGCAAACATTTAAGCAAAGATTTCTACAAAAACTGCTAAAAAGGGAAATGTTTTTCAGCAGTGTTGCAGAACATGCCTGCAAAAGAATTGTGCATACATTTCGTCCTCCTTTGCTTTCAACTGTACTTGGGTTTCCCTATGAACTGAGCCAAAAACATAATTTGTAATTAATCTGGCGAATGCTTATGAGATGCAAAGGAAATCTCATCACATGAAACAGCCTCTGCGTGATTTAGATTTTAAGTTGGGCTGGTCACAAGCTCCTATTACATTAGGAAATTAAGTTTCCCCTGGAACTCTCCAAAGCTATATTAAAATATATATTGTACTAGAGGATCATTTAACTTGCATTACAGATTCTTACTGGGGGCCTAAATGTGGTTTTCCAGTTAGCCCCAAACATTAGGCCTGCACTCCCAGGGGCCTCAGGAATGAGTCACATTCATACATAACAGGAAACTTTGAAGAAGCATTAAACTAACTTTTATTTAAGTTATGATTTGCCTCAGAAGTGCATACTCATGCCAAAGAACTAGTGTGGTGCAGTGGTTACAGACTAGGATCTGTGAGACCCAGGTTCGAATTGCTACACTGCTGTGAAAGTTACTGCGTGACCTTGAGTTGTCAGCCAGCATTTCCTTTCGAGGATAAAACAGAGACAGAAGTCACTTTATGACCCTGTCGGGGAGAAAGTAGGGGTAGCAACGAAGTAGGTAAACAAGCAAAGATGGCTGAGGGCATCCCTTCTTTAGTCCTTCAGTTCTGCAGATCTATGATCCACCAGAGATCCTCAGAGTCTGATGGAAAATCATTAGGTTGAATCCCAAGGAGGGGGAAGGGGTTGTACTCTCAACCTGGAATAAGCTGGGTGAGTTCCAATAATCTTGAAACAGCCACCAATCCTTTTGTGCTTGTGTTTGAATAAGTGCCCGAAAGAACATGGGATGAAGTGGTGGTCATTTTACCATCCTGATCTGCAGAGATACTAATGAATGGGAGGAAAAAAATAAAACTTGGAAGATAAAAATGGGAAGCAAAATGTTAAGGAAGAGGAGGGAACCGCTGGTGTCCTGAGACAGAGAGAGATGCATGGGCAATTGTGGCCCTCTCCACTTCTATCAAGAGTAGCCATTTCAGATGTATGTCGTATGTTTTCTAATGCAATCTGTTCATCTGTCGCAAAGCTGAATCATTTCAGCAAAATGGCTCCTGCAACAAACTGCAGTCCTTTCATGGTTCTAAACTTGAACAGAAATCTAGTTAAAGGCATCCGTTAACAAAGCCACAGAGCGATCATTTATTTGTATGTGACATCTTGCTTCTTCACTTCCTCCAAAGAAGGTGACGTACATGATTCTTTCCCTTCTCTTTGTACTCTCACAACAATTCTGTAAGGCAGGTTAGGCTGAGAGAGAATGATTACTGATTGGCCCAGGGCCACCAAGTGAACATCGTGACTGAGAAGGCATTTGAAACTAATTTTACCCAGTCCAAGCTGGACACTCTTATCTCTTGCATGAAACTGATTTGCTGTGCCACAACTCAAACGTGGCAAACAACTCTTCCTTCTTTGCTTTACATCACTGCAGAACGTTGGCTTCTCAAAAACGCTAAATGGCTTGTTGGTTTGGAAAAGCAACTTTTTACTTGCTGGATTGCTGCTGTCCTGAATCGCCGCTCCCTCTTTTTATAGTTACCTACACAGCCGCAAAGGCTTGACTCTTCCTTTTCTTTTTGAGTGATAGTTCAGACTGAAGATGATAGTTCATACCGCCCTGAGCCCGCCTGGCGGGGAGGGCGGGATATAAAAATAAAATATTATTATTATTATTATTATTATTATTATTATTATTATTATTATTATTATTATTATTATTATTATTATACCGCACGTCGAAGTGGCCTTTGTCACAATACTGTAACATTGTACATTGCTGGTGGGAAGCAACAAAGTCTGCACTGTGCATTCCTGAAGGCAGAGCAGACAATCTGGAGCTCTCTTTTGCTTGTGTCCGCATACAATAAAAAAGCCTCACACAGTGCATATTTTCTACAAGAGAGATGGAAATAAACATTATATCAAGAGGCAAAGCACTCTTCATGTTGTGCTGGGTACTAAGATCGCAAGGAGAGGTCCTCTTGACTGTCCCATCAACCAAAGAAGCTCATTTGATAGGTACATGAGAGAAGGCCTTTTCAGTGGCTGCCCCACAATAATGGAACAGTCTCCTTGGAGACGCACCTGTTCCCCTCAATCTCGATAATTGGGAAGCAGATGATGACAGTTTTATTTATGACCGCATTTGATTAGGTTCTTCTGCTGACCAACTGTTTTAACTTACTGATTTTAATTTGTGGTTATTATATACTTTATTAATTCTATTGTGTTTTTTTGTTATTTACATTGTAACCCACCTTGAGTTCCTATAAGGTAGAAAGGTGGCTAATAAAAGTGATGGATGGATGGATCCCACACACATAACATAGTTTGCCAGAAGGATAAAGACAGTGATAGCAACCAGGGCTTTTTTTGTAGTAGGAACTCCTTTGCATATTAGGCCACACACCCCTGATGTAGCCAATCCTCCAAGAGCTTACAGGGCTCTTCTTACAGGGCCTACTGTAAGCTTCAGGAGGATTGGCTACATCAGGAGTGTGTGGCCTAATATGCAAAGGAGTTCCTGCTACAAAAAAAAAAAAAAAAGCTCTGATGGCAACCAACAGACTTGCTCATATTTTTAACTTTCATTTGCCCTAAACCACATGGGGACATCTGGGGTAACATTAATATGGTGTGTTGGGGGGGGCGGGGTCAATAACATGGGCTGGCTCAGAGAGCCAGTTTTTGTACTCAAGACTGACACTGTCAGCTCCTGCCCGCGTAGCTGGGGCATTTACAGATTACCCCAGTCACTTGGGAGCAGCTGATGGAAAAGCAGATCAGGTAAACATTGAAAAGGCCCCCCATGAGTTAAATAAGAAAATATTCCCGCTGATAAACATTCCTATGTGAAATGTTATCTTTGGTGATAACTCACCTTCCCCCCTCCCATAAGCCTAGTGTTTGAAGTCCAGTTTTGACAAGGTGATAGAGTGTTCAACACTTCATTGCCAGTGTTCCCCACCCTGGTTTATGAATCCTGTAAGCCTTGTATTTGTTAACTAAACAAACCCCATGGCATAAACAGATAAGTCACAAAGTAAATGTCTTACTGTTGAGTAACTGAGGAAGTATTTTTATGGCATGGTAAAAACTGGAGTTTGTTAGGTGACGTGAGGTAAGGAAAGTGCATGAGTGTGGAGGAGTACCCTTCCCGCAAATATATATATATATTTGGTTACCTATACTGGAAATGCCAGTATACCACCCCCCAATGTCATTCCTCTGGATCCCCCTATACCTCAGAAGCAGCGGAGAGCAGAGTTGGAAGGGGAGAGGTAGGACAATTCCATTATGACACTGGAAAATTTTGTCTGGATCCAGCCCTTAGACTGGAAAATGCTGCACAATTTCCCTGGAACTGGGGTACAGAGACTCTGAAATCTCCATTCTGACTCATATCTGATGAAGGGAGCTTTAACTCCCAAAAGCTTATATGGCCCAAATCTCGCTAAGTGTCTAAGTTACTACCAGACTCCCTGGGACGTTCTGCACACAAAGCAGAGGCTCTTCCACTGAGCCACAGCCCCTCCCATTTTGAATTTCTGTGATGGATGGTTAGGTACAGAAACCTGTCGTAAAAACCAGAGGATTCTGTAACAGGTGTGACGCCTGAGTTGTTTTTCAGCTTCTGAAAAATTGGGGAATGGCATTGTCAAACAAACCAGATGGTCCAAACAGGACCACCCTGGTTTCTGGAGGGAGAGGGGGCAAAAATTGGGAAGACCCAAAGGCTTCTAAGTGACTCCTGCAGGAAAGAGTTGATGGGACTTCAGCCAGTTTGGTGTAGTGGTTAAGTATGTGGACTTTTGGGAGAAACCAGGTTTGATTCCCCACTCCTCCACTTGCAGCTGCTGGGATGGCTTTGGGTCAGCCATAGCTCTTGTAGCAGTCGTAGTTCTTGTAGGGCAGCTTGTGAGAGTCCTCTAAGCCCCACCCACCTCACAGGGTGTCTGTTGTGGGGGAGGAAGACAAAGGAGATTATGACCACTCTGAGATTCAGAGTATAGGGTGGGATATAAATCCAATGTCGTCTTCTTCTTCTTCCAGCAGAGTTCTTTTTAAGTCACCAGCTCCTCTCCCAAGAATATCAAGTCTTCTGGAGAACGAAAGGACAGGAAAACAACCCTTGAATGGAACAAAAGAGGCCCAGAAGGAGCTTCTGAGACTCCCTGATCTCAAGCCTCAGAAGTCCTCCCCCCTCCTTCTAATGTGCTCTCTGCCCATCCACTATTTTGAAGGATCTTTAGGGATTATTCTTTGACTCACCTTTGACTATTGGGCCACTGTGGTTTCCTTGTTAAGGGGTGCATTGAAATCCATGTTGGTCCTACCGATAGGGGAAGTAAAAGAAAAGACCAAAACCTACAAGGAAGGTATGAAACAGAAGAAATGCCTAGCATGTTTTGAGAAATACTCTTTTGTTTTTGATAACCAGAATTCAGTGGATAATATTTAGACTGACTGCCCTTGAAAAACAGCCGATGGTGGCCTGTAGCCGTAACAACCAACTGGCTGCTTTCAGTCTGTGGGAAAGCATGGAATTTAAAAAATGCTTAATGCGTTTTGACTCTACTCAGGTGAGCAGTGATCTGTTATTGTAAGAATGAGTCTCAGAATGCCTCAGGCTCTTGTGTTCTGCCCCTCTTCCCTTGCATACAACTTAAGATACTGAAAATTTCCCACCTTCTTGGTGAACTGCAGTAAAAACAACCACGCACACACAGACAAAATGACATATGTTGATTTGCCGTTTTTCCTGCAAACCGGGATTCCAGTCCTCTTGTTTGGAATCAGGAAGTCCTCAGTATCCAAGCTGTTCTGGAAGGCAGGGGAAGACAAAAGTTGAAGAACTTTCAAGGAGAAACCATGACTTGTTGTCAATACTCCCTCTAATCTGAGTTAGTGTGAGCTAAAAAGGTCGTCCCCTGTGCAAGCACCAGTTGTTTCCAACTCTGGGATGACATCGCATCACGATGTTTCCATGGCAGACTTTTTATTGGGTGGTTTGTCATTGCCTCCCCCAGTCTTCTACACTTTCCACCCAGCAAGCTGGGTACTCATTTGACCAACCTCGGAAGGATGGAAGGCTGAGTCAACCTTGAGCCGGCTACCTGAACCCAGCTTCCGCCAGGATTGAACTCAGGTCGTGAGCAGAGAGCTCAGACTGAGGTACTGCAGCTTACCACTCTGTGCCATGGGGCTCTTTAGTGTGAGCTAGCCCACTATTTTTTAGCTTCTGGCTCACACATTTTTGTCTTAGCTCATGAAGGATGGCCCCAAAGCAAACTAATTTATGCAGTAGCCAAATTGCTTGCTCACAACTTTAATGCCAGTAGCTCACATAGTAGAATTTTTGCTCGCAAGACTCCACAGCTTAGAGGGAGTATTGCTTTGTTGTTGCATCTGAATAGAACTATTGTCTAAATGTCCTACGAATTTTTGTTCAGGGCTTTCCCAGCAGACTAAAAGTTATAGGGAAGGTGATTGCGTTCAGTGGCCGAGCTAGCTTTCTTCCAGGAACCACAAACCAGAGCAGGCATAACTGCTGATCTCTTAACAGTGATTACGAGACTGGAAGGAGGCTTGGTCGCTCCCTCCTCTCCTCCCCCGTGAGGCAAAGCAAGAGACTTACCCAAGGGGATCCACTAAACTTGATTGCTGTGAGACCTGAAATAGTCCTTCTGGTAAGAAGGACCCACCCCGTGGAGGGCTTGCAAGATTAGGACCAGCACCATGAACTGAACATGAAGACAAAGAGGCAAGGGAGAGACTTCAGAATATGTGCCACATGAACAAAATGGCTAGTCCCAGTCAACGTCTGGGCTGCCACATTTTTGGTCCAGTTGCAGGTTCCAGATTATCTTCAAGGGCAACCCTAGAGTGAGTGTGATACAGTAGTCTAGTGCAGATTAACCGTGGAGTGGAACAGCATGGCTAGTTCGATTGACACCTGCAAGGGAAGATCATTTCCATGTTTGATGTAATTAAAGACACAAAAGCGCTCTCGGTTACATAGTAACAGGTTGATCCTAAACAGAGTTGCAGTGTTCTAAGACCATTGATTTTAGTGGATTTTGAAGAGGGTAAATCTGTTTAGTATTGCACTATAACTTGCTTTTTCAGCTGGAAGGCTGGATTCAACAAGGTTTCTAAGCTCTTCACTGAGTCTGTCATAGAAAGAATGACCCTGCCAAAGTGGCAGCACAGTTCCTTTGAGATTAATACCTCGCACATGGACTGCTTACAAACCGCTGCTTCAGAGCGGCATTAGGCCTCCCCGGAAGTGAGCTGGCAGAAACTGGAGCACCCCAAAACGTCCTGACAGCCCGCATAAGAGGGATGGGCCACAGGCACTCCGGGGAGCATCCAGAGCACTTGCACGCCCTGTCCACGGCTCCCCAGGTGCTTACCAGCCATCTAGACAGCTGGGAGGGCACCTCGAAGGCACCCCAGCCAAAAAGCACCACTTTGGAATGGTGCCTTTTAAAGCCAACTCCTGGTTAGCTGGGGGTGGGAGCAAGATGCCAGGCAGATGTGCGCATCCGGATGCACTTTTGGGGGGCGCTCGCCTGCCATACCCTGGGTGGCTTAAACCACTCATCAGTAACCAGCCCTGGATTAATTTTCTGTTTGTTCTCCTTCAGCTGTAGCATCCAGGTACCAGCTCAGAAAAGAGACAACAGTTTAACAAGAGGCCTTGTTAAGGAAATATAGAGGTGATTGTCATCAGCATATTGATGATGCTCAGCTTCAAAGCTATAGGCGATTTGTTGAGAGGTCTTAAATAAATATTGATGCACAAGGGTGATGGTACTGAATCCTGCAGAACCCTGTTGGGTACATTTCAAACAGCCTATTCCAAATCTTCCAGCAGTGCCTGACCCAGAAAGAAGTACCTAAGCCAAGGAACCTAGTATTCCAGGCATCTGTTAAGAACTTTAGCAGAATTGTTGCTTAGACTGCCAGAATCAATCAGACATTCTAGAATCCTAATGGATCATCTCTTGGTCTCTGAGGGTGGACCATCCTTCAACAGCCTTCTAGGGAGACGGTACTGTAACCACCGGTGCCTTCAGGAGAAGATGGTCCGACCATGGCACAAGGCGTGTATTTAGCTCCCTAATCTGACCACCAGGTTCGTGCCCAGTACAAAACCCCCTTAAAACAAGCATGTGAGTCTTTCCCCGCGTAGACCTGAAAGAACATTGAACGGCTCTGGGGTAACCATGGAAGCCAGAAAGTCCCCCGTGTGACCTGTTCAAAGCTGCTTTTGCATGGATATTTGGAACCCCAGACCAGTGTTTGGAGAGACAGGCAAGCAGTATACCTTCGAGATACCTGTTCTGTCTCTGGAAACCCAGAAACTAGGTGTAAGCAAACAAAAAACGAAGCAAGGCAATGATTTGCAGCAGCAATCTGTGGAAAAAAAAGAGAAAGATTCAGTCCCAGACTGTTTAGGGCCTTCCAAGTAATAACCAGCACTCTGAGAAAGACTCATGGAGGATTAAAGTGTTTAAAATGTGGAATTCACCGCCAGAGGATGTATTGATTGCCACAGGCATAGACATCTTTAAAACAAGATTAGACAGGTTCACGGAGGATAAATCTTTCAGCGGCTACCAGCCATTGTGACTAAAGGGAACCTTTGTACCCTGTTTGTTGCCTCCCCCAAGACAACTGCTTGGCTGCTGTGTGAAAAAGGATGCTGGGCTAGATGGACCACTGGTCTGATCCAGCAGGGATCTTATGTTCTTACGAACCACCCCCTTCTGGGAGGTTGATGCAGGAGTTAATATTGGCTGGAGTTACTTGGATCGCAGTGACATCCAACCAGGTATCAGTCAAACATGCTAGGTGAATCCTGCCCACTTAAAAAAATCACGTGGTTGTTATTCCTTGTAGATCTGGCACTTCACAGAAGTATAGATGGCAAGAGCTTCAGTGAAAGTCAGGCTGATTCCACACTCACCTTTTCCCGGGGAAGGCTTCTGTTTCTGGGCGGAGCAAACTGGCGATTTTGCACCAGTTGCTCTGCATCGGCATTTTGTGTGGGGCAAACCCACGATTTGCCTCGCCAAAGTGTAAACCTGTTTTTTCAGGTTTACGCTGCGGTGAGGCAAATCGCGGGTTTGCCCCGCGCAAGATGCTGGCGCGGAGCAACTGGTGTGAAATTGCCAGTTTTCTCCGCCCAGAAATGGAAGCTTTCCCCGGAGAAAGGTGAGTGCGGAATCAGCCTCTGTTTACCCGCATTGGTGGATGATCGGGTATTCTGCCTTTTGTCATGTGCTTCAGAGTAACATTTATGAATCCTGATGTTCAATTTTTAAAAAATTAACCTGAGGCGCTCAGCCCATACAGATTCAGTAGGAGGCTCACAGTTGTAAAATTATAAAAACACAATAGAATATCAACCATGTTTAAAGTATCTGCCCCAAACCCAGTTAAAATTCAGTGGCAGCATCTGTATAGTTCTAAAAAACACCCAAAGACAAAAGAGCTGGGGGGGCGGGGGTGGAATCACGTCAGAGTTTGGGCAAAGACCTTTGACCTCATACCATAACTATACAAAATAGGCACTTATATAAAGTGCCACAATGGGAAGAGTCCTTTATAGCCACCCATGTTATTCCCAGATATGGGCTACATGGAGAAGAACTTTTCTGAGGTCTTAATTGTTGGGCAGGAATACATGGAAAAAAGGGGTCCCTTAGTTTTTCTGGTCACGGACTGTTAATAAGTAACAACTGGCATGTTGAACCGGACCTGGAAACAGATAAATAGCCATGGCTTTCGAAATTGGCATACTGCAGCCTCTACAACCAGCACCTGGTAATCATAAGTCCACTGCCTTTTGTACCTGTTTGAACGTCTGCACCCTTTTCAAGGAAAGGAAAGGTCCCCTGTGCAAGCACCAGTCGTTTCCAACTCTTTCATAACATTTTCACGGCAGACTTTTTACAGGGTGGTTTGCCATTGCCTTCCCCAGTCGTTTACACTTTCCCCCCAGCAAGCTGGGTACTCATTTTACTGACCTCGGAAGGATGGAAGGCTGAGTGAGCCTGGAGACGGCTACTTGAAAACCCAGCTTCCTCCGGGGATCGAACTCAGGTCATGAGCAGAGCTTAGGATTGCAGTACTGCAGCTTTAACACTCTGTGCCATGGGGCTCTACTCTGCGCCACAGGGCTCTACCCTTTTCAAAGGCAGCCCTATTTGGAGCCCATTATTATGAAGAAGAATTGGCTTTATACCCTGCCTTTTGCTACCTGAAGGAGTCTCGGAATGGCTTGCAATCGCCTTCCCTTCTTCTCCCCACAACAGGCACCTTGTGAGGCGGGTGAGGCTGAGAGAGCTTTCAGAGGTCTGTGACTGACCTAAGATCACCCAGTTGGCTTTTATGTGCAGGAATGGAGAATCAAACCCGGCTCTCCAGATTAGAGTCTGCCACTCTTAACCACTGCACCAAACTGGCTCTCCAATCTGGACTTGACCATCATGTGCGTATCTTGGTCAAATCAGGCTTTCTGAGTTTTGACACTCTTCCATTCTGAGTCAGCTGATTTTCCTGGGTAATATCCTTCCAGTTCGGGTGACATGCCAAGTCTGTCCATGATACCTTTCTACCCCAAGGACGAGCTCTTGCTTGGCTTGCTGCATGTTTCTCAGAGATGACTTGTAAAATATTCACACAGCCTGCAGCAGTTTCTCACTTGCTCACCGGCTGGCAAATCAGATGAAATATAGCTAGTAAATACAAAGACGTCTTTGTCTCTCTCCTATCTGAAAACAGATGCTGATCTAACTACTGCAGAGTAAAGCACATCCTGTTTTAATAGACTCTTGGAAGACTTGCTTTTTGTTGCCTTCTTGTGGGACATCTTGGACCTCAGTGGCAGAACTTGGGATTTGCATGCACAAAACTCCATGTTCCAAGCTCCAACCTTTCCAGTAAGAAGGATTTGCAGATACTGGGATGGGAAAAAAGACCTCCATGCAAAGCCTTGTAGAGCCTCTGTCAGTCAGAGAACTTGAGCCAGGTGATCCAGTGATCTGAGTCTTTACAAAAACACAGAGGTCTTTTTTTTTTTTTCAGCAGAAGCTCCTTTGCATATTAGGCCACACACCCGTGATGTAGCCAATCCTCCTGGAGATTACTGAAGGAGTAAGAGTCCTGTAAGCTCTAGAAAGATAGGCTACATCAGGGGTGTGTGGCCTAATATGCAAAGGAGTTCCTGCTACAAAAAAAGCCCTGTATACATACCCACAATCACAGGTGGGGCCCCAATACTCACAGGGAGAGGAATCCCATTCCCATCTGGCCTAACTCACCTTGGAGACCAGCCACAGTGGTGGTGGCATCTAAGAGCTGTTCCAAGCTTGGAGTGGCTCCCAGCACCCTCCATGGTTGGACCTGGAGCATCTCCTACTGTCTGCGGGGCCCAGAGCAGCTCCTGCCATCACAGCTGGGCCCAGAGTGGCTCCCAGCGTCCATCACTGTAGCCAGGCCCAGAGCTTTCAGGCTCCGCCATGGCTGGGCCAGTGGTGGTTCCCAGGCTCTGCTGCGGCTGCAGCCGCGGGGTTCTGCTACAGCCCTTGCTGCCAGGCTCCAGGCAGTGCTGAGCTGCCACTGCAGCAGCACCTGGACCCTCCCCAGCTTCCCATTGAAATTTAACCCCACCCCTGCCTCAATGGATATATTTTGTTTAACTTTTCAGATGTTTCCTGGTATCTGTGATTTGGTCTTTTTTTTAAACAGGGTGGGATGTAGACATTAATTAAGATGAAGCAATTTGTTTTACTTGATAACACCACAGCCGTAGCTATTTTATCAAGGGAAGGTTTTTCTAAGCAAAAAAAGTTCAATGCATCTGAAGCAAAAATTGCTAAACCTCCTTTCATTCTTGTTTTTTGTTTGGTCTATGACTGTAAATAAACTGACTGACAGATTTTTCCTGCAAGCCTATGGGGTCCTCCAAGTTTGCAGAAAAATCTTAGAAATCCACAAATGGGGGCCATACTTGGGAGACAGATTTGCTGAACAGAGAAGAACCAGTAGAGTACTATGTTGAAGCCTCATGCATGGTTTTCTGCTGTGGCTGCAGGTTCCAGGGGTTGCTTATGTTTTTTTTCCTCTTCAAGATGGTTATGGTGTAGAAGAAGAAGAAGACGGTAGATTTATACCCCACCCTTCTCTCCGAATTGGAGACTCGGAGCGGCTTACAATCTCCTAGATCTTCTCTCTCCCACAACTGACACCCTGTGAGGTGGGTGGGGCTGAGAGGGCTCTCACGGCAGCTGCCCTTTCAAGGACAACTCCTGCGATAGCTATGGCTAACGCAAGGCCATTCCAGCAGCTGCAAGTGGAGGAGTGGGGAATCAAACCCGGTTCTCCCAGATAAGAGATCGCACACTTCACCACTACGCCAAACTGGCTCTCATGTATGCAAGGACCTGTTTGTTTTCTTATTGTGTACAGCATGCAGTGCTTTTTAAAGCAACGTACCTCGCTTAGCACAGCTAAGTGTGCCCGCTGTGCTAAGCGAGGTAAAAATTGTGTGCCATGGTAACCCAAATTGTGCAAAGAAACCCTCCCCCCTGATAATTCTACATTTTGCATAAATTATGTGAATGCACATAATTCGTCTTCCTTTGCTCTATTTGTTCCTGACCCTTGGACATGCTATTTAGCAGCTTCTCTGACTTCTGAGACTCATGAGTCGCATACACTTTGCAAGTGTGCTTCTACAACCATAAGGGTAGGAAGTTCCTTTTTCAAAATGGTTGCTGCTGCTCAGGAAGCTGAATACCGAATGACCTACTTTTTCCGTAGGTATTCTGCATTCCTGTGGAAGTGCAGTGTGTGTTCCATTTTTATTTTAGAATGGCTGATGATGAAAATGATGATTGCATCGGCACTTACCTCTTTCCAAAAGCTTTGAGTTCCCGTTTTGTTGCACTGGGAGTCTATGAATAGTTGCGGGACAAACTATAGTCCCTCATGGGAGGAGATGTGGCTCAGTGGTAGAACGTCTGTTTGGCACGCAGAAGATCTCAGATTCAATCCCTGGCATCTCTACCTAAAAGGATCAGGTGGTAGGTGATATGAAAGACCCACTGGAGACCCACTGAGTGGACAGTACTGACATTGATAACCAAGGCTGTGATTATTTGTAAGGCAAATTAATGTGTTTGCATTAGCTCTGCAACTCTTGACATAGGAGAGTGTCATAATTTGTGATATGGTAGCGCAGCTGGGACCTTTTGTTGGTTTTGCACATTACAAGCATAGACAGCTTCAAGAGAAGATTGGATAAACATATGGAGCAGAGGTCCATCAGTGTCTATTAGCCACAGCTTATTGTTGGAACTCTCTGTCTTGGGTAGAGATGCTCTGTATTCTGGGTGCTTGGTGGGCACAGTGGGAGGGCTTCTAGTGTCCTGGCCCCACTGGCGGACTTCCTGATGGCATGTGGGTTTTTTTGGCCACTGTATGACACAGAGTGTTGGACTGGATGGGCCACTGGCCTGATCCAACTTGGCTTCTCATATGTTCTTATGTACAAAGAGGCATGGCCATGTTTGGCCTCCCAAAGCCCCTTCTCACAGCTCAACTCCTTCTCCTCTCTCCCGTCTTTGCAGTCCATCTGCAAGAGAATCGGAACCCATTTTGGGCTCCCAACCCATGGTTTGAGAGCCACTGCCTTAAAACATATCAGATGTATGCAGAAGTGGCCCTTCAGGAGTAGCCATCTGGTAGCACATAAGGAAGACATGCATGTTGATTGGCTCTGGGGGCTCTCTCGGTTATTGTGTGTTGCAGAGCAAAAGTCCAGAATGGGCCTCAGAATCGCTGCTGCCACCACCCTTGCCAGAGCCATTGCCTGGCAAGAGGCAAACAAGAAGTGGCCCTTGTTTTATTTATTTACTTACTTACTTTCCATTTATATCCTGCCAATTCCAAATGGACTCTTCTTCTTATAACCCCTCCCTGTAGAATCTCCTGGACCCTGGGAATCTCCTGTGATTGCCTATTGACTGAGACCACCCCTGATTGCTTCTTTTAGTTATTTAACCCCAGCCTCTGCACATGGAAACTCCATTAACTATGCATGCATTTGTCTGATCCTTTTTTTAAAAAAGGTCATATTTGTAACCATCTGTGACGGAACGGCCCTGGTTTGCCTACCAGACCCCTTTCCCCTTTTTGGAGGGAGCTATTTCTCCTCCGGCCACTTGGGCTCGCTGCCACCACCTGCTCAGTCTAGGGGTTCGGATTGAGAGGAACAGGACTCCCAATCCCCCTCTCCAGCTCTGAGGCCAGGCCTCAAGGTCCTCTGCCACCGTGTACTTGGGTATCACAGAGACCACAGCACTTCTTTGGGGAACCCCTGGAGGATTGGCACCTTATCCAACTACATGCCTTTCCCCTTCCCCGGGGCCCCCTTCATAAAGCAGCGTGGTCTAAAGTGGTTGGGGATCTATGTGGTACAAAGTTTGACTGCCAGCATTCAAAACAGTAAAAATATTTAATTAGAAGAGAAAAAGAAAAGAAAAAAAAGCAGTTGCATGTATAAGTTTAGCACAGCACCTGAACAGCAACCAGAAGGACAAATAAAAGGTGGATTTAAATGCATCCTCCCGTCTCTGGTCTAAACTTGCCCTGCCTTGTGGATGACTTCCTCGGTCTGACTGCCTGGAGTCCACTCCTCCTCTCCCTCTTGAGAAGGCCTCTCCCACAGTCAGGAGCCCACAGACTGACAACCTCTCTCCTTGAGGGCCAGCCGAGAACTGAACTTTTCCCGCCTCACTCCAATAAAAAAAAAAGAACTTCCTGCCCCTCTAGGAGGCTTTCCCCCTAGAGGTGATGGTTTAACTCCGGAAGGGAGGAGGGAATGAGGGGAAGGCTAGGCCACAAAGCCTGCCTTAGCTGTTTCATGTTCCCTCCCAACCAAGCACCACCATTAACTAAGATGTAGTTTCTCCACACCATCAGTTCCCTATCTGGTTGTAGTGAACTCTGTAAAGGAGCTGGGCAAAGAAGTACTTTCTTCTGCCAGCTGGCTTCCTTGGGTGACCTCAGTTCCTATTGTTGCAAGGACAAGTGAGAAAACTAAGAGATAAACTATTTAGGGCTGCCAGGTCCAACTCAGGAAATATCTGGGGACTTTGGGGGTGGAGCCGGGAGACTTTGGGGGTGGAGCCAGAAGCACAGTTGTGACAAGCATGAAAGGGTTCTGGCCATCACATTTAAAGGGACCACATTCCTTTTAAATGCCTTCCCTCCACTGGAAATAATGGAATATGGGAGCGCCTTCTTTTGGGGCTGATAGAATTGGACCCCCTGGTCCAATCTGGGTCCTTTACAAAATAAGAGCCTTTACTGCCCCGTGGAGTAAAATCTGTCGATGATTGGAAAAGAAAGAATCAGATGAGTAAAATTAGGCAGCCAGCTTTTCATACAGCAGTTACTGAATCAAGGATACAGTAGACCCTCATTGTCATTTTCTAGTGTTACCTTGTGTTGCCATTTTCCTTCTGTTTCTGTTATTCACCTCCTCCTCCCCAACTCACTTAATGACTTTACTGCCTTTCAACTTTGTTTGCCTTTCATTCCCACAAGTTGCCATTGTGACCTAGGCAAGTTTCAGTGATGTTCTTTTATTTACTGTCACGAGAATCTGATGTTGGGCAGAGACGCACGTTAAGCATCAGTTCCAGGAACATCGTGTTTGCTAACTGTTTCTATCGAACTCATCATCTCCAGCACGCTTGATCTTGGATACAGCTTGGTGAAACAAGTCCTTTTTTCCCCATTGATCCATCCATACCCTAGAAGAAGAAATCTAGCCTGGCGATGAGGGACAATTTCACATCGTTAACAAGGGTTTTGAAATCCACAGCCCTCCGGGCCATAATCCTTCTTTGATTGCTTAACATGTTTGCCACCTCGAGATGAAGATTAATTCTATACATAGAATTGGAAGCCCCATTAACATGCTGATGATATGCATCTGCGTGATTCTTTCCCAATCAGGGCCTGCAAATTCATTATCAGGTATGAAGAAACAAGGAGAAGGCATTGCCAATTGGGATGCACTGATGTCTTGTTCCCAACCATGAGAAAAACTGAGGTGCTTCTATTGAGTATGTCATGGATTCAGAGCCTCTGGCTCAGCCTTTCTTTGTTTCACAGGGTTTGTTCAGCGGTAGCGCAATAGAATTACGATGTTGCCGTCTCTCAGCCATGCCATTCCCATCGGAAAACCTTCATGCATCGGACGGGTTATGAAATGTACTTCTCTGCAGTTGCTAGGTTTATATAGCTGCTTCTACATGCGTTTCATCTTCAGATCCCATCAGACGCAAATGGCATGAGAAAAACGGCACTACGTTCCCCATCCCATCCCACCCCACCCCCCATTCTCCATTACGAATTTTCTTCACTCTTACATGTTTTTTAGACTAGAACATTTCAGCTGTTTTGCTGGCCTCCAGCTGTTTTGAGCCAGACTGGGTGCTTATAAAATGGCTAAACAGGCTCTTGAAAGAAGTTTGCTTTTGCAAGGGAACATACCATACAGCTTTTACTGCTTATTCTTCAGTTCTGCAGATGTGCAAGAGCGTCATTTAATGTCAGCCTGTTAAAAGTGTCCTCTGGATTTCAGGTTCACCTGGGATAAACTTGGGGCTTTTTTTTTTTTTTGCAGGAATGCACAGGAACGCAGTCCCGGCTGGCTTGGCACCAGGGGGTGTGGCCTGATATGCAAATGAGTCCCTGCTGGGCTTTCCCCACAAAAGCCCTGTGTAAAACAATGGTGATGTCAGGGGGTGTGGCCTAATATGCAAATGAGTTCCTGCTGGGCCTTTTCTATACAAAAAGCCCTGGATAAACTGAATGGGAAATCTTGGCGTGCTGAGCAGATCTGCGTTCTTCTAGGTACCTTGAAACCAGTCGGCATTTAGAAATGTGTGACTTAGTTTAGGATGGCAATGTAAGGGTGCAAATTGTCTAGTTCCATTCCAAACTTCAGGATTCTGTTTCATTCAGCCCTCTTGCAGACATTCAGCTCTTCCTCTGCATAGGCATCCATATGGCTTCTGATCACATCGTAAATTAAAACTTTTTTTCCTTGACAATGAACTGAAATGATACTATCAGCTAATAGAAAAACAAGCCTCGACAGCTACAAACACTGAAGTCCCGTTTCCAGCATTGTGTTTGCAACATAAACATGCTCCCCCCGCCCCCAGCCTGCATAGTAATGTGGTAAAATTGCATCAGAATAACATAGATGATTTTTCTAGGGAAATCTCATGAACAACATCCAGGAGACTTCCTGGATCCTGTGCATGAGACCATCCCAAGAAAAATCCCATTCCATTGTAATTTTGCTTTCCTTTGTTGGATTGCACTATCTAGCCCAGGGTTGTTTCCAACAGTGATCAGCTAGATGCCTTCTGGAAGCTTACAAAGCAGAACAAGAAGATACAGACTATTCTGTTTTGTTTGCTGCCAGCCTCTGGTATTAAGAAGTATACTGCCTCTGTACCTGAAGGACAACACATTTTTATTCTGAGTATAAGCTTTCATGTGCATGCACGGGAAAGTCAGTCTGGTGTAGTGGTTATGTGTACAGACTCTTATCTGGGAGAACCAGGTTTGATTCCCCACTCCTCCACTTACAGTTGCCGGAATGGCCTTGGGTCAGCCATAGCTCTCACAGAGCTGTCCTTGAAAGGGTAGCTGCTGTAAGAGCTCTCTCAGCCCCACCTACCTCACAAGGTGTCTGTTGTGGGGGAGGAAGGTAAAGGAGATTGTGACCGCTCCGAGATTCTGATTGGGACCGCTCTGAGACATAAATCTAATATCTTCTTCTTATCCGAAGAAGTGTGCATTCCCACCTATACAGGGCTTGTTTTGTAGCTTATACCCAGAATAAAAATGTGTTGGTCTTAAAGGTGCCACACTGGGCTCAGACTTTATTCTGTTACTTCAGACCAACACGGTTACCCATCTGAATCTGTTTAACTATCCTAACCAAGAACCACTAATCTTAAGGGTGTATACATATTTATTAAATCTATACAATATAATAAAAACTTTAACTGACACTGCAGCTATAGGCTCATTACAACACAACTCTAAACCAACACAAACCTTAACCAGAAGAAGAAGAAGAAGAGATTGGATTTATACCCTGCCCTTCACTTGGAGTCTCAGAGTGGCTTACAATCTCCTTTCCCTTCCGCTCCCCACAAAAGACACCTGGTATGGTAGGCAGGGCTAAGTGAGCTCTCCCAGAACTGCTCTTGAGAGGAACAGCTCTGAGAGAGTTATGACTGACCCAAGGTCATACCAGCAGGTGTGAGTGGAAGAGCGGAGACTCACATACCGGATTAAAGCCTGCGCACTTAACCACTACCCCAAACTGGCCTTACTGCTCCTAACACTCTTTTTTTTTTTTTGCCATCGTTACAGCCTATTGCAACCCAGTCGGGTTGTCAAGATAAGAGATGTTCAAAGGTGCCATTTGCCATTGCCTGCCTCTGCAGCACGACCCTGGTATACTCGCATATTGTCACCACCAAAATGTTAATCCTCAGTTGGCAGTCTTACCTAAAATCATTACTTCATCAGTCTCTTAGTAAACATAACCATCCTTCACACCGATCCCAGTATCTGCTGCTGCATGTCCTGATAAGCCTTAAAATTATTCTAATACATGGTAAACAGACTCCAAGTGACTATGAACTTGGCACTTTTTCATCCTTACTGAGTCCATGTATACCTTTGCAGGGCTTGTTTTGTAGCAGGAACTCCTTTGCATATTAGGCACCCCCCCCCCCCATGTAGCCAGTCCTCCTGGAGCTTACAGTAGGCCCAGTAGTAAGAGCCCTATAAGCTCTTAGAGGATTGGCTACATCAGGGTGGTGTGGCCTAATGTGCAAAGGAGTTCCTGCTACAAAAAAGCCCTACCTATGCAAAGACAGCTTGTCCATTATCCATATGAATCCTGCTTTATTTAGCTGCCGCCCCAAAGACAGAGCTGTCCGATGCTTCCATTTCTGTGCAGAATCATTCTAGCCACTATGAACAAATGTTGCAGCAGACACCTTCGTTGCCCCTATTTAGTGCTTTTGAAAAGCTATCTGTATCACTAGTCACTGTGATGCCTTCTAACATCAAATTCCTTTAGCTATAGTACATTCTGTGAACAAGTGCTTTCTTTTCTCTGTCCAGAACCTGCTTCAGGTCAATTTAATTGGGTAGGCTGAAGCTGTGGAATTCTAGGAGGTGTCATGTTCTTGAATCTTGAAGTACCCCTAAGAAGAACAGCAGCTTAGTCGCAGAGGGTCGAAACAGGCCTTCAGTGGACATCAGGAACATAAGAGAAGCCATGTTGGATCAGGCCAATGGCCCATCCAGTCCAACACTCTGTGTCACACAGTGGCCAAAAAACCCAGGTGCCCCCAGGAGGTCTATCAGTAGGGCCAGGGCACTAGAAGCCCTCCCACTGTCCCCCCCTCCCCCCCCCAAGCACTAAGAATACAGAGCATCACTGCCCCACACAGAGAGTTCCATCAATACACTGTGGCTTATAGCCACTGATGGACCTCTGCTTCATATGTTTATCCAATCCCCTCTTAAAGCTGGCTATGTTTGTAGCTGCCACCACTTCCTATGAGGAAGAAGGGGACATTCTTCTTAGAATTAACCTGCCTCCGTAGGAGTAAAAGGAGAATGGAGAGAGTCCAGAAACTGGTGTGGCAGGGAGAAATCCAGTAAAGACAGAGACCAAAAGAGCAAGGTGGGAAAGTGAGGGAAGGGCCAGTTTTCTGGCATGGGCAGTGATAATCTTGTACAATTTTTTTTTTGTTCCAGATTGGCCCAGTCTTCATTTTAGAATTAACCCGTTCATTAAAGGCCTACTTAGGAATAAAAGGAGTATGGAGAGAGACCAGAAACAGGTATGGCAGGGAAAAATCCAGTAAAGACAGAGGCCAAAATAGCAAGGTGGGAAAGTGAGGGAAGGGCCAATTTTCTTCCATGGACAGTGATGATCTCATACATGTTTTTGTTCTGGATTGGCCCAGCCTTAGGGTGGCCAGACCGTCCCGGTCTCCCGGGAAAGTCCCGGTTCTGGCCCCCAATTCCCGGCTCCCGGGCTGGCTATACCGGGACCATTAGAGGTCCCAGTTTAGCCAGCCAGAGAGCCGGAGGCCGCGCGCAGCGGGCGGGGAAGGCGGCGAGTGAGGGAGGGAGCATCCCTGCGCGTGTGCGGGGACGCTCCCTCCCTCCCTCGCCGCCTTCCCCGCCCGCGCGCGCGGCCCCGCGGCGGTGGCGGAGGCCGGGGGAGCGGCGGAGAGGCCGGCGCTGGTCGCTGGAGGCCCTCCAGCGACCAGCGCCGGCCTCTCCGCCGCTTCCCTGGCCTCCGTCACCGCCCCCGGGCCCCGCGCGCGGGCCTCCAGTGCAGGCGAAGGCCGGGGAGGGCGTCGCAGAGGCCGGCGCTGGTCGCTGGAGGGCCTCCAGCGACCAGCGCCGGCCTCTCCGACGCCTCCCCGGCCTCTCCGACGCCTCCCCGGCCTCTCCGACGCCTCCCCGGCCTCTCCGACGCCTCCCCGGCCTCTCCGACGCCTCCCCGGCCTCTCCGACGCCTCCCCGGCCTCTCCGACGCCTCCCCGGCCTCTCCGACGCCTCCCCGGCCTCTCCGACGCCTCCCCGGCCTCTCCGACGCTGCCGCCGGACTCTCCGCCGCCCTTGAAGCAGGTAAGGCAGGCAGGGAGGGAGGGGGCCGAAAGCGCAGAGGGGGGCTGCTAGAGGGGGGGCGGCCTTCCTTCCTTCCTTCCCTCCTTCCTTTCTTTCTTCCCTCCCTCCCTCCTCCCTTCCTCCCTTCCTCCTTCCTTTCTTCCTTCCTTCCCTCCTTCCCTCCCTCCTCCCTTCCTTCCCTCCCTCCCTCCTTCCCTCCTCCCTTCCTTACCTCCCTCCCTCCTTCCTTCCTCCTCCCTTCCTTCCCTCCCTCCTTCCTTTCTTCCTTCCCTCCTTCCCTCCCTCCCTCCTCCCTTCCTTCCTTCCTTCCTTCCCTCCCTCCCTCCTTCCTTCCTTCCCTCCCTCCTCCCTTTCTTCCTTCCCTCCTTCCTTCCCTCCCTCCTTCCTTCCTTTCTTCCTTCCCTCCTTCCTTCCCTTCCTCCCTCCCTCCTTCCTTTCTTCCTTCCTTCTTTCCTTTCTTCCTTCCTTCCCTCCCTCCTCCCTCCCTCCTTCCTTTCTTCCTTCCTTCCCTCCCTCCCTCCTCCCTTTCTTCCTTCCCTCCTTCCCTCCCTCCTCCCTTTCTTCCTTCCTTCCTTCCTTCCTTCCTTCCTTCCTTCCTTCCTTCCTTCCTTCCTTCCTTCCTTCCTTCCTTCCTTCCTTCCTTCCTTCCTTCCCTCCTTCCTTCCTTCCTTCCTTCCCTCCTTCCCTCCCTCCCTCCCTCCCTCTGGCCACCCCTGGAGTAGACAATACTTTGGTGACATTAATAGTGACTTTGGTGGACCCAAGCACTGATTCAGTGTAAGGGAGCTTTGTGTTTGTGACTGGACTAGACAATACTGACTTTCGTGGATCCAAGCACTGATTCAGTGTAAAGGAGCTTTCTGTTTGTGACTGGACTAGACAATACTGACTTTCGTGGACCCAAGCACTGATTCAGTGTAAGGGAGCTTTCTGTTTGTGACTGGACTAGACAATACTGACTTTCGTGGACCCAAGCACTGATTCAGTGTAAGGGAGCTTTGTGTTTGTGTCTTCTGGTGCAATTTTGTTCTCAGATCCTGTATTTACTTCATCAGTACATGGGATAAGGCACTTTCTCAACTGTGCTGCATAATGCAGCCTATTTATTTTGTCCTGTTTTCTCTGTTGGCTCTATCTGCGCCACCTTCATCACTTTCGGGGTGTGGATCCCCCAGTGGGGTGGTCCCCCGACTCCCTCCGCCGGCTGTTTCTGATAGCCCTGTGCCCCCTCTTTCATTTGATATGTGTTCCGTGCGGGTGCCACCCTCCTGTCGGGAGATGCCGCAAAATGAGCCCCCTTGAGGCTTATGGCGGCAGGGCTCGGGGGAAGCGAGCTAGACTGCTGTTCTTTTGAGGGGTTATAGAGTGTTTCGAGCCCGTCCCTGTGGCATCGGTCCCATCGTTGTGGGGCCCAGGGGGCCTGCGCAGCGGCACGCTGAAGCAGCCTGTCGGTCACTTCCGGGTTCCTGTCCTGCATCTCGACCTGTGTTATTAGTGACAGGCTGCGCCGGCATGCCGCTGCGCCGGCCCCCTGGGCCCCACAACGATGGGACCGATGCCACAGGGACGGGCTCGAAACACTCTATAACCCCTCAAAAGAACAGCAGTCTAGCTCGCTTCCCCCGAGCCCTGCTGCCATAAGCCTCAAGGGGGCTCATTTTGCGGCATCTCCCGGCGGGAGGGTGGCACCCGCACGGGACACATATCAAATGATAGCGCAGGGCTATCAGAAACAGCCGGCGGAGGGAGTCGGGAGACCACCCCACTGGGGGATCCACACCCCGAAAGTGATGAAGGTGGCGCAGATAGAGCCAGCAGAGCAAACAGGACAAAGTAAATAGGCTGCATTATGCAGCACAGTCTCACTGGAATCTCACTGGAATCTGACTGGCTTCTCAGCGTGGAACCCGTTCTCTCTAGTCTTCTCACTTTGAAAAAAGTAAAAAAATAGTTTTATTTAACTTTATTTCCCCCTTTCTCTCTCTATAAATAATCTTGGTGTTTCCGGCGGTGATATTTGGGGGATTTTTGGGGACGTCACAGGAAGTGCTGTGAAGTCACTTCCTGTTTCCGGCAGTGGCATTTGGGGGAAATGATGTCATTTGGGGGAAATGTTGTCACAGGAAGTGATGACACTTCCTGCTTCCGGCAGGCGGCGCAGGGGAAATGATGTCACGGGAAGTGATGTCACTTCCTGTTTCCGGCAGGTGGCGCGGGGGGGGGAATGATGTCACAGGAAGTGATTCACTTCCTGTTTCCGCCGGTGGCATGACGTCACCGGAAGTGACGTAATTTCCTGTTTCCGACGGCGCGCGCGTGCTTCGCGTGCGCACACCCCTACCTTCCCCCCCCCAAGGTGTCCCTGGCTGGCCTTCAGACATTATGGCCACCCTACCCAGCCTTCATCTTTCAAAGGGATGCCAGCCTCCAGATGGGACATAGGAATCCACCAGAACTATGGCTTATCTCCAGACTAGAGAGGTCAGTTCCCATGGAGCAAATGGCTGCTTTGGAGGATGGACTCTATGGCACTGTACTCCACTGAGGTCCCTGTCCTCCCCAGGCTCCATCCTCAAATCTCCAAGATCTCCAAATCTCCTAACCTGGATCCGGAACCCTACTGTCCCATCCCCTGCAGGTGGCCAGGTGGGATCTGACAGCTCTAATCTTCGAGCAAAATGGCTTTCAGACACTGCTTCTGTGTAGCTTGCCATCAGAAATCGTGGCTTTTTCTGAGGCCGCAGCTGTGCAAGCACTGGGGCAATTGTTGTACATTCCATGAGGAACATCTAATCACAAGTAGCCATAAACACTTGAAATGTAGCATTTAATAGAGAGACAAAACTTGATTCAGGCAGGAGGCCTGAAAGAAAGGGCCCAGAGGGCTCCCACCCTTCCAATATGCAAAAGCTTCTAGGACAGGTTGGAGAAAGAGCTTCAGGAACAGTGTGCGGTATCCATTTTTGAGCCTAACCTTGAAGTCTGGGTACACTGGCCAGAGGGATGACCAAAAGAATCTGGAATAGTTCCTTCCACCAGGAGCAGATCTGGAGACTGGGCCTGTGGCAATGGAATGTGCATTAGGGTTGAAAGTCAATGTCCTGGTTCCAGTTTGACCACTGGCCTTATGAGCTTTAGAACATAAGAACACAAAAGAAGCTGTGTGGGATCAGACCAATGGCCCATCCAGTCCAACACTCTGACCGATTTCCCACTCACCTTGTTCCAGTCTTGTTCCTTTTCCCTGCGGGGCTGCTGCTGGATTTCGCACAAGCTGCCCCGAGTCGGCGAGTTGCCCTGCCCCTTTTCAAGTTCCCTCCGTGACAGACAGAAACCGGTTTTCAGAGGATCCTGCCTGCTGCGGAGGGAACTTGAAGAGAGGCGGAGCAACTTGCTGGTCCGGGGCAGTTTGTGCAAAATCCAGCAGCAGCCCCGCGGAGAAGAGGAGAGTGAGAGCAGCGTAAGGTTAGTGGGAAATCGATCTCTGTGTCACACAGTGGCCAAAACCCAGGTTAAAAGGGAATTGCTTTATTAAAGGAGGTTTGCTTTGTTAAAAGACAGGAAACTCCTCTTCTTTTTTATTTTTATTTTTTATTATTATCTGTTTATTTATATTCTCACTTAGCCCTGCCTACCATACCAGGTGTCTTTTGTGTTTACTTATGCATTGCATTGCACTTCTGATTTATACCCTGCCCTTCACTTGGAGTCTCAGAGTGGTTTACAATCTCCTTTCCCTTCCGCTCCCCACAAAAGACCTTCTCCTTTAATAAAGCAGCGGGGGGGGGGATGCATGCAGTAAATGGGGCAGGGGGTGGGGGGAGGCCAGAGGAGGTGGAGGCAGGCCGGAGGGTGCTAGCAGCGGCCGTGGCAGCAGTGGGGGGAGAGGGATGCATGCAGCAAATGGGAAAGGAAGGAGGGAGGGAGGAGGTGGGTGGGCGCTGTGCCACAGGGGGGCAGCAAGGGGGGTGCCTGTGCCAAGGGCCGGTCCTGATAATACAGCACTGCAGGGATAATTTTCACAGAAAAAGAGGTGCTGGAGCTCATTAGCACACCTCATCTGCAATATTCATTTGCATATGCCACACACCCGTGACATCACCAGAAGGTGTATTAAATTATATCAGTTCAGCATCTACCTTAAAATGCTTCTTGATTTAGAATTGTCATAACAAAACCTTACTCCCATCATACTTTTTAAATGACTTTCTCTTATGTGGCCACAGTGGCATGAGGAAGATTCCATCTTTCTGCTTTTACTTATTCTCCCTTTTTTGTGTGTGTGTGGGGGGGGAGGAATTAGGAAGTTTGTCAAATCTTAGAGTGCAGTAAAATTCTCACGGGGGGGTTGAACAATGGAGCCCAGAAGCAAGTATTTGGGGGGGGGGGGGGTGTCAGAAAGATAAAGCACAAAAAAAATTAGAGGTTCCGGAGCCCCACTCTTGTGAGCTCCTGCCCAAAATGAGACCTGCAGGACAGGCACGTGTGTGTTGCTAAGAACAAATTGCTTCAGAATTAGGTAAAGGATTGCGTGGAAAGAAAACAACAGCAGTCTAACTCATCTTTCTAGTTCTGATTTGTTCCCTCTGACCCTAAGAAGGAAGGAATGGAAGTTTCCCCCCCAAGGCTCTACCCCCTGTGTACGTGCAGAATAGCATGAACTATCTTCAATATATTGATTAGCCAGTATCAATGTTAAAGTCACCTCATTAAAAAATAAAACCTCCACCTTTTCGGTGGGAAGAATCTACTCTACACATTGGCTGCGACCACACACACACAATAATGCACTTCCAATCCACTTTCAGTGCGCTTTCCAACTGGATTTTTGCCAGTTCGCACAGTAAAATCCAGTTGTAAGATGCACTGAAAGTGGATTGAAACTGTATTATTTAATGTGTGTGATCACAGCCCTAAATTGGTTCTATGCTAAACTTGCTATTATTAGCTTACAGAAGCGTCAGTTTAACTCTTTCATGACTAGTGTTCCCTCTAAACGGAGTTAGTGCGAGCTAGGTCACACATTTTTGCCTTAGCTCAGGAAGGATGACCCTGGAGCACACTAATTTATGCAGTAGCTCACGGTTTTAATGCCGGTAGCTCACAAAGCAGAGTTTTTGCTCACAAGACTCTGCAGCTTAGAGAGAACATTGACCCTTTCATAGTCATCCATTCCCCAGTGGAGGGAGCATGGCTCAATGGTAGAACATCTATTCAGCGTGCAGAAGGTCCCAGGTTCAATCCCTAACGTCTCCAGTTAAGAGAATCAGGTCGGAGGTGACGTGACCCAGAGAGACACTTCCCCAGTCTGAGTAGATATCGCTGACCTTGATGGACCAATGGTCTGATTCAGTATAAGGCAGCTTCATTTGTTGGCTCAACATAAATGGGTGTTTGCTCAGAACTCCCTTATGCAAGCACCCAACGTTGTGTCACTCTTTGTCAGCAGAATATTTCAGAATAATTTGTGTTACCAGCCTGCTGCACTTTAATGTGGTGTCTGAATGCAGTCTTTGGAAAGTGTCTATCTCAAGAAACTCACGTCAGCTTTTGGACCATGTACAAACATAGGTACACAATGCCCAGTCCTTTATATACATGTTTCATTCGTCGTATTACTTAAATGCCAATTAGATGTTGTAAAGTTATTGCGACAGAACGGTGAATCTGATCAGACTGCGAGAGCTGTACCCATGAATAAAAACTTACGGAAATATAGACCCTCAGTGTGCATGGCGCTATTTGGTAGTGTACTAAATTAATTTTAGTTCCACATGATCCATGTAATTTGGGTTTTTTAAAAAAGAAAATCTCACTACAGTTCCCACATCTGTGAAGCTCTAGGAACTGTGGGGATGCACATCTGGGTCAGCGCTGCTGTGTGAAGCAGATATTAAAGATACAATTGGAATTTGTCCTGTGCCATCTGGTACGTGGGCAGTGTCTACCTGAAATTAATTAGTTCTCAGATGTCTACTTCTGGTGCAGACAGCAGTCCTATGAAATGTTGATCCAGCGAGATTAAAGCAATCAGATTCAAAATAGCTTAGGTGTAATGTCACCTTTTACTGGAGGGCAGGATGATTGAATGGATTGTAGAGAGCTGCCATCTGCTACCATTGGTCTGCCTAGTTTGGTGTTGTCTACTCTGACTGGCGGCAGCTTTTCAGGGTCACAGGCAAGAGAGAGGTCTTCCACCTTATGTGCTAACTGTTCCTTTTTACTGGGGATACTGGGGATTGAACCTGGGAGCTCCCACATGCAAAACTAGCTGAGCCCAGGGGTGGAATTCTAGCAGGAGTTCCTTTGCATATTAGGCCACACCCCCTGATGTAGCCAATCCTCCATGAGCTTACAAGGCTCTTTTTTGTAAGCTCTTGGAAGATTGGCTACTTCAGTGGGGTGTGGCTTAATATGCAAAGGAGCTCCTGCTAGAATTCCGCCCCTGGCTGAGCCACAAGCCTGGATAGGATACCTTCATATGGAAATAGGTCTGTAGTTCACTGCAATGATTGCTGTTCATGCCTCCTGTTATTGTAGGTATCATCTCGACTTCTCTGCATTCTCTTGTATATCATAATCCCACATATCCATCAGGTTGCTGTTCTCATTATTGCTGTTCTCACTGTTGCTCAGAGTATCACTGTATTGTTGTATTGTTCAGTGGATGTTTTATGATCATGTCCCTCGCCCTGTACTCTGTAATCTGCCTTTGGGTGCCAGTAAAAAAGGAAAAGGAAAGGTCCCCTGTGCAAACACCAGTCGCTTCTGACTCTGGGGTGACGTTGCTTTCACAGTGTTTTCACAGCAGACTTTTTATGGGGTGGTTTGTCATTGCCTTCCACAGTCATCTACACTTTCCCCCCAGCAAGCGGGGTACTCATTTTACCAACCTCAGAAGGATGGAAGGCTGAGTCAACCTTGAGCCGGCTACCTGAAAACCCAGCTTCCACCGGGGATCGAATTCAGGTCGTGAGCAGAGCTTAGGACTGCAGTACTGCAGCTTTAACACTCTGTGCCACGGGGCTCACCAATAAGAAAGGCAAGTTACAAATAAGCTAAAACATTAGGAATGATTAGCGGACTGTTCTAAAAGTTTTGGTAATGTTTTGTCCCCAGAAGGAGGATAGTGTTTCACTTTGGAGGATAGTGAGCCAGTTTGGTGTAGCGGTTAATTGCATGACTCTTATCTGGGAGAACCAGGTTTGATTCCCCACTCCTTCACTTGCACCTGCTGGAATGATCTTGGGTCAGCCATAGCTCTTGTAGGAGTTGTCCTTGTAGGCTCTTGTAGGAGTTGTCCGCGTTTTTTCACCTTCGGCGGGCGAAGCAGTTGGCCCCCTTCCTGGAACGTGACGACCTGGCAACAGTGATTCATGCTACGGTCACCTCGAGGTTAGACTACTGTAATGCCCTCTACATGGGGCTACCCTTGTGCCGGACCCGGAAACTGCAGTTGGTGCAGAACGCTGCTGCCCGGCTGTTATTAGGGCTCCCAAGACGGGAGCACATTCGGCCGGGGCTCCGGGATCTGCACTGGCTGCCAGTAATATTCCGAGTCCGGTACAAGGTGTTGGTTATTACCTTTAAAGCCCTATATGGCCTAGGACCTGTCTACCTTAGGGACCGTCTTTCCCCACACGTTCCCCAGAGAGTACTACGCTCGGGTTCACAAAACCTGTTGGTAGTCCCCGGGCCAAAGGAGGCCCGTCTAAAATCCACCAGGGATCGGGCCTTCTCAGTAACGGCACCTTATTGGTGGAACCAGCTGCCGGAGGAGGTGCGGGCCCTGCGGGACCTAGGGCAGTTCCGCAGGGCCTGTAAGACAGCCCTCTTCCGGCAGGCCTATAATACTGACTGACAAGGAAATCTTTTGGATGGAACAAAATGCATCTGTAGACCGCCGGTTTTTATCTATCTTGCTTTTATTAATTTATGGTTTTAATTTTACTTGTAAGTGTTTTAAATTGTAGTATTTGAATTATCATGTTGTAAGCCGCCCTGAGACACTTCGGTGCGAAGGGCGGGGTATAAATCCCAATATAAATAAATAAATATAAATAAATAAATAGACAGCTGCTGTAAAAGCTCTCTCAGCCCCACCTACCTCCCAGGGTGTCGAAAAAACAGGTTTATGCTGCAGTGCGGCAAATTGTAGGTTTTCCCCATGCAAAATGGCAGCACGGAGCAGCTGGTGCAAAATCGCTAGCTTGCTCCAGAGAGAAACAGAAGCCTGGCGCGGAATCAGCCCAGGTTAGTGCGGAATCAGCCCAGGTTTCAAAAAACCCAGATTAAAGCTTCATTAACTGCTTTAACTTTCTAAAATGTATACCCAAAAAAATAGTGTTGGTCTCTAAGATGCTATTGGATTCAAATCTACCTTATCTTTAAGGCATGTGGAACCTTACCCAAAAAAATCCATTTGCCTTCAGAAGCCAAAGAAGGTTTTATTGTTAAGGCGTGTGAAACCTTTAAAAGAATATAGGGACACAGGATTCTTATCTCACCACAGATGCTAATTTTCTGCATTTCCTACCCTTAAGCATTTCTCTCTCCTGCAGCACTTTGCATTGCACTTTTCCATCCTGACTTCCTTCTTTGCAACACCCCTCCCACCTTCTGACTCAGACATAAAGGCTCAGGGATCTCTATTCCTACTTGTAATCTGATGAAGGGAGCGTGGATCTTGCTGGCCTCTAATCTTGCTCTTGTACTGCAGACCAACATGGCTACCATAGAATCATAAGAGTTGAAAGGGACAACTAGGGTCATCTAGTCCAACCCCCTGCACAATGCAGGAAACTCACAAATACCTCCCCCTAAGTTCACAGGATCCTCATTGCTGTCAGATGGCCATCTAGCTTCTGTTTAAGAACCTCCAAGGAAGAAGAGCCCACCAACCTCCCGAGGAAGCCTGTTCCACTGAGGAACCACTCTAACTGCCAGGAAGTTCTTCATAATGTTAAGCTGGAAATTCTTCTGATTTAATTTCAACCCATAGGTTCTGGTCCTACCTTCTGTGGCCACAGAAAACAATTCCAGACCATCCTCTATATGACAGCCCTTCAAGTACTTGAAGATGGTGATCATATCACCTCTCAGCCACCTTCTCTCCAGGCTAAACATCCCCAGCTCCTTCAACCTTTCTTCATAAGACTTGGTCTCCAGACCTCTCACCATCTTTGTCACCCTCCTCTGGGCCTGTCCCAGCTTGTCTAGATCCTTCTTAAAATGTGGTGCCCAAAACTGAACACAATGCTCCAGGTGAGGTCTTACTAGAGCAGAGTAAAGCAGTACTATCACTTCACATGATCTGGACACTAGACTTCTGCTGATACAGCCCAAAATTGCATTTGCCTTTTTAGCCACCGCATCACACTGTCGACTCATGATCAGCGTATGGTCCACTAAGGTCCCTAGATCCTTTTTGCATGCACTCCTGCCAAGACAAGTCTCCCCCATCCTGTAACTATGGATTTTTCCTGCCTAAATGCAGAACTTTACTTTTATCCCCGTTAAAATTCATTTTATTGGTTTCAGCCCAGTTTACCTGCCTGAAGTTTTAAAAAAACCAAACAAAAAAATGTGTCTACCTTCGGAAGCCGATGTACTTTAAAGAAGCCATATGAAAAAGACCCACATCTTTTCATTGCTTGTGGAGGCTGAAGTTGCCACCTCTGGGTTGGGACATTCCTGGAGATTTAGGGAGCGGTGGAATCTGGGGAAGGTGGGCTTTGGGAAGAGGAGGGACTTCAGTGGCGTATAGTGGAGGCTGACGACTGGAGGCCCACCCTGAATCCTGATGCTCAGTCGGATTGTCTCCCTAGTCCAGGAGTGATTTACATAGTTTCATTATTTGCTTATTTCCACACATCTCCGGTTCAGAATAGGCAAGGCTTTTTTTTTTTGTAGCAGGAACTCCTTTGCATATTAGGCCACACCCCCTGATGAAGCCAATCCTCCAAGAGCTTACACGGCTCTTCGTACAGGGCTTACTGTAAGCTCCAGGAGGATTGGCTACATCAGGGGGTGTGGCCTAATATGCAAAGGAACTCCTGCTACAAAAAAAGCCCTGAAAATAGGGAAAAGAAAATATTAAAGATGGCCTTTCCCCCTTCTCAAATCAGTGGTATGAACATATGAACATATGAGAAGTCATATGAACATATGAAGCTGCCTTATACTGAATCAGACCTTTGGTCCATCAAAGTCAGTATTGTCTTCTCAGACTGGCAGCGGCTCTCCAGGGTCTCAAGCTGAGGTTTTTTCACACCTATTTGTCTGGACCCTTTTTTGGAGATGCCAGGGGTTGAACTTGGGACCTTCTGCTTCCCAAGCAGATGCTCTACCACTGAGCCACCGTCCCTCCCCTAGGTTTTGCTTGAGCTCTTTATACTTTACTCAGCATTACCGCAAGGCATACTGGGGCAATTATTGTTTGATTTTATTCAATTAAATAAAAAATATTTTTTCCCTGCTTGGAATTTACAGAGTGGTTAACAAAAATCATAAAAGCAAAACAATGCACCTTTTAAGGCAACATTGAATGTCGTCAACTTAAAAAAGAGCACTTAATCATGATGAACAACAGGAACACAGCAGCAGCATGAAGGCACAAATTAAGAAGCAATCAGAGCCAGTATAATGGAGTACTTCGCACGAGGATCCGATTCCAGGGGACCCCGGTTTGAATCCCTGCTCTGCTGTGAAAGCTTGCTGGACGACCGCAAGTCTAATCACTGTCTCTCAGTATAACCTATCTCACAGGGTTGTTATGAGGATAAAATAGAAGAGGCGAGAGAGATGTTGTATGCCACTTTGTTTCTCCACTGGGGGAAAAAGTGTGGCGTAAATAAATAAATAACATAGAACCCCAAAGCCTCCCTGGAAAAGAGCTCTGCCTTTGCCCAGCGTAAAGAAGAAGACTGCAGATTGATACCCCACTCTTCTATCTGAATCAGAGACTCAGAGGCATACAATCTCCTGTATCTTCTTCCCCCACAACAGACACCCTGTGAGGTGGGTGGGGCTGTGAGAGCTCTCCCAGCAGCCACTCTTTCAAGGACAACTCGTGCGAGAGTTATGGCTGACCCAAGGCTGTTCCAGCAGCTGCAAGTGGAGGAGGAGTGGGGAATCAAACCTGATTCTCCCAGATAAGAGTTTGCACACTTAATCACTACACCAATACAGAATAAACATGCTGTTTTATTTACATTTAATTTCATCTACATTTCAGATTCTAGTTGATTGCTCAAGCAGGGGATTGCTCAACAACAAACTATTAGATGGAAGTTTTTAGCTCTACTGAAAACTTCAGCCAAAGGCTGTCTTCTCACAACCCCCAGAAGCTGGATCAGAACATCCTCCGTCGAAATGGACAGGTGGCAGAGCCAGCTTGGCTCCTTTGCCCAAACTCTGATTCCCTGACTGTCAAAGAGGGTCTCTGCGACTGCTCTCTTTTCCCCTGTCAGTCCTGAAACCGCTAACTCTACCATCCTAAGACAAGTTAACATTCTTAAGGCTGTGGGTGTCACTGTGTTTAGGGTTGCACTTCAAGTGATGCATAAATATATTTAACATGGTGCATGTGTGTGTGTGGCCTAATATGTAAATGAGTTCCTGCTGGCCTTTTTGTGCAAAAAGCCCAGCAGGAACTTATTTGCATATGAGACCACACCCCCTGACATCACCATTGTTTAACACAGGGCGTTTTGGGAGAAAAAGCCCATCAGGAGCTCATTTGCATATTAGGCCACTCACCCCTGACATCACCATTGTTAAGTCCAGCAGGAAGTCATTTGCATATGAAGCCACACCCCCTGACACAAAGGCAGCTGGGGCTGCATTCCTGCTCGAAAAAATCCATATATACACACACACACAAATTATTATATATACACATATACAAACATGAAGTTAGATTCAGGTTTGTAGCCATATTGGTCAGAATCAATAGAACGAAGTCTGAGTCCAGTGGCATCCTTAAGACCTACAAAGTTTAATTCTGGGTATAATTTTTTGTGTGCACATTAAAACTTATACCCAGAATTAAACTTTGTCAGTCTTGCAGGTGCCACTGGACTCAAACTTTCTTCTATATTTAATATGAGTTTGAGATGCCAATCTCACTTTGCTTCAAAGCCATAATACATTGCCCATGTTATTCCAGGAAATTCAGCGTTAGTGGTACCGTAGCTGTCCAGATGGCCTTTGATATCACAGCTAAGAATATTTTTGCCTAATAAGGGTTCTCAGATGATATACCCGGATGAGAATGTGAATACACCAGGATATGAATCAGGATGATGACAGGTGGACTTAGAAACGCTTCTGCTGTCACCTCAGCCCCTAATCTGCAATATAAGAATAATCATAAATGGAATAGTAGTATTCTTGCAGAATTACAAGTTAATAAATACAAAGCCCTTTGAACATTCTACAATAATACGTAAGTATTATTGTTGTTGTTATTAAATGTCACAGTCAGATATTTGACTGGTATATGGTGTTCTGCAATTCAGGATCTAGCCAAGTTCTTGGGGATTGCAATGTATCTTTGCAGGATTCTGTCAGTTCCAAACAACACTGTCTTCTGGAGCTGAACTGGTGTTATTAGCTCAGTGCCCAGGTGTTTCTTCAGACTTCTAGGCACTGCTCCAAGGGCTCCAGTGACAAGTGGCACAGTGGTAACCTTCTTCTCTCAGGGGCGCTCTAACTCTATTCATAGGTCTTGGTATTTGGTGGTCTTCTGTTCTTTCTTTTCTATTCTGCTACCTCCTAGAATTGCAGTGTTAAGTGATCCAAACCCTAGTTTTCATTTTTTTCCTACCAGAGTGATATCAGGGGTATTATGCTCCAGGTGTTTATCTGTTTGTAATTGGAAGTCTCAAAGAGTCTTTGTTTCATTATTCTCCATGATCTTGTCTGGTTTGTGCTCTCATGAATTTCTGGCTGATGTTAAGCCATACTTCTTGCAAAGATTGCCATGCAACAGAGCTGCAACTCTATTGTGACATTCTTTATCCTGAGTTTGAGCAATTTTACTGCAAGCACTGACCAACTGGTTGACTGTTTCATCCTTTGTCTTGCAAAGTCGTCATTTGCTGTTATCATTGGTCTTCTGAACCTTGGCTTTTATACTATTCATTTTGAGTGCCTGTTCCTGTGCAGCTAGAGTGAGTCCTGTTTCTTTCTTCAAGTGCCCATTTAGAAGCCACTTCCAGGTATTACTAATAAAATTAATAATAATAATTTTGTTTGATTTTTAGCCCACTCTCCTTTATTATTATTATTATTATTAACTATGATCCATTACGTTGAAACACAGAAGAGACCATAAGTGGCCACAAATTTTTCAAGTTCTGCCCTGTTCTCCAAAACCACTTAGGGCAGTAGAGGTATGAAGTTTCAGGTATGAAGTTTCAGAAAAGCAAATTAAAAAAAAAAACTTTCAAAAGATGAATATTTCACTGGCATTGCATAAAGTAAGAATAGAAAACCTAAATCAGCTCTCAAGTATTTTTAGAACTGGGATACGCATTTACCAGCTGACCCAGATCTGGGAAAACTGGGTCACTGCTGAAGGTGGGGAAGGGGTAAACAGATTTGAAGGAGAGAGCTGGTGGAGAGGGAGAACTTAAAACCTTTCCCTGCTTTGTTTGAGTCCAGTGACACCTTTAAGACCAAAAAAGTTTAATTCTGGATATAAGTTTTCATGTTCATACGCACTTCTTCAGATACATATCTGAAGAAGTATGAATGCACACAAATACTTATATCCAGGACTTTTTTTGTAGCAGGAACTCCTTTGCATATTAGGCCACACACCCCTGATGTAGCCAATCCTCCAAGAGCTTACAGGGCTCAAATTCCAGCGCCTACTGTAATCTCCAGGAAGATTGGCTACAGCAGGGGTGTGTGGCCTAATATGCAAAGGAGTTCCTGCTACAAAGAAAGCCCTGCTTATACCCAGAATTAAATATTGTTGGTCTTAAAGATGCCCCCTGCTCTCAAACTTTGTTCTGCTGCTTCAGACCAGCATGGTCTGACTCCTCCTACTTCCCACTTCTCTCCTTTTCCAGCAATTCCCCCTCCCAGTACAAATTCCAGAGTAAATGTTCGTTATAGCAAGGAGGGATGTGGTGTGGCTAAGACAGGTAGTTCCACGGGAGAAGTGACAGGTTCCCTTCCCCATCCCACCATGTCCCTATCATGCTACTCCACATGGGTTTTGGCAGCAAGCTGGATAAGCTGCCAGATACTGAGAGCTTTGACTCCCTCTTCCATGGTACTAGAGGCTGGAGACACCCAATGGCACTGGTGGGCAATGAATTCAAGACAGAGAAAAGGAAATATTTTTTTAATCAATGAGTGATCAAATTGTGGAATTCACTGCCAATGGATGTTGTGATTGCATTAGACCAATTCTTGGAGGAAAGGTCCATTAATGGCTGCTTGGTATACTCCATCTACAGAGGCAGTAAACCTCTAAACACCAGTGCTTAGAGACAACATCAAGGAGACAGGATGTTGCACCAGACGGACCACTGGTCTGATCTAGTAGGGCTCTTCTGATTTTCAAATGTCTGTTTTGGCCCTGACCAGTGGATACTCACATGATCCCACACAAAGATTCCAATCCAACTCTTGTCCTGCATAGAGATGTAAAATTTCCAAAAATTTTGAGTCGGAAAAAAAAACCATTTTTCTGTTTGTTTTTTTCCAGAAAGAAATGGAAATTTTTGGAAAAATTGAAAAAAAAAATCTACATTATTACTTCTTTTTTCTTTTCCAGGTTAAAAGTCATTCTGTTACTTTAGGAACATAAAATATGACTATGGACAATTTTACTTGGCTTGAAATTATCACAACTAGCATATTAAAAATATAGTGTAGCCAAATAACTATTATAAACAGAATTTACTTTTTAAATAATATTTATTTGTAATTGTAACAAGTGGAGCAACAATCTCTTGAACTATCAAAGATTTCAGGTTTTCACGGCTGGTAACATCATTAGGGTTTGTAGAATCTTTTGGGCTCAAGTGCCGTGTTCTACTGGAGAAAGTTTTCCTTCCAGACGTTTCATTCTCAGCTGCGGAGAACATCCTGCAACGCCACTGAGGATGTTCTCCGCAGCTGAGAACGAAACGTCTGGAAGGAAAACTTTCTCCAGTAGAACACGGCACTTGAGCCCGAAAGATTCTACAAACCATAATCTCTTGAACTGTTTACTAGTTTATGTGGAACAGACAAAAAAACCTCCACAAAACAATTTTTAAAAATCTTTTCTTCAATGTTTCCATTTTTTTTAGAAACAAAAAACAAAAAAGGCTTCAGGAAAAAAAAATGGGAAAAAAACCATTTTCCCTCCGAATTCTTCCGGGTTTTTTCCGGGCCTTCACATCTCTAGTCCTGCAGTAAGCAGGACAGACACATCCCCATCCACATGATTTGTGTCCCTCAGACTACACTGGGAGAAAATAAGTGCTGTGATATGCAGCCACACTGACTGTAGATTGGGCTGAGAAGTGTATATAAACAGTACAATTGCATACTGTTTGCACATCAAAAGTCTAGAAATTCCACAGTTTGGAGGAAAGGAAAGATAGAATATATCAAACTGCCTTTTTTTTTTTTTTTTTGCAAAATTGGTCTACCTTTATCTTTTTTAGCCTTACAAATGCCTGCTTTAAAATCTCTGCACTTATTTGGAATGTGGGCAAGAGATTCTCGCACTGACTCCAGTGACGAGCATTGCCATAACTTTATCCCGTGTGGACACCTCCCAATCAATTACTATGGGTCCAGGATAGGGTTGCCAATCCCCAGGTGGGGGCAGGGGATCTCCCACTTTGGAGGCCCTCCCCCCTCTTCAGGGTCATCAGAAAGCGGGGGGGGGGGGGGAATGTCTGCTGGGCACTCCTTATTCCCTATGAAGACTGATTCCTATAGGGTAGAATGGAAAATTGATCTGTGGGTATCTGGGGCTCTGGGGGGGCTGTTTTTTGAGATAGAGCCACCACATTTTCAGCACAGCATCCTGTACCTATCACCAAAATGCCCTCCAAGTTTCAAAAGGATTGGACCAGGGAATCCAATTCTATGAGCCCCCAAAGAAGGTGCCCCTATCCTTCATTATTTCCTATGGAAGGAAGGCATTTAAAAGTTGTGTGGTCCCTTTAAATGTAACGGCCAGAACTCCCTTTGGAGTTCAATTATGCTTGTCTCAACCTTGCTCCTGGCTCCACCCCCATTGTCTCATGACTCTACCCCAAAGTCTCCTGGCTCCGCCCCCAAAGTCCCCAGATATTTCTTGAATAGGACTTGGCAACCCTAGTCCAGGATGATAAGAAACGTCTAATTGTTTAAATATATATATATATATATATATATATATTAGAAAAACAGTGGGGATGCAGAAAAGGAAGGGGGGAGTTTATACAACATAATTACGTTTGTCAAAGGCAATGCTGTAGTACATCATGTATAGGACAGAGAATATTTTCCCTTTCATCCCCTTCATTATAATTTTTAAAATATTAGCTATAAAACACAACAGTTCTTATTTCTATTGGGGTACAATTGTATTCATCATTTAAGTTTTAAGTTCCAAATTTCATAGCTAATCTATTTTAACTAGAACAGTGCTTTCATGATTACTGCATATTCAGTATAAAATATTTTCAGCACTTCTGCATATTCATTAGAACCTTGGAATAATAGGAAACTTGTAAGCAGGGTGGTTTTTTTGTAGAAAAGGCCCAGCAGGAGCTCATTTGCATATTAGGCCACACACACCCTGACATCACAATTGTTTTATGCAGGGCTCTTTTGTAGAAAAAGCCTGGCAGGAACTCATTTACATATTAGGCCACACACCCAACACCAAGCCAGCCGGAACTGCATTCCTGTGCATTCCAGCTCAAAAACAACAACCCTGCTTGTAAGACTTCTTTGTGCAAGTTCATCAGCACTTTTCTTCCTTGAGAAATGTACAATTGAGTGATTAGATATGGTGAAATCTAATTGGGAGGCCACTTTTTAATAGATGTTCCTGTGTCAGTACTTAATTAAATCACAGAAATTAGTACAGTACATTTCTTCAGATGAAGCGTAATTGAATTCTCTGCCTCCGTGGGTTCAGTCCTTGTATGAACACTGAATTTTGAGTATGAAAAGACCGATCTGGATTCAGAGCAGTAGATTTCTTCTGCTTCTTAGTTAAGATATTGAAAAAAGGAAGGTATCTTGGGCCTCTGTTAGGAGCGATCTTTGCAGTTGACAATTGTGCAAGTAAATGGAGATCATGCTAGGATGAAGGTATGAACTGTCCTGTTTCCTTTTAGCAGCTGAGCTGCTTTTTATGGGCCAGAGAAAAGCAGAGTCTAAAAACCTTCTCTTCTTCATCTTCTTTGTCTTTAAGGTGCTACTGAACTTGAATCTAGCAGTTCTACTGCAGATAGGGGTACCAGTCCCCCCCCCACCAGCCACCAGCAAGGGACAGAGGTGGGTTGAGTTGCCAGATCCAGATTGGGGAACTCCTGGAGAATTGGGGTTGGAGCCTGGGGAGGACAGGGACCTCAGTGGAATACTACCCTCCAGAGCAATGTTCCCTCTAAGCTGCAGAATCGTGTGAGCAAAAAATTTACTTTGTGAGCTACTGGCATTAAAGTTTTGAGCTACTGCATAAATTAGTGTGCTCTGGGGTCATCTTTCCTGAGCTAAGACAAAAATGTGTGAGCTGGAGGCTAAAAATCTGTGAGTTAGCTCATGCTAACTCAGCTTAGAGGGAACAGTGCTCCAGAGCATCCATATTCTCCAGGGGAACTGGTCTCTGTAGTTTGGAGATGAGCTGGCGTCCATTCTTCAGATGAACACAGCTACCTTCTGGAACTATGCTTGCCTTTTGCTACTGCTGGTTAGACTACTGTGTTTTTTTTTAATTGTGTTAGCTTTTCTGGTTAGTTTGACTGGCTTTTATATTTTTTTGTTTGAGGTGTTGTATGGGGGTCCTTTGGGCACTTGTGATGGAGAGGGGATGCCAAAATACATAGCAAAAAATAGAATTTAATGGCCTGTAGGCATATAATATATATGGAGATCTTGTACATGTCTGTGTGGGTGAGCGGAGGGAGTACAATGTTCTTAAACAGAGACCAAGTTTTGTATATAAGCACGATATGAGTAAGAGGTTAATGAAGACTTCCCAGTAACTAACAGGTGAAAGACGAAGAGGAAATGGGGGGCATGTGGCTGACATTTAGCTATGAAAGGACTAGTTATGACTTCCGCTTCACAGCGTCATTAGTTTAGATGATGTACCAAGCCAGTTTTTTTTTTCTCAAGGAAGTGAGCTTGAAATTAGTGAGCTGTTAGCTGAAATTTGAGAACATTCCCCTGTACTGAAAAGGAGCCAATGAGGGAGCGTGATCCAAGATTGTCTGCAGCCTAAGGACAGTACAGCCCAGCGGTCCATGTTTCCTGTTGGTTTGCACTCCTGCTCTGATGCCAAGTCCTTCAAAAAGCCAAGTCATTTATTTCAAATATCTTTGTCAGGTATGTAATGAAGGGAGCTTTGACTCAAAAAAGCTTATACCCTGGAAGTCTTGCTGGTCTTTAAGGTGCTACTGGATTCAGATCTTGCACGTCGAACGCTGACACTGTTGGATGACTTTGCTGGTGCTGCAGTTATTGTCTTAACTGGGGTGGGGTGGAGCGGTGCACCATTCGGACAAGAGTCTTCTGCAGGGCTTTTTCTTTGTAGCAGGAACTCCTTTGCATATTAGGCCACACGCACCCCTGATGCAGCCAGTCCTGGAGCTGATAGTAGGCCCTGTACGAAGAGCCCTGTAAGCTCTTGGGGGATTGTCTACATCGAGGGGGGGGGGGGGTGGTCTAATATGCAAGGGAGTTCCAGCTTGAAAAAAAAGTCCTGGTCTTCTGTAGTTAGCTGCTTCAGATATGGGCTGGAACTCTTGTCCGACATGGGAACATGGTATTTTAAAAACACCCTGCAGAGGAGTACGGTATCCCATTTTGTTCTGGGAAGCCCCACTCCAGTGACACTTTTCCATTACTGCAGTGCAAGATTGTTCATCAGTGGCACGCAGGCACATAGTAACTACTTCTACTCTGCGGCCTCAGAGATGCATCCCTCTCTGTATAGAGCCAGTTTGGTGTAGTGGTTAAGTGCGCGGACTCTTATCTGGGAGAACCAGGTTTGATTTCCCACTCCTCCACTTGCAGCAGCTGGAATATCCTTGGGTCAGCAATAGCTCTTGTAGGAGTTGTCTTTGAAAGGGCAGCTGCTGTGAAAGCTCTCTCAGCGCCACCTACCTCACAGGGTGTCTGTTGTGGGGGGAGGGGGAGGTAAAGGAGATTGTGACTGCTCTGAGATTCAGAGTGAAGGGCGGGATATAAATCCAATATCATCATCATATAAATCCAAGAATCATCATAATATAAATCATCATCATCTTCTTCTTCTAACATGCATGCTCAATGTTTCCATTTTTCATAAAGGTTTATGGTGGTTTACATCAAATCCACCCCCCCCCCAAAAAAAACCCCTGACAATACATTCATATTAAACTATGACATGATTTAATCTCAAAAATCAGCAAGCAAAAGCAGCAGTTTGCAGAGGCTGTAGTCAAAAGACTATTCATAAATACCTGGGTCAATCAAATAGTATTTTAACTTCGTGCCTGAAAGAAATCAGTGAAGATTTCTGAAGAACATTCCTGATAGGGTCCACCATAGAAATAAAGTTCTGTATCCATTGGTAGTATGCAAACTCTCTGAAGGAGGAGGCATCCACAGCAGGATTTCAGAAAAAGTGGGCAGGTTCAAACATTCTTCAGCAGTAGAAGAAAAAGATATTGGAATTTTACCCCACCCTATACGCTGAATCTGAGTGGTCACAACCTCCTTTACCTTCCCACCCACACACACACAGAAAAGACACCCTGTGAGGTAGGTGAGACTGAGAGAGCTCTTAGAGCAGCTGCTCTTTTTAAGGACAACTCCTACAAGAGCTATGGCTGATCCAAGGCCATTCCAGCAGCTGCAAGTAGAGGAGTGGGGAATCAGATCCGGTTCTCCCAGATAAGAGTCCGCACACTTAACCACTACACCAAACTGGCTCTCTTTTTTGGTAGCAGGAACTCCTTTGCATATTAGGCCACACACCCCGATGTAGCCAATCCTCCTGGAGCTTGTAGTAGTCCCTGGACTAAGAGCCCTGTAAGCTCTTAGAGGATTGGCTACATCAGCAGTGTGTGGCCTAATAAGAACATAAGAGAAGCCATGTTGGATCAGGCCAATGGCCCATCCAGTCCCAACGCTCTGTGTCACACAGTGGCCAATATATGTGTGTGTGTGTATACCCCTGACAACACATTCATATTAAACTATAACCTGATTTAATCTCAAAAATCAACGAGCAAAAGCAGCAGTTTGCACACACACACACATATATATGCAAAGTAGGACAAACAAGACTCCATTTTAATGTGTGGGTTACTAGCAGGTTTCCTTTGGGTGCAATTATCATTGTGACTCCTCTATGGAACTTCTACTGGATGAGAGCTTCCCTTGCTTTAGGCAGGAAAGGAGCTTCTTCCCATGTGGATTCTCTGGTGCTTGTTGGGATGCTATCATTTAATATTGCTCAGTGCTTAGGGGGATCTGTTCAGATGTGACTGTCACATGCTTTCGCTGCTCTATTGGATTTCCCCCCCTTGGGTTTCTCATATGTGTGTTCAACTGAATCACAGCAAATGGGAATAAAGCAAAGGAGTCATTTTGTTTTACGTATATATCGTTGGGAGTTTTTAGTACCATATAAGAGAAAACACAGACATAGACGATGTTTTCTGGACTAAGAGATTCCTTCTTTTGGACATGAGATTCACTGCATTTGGGATAAGCTGAGTGTTCAAATCATGTGCCATTAGCTCATCCAGTTTTGCATAATCAACAAGTCTTCTTATAGAGTCTTGGTAATGGACTTTCATATTCACTCTATGCTGCAAAATGATTTCATACTAAAAAAAAAAAAAAGGTAGTCCCCTGTGCAAGTACCAGTCGTTTCCGACTCTGGGGTGACGTCGCATCGCAACGTTTTCACGGCAGACTTTTTACGGGGTGGTTTGCCATTGCCTTCCGTAGTCATCTATGCTTCTCCCCCCAGCAAGCTGGGTACTCATTTAACCAATCTCGGAAGGTTGGAAGGCTGAGTCAACCTTGAGCCTTCACGGCAGACTTTTTACGGGGTGGTTTGCCATTGCCTTCCATAGTCGTCTATGCTTCTCCCCCTAGCAAGCTGGGTACTCATTTAACCAATCTCGGAAGGTTGGAAGGCTGAGTCAACCTTGAGCCGGCTACCTGAACCCAGCTTCTACTGAGATCGAACTCAGGTCAGGAGCAGAGAGTTTGACTGCAGTACTGCAGCTTTACCACTCTGTGCCATGGGGCTCCATTGATTTTATACTAATAACTTATTGGTTCTTTGTGGATTACTGTTTATTGTTTATGTTCTGCTATTTTGCATGTTTGCACATTGGTATTTGAGTATTATTATATATAGAAAAAACTTTAAAATATATAGAGAAGAGATAAAATGTTAGAAGCATAAGTTAATAGTATCGTTTTTATTCGTATTGCTACACTGTGTTTTTTCCCTGTATTTTCAACTAGAGCACTTTCTCCATGGCTCCTTTGTTTTTTTCTTGCAAAATGGTTTTATAGCACAGGAATTTGTGAAGAATTTTAAACCGAGATTTTATAATATTTTATCCTTTTTTTACAATGCACCATTTCCTTGCCTTTGTCAGATACTTCCAGAATTCTACATTTTCTCCCAGTGTTGATGTAAAGCAGGCCTAGACAAGTTATAACCTACTACATACAAGACAGCTCACTGGGCATGCGTGAGAAGTATAGGGGGCTTTATAAACTTCCCAATTATCTTGCCTGTCTGGAACTGAAATACTAGAAAATGTGTATGTATGTGATCCAGTACATGGCAGATCACAATAAATGGGTGCCTTCAGCTTAGTGGGTCAGGTTATGTTCTTTGTGGGTGATTACAGCCAGCCAGCTCAGGGCAGCATCAAGCTGCTCCAAAGAGAGCCAGCCGGAAAAGGAGTGAACCAAAAGCCTCCAGATGGCATGCGGCCCACCCCCAAAACAGAGACAGGCTGCATGGGCTCCGGAGGAGCTTCCAGAGCACTCGTGCACCTCTCAGTCACTTTTTGGTTGCTTCCCGGTCCTCCAGATGTCCAGGAAGCACCTCAAAGCCGCCTTGGAAATTAGGCACCCATTTGTAAGCAGTGCCTTTCTGAGGTGGCTTCTATCTGGCCCTGGGCGGGCTGTGATCAGGACGGGGGCAGCAGGCAGCTGTGCATGTGTGTACGTGCTTTTTTGGTTCGCCTGCTTCCTGTCCCCAGGGTGCCCGTCTGTGAAGGAAGCATTGAAAATGTGCCCTGATAAAAGTGAGATGTGTGCGGTTGGACACTGAGCCCCAAGAGTGATATTGCAGTAACACCACAATGTCAGTTCCAGCCATATGACTGGAAGTGATGTCACATGGAAAAGGAAGTGACATCACAATACACACAGTTTGGGGGTTGCTAGAGTGTTCTGGAGACATTACAACTTTTCCAGTTTTGGTGTTGTATGGTATCCCTAGAAGCTCCTGGGATTTGATAGTTCTCAGCAGTAACCCTTAGTTGGATCTAGGCAGCTTTTTTCACTCGGTATTACATAAGTCCCCTCCAAGCTGCATCCCCCCTCCGTGAAGTATTCCCATGCAGATCTCATGATCTTTAGCGTGACATTTCTGGCAGTCAAAGGGGACTCCTTCCTATGTGATTCACCAGTGGGAAATCTGGTTCAATCCAGTTGTAGAATTCTGTTGTTCGAAAGAGAGGGTGCAATTTTTGATAGTTTCCCCCCTTCTACTGCAGAACTCTGCCTCCCTTCCATCCTATTCCTGACGGGGGGGGGGGGGGGGGTTGGGAAACCCCTTTTCCTAGGAGAAGGATTTCAGGAAGAATTTGGGACTGCAACAGGGCGAGAGAGGTGTGAATGCTCCATTCAAGTCCAGCTCGCCCACTAGGCAAACTAGGCCGTTGCCTAGGGTGCCAGGAGGGGGGCACCGAATTGGGGGGGAGAGGGGGCACCGAGTTTGCTTCCCTCTCTCTCTTCCTGCCGCCACTGCCAGCCCCCTTCCTTCCCGTCCATCGCGTTCTCTGCACCTCCCTTCCAATCTGGCGCGCTCCACCCACCACCCACCCACCCACCGCCATGATGAGGCTGGCCCTACCAGCTTCGAAGCAGCCTCCAGGGGCACGTTTTGAGAAGAGAAAGCTGGAGAAGGCTTTGCTTCCCCCTCATTTCTGGTTCTGGAAAGGAGGGAGGAGAAGCTTTCTCTTCTCAAAATGTAGCCCTGCCGGCTGCTTCACTTCGAAGCCAGTAGGGCCAGCCTGGTCATGGCAATGATGGGGGGGAGTGGAGCGCAGCAGACTGGAAGGGAGGCGCGGAGGACGGGAAGGGAGGCATGGCGGAAGGAAAGGAAGGGGGCTGGTGGTGGGGAGAGAGAGAGAGGCAAACTAGGCAGCCTCGTCACAGCAAGTGGGGGGCACAGCGGAGCACAGCGGAAGAGAGGGGGCTGGTGGCGGGGAGCCTGCCTGGGGACGCCATGCACCCTAGAGCCAGTGCTCGCCCCATTGCTATAACACAGGGGTGGCCAACGCTAGCTCTCCAGATGTTTTTTGCCTACAACTCCCATCAGCCCCACTCATTGGCCATGCTGGCTGGGGCTGATGGGAGTTGTAGGCAAAAAACATCTGGAGAGCTACCGTTGGCCACCCCTGCTTCTAACAGAAATCCCTCCCACCAGCAGAAGTTACTGCCAGATCCAACTTTGGTTGTTTAGATTAATTTTTTTGTGCGTGAAGTGAAGTGGGACAGAGTGAGATAAATTTGCAAAGCAATTGTTGACTTGTCGCATGTCTACCTTGTGAGCAATTTGGGGCCGTGAACCGCGATTCACTGGAGCAGACGGCCTTTCTCATTCATTCCCTGTCTGACTGAAGCTTGCTTTCACTGGGTCCCTCAGCCACAGAGCCTTGTGCACACAGAGCACTTTTAAGTGATATGCAGACACAGCTTAATTGCAGTGATGCTGGTCGGAGTCACGAGGACTTGACCCCACAGCAGGTCTTGACCTAGCAACCTGAGGGATGTCCAAAGGGATTTGGCATGGGATGATCTTGAGCATGGCAGTCTCTTTCTGTTCAACTTACCTCCAAGTGATGCTGGAAGGATACAACGGAGAAGAGTAGAACCATACATGCCCCCTCATAAGGTCCTTTGAGGAAGGTGGCCTAAATATGTGCTAAATTAAGTATTGCATATTTGAACAGTGTTGAGCAAGAGTTCCTAATGTGGTATCCATGGCTGCCATGATGCCCACCTACATCTTTTCTGGCATTCGTCAAGTGAGAGCGAGTTTGGTGTAGTGGTTAAATGCACGGGCTCTTATCTGGGAAAACCAGGTTTGATTCCCCACTCCTGCCCTTGCAGCTGCTGGAATGGCCTTGGGTCAGCCATAGCTCTCATAGACCTTCTTCCCCTGCAGTGATGAAGTGCAAGGACTCTTATCTGGGAGAACCGGGTTTGATTCCCCACTCCTCCACTTGCAGCTGCTGGAATGGCCTTGGGTCAGCCATAGCTCTCATAGGAGTTGTCCTTGAAAGGGCAGCTGCTGTAAGAGCTCTCTCAGCCCCACCTACATCACAGGGGGTCTTTTGTGGGGGGGGGGAAGGCAAAGGAGATTGTGAACCACTCTGAGACTCTGAGATTCAGAGTGTAGGGCGGGATATAAATCCAATATCTTCTTCATCTTTTAAAAAACGAGTGAAGGTAGATGGAGGCTTAGCCATTGGAGATTTGATTGGCTTTGCAGATTTTTTAAAACTGTGCTTTAGCAGCTACCCATGGGTCATTTAGTAGAAAAAGAGGTGCCGGAGTGAATTAGCACAGCTCAATTATGTAAGTCATTTGCATATAGGGTTGCCAATCCCCAAGTGGGGATAGGGGATTCTGCCAGTTTGGAGGCCCTCCCCCTGCTTCAGGGTCATCAGAAAGCGGGGTGGGGGGGAGGGAAATGCCTGCTGGGCACTCCATTATTATGTTATCAAAGGCTTTCATGGCCAGAGTCCATTGGTTGTTGTATATTTTTGGGGCTGTGTGGCCATGGTCTTGGCATCTTCAGAGGTATAACCGAGAAAACTGGAGTTCTCTCTGGATCTCAGTTTGGCCCAAAGAGAATTCCAGTTTTCTGGGTTATACCTCTGAGGATGCCAGTCACCGTTGCTGCCAAAACATCTGGTCTCACAATACCAAGACCACGGCCAAGAATCTACAACAACCACTCCATTATTCCCTATGGAGACCGATTCCCATAGGGTATAATGGAGAATTAATCTGTGAGTATCTGGGGCTCTGGAAGAGGGGACTGTTATTTGAGGTAGAGGCACCAAATTTGGAGCATAACATCTGGTGCCTCTCCCCAAAGAACCCTCCAAGTTTCAAAAAAATTGGATCAGGGAGTCTAATTCTATGCGCCTCAAAAGAAGGTGCCCCTATTCCATAATTATTTCCAATAGAGGAAAGGCATTTAGAAGATGAAGATATTGGATTTATATCCCACTCTCTACTCCGAAGAGTCTCAGAGCGGCTCACAATCTCCTTTACCTTCCTCCCCCACAACAGACACCCTGTGAGGTGGGTGGGGCTGGAGAGGGCTCTCACAGCAGCTGCCCTTTCAAGGACAACCTCTGCCAGAGCTATGGCTGACCCAAGGCCATTCCAGCAGGTGCAAGTGGAGGAGTGGGGAATCAAACCCGGTTCTCCCAGATAAGAGTCCGCACACTTAACAGCTACACCAAACTGGCTCTCCAAGTGTGCAGTCCCTTTAAACATAACAGCTTGTCACAACCTTGCTCCTGGCTCCACCCACAAAGTTCCCAGATATTTCTTGAATTGGACTTGTCAACCCTATTTGCATATGCCATACACCGCTGACATCACCGGAAGGTATACTAAATTATATCAGCTCAGCATCTACCTTAAAATGCTTCTTGAATTAGAATTGTCATAATACAACCTTACTCCCATCATACTTTTAAAATTACTTTCTCCTATGTGGCCACAGTGGCATGATGAAGATTTCCATCAGTCTGCTTTATAGGTTTGGGATATTTCCCCATTTTCTGTGTGTGTGGGGGGGATATTAGAAAGTTTTGTCAAATCTTAGAGTTCAGCAAAGTTTCCACAGGGGGTTTGAACAATGGCGCTCAGAAGCAATTTTGGAGGGGGGTGAGAAAGAAAGAGCACAATAAAATTTAGGGGTTCTGGAGTGCCGCTCCTGTGAGCTCCTATCCAAAATGAGACCTGCTGATACCACAGCACAAAGATCATCCCGATGTGACTAAAGGTAAGCTATGGCAGCCATTTTGTGTCAAAGGTGCCCATAGGCTTCAAAATGTCCTGGGTGCGAGACTTGGACCTAGCAGATCTTCTTCGTGGTCTCTGTGCAGTCCCACACATGGGTTTTCCTATCAGGACGAACCCTACCTCGGAGATTTTAAAAAGCTAGCCTAGGCGTTATTTTTGGCGCGCACTCCCTCTCGCTCTGGGGAGCAGGCATCCACTGCGCATGCCTGTAGCGCGAGGGAGGCGCCCAACCCACTCAGTTTCTTTCCAACCGCCGCCCGGGATAGTCCTACCTCGTTGCGCTCCTCACTTACCTCAGATATCTAGCCTCCGTTTCTTCAAGTTTCCTCTTATTTCATCCTTCGCTATTTCTTCATATTCTTATCTTCAAAAAAAAAAAAAAAAATTTAGATAAATATCTTCCCCGCTTTTCCTCAGACCTCCCTTCCCCCCCCCCCACCCCCCCCCCCCGGGCGTATGGAAGGAAGGGACAGTAAAATAACCTTCAAAAGGTGCTCGCGCTGTAGGGCGAAAATCCCTACATCGGACGGGCATTCGCTTTGCTTGTTCTGTTTGGGAGAATCCCATAAAGTGGACGCCTGTGCGCATTGCCTTCAATTCTGCAAACAGGCGCGCAAAAACAGAGCCGCTAGACTCAGAAGCCACTTAATGGAGTCTGTGCTCCAGCCTGATATGTCGCAATCTTCGTCAGCAAGTAAGTCGCCCCCCCTACTGACTCCCCAAGGGGACGGCGCACGGTCGGCAGCTTCAGTGGCCATTGTTCCCAGCAAGCATAAGTCCGGCGATGCCGCGAAAGCCGGCGAGGGCGCGAGAACGTCAGAACAAACGGCCGCGGCGACTAAACCAAAGGGCGGGAAGCACACTAAGAAACATAAGCATTCCGACCCGAAGGGCCAGAAGGATTCGAGAAAACCGTCCGATCCGAAGGCTCCGCGGAAACCGACAGACCCGAAGGACCCGAAGATTCCGAGGGACTCGAGAAAATCTTCCGAACAACAGAACGAGCCCGAATCGCAATGCGAGCCCTCCACTCCCGGATCCGACACCCAGGAAGTGACCACCCCGGCTACGGAGTCGCCGCACCAACAGACGGAAGAAGTTATTCCTATTCCGTCCCGATCCCCTTCCCCGCAAGGATCCATGCTAGACCCTGCTCTGGAGCCGATTCGAGACCCGCAACAGTGGACTCGACACCACATCGATCCTAGATCGTTTCGCGATATGTCGAATCCCATCCAGTACAAACATGACGCTTACAGGTACTTCGATGCGCATCGGTTCCCAGCCAGGTCCCCCAGCATAGAGAGATATCGGTACCATCATACGCGTTTCCCGGAGAGATCCCCTAGTAGAGGGAGGGACCGCCATCGCTACAACCCGAGATCTCGGTCCCCATCCATGTCCCCGAGGCGACGCCATTATGCTTCAAGGTCTCCTTCCATCGAATCCCATGCATGTTGCGGATACCACCATTCTCGGTACCGAACCGATTATCACAGGAACCCATCCAAGGAAGCGACCCCTGTCCAACGGAGCAAGCAACTACCGAAACAGCCGTCTCCGACCCCTTCCACTTCGACTTCTAAACCTAGAGGTGCGATTCCAGTGGAACCCAAAAGCACGACTCCAACCAGACCGGACCCACCTGAACCTGAACCTGACTCTGATGCTGAATCCGACGCTCAATCATCGGACTCGATACAGTCCATGTCCCCCGGGTCCCCCGCCTCGGATATCGCCAAGCCCGCGGATTTGTCACCGTCCGAAGGGGCAAAGACATACCTGGACTTGATTGCCAATATGGCCTCTGCACTTAACGTAACTCTTACTTCGGATGCACCCAAGGTGACAGACGTGGTACACGACTTGGTGCACTCAGATTTACCTGCTGGTTCTTTTCTGCCGATGCTGCCGGTACACCTAGAAGCCATCAAAGAAGCTTGGGACAACCCAGCCTCCATTCCCCCAACTTCAAAACGCATTGAATCCCTTTATAGGATCCAAGCACCGGATTCGAAATTTTTATTTAGCCATCCAGCACCGAATTCTCTGATAGTGCATTCATCTTCTAAAACTAAACAGACCCGCCACCCGGTACCCCCTGAGAAGGAAGGCAGGAAGTTAGATACTCTTGGAAGGAAAATGTATTCAATCTCGACGGCAACTGCCAAAATCAACAATTACCTAGCATACTTCGCCGCGTATTCCCACAATATCTCCTCCCAACTGAATACGCTCGTCTCTGCCCTGCCTGAGCCCTCCCAGAAACAAGCCTGCAAGCTGCTTCAGGAGCTCAACAGGATTTCAAAGCAACAGATAAACACCATCCGTCACTCTGTGGGGTGCACTTCCAAGGCGATGGCCGCCTCAATTGCCCTAAGACGACACGCTTGGCTTCGATCCTCTTCGTTGCAGCCCGATCTAAAATTCAAAATAGAAGACCTTCCCTTCGATGGACAAGGTCTCTTTAATGCCACAACGGACGATATACTCTCCACCGTGGACGACAGCCGCAAACGAGCGAAAAGATTGGGGGTAGCCCAACAGCAACAACAACAACAGAGCTATAAGCCCAGATCATGGAAACCAACGCCCTTCAAACGTTCCAGATCCCCTCGACAATCTGAATACTGGAAACGTAAGGCTCCTCCTCCAAAGCAATCCTTTAACCAGAGACAGCAGAGACCACAACCACCTAAAAAGGCTGCATCTTCATCAAAGCAGTCTCTTTGACTTTCTACCTCTACCAATTCAGCACGTCTCCAGACTTCTTCCATTTCTCGACAATTGGCAGCAAATAACCACGGACAAATGGGTTCTGAACATTATTTTGAGGGGCTACTCCATAGAGTTTCAAGCACCACCAAAAAGACATCATTTTGTTTCCACTCCCCCATCACCTTCCCTTCAGGAAGAAATAGACACCTTAATAGCCAAAGCGGCTATAGAGCCTGTCCCAGTCCAGTATCATCGGACAGGTTTTTATTCCAGGTACTTTCTAGTCCCGAAAAGGGATGGGGGACAGCGCCCGATTCTGGATCTAAGAGCCCTAAACAAATTCATCCGCCACAGAAAATTCAGAATGATCACTTTACAATCGATTCTGCCCTTAATCCCCAGAAACTCCTGGATGGCACTGGTAGATTTACAGGACGCATACTTCCACCTGACAATACACCAATGCCACAGAAAGTTTCTGCGCTTCGCCGTTGGCAACAACCACTACCAGTTCCGAGCTCTGCCCTTCGGACTTTCCACGGCACCACGGACATTCACGAAATGTATGGCGGTTATTGCAGCATACCTCAGACAACGCGGCGTTGCAACCTACCCATACATAGACGATTGGCTCCTTGTGGGAGCCTCAAGGACGCAGTTGATGAAGGACATTTCCATCACACTTGCGCTCCTAACAAACCTGGGCCTCCAGGTCAATCATCAAAAGTCACACCTTACCCCAACTCAAGACATTCAGTTTATTGGGGCTCGTTTGTGCACCACGGACCACAAGGCGTATCTTCCTGTGGACAGGATATCCTCCATTCAGACGCTGGCCACACAAATAATGCGACAACCCAAACAACCGGCCTTCAACATTCAGCGCATGTTAGGACTTATGGCAGCCACGACGGCAGTTCTGACACACGCAAGACTACGCATGCGAACCCTACAAATCTGGTTCGTCCGCGCGTTTCGACCCCAACACCAATCTCAAGGAACAGTCCTCACTGTTCCAAGCCACATCCTCCCTTCGCTCGAATGGTGGACAGTTCGAGCTCACCTGCTTGCGGGAATGCCCTTTTTACGGCCAAGCCCCTCAGCAGTGGTTACAACAGACGCCTCGAGATGGGGCTGGGGAGCTCATCTCGACGTACTCACGGTCCAGGGGCAATGGACACCGTACGAACAGTCGCTCCACATCAATTGCTTAGAGCTTCTAGCTGTTCACAGAGCGTTAAAATCGTTTCTTCCATCTCTTCAAGGCCTACACGTACAAATCGCCTCAGACAATGTGGCGACGGTTTTTTATATAAACAGGCAAGGAGGGACAGCATCCACCCGCCTTTGCAAAAGAGCAATGCACCTATGGCATTGGAGTATTGCCCATCAGATCCACCTCACTGCGGTACATCTTCCTGGCGTACAGAATATTCAAGCGGACAGACTGAGCAGATATTCCATCAACGACCACGAGTGGTCACTCCACCGGTCATACCTTCTGCCAGTATTCCGGAAATTCGGAACTCCGTCAATAGATGCGTTTGCTGCACCAGACAATGCACAGTGTGCGATCTTTTTTATGAGAGGTCCGCCCTCACAACAGTCTGCAGGGGATGCCTTCATACAAACGTGGACCGGTCCACTACACTTCCTCTTCCCTCCCTTTCCGCTAATAACACGGTGCATACAGAAAATTCAACTGGACAACACAGATTGCATTCTAGTGACGCCATGGTGGCCACGCCAGCCATGGTTCACAACCCTTCTCCTCCTGTCAGAAAACACTTACCATCACTTCCCTCTGGCACACAACCTCCTGTCCCAGCAGAACGGCAGGGTTCTGCACCACGACCCGAACAGGCTTCGCCTAACGGCCTGGAGGATATGCTCTCAGACTTTCCTGAAGGAGTAAGACACGTTCTCCTTAATGCAAGGAAACCGTCAACAAGGAAGTCATATTCCATGAAATGGAAAAGGTTTTCCATCTACGCTACCAAGCATAATTTCAGCCCCTCCTCGGCTTCCATGCCTCAAATCTTAGCGTATACACTGCATTTGTCAGAAAAGGGCCTTACGTACTCCTCTCTGAAGGTGCACCTGGCAGCAATCTCAGCTTTTCACCCGCATGTACAGGGTCGAACTGTTTTCTCACACCCTGCTGCGAAATCCTTCTTAAAGGGAATCTTACATTTGCACCCACCACTGCGGCAAATGTATCCTAGCTGGAGCTTGTCACTAGTGCTTAGCCAACTAGTAAAACCGCCTTTCGAACCTATGGCTACGATACCACTTCACCTCCTCTCATGGAAAACGGCACTTTTAGTTGCACTCACCTCTGCTAAAAGAGCAAGTGATCTCTGCGCGTTCAGAGCGGACTCGCCTTACACCATGTTTCACCATGATAAGGTGGTGTTACGGCCAGATCCCGCTTTCTTACCGAAGGTGGTCTCCGCATTCCATCTGCATAGAACCACTACCTTACCTGCTTTTTTCCAACGGCCTACGGATAAGGGCCAAGAAGCTCTACACTGTCTAGACGTGAGAAGAGCACTCGCCTTTTATATAGATAGAACTGCATCGTTCCGCACAGACTCCAGACTTTTTGTGGCCTACGGCCGCCGTCATAAGGGAAAAAAGATATCTACACAGAGACTATCAAAATGGTTGGTTGCTGCTATAGAGCTGTGCTACAAACTCGCGAAGCAACCAGTCCCATCTGCCATAAGAGCTCATTCTACAAGAGCTCTGTCAACGTCATCTGCCCTTGCCAGGGGTGTATCCATGGAGGACATTTGCGCTGCTGCCGCTTGGTCTTCCTCCTCGACCTTCGCCATGCACTACGCTTTGGACGTTCGTGCTAGGCGGGATGCATCCTTCGGACAGGCAGTTCTTCGCTCCATCTTTGACTAAGAAGCTGGTCCGGGCTTGGTGAGTAGTTACTTACCTTATAGCCTATAATCTGCTGACTTTGTTGCACTAACCTTTGCACTATTTCTTCCTCCAACTCTAGTGCCAGCACCCACCGCCTTGCAGGTCAGCTTATCAGTCACCCATGTGTGGGACTGCACAGAGACCACGAAGAAGATAAACAGGTTACTCACCTGTAATTGATGATCTTCGAGTGGTCATCTGTGCAGTCACACACGCCCGCCCAGCCGTCCCCGCTGCTGGCTACTTGTCTTATATATCCGCGCTCCTATTATGTCAGCGGCGGGGAAAGAAACTGAGTGGGTTGGGCGCCTCCCTCGCGCTACAGGCATGCGCAGTGGATGCCTGCTCCCCAGAGCGAGAGGGAGTGCGCGCCAAAAATAACGCCTAGGCTAGCTTTTTAAAATCTCCGAGGTAGGGTTCGTCCTGATAGGAAAACCCATGTGTGTGACTGCACAGATGACCACTCGAAGATCATCAATTACAGGTGAGTAACCTGTTTTTCTTCCTAGGAGGAAAATCAAAAATTCAGAATTATCCACAAACCTACAGAATGTAGACCGGAGTTTGAGCCAATAATAATCTCTGCTCTAAATTATGAACAGTTGTTAATTTCATACTTAGAACAGGGATGCGTATGCGGTTTTGTGGGAATTTTTAAATTAGTCTTTTTTTAAAATCTGTGGTTGACTCCTCAAGAGACGCTGGAGTTTCTCTTTACATAAGAGGGGGTTTTGTATCAGTGTTATACAGATCAGGTTTCTGTGGGTAATTTAGATTTCTGCAAACCAGCAGAAATTTATGGAGGCTTGTGTTGCACTAACTTGTTCAGATCTGTGGTGGTTCACATGTGGATTACGCAATGCTTTTTTTTTTTCTTGGGGATTTCCCTTTCATTCCTGTAAATTGTAATGTGTCGTATAACTTGCTCTTGGACAGCCGTTAGTGCTTAAGAGAAGCATTCAGGATTTCCCCTGTCAGCAGAAGGTTTTGTTGTTTTACCCAGAAAAAAAGAGGACATTGGTGGTGCAGGTGGTTCTCTGAAACAAGCTGGTTTCAGTTCTTTGGGTGGTTTTATTCCTTAATGTTTTTAAAGGAAAGCAGACTATGTAAAGCTACTCAGAATAGAAATCGACATTATAAAGAAGCAGGGATCATTTTGTAGAAAAGGAGGTGCCGGAGCTCATTAGCACAGCTCATTTGCATATGCCACACACATTGGACATCACCGGAAGGTGTACTAAATTATATCAGCTCAGCATCTGCCTTAAAAAGCTTCCTGAATTATAATGGTCATAATAAAACCTTACTCCCATCAGACTTTTTAAATTACTTTCTCCTATGTGGCCACAGTGGCGTGATGAAGATTTCCATCTGTCTGGTTTGTGTTTTGGGTCCCCCCCCCCTTTTTTTTTGTGGGGAAAAATATTAGAAAGTTTGTCAAATCTTAAGAGTTCGGCAAAATTCTCACAGGGGGGTTGAACAATGGAGTCCAGAAGCAAAGAGGGGCAAGTTGGAGGAGGGGTGGTAAGAAAGAAAGAGCACAATAAAACTTAGAGGTTATGGAGCTCCGTTCCTGTGAGCTCCTGCCCAAAATGAGACCTGCAAAAAAGTTATCAGCCTTACAGTCAGGAATGGAATTCTAGCAGGAGCTCCTTTGCATATTAGGCCACGCACCCCTGATGCAGGCAATCCTCCAAGAACTTACAAAAAAGAGCTTTGTAAGCTCTTGGAGAATTGGCTACATCCGGGGGTGAGGCCTCATATGCAAATTAGCTCCTGCTAGAATTCCACCCCTTGCTTACAGTCATCAACCATTGAAAGAAATTCAATACTATGAAGAGGGTTCAAGTGGTTTGCAGATTATGTGCTTCCTTTCCCTATGAAGAAAGGTTAAAAAGCTTGGGGCTCTTTAGCTTGGAAAAACATCGACTGTGGGGTGACATGATAGAGGTTTACAAGATTATGCATGGGCTAGAGACAGTAGAGAAAGAAGTATTTTTCTTCCTTTCTCACAATTCAAGAACTCATGGGCATTCAATGAAACTGCTGAGCAGTCGGGTTAGAACAGATAAAAGGAAGTACTTCTTCACCCAAAGGGTGATTAACATGTGGAATTAATTGCCACGGGAGGTGGCGGCGGCTACAACCATAGACAGCTTCAAGAGGGGATTGGATAAACATATGGAGCAGAGGTCCATCAGTGGCTATTAGCCACAGCGTATTGTTGGAACTCTCTGTCTGGGGCAATGATGCTCTGTCTTCTTGGTGCTTGAGGGGGGGGGCAAGTGGAAGGGCTTCTAGCCCCACTTGTGAACCTCCTCGTGGCACTTAGGTTTGTTTGGAGGGGTTTTGGCCACTGTGTGACACAGAGTGTTGGACTGGATGGGCCATTGGCCTGATCCAACATGGCTTCTCTTATGTTCTCATCTTCTTATGTTCTTTTTTTCTCTAGACTGCTCTTCTTTAAAGACTAGTAGGTGGATGTGGATGTACCTTCTTTTCTCTTTCCATCTTTGGGATTTACTACTATAGAGCAGTGGTCTCCAATGTGGGTACCGTAACACCTACCTGTGTGTTCCCTGACACCCACTGGCTTCTTCCCCATAGCATGTCTTCCCCAAAGCAAAGAGCCACTCCAGGCCTTTCTATGCTTCAGTGCGGCAGGAAATGCTTCAGATGGACCCAGGTGGTATCATCTTTGGGCCTACCCATTTGGAAACAGCTGCCTCCATCACTGGAAGATGCTTCTTTTGTCACTTCTTAACGATGTTTTAAATCCCCCAATGTTTTGTGAATGGGCCCACCCCCTGGAAGCCATTTTATGGTTGTGCCCACTACATATGCTCAAAATCCCAGCAGCATTTACAGATCCCACAAAATGAGGGCTCAGGCCCACTGCTGTTGAGATCCTCCAAATCCCAGATGACTTTGATTTTAGGACATTGGTCAAAAGTTCTATATTCTGGCAAGTCTTATGGTGGAGTCTTCACTTCTGGATTTGGTATTAGGCAAGTTCTTTTGGATGGGTTTTGTTTTTAAAGACAGTTTGGTGTAGTGCTTAAGAGTGGCAGACTCTAATCTGGAGAATCCCACACCTCCACATGCAGCCAGCTTGGTAACCTTTGGTCAGTCATAAGTCGGTCAGAGCTGTTCTCTCAAGAGCAGTTTCTGTCAGAGTTCTCTCAGCCCCACGGGGTATCTGTTGTGGGGAGACAAAGGGAGGGCGATTGTAAGTCTCTTTGAGACTCCGAGTGAAGAGTAAGGTATAAATTCAAACCTTCTCCTTCTTCTAAATGTTTGATTTTATGTCATAAGTAATTAATTTAAAGTAGGTTTGTTTTTTATGGGCCGACTGAAGCAAAAAGTCCAGATACATGCTTAATAATATATGTAGCAATAATTTAGTTTTTCCTGCTTCTCTCCTGCCAACCTGTTGGGAAGAGGAGCTCCAAGGGGAGAGAGAACATTTGTATAAAGAAAAGAAGGAAAACACTGGCCTACACGTTCTCTGCCACTGTTATTTCCAATCCCTCCCTAACAACCTAAGAAAAGCCCAGTGGTCCTGATAGTTGCTCTGAAGGCCCAACAGACAGGCCCAAAGTTTCCTCCTGATGCTTCCTCCTAGCACAGGGTTTCAGAGATCTACTGCTTCTGAATTTGGAGCTTTCCTCAGCACCATGGCTGCTAGCCTCTGAGAGGCCTCTCCTCTGTCCATCTGTCTAGTCCCCTTTTAAAGCCACCTTCCTTGGCCTTCAGAATTCCAAAAGGGCAGCGTTGGTCTGCTTTTCTTATGACAGGCAAAAGCTGTCGCTCATATGGTGTAAAAGAAGAACAGAAAAGATGAAGTCATGATGTTCTCAGGGAAGGCTTTTCAGAGAAAGTCAGATTTCAAAAAGGGAGGAAGAGGTAGGCGAGATGTCTAAGTGTGCCGACAGTATTCCAGGACAGGGAGTCTGCACCAAAGAAGCCGTGGAGACAAAGTCTGGCATGAAAGAAAGGAACAAATGAGAAACTAAAACTGTGAAAGGTGCAACTGCATCGCACCTATGCCAACCTTTTCTTCTTTGGGAGGCAAAGAGTCCGTGAAGATGCATATTCGTCGCTCTTCCGTCAAATCTATAAGCAGTCATATATATATATATATATATATATATATATATATATATATATATATATATATATATATATATGTATGTATGTATGTATGTTCTTACTCATGTCAGAATATGAATCACTGGCATGCCACAGGCGTAGCCTTACAAAACCTCGGAAGGAGTATGAAGATCGCAGCTGCCTTTCTCTCCTCGCAGCCCACAGAAGTGGTGTGCTTATTCTATTATAAGTAAGGTTCCTTTGTAGGAGGGCCGCCGTTCCTTTCAAACCGACGCAGAGAGCTTTGCTACAGAGACTTCCATTTCTTTTCTTTCTGCACAGGGTTGGGTAAAAAATGTTTAAAAGTAGTGAAGCTCACCTTATTTGATGAATGATTACTGCATCTCAAAACTTCATAATCCTCTTGGCAACCAAGAGACTGTTTTGCCTGTGGTCTCATTAGTGCTTAGAGCTATAGTTTTTGTGTTTTCCTTTTCTGGATACCAGGACCAGAGGTCATCGTGCAGTCCTAACTCCTGGATCCTCCAATCAACTGCTGAGCAGTTGGGTTAGAACAGATAAAAGGAAGTACTTCTTCACCCAAAGAGTGATTAACACATGGAATTCACTGCCACAGGAGGGGGTGGCAGCTGCAAGCATGGCCAGCTTCAAGAGGGGATTGAATAAACATGTGGAGCAGAGGTCCATCAGTGGCTATTAGCCACATCGTATTGTTGGAACTCTCTGTCGGGCAGTGATGCTCTGTATTCTTGATGCTTGGGGGGGGGGGCACAATGGGAGGGTTTCTAATGTCCTGGCCCCACTGATGGACCTTGTGATGGCACCTGTTGTTGGGGGGGTTTTGGCCACTGTGTGACACAGTGTTGGACTGGATGGGCCATTGACCTGATCCAACATGGCTTCTCTTATGTTCTTAACTGGTATGACTGAATTTAGAGAGCACTTTTACACACATTCCAATTAGGGTTGGCAGCTCTGGATTGGGAAATAGCTGGATGTTTTGTAGGGTGAAGCCTGGAGGGGGGCAGGGTGTGGGGAGAGGAGAGGCCTTAGCAGCGTATAAGGGCATAGAGTTCACCCTCCAAAGCAGCCATCTTCTCCAGAGGAACTGATCTTGGTCATCTGGAGATCAACTGTAATAGTGGGAGATCTCCAGGTGCCAGCTGGAGGTTGGCAACCCAAATTCCAGACTCAGAAATAGTGAGGAGGAAAGGGCATGTGCAGAAGCAGCTGTTGACCTTGAGAAGTTTGCCTCCTGAAGCTTGCAAAACAGAAAGTGAATTTGGTGATACTCTTGCCCTCAGGGGAGAAATGCTACACTCCATGCAGGGTTCCACCCCGTCGTGAGTTTGGTTGGTTCTATTAAAAGATATCACATGGATTTCAACCCCCCCACCCCTCATGCTTGGTATTTATCTCAGTCTTTTAAAAACCTCCCTTAAGTACCTCAGGAGAGCCTCTTTGTTTAGACTGAGATACATACCTGAGCCCTGACCTGGTTAGCTCACACTGTCCCGATCTCAGAAGCGGAACAGTGTCCGCCCTGGTTAGTGCTTGGATTCTGACATGAATAAGACTACCATGGTTGTTAAGCAGAGGCAGGCAATGGCAAACCACCTTTGAATGTCTCTTGCCTTGAAAACCATATAGGGTTGCCATAACTCGGCTGCAGCAGTTCCCCTCCCCCCAAAAAGTACCTCAGTACAAGTTTCTTATTTCCCCCCTTCTGTTGCAGTTGTTCATTCATGAAAAAAACGCAAGTATTAAGATGGTTTATGCTTTGTTTTGTTTTGCCTCTGCACATCTCATAATTAATAAAAGAAAGTACAAACAGAAGATTTGCCATTTAACTGTCCAGCAATTAACTGTTCTACGTTTCAGCCTCAATAAGAGAGGCTTAAAAAAAAAAAAAGATTCCTGTAGTGATCAAATTTGCAGTCTCCTTTCCCTTCCCCTCCCCACAACAAACACCTGGTGAGGGAGGTGGGTCTGAGAGAGCTCTTCCATAACTGCCCTTGAGCAGAACTGCTCTGAGAGAACTTGTGGGTGACCCAAGGTCACAGCAGCAGCTGCAAGTGGAGGAGTAGGGAATCAAACCCGGTTCTCCCATATATAAGTCCGCACACTTAACCACTACACGTAACTAGCTCTCAGTATCCAGATCAGTAATCTAGATTTCTGTGCTGTTGGTACACTTTGTCTTATATTAAAACATAGCTTGCTTCCCCCCCCCCCCCCGATATTACATTCCTCATTAAGAACAGTATTTTTGTGGTCATCTCAGGTGTTTTTTTTTTGCTTCTTTATTCATGACAATCAATTTTCACCTTGCACTCTCTATATAAAAGAAGGCTTACAACAATAGCAAATAATGCCGAGCTATAAAGATCTCACAAGATAACAGCAACCTAGATGCAATTGTGGTTCCAGCTGCTATTCAGTGAATGGGCGCCTTGTTCTCTCTACCTCTCCAGAACTGGGGTTCTTTATGGCTGTATATTGTAGCAAACCAAAGAAAAGATCCAATAATTGAAGAGTGGGATGCTGGGAACAGAGAACTCTTGGGATACATTCCGCCATTTGTGAATAAGTGTGGTGAATAAGGTTTATGCCATTATACATAGGGTGGAGAGCTGACAAAAAAGAATATTTTATTTATGTTATTTTATTTTATTACATTTATATCCCGCCCTCCCCTGACGGGCTCAAAGGCAGCTCTCTCTCTCTCTCGGCTTGACTTCGCGAACGAAGATTTAAGAAAGGTGCAATAGTCCACGTCTGCTGCAGGCTCACTGGTGGCTGACAAGACCAATGCGGGACAGGCAGGTCCGGCCACAGTGGCTGCAGGGAAAAGTCTGATTTGGGGTTGGTGCTGTAGCAGTACGATTCTTCCTCAATCTCCTTTTGTCCTCAAGACCAGCTATGCGTGCGTTCTCAAAGGAAGAGACAGCCTGGTGGATGGTGTGCCTCCATGCTTTGCGATCTGAGGCTAGGTCAGACCACTGGTGATGGTTAATGCAACAGGTACCAAGGGATTTCTTCAAGGAGTCCTTGAACCTCTTCTTTGGTGCCCCTCTATTTCGATGGCCAGTGGAAAGTTCGCCATACAGGGCAATCTTAGGAAGGTGGTGGTTTTCCATCCTGGAGATATGCCCTGCCCAGCGCAGCTGCGTCTTCAACAGCAATGCCTCGATGCTTGTAACCTCTGCCCGCTTGAGGACTTCAGTGTTGGTCACAAAGTCACTCCAGTGGATGTTGAGGATGGTGCGAAGGCAGTGCTGATGAAAGCACTCAAGTAGTCGCAGATGATGACGGTATAACACCCACGATTCGGAGCCATAGATGAGGGTTGTCATCACAACCGCTTTGTAAACATTGATCTTTGTGCCTTTTTTCAGATGCTTGTTGCTCCACACTCTTTTATGCAGTCGGCCAAATGCACGGTTTGCCTTTGCCAGTCTATTGTCAATCTCCTTGTCGATCTTGGCATCTGAGGAGATGATGCACCCCAGGTAGCTGAACTGCTGGACTGTCTTTAAAACTGATTCACCCACAGTGATGCAAAGAGGGTGATAATCTTCCTGGGGTGCAGGCTGGTGGAGAACTTCTGTCTTCTTCAGACTAACTTCTAGGCCGAATAGCTTGGCAGTCTCTGCAAGGCAGGACGTCATATGCTGCAGAGCTGATACCGAGTGGGAGACGAGTGCAGCATCATCAGCAAACAGTAGCTCTCGGATAAGTTTTTCATTTGTCTTGGAGTGGGCCTTTAGTCACCTCAGGTTGAACAGGCTGCCATCAGTGCGATAGCGGATGTAGACACCATCGTCATCATCTAAATCTACTGCGGCTCTTTGAAGCATCATGCTAAAGAAGATCGTAAAGAGAGTTGGCGTGAGAACACAGCCTTGCTTTATACCTGTGCCTATTGGGAAGGGCTCCGAGAGATCATTGCAGTGTCTAACTTGGCCTCGCTGGTCTTCATGTAGCTGGATGACTATAATGAGGAACCTTGGGGGACATCCTAAATGTTCCAAGATTTGCCACAGGCCGTTCCTGCTAACGGTATCAAAAGCTTTGGTAAGGTCGACAAAAGTCACATATAGACCCTTGTTCTGTTCCCTGCATTTCTCTTGGAGCTGCCTGAGAACAAATACCATGTTGGTGGTGCTCCTGTTAACTCTGAGGCCACACTGGCTCTCTGGGAGGAGTTCTTCTGCAATGGTGGGCACCAGTCTGTTCAGGAATATTCTAGCAAGGATTTTGCCTGCGATGGAGAGCAGGGTTATCCCCCGGTAGTTGGAGCAATCTGACTTTTCCCCTTTGTTCTTATGTAGAGTAATGATGATTGCATCACGAAAGTCCTGTGGTAGTTTGCCTTGTTCCCAGCAGGTGACAAGTACTTTGTGAAATGTGCTATGTAGTACTATGCCCCCATGCTTCCAGATCTCTGGTGGGATTCCATCAACTCCCGCTACCTTGCCACTTTTCAGTTGTTTGATGGCTTTAACAGTCTCTTCTAGCTAACAACAATAAAAACAACATAGTGCTAAAATAAAATCACAATAAAATCATTAAACATTTCATATAATTTTGTACAATTTGAAGCAATCCTTTCAGTTTCATTCCCTAGAGTCCAATATGGCATGGTTAGTTCTTATTTACATGTAATAATGATGTTAGGTGTTGCTTTGCGCTCTACATTTATAATGGGATGGGTTCAAATATCAATTTTGTGGGATGGTGGAATAGTGGTCACCTCCCCATTAGATGTTAAATGCCAGCCTAAACAGTTCTGTCTTGCAGGCCCTGTGGAATTGTGGCAAGTCCCACAAGGCCCTAATGTTTTCAGGGAGGGCATTCCACAAGGCAGGGGCTGCCACCGAAAAGGCTCTTACTCTATTGGCAGTCAGCCGAGCTTCTTTTGGCCCAGGGTTCATGAGGAGATTTTGTGAGCTTGATCGAAGTGCTCTCTGAGGCTCATACGTTTTCCTCGACCTTCCAAAATACTGGAACTCGGCATCCAGTGAAGCTGATGGGCAGTAGATTCAGGATGGAGGAAAGAAAATATCTCTTTACACAACAAGAGATTAAAATGTGGAGTTTGCTGCCAGAGGATGTAGTAATGGCCACAGGCATAGATGGCTTTAAAAGGCAATTAGACAGATTCATGGAGGACAGGTCTATCAGTGGCTACCTGCTATAGTAACTAAAGAAAACTTCCACATTCAGAGGCACAACTTATCCTGAAGAGAAGCTCTACATTCAGAGGCAGTATACCTCTGCATACCAGTGCCAGGAGGCAACACTAGGGAAAACCTTAGTCTCTCTGCCCTGTTGTTAGGCCTCCAGAGGAACTGGTTGGCCAGTATGTGAGACATAGGGTTATCAAGTCCAACTCAAGTAATATCTGGGGACTTTTGGGGTGGAGCAAGGGCGTGACAAGCATGATTGAACTCCAAAGGGAATTCTGGAAATCACATTTAAAGGGACCTCACATCTTTTAAATGCCTTCCCTTCATTTGGAAATAATGATGGATAGGGGCACCTTCTTTAGGGACTCATAGAATTGGACCCCTGGGCCAATTTTTTTTGAAACTTTTTTTTTGGGGGGGGGGTGTTTTGGGGAGAGGCACCAAATGCTATGCTGAAAATTTGGTGCCTATAACTCAACCCCCCCCCCCCCCCGCCCAAGAGCCCCAGATACCCATGAATTGATTCTCCATAATACCCTATGGGAATCAGTCTCCATAGGGTATAGTGCAGTGACCGGCAGATATTTCCCTCCCCACTTTCTGTTAACCCTGAAGCCAGGGGAGGGCCTCCAAACCTGGAGATCCCCTACCCCCAACTGGGGATTGGCAACCCTAGCATAGGATGCTGGACTAGATGGACAACTGTTCTGATCCAATAGGACTTTACTTAGATTTGGGACCAATCACAGCTACGATCCCATCTATTCAATAATATCCATTTTATTTCTAAATTGTTAATGGTGTTATGCTTGGGCTGCCACCCCCATCTCTGGGTCCTGATAAAAATATCCCTGCTCTCTCCCCCCACCCCCCTTTCTGTGTTTGGCCCCTCATCAGACACAAGAGAAGATTAATATAATCAGCACACTATTAGATGAGTTCCATAAATTGTATTGGATTCTAACCACTCTGTAATTACTGCACATCCGATTTGCAACAAAAGGTAATTATAGGCCCTGCTTTGAAGCAAGGCTTCTTATAAAACTGAATGAAAAGTCTGATTCATCTCGCCAGGAGACCCGCCTACCCATTCAAGCACTGAGATTTCTTCCTCCACCACCTTCCTCTGCTCCCCCCTCCCCATTTCTAAGGAAGGGAAAACTCTTGAGACCTGTCTGAACAGGGACCTTTTTAGTATTTCAGTCTAACTTGTAAAATAATGTTTTGATTATAAGGTTTCACCTACCTGAAGTGCAGTTTCCAAACTCTTAATGACTCTCGGTGTTGAGATTTTTTTTCTTCTTTTTCCCAACTTGTGAAATTCCCCTCTTGCTGCACAAATCTCCCCGTCTGATGTTGGCGAGAGATAAGTCAGATGAATTTCTGCAAGGACATATTTTGGTCTCCTCCGGTGGCTGAATAGCAGAAGGGTTTTGTTCTGTTGGAGGAGCAGCAGGCAACTCTTGGGAACGGTATTCCTGGCTCACGCATGCACGAGAAAGCAGAGGTCAGATGCGGGGATGGTAGAATGGACAACATTGCTTGAAACCAGCAGCTGCCTTGTACCAACCATTGCATTGGTCAGTTAAGGGTAGTATGGCCAGCTTTGACTAGTAATGGCTCTCCAAGGTCTCAGGTAGAGGTCTTCTCCAAGGTCTTAGGTAGAGCCAGTTCGATGTAGTGGTTTATTTATTTATTTATTTATTTGATGGACTTATATCCCGCCCTTCTCACCGAAGTGTCTCAGGGCGGCTCACACCACAATGATTCATACAGTTCCATTTAAAACATTTACAGATACAATAAAAGCATAGTTAATAAAACAAGATAAAATAAAGCCAGCGGTCTATAAGAGCATTTTGTTCCATCCAAAGATGTTCCATCCAAAGTATCAGTTAGGTGTTATAGGCCTGCCGGAAGAGGGCTGTCTTGCAGGCCCTGCGGAACTGCCCTAGGTCCCGCAGGGCCCGCACCTCCTCCGGCAGCTGGTTCCACCAGTAAGGTGCCGCTGTTGAGAAGGCCCGATCCCTGGTGGATTTTAGGCGGGCCTCCTTTGGCCCAGGGACTACCAGCAGATTTTGTGAGCCGGAACGTAGTACTCTCTGGGGAACGTGAGTAGACCCTTATCTGGGAGAACCAGGTTTAATCCCCACTCCTCCACCTGCTGGAATGGCCTTGGGTCAGCCATAGCTTTCATAGGAGTTGTCCTTGAAAGGGCAGCTGTTGTAAGAGCTCTCTTAGCCCCACCCACCTCACAGGGTATCTGTTGTGCGTGGGGGAGGGGAAGGTAAAGGAGATTGTGACGGCTCTGAGAATCTGAGATTCAGATTATAGGACGGGATATAAATCCAATATCTTCTTCTTTTGCATGACCTCTTCCTTGAATTTTTTTACTTGGTACAGAACACTGCAGCCAAAGTGTTGTCTGGAGTGAGTCATAGGGATCGTACCATTCCAGTCTCATTCCCATCTACCCTGGCTTTCAGTTAGGTGCTGGTATTGACCTTTAAAGCCCAGTATGACCTGGGACCGTCATACCTTAAGGACTGCTTCATCCTGTATGAACCTACCCATACACTCCAGTCATCTTCAGAGGCCCTGCTTCAGTTCTACCCACCATCTGAAGCTAGTTGGGTGGGAACCCAAGAAAGGGCCTTTTTGATTGTGGCACCAAAACTTTGAAACGCCCTTCCCAGGGAGATTTCTCTTCCTCCCTCTATTGGTGTATTTCGCCATCAGGTGAAGACTTTTTTGTTTCGCCTGGCATACCCTGTAATAACAGTTACTAGCCCTCCTTCTAGCGTCGCTTGTTTATGCAGTTTTCATTGAATTTTTCAAATAATTTTAATTGTACTTTTAAGTGCTCAAATGTTCTAATGTTTTTATTGTTCACTGATTTGTGGACCCTGATCAGATGGAAAGACGGCATAAAAATGTTTAAATAAATAAATACATCATTGGGACTTGGACCCAGGACCTTCTACAATAAAAACTAGATGTTCTACTAGTGAGCTTCATGAGATGGATCCCAGCTTTGACTGTTCCTTTACACAGAAAAGTAGCACAGCAGGAAGAGAGGTTTGACTCTTTGCTCAGCATGCCAGCTGTCTCGTTGCAGGGAGGGTCCCCCCTGCCTTTTTTGTAATACATTGGAACATTCCAAAATATGATTTTTTTTTCTACTTGCAGTCCGAAATAGTGTACACTCCATTCTCCCCTGTTCAAGCCTCCACCATCTCACTGCATGTGTGAACCAGGGATGAATCATCTCAAGAGAACTGAATTAGGCCTGTTCTGTGTGTGCAACACAGAATGGGTCAGTAGGCCTCTTGCATGGAAGAATTCACTGCACTGCTTTATACTACGGATGTGGGATGCCATTATTTTAAATGTTCTCCTGTGTATAACAAGAACCTATCTTCTTGCAAGCAGAAAACTAGCATTGACTGGCATAAAAGCTCCCTGATGTGCTGTGGTAGGGGTCGCCAAACTATGGCTCAAGAACAACATGTGATTCTTTCACACATATTGTGTGGCTCTCAAAGTCCCCACCACACCACTGGCCAGCTTGGAGAAGGCATTTGTCTCTTTAAATCACTTCTCCAAGCCAAGCCAGCCAGCAGCTTGAAAAATGCATTTAAAGTTGCTTTCTTTCCACATTTCCCTCCTTCCCCACATCTATTCTCCTTCCTTCCGGCTCTCAAACTCTGACATTCATGTCTTGCGGCTCTCAAACATCTGCCGCTTATTCTGTGTGGCTAAGCAAGTTTGGCCACCCCCGTGCTACGGTTTTTATTTTAGCTAGCAAGGAGTTTCAGTGTGAAGGATAATTCAAAACAGCCCCCCGCATTTCAAAAGGTACAGTCCGCTCTCGCATTTCAGGGCTGTACCACTTCATTCTGCTGCACATTGTATACCAGTCCTTCCCCACAAGGGAGTTGTCATATTGACTTGCCCTGATTTGTTGATCGTATTACCAGTTTGCTTTCAAATGGTACTAGTGTAATCTTTGGAAAAATCATAGAAGTACAAAGAAGAGAAGGTCCATTGGATGAAATGCTGGACTCAGAAAGCAGTTCATTTCCTCCATTTGCCGCGGTAGTCTACAGAGTGATCTGCACAAGATGGCTGCAGCCTAAGGGCTTTCTCTATATGGTTGTACGGGTTAAGTCCCACCCGTACCGTAGAAGGGTTGTGATGAAACGGTCATCTGCTTGCTTCACCATGCCCTCAAATGGCTGATCATTCTGTGGTGAGAACTAGGACACTGTTGCATGAAAATTCCCCAGTGACCTTTTTTTAAAAATAAAAAAGCAAATTGGTCATTTCTTCACTGGCATTGCACACAATAATTTCATCAGAGCTTCCAAAAAAATAGGGTAGCCTTAGGTGCAGCGAGTTAAAAAAAAAATAATAAACCAAGTGCCATTGCCAGAAAAAATGGAAAAGAGAATTCTATAATAGTGGATGTTGTAAGACTTGCTGCTATATCAGCATCCCGACTGTCGGGCATTTAAATATATAGATGGTATATGGTGCAACATGGCATGCAAGGGTAATGCAGTCTCCCAGTGTAATGAAATACAAGCAAATGAAATCTTCTTCCTAGCCATTTTGCATTCAAGGCCTGTTCTTCAGTAGGACAAAGTTAGAGTCCAATAGCACCTTTAAGACCAATAAAGTCTTATTCAGGATGTGAGCTTTTGTGTGTATGCACACAGGATGGAATCAGAGTATCAGACTTGCCCATCCATATAGATATATATATATGGGCAGAGGTTGACTCGCAAATTAGCATACAAGCATTCAATTATGCTGAAATGTATTAACAGATGAAACAAATAAGCGAAGTTTGTAAGTTCATTATAGTTTAGATTCAATTCCAGCAGAAAACAGGCAAATAAATGTCTCAGGCTGTGATCACACACACTAAAGAATGCACTTTCAATCTGCTTTCCAACTGGCAAAATCCAGTTGGAAAGTGCATTGAAAGTGGGTTGAAGTGTATTATTTAGTGCAAGTGCTAATATAGTGTTAAGAATGTTAAGAGTGATTATTTGATCTTCAGTGGATCAAGGACACCCCAGTCCGTTGAAACGACTGGAGTGAAATTGAACTCACACAAAAAGGGGTTTACTCCTATAGCACTATGCATGGCTCTGTAGTTAGTTTTTAATGCAGACATTCAGAATGAACATAGGGGCAATCGGGTAAACATATGAAGTAGCCATGTCAGACCATCTGCTTTGGACAATAGGCAAGACAATAGGAAAGAAGGTATACAGTTACCATAGTAACTGTATAACATTTGGTTTCATTGGTTACCATTTTTTCCTGGCCCTGATTCAAAGTGTTCGTTTTGACCCATAAAACTTTACATGATTTGGACATTCTTCATTATTAACCTACCTGGACCCTAAAGTCAGCCAATGAGGCCAGGGAAGTTTTACCACATGACAGGTAGTGGTAAGACTGAGACTGTGGGTTTCCCTCTCCCCCTCCATGGAGCACTCCAGGCTCTTTCTCTTTTAGGGATCAGGAAGAGTAAAATTTTCCTTTTCTAGCAAGCCTTTGGGCTAAATAGAGATGTCTCTAGGTGTCTACTCTTGTTGCTGGCTGGCTTGTGTGGTTTTGTATGTATGGTTGATTTTAGATTGTATTTTGCTTGTTTGTTTTTGCTTTTATGGCCTTTGGCCTTTGATGACATAAAAACGTGGTTAGATGCATGAGTAAGTGTGCTGCTACCATTAAACTATGGACCAGAAAGTTGCTATTGGTCTCTCCCGTTCCTTTGTGGGACTTCCATCAAGAGACAAATATGATAGAAAGAACTGCCTGCAGAGCTCTGCTCGAGTATTACACATGAGCACAGGAATTGTACAGTATACTCAGGACTTTTATTGTAGCAGGAACTCCTTTGCATATTAGGCCACACACCCCTGATGCAGCCAATCCTCCAAGAGCTTACAATGCTCTTCTTACAGGGCCTACTGTAAGCTCCAGGAGGATTGGCTGCATCGGGTGTGTGGCCTCATATGCAAAGGAGTTCCTGCTACAAAAAAAGGCCTGGGTATACTCAAACTAGACCCTCTTGATGTTAGTCAAAAAGTAAGATGGAAAATTAAAGTTAAAAGAACAGCAGAAGACCACAGCAGGGTATAAAGTCTCCATGAGAAGGTTCCCAGGGAACCAAGAAACTTGCATAATAGATCATGGATGGCCCCATCAGTGATAGTTCTCACAAGGGATGGGGTGTGGGTGTTTTGGCTCTCTTCCTGCTGACTCAACCAAGGCTCCAGAGAGCAGGGAGAGGTTCAGGCCTCCTGCTGACAGTTACAAAGCCTTAGTGTTGGAAGGTGCCTTGTTGGCCATCTAGTCCAGCAAGACTGGAACATTTCTGACTGATGGCTGAAGGTCTCCAGCTTTGCTTGTAGATGTCCAGTGAAGCAGAGGTCTCGTCTTCTAGGTAACTGTTTCCATTGTCACATCACTCTTACTCTTCTCCCAATATCCAGCCAAAAGCTGCCTTCCTGTAATTTCGCATCTAGTCTTACCCACTGGAGCAACAGAGAACAAGTCTTTTTTCTCATCCATGTGATGGTCCCTCAGGGACTTGAAGAGGACAGTCATGTCTCGCTCACTTCTCTGCTCCCAGTAGGTTTGTCAGTTCTAAGTTGGAAAATTTCTGGATATTTGGGGACTGGAGCCTGGGGAGGGCAGGGTTTGTGGAGGGGAAGGACCTCAAAGGGAAATAATGCCTTGGAGTCTACCTTCCGAAGCAGCCGTTTTCTCCAGGGGTACTGAGCTCTGTAACATGGAGACCAGTTGTAGTTCTGGGAGATCTCCAGCTACCATCTAATTGCTGTATATCCACTTCAACTTCGCATTTGAAAAGTTCTTGTATGAATATTGGAAGCCAGAAATTTGGCATGACTGAAAAAGCATGTTGAAAGCATAGAAACTTTTCCTGTGGAATTATATCTGGAGCACCAGCACTTTAATTCAGCCCGTTGGAACGGGTGAATCGTCGTGAGTTTTTAAGAAGTTGGAAATTGATGTTATTAAAAGGACTTGAATAAATGAAGTAATGAAATTTTGATAGGATTGTTGTCACTTGATTGTAATTAGGATGAATTTTTGATATTGTGATTTCTTGTGTTGTATATCTTTAAGTACCGGTAATTGTAATTTAGTTAATAAGCTTTTGTCTTTAAGAATTTTGTAATAAGATTATTAAGTTGTGTATTGAGTTTTTTCGTTAATTATTTCACAGTTTTTGCTTGGTTTCAGACTTTCACTGTGATACCCTAGGCGTCCCGACCATCTGGAGACTGTCAACCCTAGTTCCAGGGCTGAACATCCCCAAGTTCCTTCCATCTTTACTCATAGGACTTCTTTTCAAGACCTCCCAACTGTCTTTGCTCTCCTCCTCCAAATCTGTTGCACACTGTTTCACTGCACACTCTCCCGTACTATTGTCTGATGGAGTGTGCCTTTAGCATATGAAAGCTTTCATTCTCAATAAAGCTTTGTTGGTCTTAATGGTGCTACTGGACTCCAGCTTTGAATCTGTTCCATTAAAGTGGTGGCACCCAGAACTGAATATGAGCCTAGCTCATCTTGCTAGGACAGTCTACCTTATAGATATGCAGTGGAAGAAAAATATTTATTTCCAAACTCTTCCTGCTGATTATGGTTACCAATCCCCAGGTGGGGGCAGGGGATCCCCTGGTTTGGAGGCCTTCCCCCCGCTTCAGGGTCTCCAAAAAACGGGGGGAGGGAAGGGAAATGTCTGCTGGGAACTCTATTATTCTGTATGGAGACCTATTCCCATAGGAAATCATAGAGTATCTGGGGGGGGGGGCGCTGTTTTTTTAGGTAGAGGCAAAAAATGTTCAGTATCGCATCTGGTGCCTCTCCCCAAAATACCCCCAAGTTTCAAAAATATTGGACCAAGGATTCCAATTCTATGAGCCTCAAAAAAAGGTGCCCCTATCCTTCATTATTTCCTATGGAAGGAAGGCATTTTAAAAGGTGTGCTGTCCCTTTAAATGTGATGGCCAGAACTCCCTTGGAGTTCAATTACGCTTGTCACACCCTTGATCCTGGCTCCACCTCCAATATCTCCTGGCTCCACCCCCAAAGTCCCCAGATATTTCTTGAATTGGACTTGGCAACCCTACTGCTGATTGTTCTCCAGTATGGCTTCCACCTTTGTTCTCCTTTCCCAGTACTGAAATTCTTTAAGTGATCATTTTGAATTTATTTTTCTCTTTTAATAAGTTTCAAAGCACTTCACAACAGCGATCCTTGTTCTTTGCAGCTGTATTGCCGGGGAGACCGGGATTATTTATTATTTCTCCTGTCATGCATCGAGGAGGTGTAGGGCTGAGGCCTACAAAATTTTGTCTTGCTGACAACCATCTAGTGAATTCATCGCTGAGGTGATATTTGAACTGGGGATTTCTGCATCACATTCCTGCCACTGTGCTGCCCCAGGACTCAGAGACATAAAACACACATTTTACCTCATAAAAGACTATTTCTTTCATCTTATGTCATTTCCTCCCACTATTGCAGAAGGCAGGGGGAGGGGAAAGAAGCTGCCTATGCCTCAGGGTTCCTTCCCCTCTCATTCTCGATACTATCTTTGTCTGACAAGTTTCATTTCGAATTTTGTCCATCCCCCCCCCCCCCCCCCCCCAGTTCCTGTCTGTATTTTTCTATTCCACTTGAGCAGTCACTTTGGAAACAATCTAGTTTCTACTAATTTCTTAATTTCTTGTTATAAGATCCACCAGCACTGAATGATGTTACACGTTGGAGGTTGATCCCGCAGCAGTCCCTCACCTTCAGTATACATATTACAAACAATAATTTATGTAGTGTAATAAAAAGCTACATTGTGCTCTCTCTCTCTCTCTCTTGCTCTTAAACACCTGAGTATGTAACATCTCTTGCCCTAAAGGCTTAAAACCTGAGATGTCCAAGAAGATGGGGCCAGCACTTAAAGGGGAATAAAAAAGATTGGTAGAGATTATCTGTAGCAAGAACAAGACTGATAGGATTCCTAGATTAATGTGTAGGCGAAGGAACACAATCACCCTCAAGGACATTCACCATGTAGGCTCTGTTACTGCTTTATCAGCCACCCCTTCACCCATCCCATGATGCTTGTTTTGATTACCAGTATTTCTTAGAGATACTCTCAAGTTCCCTCCATTCCACTCCTGTGCTGGAAGGACACAGCCAAAAGAATGAATCTTCTTTTCAAACCTTTCCACTGATGGACTTCCTGATGGCACCTGGTTTTTTTGGCCACTCAGTGACACAGAGTGTTGGACTGGATGGCCACTAGCCTGATCCATCATGGCTTCCCTTGTGTTCTTATGAATTTACTTCAATGTGACCCCAGTGATGGTGCCTCAGTTTGGTGAACTGCTTGTAATTATTAAGATCCAGCAAACCGAGCAATCCTCCAAAAGGTGAGAATGCTCATCCCTTGCCAGCTTTCTTTGACCTGCAGGATCAGGCCACAGGTCTATCTAGTCGGCTTCTTGTGACCCACAACAGCCTTCCTGGATTGCCTTAGGAAACCCACAAGCTGGGCAAGTAGAAGAAGAACTGGTTTTTATATCCTGCTTTTCACTACCTGAAGGAGTCTCAGAGCAGCTTGCAATTGCCTTCCCTTCCTCTCCTCACAATAGACACCCTGTGAAGTAGGTGGAGCTGAGAGAACTGTCACTGGCCCAAGGTCACCCAGCAGGCTTCATGTGGAGGAGGAGGAGGGGAATCAAAACCCTGTTCTCCAGATTTGAGACCGCTGCTCTTAACTACTACACCACACTGGCAGCATCCTCCCAACAATCATATATATGATTGTCCTGCATGGAGCACTCCTTTTAGGGATCAGGAGGAGTAAACTTTTCCTTTTCTAGCAAGCCTTTGGGCTAAATAGAGATGTCTCTAGGTGTCTACTATTGTTGCCGGCTAACTTGTGTGGTTTTGTATGTATGGTTGATTTTAGATTGTATTTTGCTTGTTTGTTTTTGCTTTTATGGCCTTTGGCCTTTGATGACATAAAAACATGGTTAGATACATGAGTAAGTGTGCTGCTACCATTAAACTATGGACCAAAAAGTTGTCTGCTACTGGTCTCTCCTGTTCCTTTGTGGGACTTCCATCAAGAGACAAATATGAGAGAAAGAACTGCCTGCAGAGCCCTGCTCGAGTATTATACATGAGCACAGGAATTGTACAGTATACTCAGGGCTTTTATTGTATCAGGAACTCCTTTGCATATTAGGCCACATACCCCTGATGCAGCCAATCCTCCAAGAGCTTACAGTGCTGTTCTTACAGGTCCTACTGTAAGCTCCAGAGGATTGACTACATCAGGGGTGTGTGGCCTCATATATATGATCCTGGAGGTCCCTTCCAACTCTATGATTCTAATTGGTAATATCACGTCAGTTTGTCATCTGCTTTCTCATGCTTACAATCAGGCAGCTACAGAAATCAGTGTGTTGAGATGCATGAACAATTCCTAATAAAGCTTGAAAAGCAGAGATGAGCATGACTCAGCAGTTTGGAAGTGTGTCTGACCCTGTGCTTTCCATGGACAGAAATCCGGTGAGGTCTGTAGAGTTGATTCAGATTGTAGAATTGGCCCAGAATCCAGAATTGTCTGGGCCTTTTTTGAGCAGGAAAGCACAGGAACGCAGTTCTAGCTGGCTTGGCATCAGGGAGGTGCCCTGATATGCAAATGAGTTCCTGCTGTGTGAGACAAGGGTGGTGCCAGGGGTGTGGCCTAATATGCAAATGAGTTTCTGCTAGGCTTTTTTTTAAAACCAAAAAAGCCCTGGAAATTGTTGAACACAGCACCTGCTGGTGTCTTTTGCTTTTGAATCATGTTGTGTTGCACATTTATTTACTTCACCAATAGCCCACTTTTCTCTCAGACGGGGACCTATGGTGGCTTACGACATTCTCCCCTTTGCCATTTTATCCTCACAACTACCTTGTGAAGTAGGTTGAAGCTGAGCCTGTGCAACTGGCCAAGGTCACCCAGCAAGCTTCCTTGTCAGCGTGGAGATTGAATCCGGAGCTCCTCCAGATCCCAGTCCAGCCGTCTCACCACTACACCATGCTGGTAGTTTTTCACACATGCCTTTACGCACCTCTCGAGATGTACCAGCATCCATCATTCCTTCAGGTTGCATCAGGCGGTACCCGCATTTCGCCTGGAGCTCTTCAGGAGTTCTTGAGATCCTTCAGGATGGTGTAATCCTCCTGGCTGATAAAGCTCTGGAGAAGAACTTCAGCGCCAGAGAACAAAGCTGCCCACCCTCCCCTTAATTTATTATCGGCACTGGCAGCAACAGCCAAGCTATCTGTTAGAAACCCTGGGTGCTACATAAGCCAGGGGCCGAGTGTAGTAACCCAAGAATGCGCAATTGCAGATAATAGCATTTCTTAGGGAATGCCGCTGACTTGCAGATGACTCTGCTTTCTATTTCTTCACCTCCTTGGGTGTGGGAAGTGGAAGAGAGTGAGCACATGCATGTGAGTATCATCACGCCATGCAAGGAGGAAGTTTTTCACTGAAAAGAAATTTCTCTTTGTTTACAAAGGTCGCTTTTGTCGTGGCTCGGGCGTTTTGCCACAGATCCACCCTCTCAGTCTGTTTGGCACCTTAATTGTTTTTTTTAATCTCACTGTTTTTGCCGGGTGCTTTTTGGGGGCATTCCGCGTGCCTTTGGGCTCGTTTGGGTGCTCAGTTTGTAAGAGCAAGGAGGCGAGGGAATCTTTTTCCAAACTGTTTTTATTCAGGAGAAATCCACCAGAGAAGTTTTGAACATAACTGCATTATAGAAATACTAGGGTTTTTTGTTAAATACGCCATCTAAATTTTTATGGCTTCTTTCCAAAAAATTGCACCATTGGGGAAGTGTTCAAATAAATAAATAAATAAATAAGGTTGAAGTGATATGGTACCTATGACCCCCTTCTGGCTGCAGCATTCTGGAGAGTGCAAGACCAATTTTGCACAAGGCTTGTTCCAGGTGGAGAGCCCTTTTGATCGCAGTGCTTCTCTCCATTTTTGCACAAACTGCCCAGAGCTGCGAGTTGGCGCGCCGCTTTTCCGCAGCAAGCAAGAGAGACAATTTGGTGTAGTGGTTAAGTGTGCGGACTCTTATCTGGGAGAACCAGGTTTGATTCCCCACTCCTCCACTTGCACCTGCTGGAATGGCCTTGGGTCAGCCATAGCTCTGGCAGAGGTATCGCACTAGGCTTGTTCCGGGTGGAGAGGCTTTTGATCGCAGTGCTTCTCTCCAATTTCGCACAAGCTGCCCCAGAGCTGCGAGTTGGCACGCCGCTTTTCTGCAGCAAGCAAGAGAGCCAATTTGGTGTAGTGGTTAAGTGTTCAGACTCTTATCTGGGAGAACCAGGTTTGATTCCTCACTCCTCCACTTGCACCTGCTGGAATGGCCTTGGGTCAGCCATAGCTCTGGCAGAGGTTGTCCTTGAAAGGGCAGCTGCTGTGAGAGTCCTCTCAGCCCCACCCACCTCACAGGATGTTTGTTGTGGGGGAGGAAGGTAAAGGAGATTGTGAGCTGCTCTGAGACTCTGACATTTGGAGTGGAGGGCGGAATATAAATCCAATATCTTCTTCTTCTTGCTGAGCACATAAACCTCCTTCTTAGGAATGCAATTCCCAAGATTTCTTGGGGAGACTATTTCCACTTTCTTTTTAATCTGTAGTCTGCCTACATTAGACTCACAGATTAGGGTCCATTCTTAGTTCTGTATTCTAAAACGAAGTCATCCGTGTTTCAATGAGGTCTTCAGCATGTAGGGTTGCCAGCCTCCAGGTGGGGCCTGGAGATCTTCTAGAATTAAAACTGATTTCCAGTTCCCCTGGAGAAAATGGCAGCTTTGGAGAATGGAATCTATGACAATTTACCCTGCTGAGGCTCTTCCCCTTCCCAAATTCCACCTTCTTCAGAGTCCGCCCACGAATCTCCAGGAATTTCTCAGCCTGGAGCTGGCAACCCCCCCCAAGAGGGTGAGTGTTGCTACAGCACCAAAGAAGCTACAGCAATTCAGTCTGCTGTGCAGCCCATTACATTAGTAGAAAGTACAACCCATAGTGTTGAGTCATGCACACGTTGCCTTTCTTTTTTTGTTGCTTAGTCTCTGAGGCTTTTGCTTGTGGCCATGCTAATCTGATGTGGGCCAACCACATTAACATCCCAACAGTGCACTGTAAATAGGGGGTTGTTAGATAGTACACAGTGTGGTGTAGTGGTTAGAGTGACAGCCTAGTGTCCAAAAGACCCAAATTCGAAGCTCCACTCTACCATGAAAACTTGCAGTCTCCAGAATGCTGCAGCCAGAAGAGGGTCGTAGGTACCATATCACTTCAACCTTTTTCCATCTGCACTGGCCTCTTTCTGGCCCAGTTCAAGGTGCTGCTATTGAGCTTTAAGGCCCTATACAACCTGAGACCACATACCTTAAGTATCACCTATTCCCATGTGAACCACCTGACCATCTTTGGGGACCTCCTCTGGATCCCCCTTCCCATCATCTAGAGAGATTGAAACTTGAGAAAGGGCTTTGTGGTGCATGGAATTATCTCCCCCGGAGGGAAAGTTGTCAGATTCCACCTTTATCCTTGTCTTACATAGAGGTGAAGCCTTTGTTTCATTAGTCCTGTTGACCCTCCCTTCCTTCTGAGTGGAAACATGGGATGATGGTTATATTGAATTTATATCCCACCCTATATTCTGAATCTCAGAGTGATCACAATCTCCTTTACCTTCCTCCCCCCCCAACAGACACCCTGTGAGGTAGGGTGGGGACGTGAGAAAGCTCTCCCAGCAGCTGCCCTTTCAGGACAACTCCTACGAGAGTTGGTGACCCAAGCCATTCCAGCAGCTGTCAAGTGGAAGAGTGGGGAATCAAACCCAGTTCTCCCAGATAAGAGTCCGCGACACTTAACCACTACACCAAACTGGCTCTCAAGGTGGAGTTGAGGCTGAGAGAGCTAGAATTGGCCCAAGGTCATATGGAGGAGTGGGATGAATCAAACTCGGTTCTCCAGATTAGAGTCCGCCAACCACTATCAGGGCTTTCTTTGCAGGGGGTGGAGTGAGAAATAGCAGGAACTCCTTTGCATATTAGGCCACACCCCTTACATCACCATTGTGTCACACAGGGCTTTTTAGAAAAAGCCCAGCAGAACGCATTTGCATATTAGGCCACACCCTTGATGCCAAGCCAGCCAGAACTGCGTCCCTGTGCATTCCTGCTCAAAAAAAGACTGCTACACTAGACTGGCTCTCAGCTGCCTTACACTGAATCAGAGCAATCAGTAGTACTGTCCACTCAGGATGGCAGCAGCTCTCCAAGGGTCTCAGGCTGAGGTCATTGCCATCACCTCCTGGGTGATCTTTTTAACTGGAGGTGCTGGGGATTTAACCCGTGACCTTTTGTATGCCAAGCAGATACTCTGCCCTGAGTCACGGCTCCTCCCCCTCTTCACTGATTCCCCTGAAATAAAGTTCAGTGATGAAAGCCAATGGAACAGGAACTTGCTTTCTGCCAGCTTGCGTGACATTGCATTGAGTCACTGATAACCATGAAGCACAAGGACAAGGAGGAAGGAGAAGGAGGAAGAAGGCCTTAGGGTCAAGTGAAAGGCACCCTGGCAGAAAAGGGACACTGGGCAGAAGCAGGCAGAAGGAAGCTGTTCTTCAAATCACGCCCTGAAAAGGAAATCTA